>NC_135338.1:34227450-34827450 GCF_023851605.1 Tamandua tetradactyla
TATTCTAAATGTATAACTGATTTTAAAGGGCCTTTGGTCAAACAGACTATTTCCAGTTATATTTTAGCAAGTGAATAGTTAGGATGCTATGTAGAAGTGAGTGGTGGATCCCCAGAGGCCACAGAATTACTGTAAAGATTGAAGAATCTATTAAAATACCAAAGCCTATATCTGTACTGTCCAATGTGGTAGTCACAAGCCACATGTGGCTAATCAACACCTGAATTGTAGCTAGTCTGAAGTGAGATGTGCTGTAATTGTAAAATGCACAATGGATTCCAGAGTTTATATGAAAAAAAATGTAAATTACCTCATTAATCATTTTTATATTAAGTACATGTTGAAAAGATATTTGGATTAACTGGGTTAAATATATTATTAAAATTAATTTAAATTGTTTTAAAATTTTTAATGTACTAGAAAATTTAAAATTATACATGGACATACATTTATATTGGACGCTACTGTCACTAACTGAATAAGTAACTTATAAAACATGTACTACCATTTATCAAGTATATGGAGATGCTATTGAGGCTATTAAGCTTATTTGAAAGTTTTACTGAATTCATTATTTTCTCTAATATAAAACGTGAAAAATATAGCATTTTGATACTTTAAAATTTACACTCAAATGTTCGGAACCACTACTTTATAGCCTACTGGTGAATATATTTTATTACCTATTTTTGGCGGGGAACAGAAGTTAGATAGTGAATGAGCAAAATACTTGATGTTGCCTCTTGGAAAGCTTTTTGAAAAATGGTGATTTGCAAGTGAAATGAAAGGAGAAAATGGTCTTAATCTGCTGGGTTGGGATTTTACATATATATATATGATAGGCCAAAAAACAAGTCCCTACAGGTTCTAAAGTGGAAGGGGTATTTTAGGAATGGAGGCCAATGAAGAAATTTTTCAAAGAAAGAAGCTACAGAGAATGCCAGTCTTACAGAACCCAGCTTGGTTTTTATATATATAATTAAGTACTAAATGTCCACTAGCTCACATAAGCTTTATCAATCTTGGAGTAAATTAAAGACAATATTTATTCTTTAATTCATCGGGTGTAATTTGCCTTATTTTAAAATTGAGGATTATGGAGTAATTCTTGTCAATCCAGACAAAGAGAAAAACACACCTGAGATGATTTCCACTGGCCTTTATTTAAGAAAATTTACACACAAAAAAATCCAATCCAATACTTACAAGTGAATCTGTATAAATCCTACATGCCTCTTTCTAATTAAACAAACAGAAAAATGGCTTTTTGACAAAGATTTGTGATGGTATAACAGAGCTTACCTAAATGGCATCATTCTTACTTTATATGTCATGTTGAAAAATATGTTTAAAAATGGAGGAAAGCAGATAACGTCCCCATTTCTAAAACTGATTTGCAATTGTTCTTTTGGGCAAACTTTATACTTTCAGATAAAATCAAGATATAATGTGAATTAGCTTTAAAACAAAAGCCCAAATGTTGGAGTCCTGGCATGAATAGAAGGGAAGGACACGAAAAAAATTCAGCTTCACAAAGCTCAAGTTTTAAGTCACATTTGGGAACAAAAACATCAACAAAATATTCTCCTCTCCTATTTTCTTTGACATTTTGTCAGAACAGAAGACCAGAGCCAACTGAATAGCATTCATTGCTCCTAAAAAGGGGAAAGGCACCGTTCAGAAATATCAAAGAGTATCTTATTAAGCTAATGGTACAGGATACTTTCATCTTTAAACATCTAAGGATGGATCTTAACCCACAAATGTGGCCATTCTTTTTCCTACTTGGATGTATCCTCTGTCATTTAGTAAGTGATAGATAGCTTTCTCAATATCTGCTGTCCTATGGCAAGGATTCCATTGCAGGTTCTCAGAAGCTGTACTTATCAATTCTTATCAGCAGATGGCAATGTTGCACAAGTTAAAGAAAGTACCACTTTTATATCACACAAGAGGAATTCATACAGGGTAGCAAAAAGAAAAAAAGGCTTCTGGGTTCACAGTAGCTAGAATATTAACAGAACAGCCTGAGATTTTAACAACATAATTCACTCCCACTTCTACCTTTGTTCTTTATCCAGGCCAACACAGCAGTGTTCTGTTAATTCCAACATGCTGCTGCTTAACTGCAAGCTGCAAGAACCTAAACCTGTAATTCTTGACACTGCGATCAAACAAATCCTATAAGTGTCAGCATGGTTAAAAAATTACAAATAGCACAATTATAATAATATTCTTTCATCAACTGTAACAAAGGTACCAGGCTAATGTGAGGTGTTAATAGGGGAGGGAGGATTTGGGGCTGTATTTCCTGCAAATCTACAACTTTCCTAATAAAAAAAAGTGTATTAGAAAAAAGAGAGATTACAGAAAGGACAAGTCTTACCCACTTTCCTGTGAGAAGGAGAACAAATTTCAAGTGATAGTATTTTTCATAACTATTTATAAACATGGTTATTTTTATCCATACTTTCTCTTACATTAATATTGTCCTCTAATCACCTTATATTCATTCTCACAGTGATGCTTGGTTTTGCTTACACAATATGTATTTTCAAGTATTTACTGTATTCCTGATCTTCCCAGATGTGCTATTTTATACCTTCTATGTCTTAATAATCTAGACAGCATGTAAGGACAGGAATTAAGTCAGTAACTGGCTATTCATGAAGAGTTGATAAATTTTACTTATTTTTTCATTGTATTAAAAATTTAAGCAACCACCTATCTGACAAAAGACTATACCTAGGATATATAAAAAAATTTCAAAACTCAACATTAAAAAGAACATGGGCAAAAGACAATAGACATTCAACTGAAGATGTCATATAAGCATATGAAAATATGTTCAATATCATCAGCTGTTAGGGAAATGCAAATTATACCATAATGACCTATCATTGCACACACCTGTCAGAATGGCTAAAATAAAAAATATAATCCAAATGTTGACAAGAATGTGGAGGAACTGGATCACTCAGATATTGCTGGTGGGAATGTAAAATAGTAATAGCCATTCTGGAAAAGAGTAGGGCAATTTCTTACAAAAATAAACATATGCTTATCATACAACCCAGCAATTGCCCTTTTAGGCATTTTTCCCAGAGAGATAAAATTTATGTTCACATAAAAACCTGTACATGAGTGTTTACAGCAGCTTTATTCATAATGGCCAAAATCTGAAAACAATCCAGATATCCTTCAACAATGAATGGTTAAACAAACTGTGGTATGTCCATGACATGGAATACTAGTTAGTATTAATAAAGAACAAATTATTGAAACATGCAATGACTTAGATGGTTCACAAGGGAATTATGCTGACTGAGAAAAACAATTTCAAAAGGCTATATATTATATGATCCCAATTATATAACATTCTTGAAATGACAAAATTAGAGAAATGTAGAGGAGATTACTGGTTGCCAGTGGTTGGGCAGAGTGGGAGGAAAGGGAGGTGCCTAAAATATAAAGGTCAGCACAAGGGATTCATGTGATATAACTGTTTTGTATCTTGTGGTGGTAGTCACATAAATCTACACGTGATAAAAATGCATCGAACTAAATACACACACAAAAAGAAAAGTTCAAGCAGTTGAGCACAAATATTTTAATTCTCTGAACAAAATGAGATTTTCTTTAAGAGTTATCTACAGTTCAAAGCTCACTTCTATAAGATGCCACACCCTTCACTCTTTTAAGAGATGAAAATTATGAAAGTGTATCACAAGAAGGTACTTAAACATTTCAGCTAAGGGTCAGAGAAAGTTAAGGGTGTTTTCGCAAAGAAACCCAAAAAAGAGAATCAGAAAGAAACAAGTTCAATATGGTCATACAAATCTTTGTAAAAGGACCAGAGTGGAAGCCCAAGCTGGTGGGCAAGTGGGAGAAGGAAAGAAAACATGGTTCAAACAGATCACATGAGGAAACCCAATACAAATGCTGGCTTTGGCATTATCTAGGTAACCCCTATTTTTGTTGCCGTTGTTATTATAGATGACCCTAATAATAGTCTGATTTTGCAAAACCAGTCCAAATCCTACCAAGTTAAAAAATAAGTTCCTCATTGGCCTGTTGGGTCTAAGTGGTACCACATTGTCCCCCCAACCTGAAAGAAATCAGTTCCGTTAAGAAAGCTCCAACGTGCCTTGATAGTGCTGTTGGTAGGGTGCCATAGGCTAGGCACGTCCCAGCGATGTTTTGCTGGCTGAGATACAAGGTGGGAGGGGGAATGCACCTCGTTACTCAATCAACTTCTTGGCCTTGAAGAAACGACGCAGGTAGAAGACCTGCCAGGTGGCTAGTCCAATGAGGCAGAACATTGAAAAGATGCTGAAGTACAGGACCCGGGTGTTTGTTGACTCTAAAGAAAACAAAAGCATTGTAAATGTAATGAAGCGAGACTCATCTGGCTAAAAAATGACCAGGAGAGAGACAATTAACTTCACTCTGTCACTAGGCTTTACAGCATACATATATATATTTATGTTATCTTAAATACAAAATGTTAAAAATTAACAAAGGGCGGGCCACAGTGGCTCACTGGCAGAGTTCTTGCCTGCCATGCTGGAGACCTGGGTTCGATTCCCGGTGCCTACCCATGCAAAAAATAAAATAAAATAAAAAAATAAAAATTAACAAAGATTAGTACCATCAATTTGATATGTTATAAACTAACTGAGAACATGGTCAACTGCTTATCACAGAATAAATTTTATTCCCTTGAAAATCCAATAAACTAATTTACTTTTAGGAGCAATGTAAAAGCAAGCAGTTTCTCTTCTTCCCGACCTCCTCTTGACAAAACTGAGAAAAGGATACAACGGAATTAAAAGTTTGAGATCTGTCTCCTTTATGATTCACTTATTAAGAAAACAAGAGCCACCTTCTCCTCACCATTGGTATCACGCATCTCCTCCTCTCGCTTCTTCATGTAGGCAAAATCATTAACAATGGATTCTGAAAGGTCCTCTAAGCGTCGCAGTTCTACTTCTAAAGGTTTGAGCTTTTCAACTTTTGCAATCTGGAAAAGGAAAGAATCATGAACCCACTCCCTGAAAAAAAAAATTGCTCAGGGCAAGAACCTAAGACAACAAAGGAGTCTTTTCAAAAGTTTCTCCAAATTCAAAATCTCTCCTGTCATCATCCTAACATATTTTAAATTTGAGCTTCTTCTTCTTTAAACATTTTCTACTTTCACTTTGATTGAAATCACTTTTAAAGTATTATAATATGGTAGACTGTAGAATAAGATATTATTTTCCCAGCATTAATGAATTTAATAAACCACTTTCATTACTCATGTCTAATAAATAAACAATATTAATAGTATAAGTGTGAGAGTTATAAAGACATTGGACCAAACCTGGTTTCTGAGGAAAAACCATTGCATTCCCAATAATGCAAAAGAATGAGAGTATGTGTCATTAGAAGCATAAGATAATACCTCAAAATACAAGATTAAAAAATTCCTGTTTGCTCTATTAAGTCCTAAAACAGCTTCGAAGTTTCTATCAGAGTTCTAAGAGCCAAGATGAGTCGTAGGTCTGTTAAAAAAAATTGCACTAAGATTTTCTGTCTGTTTTGGAATCACATAGCCCAGTGATCAAAAGAAATCTCCAAGATCCTCCTTATCTGCTGAGGAATGAAGGGTGTGGAAAAAAACGAACTATTCCTTTTTCAAACTACATGACTGTGAAATCTCCAAGAGTGTACAATAATTAGAGGTATAAATCACAAGAGCCAGGACTTCATTATTGTACGTGCTTTTTCTTATCAATCTTAGATCAATGATTTGCTTTAAAATGGGAATATACCAACAGTTTTCCATCTCTTAAACTTCATTCATACCAATTCTTACAATTTTTCTGCTGAGGGAATTCTTCATTAATTCTTTCTATACCCACTTCTTTATTCCCTATTTGACCTACATTTAACATGTAGGTCACTCTTCTCATTTCTCCAATTCACTATTCTTCTTTTCTTTCTGTTAAATGTTAATCGCAGTTAACATGGGGTCAGTGGGAGGAGTGTAAGTTGATTTTTATGTTTTCTGTACTTATCTATAGTCTTCACCAAGCATGTGAAGAAAACGACAAAAGGTATTTAAAATAAAACAAAAACAGCTGTTAAAATGAGGCATAAAATTGAATTTATATTTAAGGTACAGAAAAATATGATGAAAATAGTTTTTTAAAAATAACTAAAATGAATAAATAAATCATTCATATAGTGGAATAAACATTTTTTTAAAAAGGACAAATGTGATGGATTTGCAATGATTTACCTAAGTTTTCTTTCACAGGATGCACATTTTCTTACATTTGCAAAATGATGGCTAAAGTTAATCTTGTGACTGACAACTGCAGAAAAGAACAAAGGAAACTGAATATAATATCTAATCCATGGCTAATACATGGAGCTAACTCTGCTAGCTGAATGTCCAAATGCCAGGTTTTGCCACTAATCTAGAATATTTATCTGTTGATTGATTCTATATAGAGCTTTGCAGCTCTGGTAAGAAGATACTAAAACAGAAGATATATAACTGCCTCAATGCAATGACGTGTTCAAGTTGAACATTAGCCTAATATTTTTCTTCCTGCTTTATGCTTCTACCTCCAAAGTTCCTGAATGAGATAGTATAAGGGCAATAGCAATAAACTGATATAAATGATCTAAGGGTCCCTAAATAGAAAAAAGAACACCTAACATCTAAGGGTGTTCTCTTGCCAACAGGAACTGAAATGAAACTATGTCTGTGCGTTTGCCAGCTGAAAATAATATTTTTTTAAATTACTTTGAACACTACTTCTAACTCGCTTTTTCTAATTAAATGGCAATAGTTCAAAGGCCTAAAACTCAAAAAAGGACAATGGAGTTAAAATAAATTTGTTACTGATCATGGCTTTTTTGTAGAGTTATGCCCCAAGAAACCTGTTCCCAATCCTTTTCCATTCTGGTCTTCTATTTATTTGTTATTTTTCTCTTTTTTTCATCTATTTATTTTTCAGTTGTATAAGCACCATATGCATATATGCTTTCCAGATAAAAAAATTCAAAGTAATCAGAAGCAAAGAAAATAAAAACAAAAAGTCCACCTTCAAAGCCCCTCGATTCCTTACTCCCATTCCCACATTCCTTTGCAGAGGTAACTACGGCTACGAACTTTTGTATATCTTTTCAGACCGTGTTAAAAGATGTATACTATTTGTGGTTATATATGTGCAAAAATGTTCATAGAAAAAGATAACAAAGACATTTATAAAAGGGATCATACTGTACATAGCTCTACAGCTTGTTCTTTTTCATTTAATAACATCTTTCCAAAAATTTCAGTGCTTATAGATTCACCTCATTTGTCCTAACTACTGCATAGCATTCCACACTGTTTAGAGGCCTTTATGTTTACATATGATTTATGTTTACAATCATAAATCCAACCCTTTATTATATAGCTCCTATCCAAACTCTTTTGCTCTATTCATAACCAAATAGCCTATTTCCTATCTTCCAAATCTATTTTAATTCTTCAACAAAATCTCTACTCAATCCTGTCCTTCATCCAGCAAATTATTTTTTCATTTCCTAAAAACATATCTGCTATATGTTTTTAGTAATTAATTGCCTTTATCCATGATATTACTTCTAAACCTAGAAAACTTAAAGAAACTCAAACAATATTGAAAACATATTTGTCATTTCAACCACCTAACACCACCAATACTTAATGGTAAACAAAACAAGAATGGGTATGTTTCTAGTTTTAATTTAAACTTAGAAATCAGAAGAATATTTGGAGGGAATCAAAGAGGGAAAACCTTTACAAACTCCAAGTGACTTAGCAATTAACTGATATTAAGAAAAGTAATTCTGTACAGAAAAAAGGGAAGAGGGAAGTTGAGAAAGGAATTCCTAATTCTAAAAATGTTTGGTTGTAGAGAAAACAGCAAAAGTTTTCCATTATACCGAATTCAAAACTGAGAAGTAAATAAAGAAGACCTGAAAAGAACAGCAATAGAAAAATACAGAATTAGCTACAGATTTGGATGATCAGTTATTTGAACAAATACAAAAAATTTAAAATTTTAAGACTAACAAGAATGCTTCTTGAGTGCTTACTATGTGCAAGGCACAAAGACAAGATATGATCTCTACTCCTAAGAAGTTAATAAATCTTGCAGAAGGGCTCACATATAAAGCTAACCATAGTATAAGGCATTACATATTAACTTCTACAACAAAGGTACAAGTTAAAAGTGGAATGGAAAAAAAGGAGTGGGAGATTAACTCTATTTTGAAAGGAAAACGCAGGTTTTATAACAAATGGGTGATCTAGCGCTCATAAATTGGGTATGTTTTGAAAGAGATAAGAGAAGGATGACCAAAAACCAAGAGGAAACTGTAAATCCAGACATGGAAGTATGAAAGCAAAGGACATATTTGAGGAGACTATGAGTAGTTTAATCACAAGTAGTCTGATGGGCTAAAAGCTAGAATAAAGATTTTGTGTGCACACGCGTGTGCATGTTCATGAGCACCAATATACTAATATGCTTGGAAGATATATCTTTTCATGTATATCTTTTCAGAGGAGGGTGGTGGGCAATCACAGAATATAAAGCTACAAAGTTAAGCTGGTGCCAAACTGGGGAAAAGAATGAAGAAGGTAGTTTAATGAGCTAGATCTATTGGTGTATGCCCAGAATATACCATGTGCTTTATATCTTGTTATCTTATTTAAACCTCATAACCCTGTAATGTGAATATTATTTTCCATTTTTCAGAAGAGGATAACTGATGCTCAATGATGTTAAGTAACTTGTCCAAGTTCTCACATCTTGAGGAGCTGGGATTGGTCTATTGAGTTCATATTTTATTCTGTATGTCACAGAAATGTGATAAAGAAAACCATATGACTACACTACTTTTTTCCGAATTAAAGGTGAAATGAAAAAATGGGTAAGTTGTCCATTTATGAAGACTTTATATCAGAGTAGGTAGAAAAAGCTAAAAAGAAAACGCCAATCTCAGAATCCCTATTGACTTGCCCTGCTCTTCTAAAATATCTGAGTTAATGCTCAAAGTATCTCTAGAAAATGTTAAATGATGTATGCTTCATAAAGGGAGGCCACTATTCTAATCTATTTCTCCTCTCTGTGGCTGGGAGGATGAGGTATGTTTTGACACCTTGATAAAAGCAAAGCCTATATGACAACGTGTACCCAAGACTCTCCGCTAGAGGGTACCACTCCCTGGATAGGCTGCATTTAGCCTTTAAATAACCAGAGACTGTTACAAATGTAGAAGTAGAATACCGATAATTTTCTCAGCTCTTTAGGTGGCAGACCAAGAGTGGCAGCATTACGGTCTTTCTCTCTCTCTCTCTCTTTTTTTTTTCTCACTTTTTTTCTTGTATAACATATATATGAAGCAAAGAAAGAAAAAAGCAATAGTTTCCAAACCACTCTTCAACAAATAGTTTACAGGACAGATCCCAGAGTTTGCCCTGGGTTACTATACCATCATCTCAGATTTTTCCTTCTAGCTGCTCCAGAACATAGGAGGCTAGAAGGAATAAATACTTTTTATCATTACAATAGACTTTTCCCCCTTTTTTGTGAAAAATAACATATACAAAAAAAAAGCAATGAATTTCAAAGCACAGCAAGCACTACAATTAATTGTAGAACAGAATTCAGAATTTGGTATGGGTTACTATTACACAATTTTAGGTTTTTACTTGTAGCTGTTCTAAGATACTGGAGACTAAAGGAAATAACAATTTAATGATTCAGCAATCATATTCATTGTTAAACCCTACCTTCTCTGTATAACTCCGCCATCACTTTTGATCTTTCTATCCCACTCTTTTAGAGGTGTTTGGGCTATGGCCATTCTAACTTTTTCATGTTAGAAGGGGCTGTCGATAATATGGGGTAGGGAGATGGGACTGCCTGATGTTCTGGAGAGTCTGGGCCCTCTAGGTTTCAGGACTTATCTGGTCCAGGGAGCCATCTGGAGGTTGTTAAGTTTCTGGAAATTTATTCTAGGGTAAGCATAATGGTCTCTTGACTCCCTACCCTCTTACCAAAGCATTTATTCAGCACCAAAGCATCAAAGTTCTGCTATAAAAGGCGAGCAAAAGAGAATTCCTGACTTCCAGAAGCATATGTGGCCAAGTCCTACTTATCTTTCAAGCCTTAACCATACAGGTTCCTTCAACCATTCTTGTCCACACAGATCTCTCTCTCTCTCCCCTACAGCCCTACAACACCCGAACTGTGCCACACAACTGAACAATCCATCATATACTATTGTCTTATATTCACAAGTTTTTTAAAAATTTTTTATCCTATTTCCCACAACTAATTTGGTCCCTGAACTCAAGGAAATTAAAACAACTTAGATTTTCCACAGTCCCACATACCTGATACAAACTAACCACTTGTAAATGACTTGTTCTGTCCACTCTATGCCTTCTTCAAAGGAACCAAATTTTCAGTGGATAGTAAGTGCTGCCAGTTACCTGAAGCAAGTGCTTCCTAAATGTTTAGAGCATTCTGTGCATCTATTTTCACTCAGCATTCATTTTCATGAGGCTCACTGCCTAAGAGAAAGCCCTCTCTATACAATAGTTATCACTCTCATCTGTGGTGATTAGGCCCTGTTTGGAAAAGCTTAAAGTTACAAAACTGTTTCCCGTATATCTATGACACTTCCCAAGTACCAGTAAAACTTAAACTATAACCAAATCTTCCAAATCCTTTAATGATGATTTGAATCTAAAGAGTTCATAGTGTTACATGTACCTCTACAAGGAAAGGTGTTAACTTTCTGAAAAACTGTTCCCTAAAAATATGCATGAGAATCCAGCCTGAGAATCTTTAGATTCTTTTCCTTGGTGGAACACTGATAACCAAGAGAGGAACTTCTTGTAGCAAGCCCAAATTTAGTCAAGTCAATCTGTTACCTCCACCTACTACCATACCTTGTATGAATTCCAAAAGCACAGCAATAAATATAAAGACCATCTAGTATAATGCAATCAAGATAAAGACGACAGACCTATACCCAAGGACAACTCTACTTTTGTCTGGGAGTAGAGGTATGTGAAGTTCAAAAGGTTAAGAATGTGCTGAAATAAGTCCAGATAATGCTGTCAATCTCGAACTTGAATGAATATCCTATTTACTCTGTCATGGCCATTTGACGATTTCTAGAAAGGGTAGGAAGAAGGGAGCTAAAATCCACTTATTTCAAATGTTATTTCATTTAATTTTCATCAAGAAAGGGATTTTGGATCTAGGATATGGAAACAGAGTTCCTCCTACCTGTGGGCATTAAGAAAAACAAAACTTTTGAAACATCTTCAGTGGTTGCTCCCAACCAGGGCAACTGCTTTTGATGTGTATGTAGATAGCAAATGACAGACTAATGGAACCCCTAGGCAAAGGAGGATTTTACTAGTGATGAAAATGCTGACATTCAGAGTAAGAAGGGTCATACACAACCCAAGAGTTAGAGGATGTGTCAGAGGTAGCTTCTTTGTGGGACAGTAATTACTGTCATTCTTACAACTGCACAGACAGACAGTAAGTCCCTGGAAAACAGACCACAAACTAAAAGAAACAGCTCAATCTATACACTGAAACTACAAAGATGCCCCCTCTTAAGGGCAAAAGCAAGACAGTGGTCAGAGGCCCTTAAAACAACAACACAGAGCATCAAAAGTGTTTTATTTCTGAGAACATAAATATTATCTTGAAATAATCCACTTATCTTTAAAGAATTCAACCTACAAAACCTACAAGACATCATTATTTATAATGATAAGCATTCTGTCTTCTGAATAATATCTTACATATGTTTTCGTTTTTCTGTTACTAAATACGTTATTAAGTTGATTATCCCATGGACATAAACTGCTAATACTACGGAAAAAGGGCAAAGAATAAAACAATACAAAAGTATCATTCAATAGCTTATCAATATTATCTTCATTCCATCGGTGGCATTTTCTCACATAGTAACCTTTATTCGTGAGATGATTTCATTTACAAACTATTATTATTTGCTATCATCTTAGTTTTCAGCTGTTTTAACTTCACTATGATGTTTTCTTCTAACATTTCAGTAAAGGCCACTGTTTCACCTTAGATAGGAATTCCTGAATAATTTTTTCACCTTGCTCTCTTTCCAGATAGCATCTCTTTGCTGCTGGCTCTGTTTCATCATATTCTTGAGATTTTCCAATATTCTGAAATTTCTCTAGTTCCAGGGTTTTTTGCTTAGCACCCTTTATTACACGCATAGGGTAGTTAGGAGGCTCCACAATGTGAATCTCAAAACGTTGATCAAAGACGCTTTTCTTCGCCTAATAAAGCATAATTAAGGTATGTTCAGTGGTTAGTGATGTGACATGTAGATTATTAACAGTTGGTATCTGATTGGCCAAGGTAAGTTCATGAAAATGGGTTGCAAACATGCAAAAAGCACCAGTCTTTGTGGCAATGTACTCTGATAAAGCCCATGCTAACCCAGATCCATTATAAGTAGAGGTCCCTCTTCCCAATTCATCTGTGATTAATATTAAAGAACCTCTGGTTGAGGACCTGAGAATAGAAGCAGTTTCTAACATTTCAGCCCATGTAGAGACTTCTTTCAATTGACTGTCACCAGGTCCTACTGGCCAAAATGTAGTTCACAATGGACACTTCTGCCAACTCGTGTGACACAAAACATCCAATCTGGGCCATCAGAACTATCACATCAATTTGACAAATACATGTTGACTTCCTCCCACACTGGGGCCAGTAACAATGTGGAACATTTTTTTAACTTTTTCAAAGTGAACATCGTTTGGAATAAATGCATCTTCATCTTGAACTTAAACACAAGTATGTCTGGATGCTTTCAATATAATTCTTCCTTGTCCTTTCTACAAAATGACTGGCTGTACATATGGAATAGGTGTTCCATTTGACACATGAGCAAAGCTAACCACAGAATCCAGCAGAACCAACACATCACTGACTGTGTGGCACTGGTACTACACAGCCTGAAAAAATGTTTCAGTTTTATTTTTGGTAAACTTTTCATTGAGAGAAGTCAATTTAACACTATTGGTAAATTTAACACTATTCTTCAGGATAGCTACTATATTAAAGTTTATATTGTTACAAAAGTCTTTTTTCTTCCTTACAGGTTATTCAAAAGTAGCAACCAAACTGTGCACTGGAATCCAGTTTAATCTGTTTGCCAGGTTCTAAGCCTAAATCTCTGGCTGTACTCATTAATATTGCCTGCACCTTCTTCTCAAAGTCATCCATTACTTCTCTTAATTCACTCAGATTAGGATCAAACACAGATATTATAGGGAATTCATGGTTTTCCACCTAATCCATATCTAAAGTTGTTTCTATCATTTCCTGAAACTTGGAGAAATTATAATGAAGATCAATAAGAGGAGTCACAAAAACTGCCAACAATGTCTGGGTTTTCCTTTACATTTTTCCAAAGCCTGTATAACATTAAGGAGTTGATGTATGCTCTGATAGATTTGGTAACAGCCTTGTAAATTTGCTGTTTGTTTTTAAAATTTCTTTGCAGGTCAGTTAAGATGTGGGAATTGACAAAGTAAATCTTATTAACTCTGTCTCAATTCTGCATCTTCTACAAAAGCTTCTACTAAATCTAACAGGATTTTGGTTCCCTAGATTCTTGTCTGTGCCGTAAAAAAGAATTCAAAGGCACAGCACAGGTAGAGCAAGTAGGTAAGAAATTTATTAAGTACACATGCAGAGAAAAGGAGCATGCAGCCTTCTCACAAGTAAAGAAAGATGGAGGGTGAGAGGCCATGTTTGCTTTTTTCTTTACATAGTAATTTTAGGTCCCTTAACCAAATAAACCCTCCATACAATTTAGGTAGGTAGTATAGTAGTCTGCCCAGCCATTAAGGTACTGATCATCACTAAATTTTACAGGACCTTATAGGATTTCAGAATTATGAAGGCCATAATTTGAAGGACAGATGTGTTAGATGTGAAGAAAATTAAAGAAATGTGCCACCTTTCCACACATCTTAACACTAATAACCAAGGGGATCAAACCTTTGGAGATAAAGGTTCTCCATTACTTCAAGGGCCTTAAAAACTCTACATATGCTCAGTGCTATCTGGTAATTAACCGGGGAACAAGGTCATCTATTTTCCATGTTCTTGTCACAGGTATTAGCCCAGAGACAATTAACACTTAGATCTTAGCAAGATTCAATGGAGCCTAGCCATAGACTGAAAAAGGTCTGGTCTTTGGCCAGTGTCATAACCACTCCCTCTCTGCCTCAATCTGGTCTGCTGTTGGGAGCGTGGGAGGTTAAAGAAAAGTATTGGGGAGGAGTTTCTCCGTTCAGAAGCAGAACCTTAGAACTATGTTGTAACTATGTGCGCAAAGATGGGTTTAGGACGTGCAGACATCCGAAGCAGGAAGCAGGCAAAGGAAGAGATGTAGTTTCCTTTTAGTTAGGGATTACCCTTTGGGTGAAGTAGAAGGTCAGGAAAGATAAAGCCCCTATTCCAATGTCAACACAGCCTAAGGATGATGGAAATTCCAAGATGTAAAGGGATTCTAAAATGTGATAGGATAGTGAAGTCTCCATAATCATATATGTAAGCCCACAACAATGCCATCTGTTTTAGAGCAGAAGCAAGCCATGTCTAATGTCTGATAGAGCACCAGGTCCCTGTTATTTAATAAATACCACTTGATGATAGCTGTCATGTAAGAGAAAAAAAGGTTACAACAGGTCAAATTCCACACAGTAACAATTCAATGAATGCTTGCTTAGATAACAGTCCAACGTTGGGGAATAGCAGCAATAATCTAAAACTGAAAATTATTTTACCTACTCTTCCACCTTATAGTAACTTTTTCTTATTCCATCTCACAAAATTTTTTCTTAGTATTTTATGCCTTACAATAGCACTTGAACCCACAATATCTTTTTAACCTATACTTCAAGTTCTTCTGAATTATGAAGGTTTAAAAAGATTTTTCAATTTACTTATAAATCCATCAAATAAAAAAGCTCTTTAGCTTTATTTCTTTTAGTTAAACCAGCCCTGGAGCTAGTTTAACTAGACAAAGAACAGCAATTCGGTGTCTCCACTGAAAATAGACTTCCATTCATTGCTCCCATTTATTTGCCTACAAATAATGCCATCAAGTTTCATTTAACTGAATACTTGAACAAGGAAAAGGGGACAGACTTCAAGAGCTGCAACTGATCTGCCACTACTTCGTTACAGAATGAGCCAGTCACTTCCGATCTTCTTCCATTTTAAGATATTTTCCTTCCAGAGTCCTGACCAAATGCTCCGGGTTCCACCATTCCTAGAAAATTCTCTTAAATTATCTAAAACAATCTTCCTTCATTTAGTCACATTCTTCAAGAGCCATTTATTTACATTTCCTGTATATCACCTCTTCCTCATGCCCTAAGGAACTGCTTTGCAGGGTAAAAATATTCTTATCTTTCTGCAAAGATCAATCCTCCTGTCTTAAATAAGTTCTTGTGGTTTTTCAAAGGTGCTTTTCATTTGATGAACCATTATGTGCTGCCCCCAAAGTCTCTCATAACAGAGATGAAAAACCACAGTTCTCTTTTGCTATCACCCCTCTGTTTCCCTATCACTCAAATAAGTCAGTTTTTACTATATAACAATATTTTGGGTTAGCACCAAATTTCTATTCGTTATCATCAACTCTAGTCTCTTCCAGCTTTTTTCTACATTCTGTACTCACTGTTAGGAGTGTGAAATTATTTTAACTAAAATACTTTTGACTACTGAGCCTCAAAGACATCACAAGTTGTTCAAGTCTAAAAAGCACTGAATCTATGCCCGAGGGGGCGATATTCAGGACTGATAGCTATATATATTAAATTAGGAATTAAAAACAATCACGGGGCAGGCAATGGTGTCTCAGTGACAGAATACTCGCCTGCATGCAGGAGACCCGGGTTCAATTCCCGGAGGCTGCCCACGTAAAAAACAAACCAACAAAAAATCACTTTTCCTAACCTTGGACATTAACACATAAATGATTCTCAGCTTTAAAAAATTAGAACTGTATATATCTGGCTTCTGCCTCAAGAGAACTAACTGTGAAAGCTTCAGTGTTTTATCACACCAACATTTCTGTGGGATAGTTGATTCAGTCCTTTGGCTGATGGCACTGCCAGAATCATTGTTCAAGGCTGTTAATACAATTTTTTTGCATCAAAAAAGACTGTGGTTTTCACGTGACTGCTAAGAAAACCAAGTACTTCTGGGGAATCCCCAGCCTACTGGCCTAATTCGGTCACAGAAACCTCACAGCACAGCATGCCACTGCCTCCTTTGGCTGTTACAGCAGGACATACCTCCTCATAATTTTTTGCCTCCACTCCATGCTTCATGTCTAGGGTCACGAGTTGGTCAGGTATCCGCCCTGTTCCTGAGAAAGAAATCAAAGGATTCATTGTGTGGAATATTCAAAATTCTGGGAAATCATCCACCCACTCTCCTTCTCTCAACCCCCTACCCACTCAGTACAGGGAAACAGACACAACTCCTCCCCCTACTCAGCTGCAGAAAATTCCTGGCTCTCACTAAAATCACAAACATTCCAGACAAAGCCTCTATCTGTGTGGGGTGCCGGAAAGCAACAAGAACATGCTGCTGGCAAACATCTCTGAGCAGGCAGGACACAAGACACTGTAGCTGGTATTAAGAGGAACAGAATGGGGGAAGAGAAAACAAATCGGCTTATTTGATTAGAAAATAAAAATCATAATAGTCTGAAATCGAGTGGCATAAAGATCAATAGGTAGAGGGTGCCAATTTAATGTGAAAATGAACATTTCTAGATGTGAAAAGGTTGCCCTTTCTAACTGAGATCATGCTCACTTAGAATTATTTAGTATTTGCCAAGCTTGGATTTACCTAATACAAATGTGAGTACTGAACAGAACATAGACTTTGTCTACTATCCATTTTAATTAAAACATTTTGATAAGGCCTACTTCAGTAAGTGAATAAACTGTCATTAGGCTATTCCCACTGATTTAAAGAGACCCATCAAGAAAAAACCTTATAATAATAATAAGAGAAAAATTCTTAGAGCTGTTTCTTGGATAGAGAAATGTGTTTTGGGGATAGTAAGATCAACAAAGCAATATTCATATTAGAAAAGTTAATCTGATTCAGTTTAATCAAAAAGGAATTGTAATTTTAATTCATCAAGTAAGAGAAAGACTCAAAGAACCCTAGAAAACAGCTCAGCCCAAATCCCCTGACATTCACTTATTTATAAAATTAAAAACTGCCTGAAATGAGAAGTTTTGGGAAAATTTAAGCACTAGGGTTAAGCCGGGAATGGTACTGTATGTACTCTCTGCTGCCTGAGACATTGGAGGGTCTCTGAAATGTTCTAACGTCAATTCAACAACTATTCACTAAGAACTCACTGGTGCTAGAACTGTGGTGGAGATTTTTAAGGAGTACAGTCTATGCCTTCAAATAATTCACTGGGATCTAAGACATAGACAGATACACATAACAACTACATTAAGAATGCAAAGCAATGTAAAACTTTAAGCCAGTCTGGTTCAGACAATACCAGCTATGAAACAATGCTAAGAGAAGGGAGGAGATTAATTATGAATAGACCTCACTGAAGGAGCACATGAAGGCTAGACTTGAGCAAAGTATTCTAGACAGAAGGTACAGCATGGGCAAAGGCTGGGATGTTGAAATGAGTACAGCATGTTCAAAAGACAGTAAAGGATTGCTCTGGCTATACTGGAAACATCAATTTCATAACAAAAGATATAAGATAGGTAAGATTAAGAACAGATAAAAGAAGTCACAGATGCCTTCAGCATTAAACCAACAATTTTCTAAGACAAAAAGTCTAAAAAGTAGTGCCCAGCAAGGTCACTTCTCCCGAATCTGATGTGTAATCCTGATCATGGCATTGCCCATAGAGATGCAATGCAAATTTTCGCTTCCTCTTTCTCATTTAAAAAGTTATGAAATCCACTATGTATGGTATGTATGTCTGTAAAGATTTCTCAATAAAAATATTAAAACAAAAAAAAGTTATGAAATCCATGCTGCTCACAGCCCCACCTGGGGTGGTGATGATGATCAAGATATCATCTTCCTAACAAACTCTTTTCACTATCTCCCTGTTTGCCATAGCACAGCATTAGAATTATTCAATCCCAAGTGAAATCACGGAACAACACATCTCTGGCTGGTCATCCAGTTCATACATTCTCTTACATAGAACAGTCAGCCTATGCTCCCTAGCTGACATCACAGTCATAAAGGGCCTCCTTTTTAAAGACTTCAGAAATTTCTCTCTGGATTTGCCTGGCAAATAAATACACAGACATACAAGGTCTCCAAAGACAACAAGGTATCAGGTCCCCAAGTCAGAATAAACAGAGAACACAAATGAAACTGGAAATGGAGTTTGTGTGTATATGTGTGTATAGACATACATATATATTAATACATTTTAAAATTAGTTATAAGTCATTCATGCACACAGTATCAGCATATAAGAAATTCAGAAGAAACAAAACATTCTCTGCCTTCAAAGAGTTCAAAATATAATTGGGAATCAAAGACATATATACATGAGACATTTAAACAATACGAGGCCACACATACCATTAAATGCCCAAATAATCCAATCAGTAAATGTTATAATACACTAACTTCCTTGCTGTCTCTGAGACATACTTAGTATCTCAAGGCCTTTGCTTTATTTTTTCCAAAGCTCTTATCACTACCTGACACATGTATTTGTTTACTGTCTATCTCTCTCTAATGAAAATCTAAGCTCCACGAGAGCAGGAACCTCTGTTTTATTCTGTTATATCCCTAATACCTAGGACAGTATCTGACATATATAAGCCACTTAATAAATATTTACTAAATGAATGAGTCAATAAAAATCAAGGTTAACTCATGTTTACATGAGAAAAGCATAGTCAAGCAAATGAATAAATATGATATGTTTAAAAGGCCGAAAAAAACAGGCTGGCTGGGACCTGATAAGTAGCAGAAGATTAGGTTAGAATGAGATTACAGAGATTAGTAAAGACCATGCTGTCTAAAACTCCCTTCCAGCTCTAAAATTCTACGATTCTGGGTTTTATTCTATAGAACAGGAACAGTACTGCCATGACAGGGAATGGAAAGTTTTGAAAAGGAGACTGATGTAAGATGTATTTTAAAAGCTAAATCGGGTGGTATTATCTATATATATTAAAAGCAGATCAATTAAAAGGCTAACGATAAACTCTGTAATTTAAAAGACTGGAGTTCAGATTTGGGTGGTGATAGATATCGAAGATATTTTGAAAGAAGTATCGGCATAATTTAGTGATAGACTGGAAAAGACAAAAATGATTACAAAAACATGAACCTGAATAACTGGAAGGACGTGGTGACACTGATGAAAGAAGGGAACTAGTGTGAAAGAAAAGTTTATGAATGGTCTCACACATCGTGGTTTAGAGGTAAGAGTGAGATAACCATGTTGAAATGGGTAGAATATTGTTGAGAGATCATGGAACTGATAGGGGTGGCAGCTAGGAAAAGGATGCCAATCATGAAATCACTATTAAAATCCTTTAATTTTTTATTCTTAACCTACTATTCTGTTTATTCTATTACTATTTTGTTCAGGTGAACTCCTTCAGTTATTAAGGTAAGCTGACTTGCTTTAGACCAAGGGAGTCAATTATTTGTTAACTGTCAAAAGCAGCTAGTTAATATACTGTTTGAAATTTTTCTGGGTATCTGCTGGCACAATTGGTAAAGGTACTTTCTCTTCATCTAGGATCATATATTCAAATCTCCCCACAAGCCAAAAATTGCAGTTGTCCTTTAGCTGCCATATAGAGAGAGCCTGAGAATAAAATAAAGTCAAATAGGGGGCAAGGGAGGTAAACACTAAAAGAGACAAAGTTCCAATGACAGTGTGAAAACCCTCAGATTTAGCCATGTCTGAGGATACCATCACATCAGAGGCCTCCCAGCTCAAAGAGTCAAAATGGTCTCTCCCCTTTAAGTCTTAAAAAAAAAGCTTTTTGGGACTTACAGCCTAAAAAGTCATTGACAAAAATAACAGTTATAAATGTGTACAGGTTTCTGGGTATGATGTCCTTGAAGCTAAAGAACAGAGAGTGAAAAGGAATCACCTACTACTAAGCCATTATGTACTCTGCCTGAAAGTTACCTTGTGATATTGGCCATGAGATGCACAGAAGAATCAACAGCAAGATATTAGGACTAGGAAATAGCAAGCACTCCTTAAACCAAAACTGCTTGTGACAAATCCTATTTCTAAACCCTGAGAAAATATGTCATTAGCATTTAAGTGCACTATTTTCTAGCATCTATACCGAATTCAACTCTAGCATTCAACCCAAGTATGACACAACATCACCACACTGGTAGAGTAAGACATTCTAGGGTTCCATCCTCCCACAGACATTTCAAAAAGCAAAAACTGACAGAATCATATTTCTCAGAGTCCCATGTATCAGTTGGAGTAATTAGGTGAGCACCAAAACAAAGAAAAGGAAAATTAAAAATGGTAGGAAAACAGCGCTACAAGGTTAACTCAACGTTAGAGTTCTCGCCTGTCACGTGGGAGATTTGGGTTTGATTCCTGGAGTCTGAACATGCCAAAAAATAAAAAATAAAAAAATAAACCTTCCTTTCACAAAACATGCATAGCTAGAAACAGAAAGTATATGGAGTATTAAAGTACACAAGAATGCTATAAAATTATATATATGGTATTGACTGAATGCATTTATCTTATAATGATGTAGAAACTGTTTCTTTAGTACTTTATTCTCATTATTCTTAAATGTAAGTGTATCTATAACACCTCATTGTTTCAAACACTTTTGTAAAAAATTATGACACCTTGTCTTTTTTTTATCAGGAAAGGATATAATCTCTCGTTTTCTACCAGAATGATTTATATCAAGTTATTCACATCAGCCTCTGAAACAGCTACATTTCTCTATATCTATAATTTAAAATGTGTCTTAATTTTCCTTACACAAATTATACAATATATATATTTTTTTTTCTTTTTTTTTTTTTTTTTTTTTTAAGGGAGGAAGGGAAGGAAAGACAGAGAGAAGGAAGGAAGGATGGAAGGAAGGGAAACATCTTTAAACATTTTCTTGTTTTATTATATTTTGTTTGTTTGTTTGTTTTTTACATGGGCTGGGGCCGGGAATCGAACCGGGGTCCTCCGGCATAGCAGGCAAGCACTCTTGCCCGCTGAGCCACCGCGGCCCGCCCCACAATATATATTTTTAATGTTTAAGATTTTAAACTTTAAATATAAATTTACCTCCCTTAAACCACACTACTACCAAATCAGTTTTCTCTCTTTAGATAACCACTGTTGTCATATCCCTGAATTACTTCCAGATAATATTGGAAATGTTCGCATTTATAAATATTTATAAATAAAATATGCAATGCTGTTCAGGTATTTTAACATAAATGATCTAGAGAATTACCCTGTAATTTGCATAGAAGTATTTCCATGACTAAACATTGAAACCACATTCTTCTAAACTATTAGATGTTACAGAAAATAGAGACCCCACAAGTTTGTGAATATATTCTCTTATTACTTAAAAAAAAAGGTAGGAAAACTAGTATAGCTCTTGCTAGCCCCACCCACATCCCTCCCCTGCCTGGTTCACAGCTACCCTATACTACCAGTCCCGGAGAAAGTAAAGTAGCAGTTTGTGCACATACTAGGTGCATGGATGTCTCTCCAATTTGTATGGCAACAAGCAAAGGACTGTTGGTTGTGGGACATACACTGTAGCAACAGGGACAGGGAGGTACTATTTCCTAGGGACAAAGTGACATACAGATCTGTGTAAATGAGGGAATTACTAAGGCCATATGTGCATGTACATGACAAGACGCAAGCTCAGAAAAGAATGGGGAGGATCCTCTGCTTTCAACTCAGGCTCTTCTTGAAACTCAGTGTTAGGCAAGCTAAGCTCTTAAGTGAAGTACCAACATGGGTCAATCTACAAAGACTGGGAAAAGTGTGTTTTCTTCCTTTTTTTTTTTCTTTCTTTTATATCCCAGCTCCTGGTATTTAAGGAAATCTTTGTTATAACAATAGCTGGATACAAGCTTAAGGAACATATGCCCCAGTGACTAATTCCAGAGAGAACACACAAAAATATCAAAAGTCAATGGTACAAAAAAAGATTACAAGAAAAAAAAAAAGATAGGAAAAAGGCCTATGCAAAGAAGCAAGATAAAGCATTAAAACTCATCAATGAGGAGGGCCAGACATTGTATAGACCAGACAAAAACTTTCTAAAAACTCTCCTAAATATGCTCAAAGAACTGATGGAAAATATGGACAAACAACTAAAGGAAACCAGAAAAATGACAGATGAGCAAAAGAATAGCAATAAAGATAAAAATCATAAAAAGGAACCAAAGATCACAATAACAGAAATTTATAAGATTGGAGGGGACAACAAAGAATCAGAGAACTTGAGAATACAACAATTGGAATTATTCATCTGAGGAGCAGAAAGAGAAAAAAAATTACAAGTATACAGAGCCTGAGATTTGTGGGAGAGACACCATCAAGCATACCAATATATGTATGCACTATGGGAATCCCAAAAGGAAAAGAGAGAGAGGGAGAAAAGCAGAAAGAAATGATGGGAGAAAATTTCCCCAAGTTAAGGAACATCATAATATACACATATCCAAGATGCTCAACAGATGTCAAACAGAATAAATCCAAATAGAGCCACACCAAGACTCAATTAATCAAACTGCTGAATGCCAAAGAGAGGATACAGAAAGCTCCGAGAGAAAAGCAATGCATCCTGTACATGGAAGGTTCAGTAAGATTATGTACCTATTTCTCATTAGAAACCACACAGGGAGAAGGTACTGGGATGATATATTTAAAATGCTGAAAAGAAAAAATTGCCAATCAAGAATTTTATATCTGACAAAAATGTCCTTCAAAAAGGAAGTCTCGCCTGCCATGCTGGAGATCTGGGTTCGATTCCCAGTGCCTGCCCATGCAAAAAAAAAAAAAAAGGAAGGACTGGGCGGCGCAATGATGGCTCAGTGGCAGAATTCTAGCCTGCCATGCCAAAGACCCAGTTTGATTCCCGGTGCCTGCCCATGTAAATAAATAAAGGAAGGAAGGAAGGAAAGATTAAGACAGTCACAGATAAATAAAAGAATATAAGAGATCTCCTAGGGTCAATGGAAAACTAAAACCCAAGCCAGGCAGGACTACCAATGGTCCAGAAACTTTAGGAATGAAAGTTTGGGTTGCCCCATCAGGCAAAGAACCACAACCAGTTGAGGTGCATGTTGAGGGTAAAGGTAATATGGAATGGATAGTGGAACAATGTATGTTATAAATATGAGCTACAACCAGTTACAGAAACAAGGTCTGAAAGGTATGAACATTTCTTCCTTATTCTGAGGATGTTTCTATATATACATAAAGCAATTCTTTGTTTTCTTACCTATCTTACTCCCTTATCAAAGGATATCAGCTAGTTGTATTAACTTCATGTTACAGAATTTAAGTTATAGGAAATGACGGTTAAGAGTAAATATTCCCCAATGATTTGCTCTCTATTCTAGAAAAAGTTAATGCATTTTTGTTGTATGTGGGACAACTGCGTATTTCTAGGTGAAAAATATGACTGTTACAGCATTTATTTAGAGATTAAGTATGGATTAAGGAGATGTGTATGGGTGCCAAGTACAAAAGGGGTAGACTGTGATAGTTAAGTTAATGTGGCAACTTGGTCAAGTTATGGTGTCCACTTGTTTGGTCCAGCAAGCATGGGTCTGATTGTTTCTGTGAGGATATTTCATGGATTTAAATCATCAGCAAATTGACTGCATCCATGGTTTATTACATCTACAATCAATTGAGGAAATTGATTTCAACAATGAGAGAAATTTTATCCGATCAGTTGAAGGCCTTAAAAGAAGTAATGATTTCAGCAGCTAGAAGAGAGAATTTCCATTTCTCCTTCAGCCAGCCAGCTGAGTTCCCAGTTTATGGCCCACCCTATGGAATTTGGACTTGCCCATCCTCACATTCCTATAAAAAAAAAAACCTCACAATATGTACATATTTACTAGGGTTCTGTTTCCCTAAATACTCTAATACAATATGCATATAACACTTTATCCAACAATAGTAGAATACACATTTTTCTCAAGACTTATATAGAAAAGTCCCTCAAAAAGTTTAAAAGACTGAAATCATACTGAGAACTATCTTCTCAGACCAAATGGAGCGAAGCTACAAATCAGTGACAGAAGGAGTGAACTGGAAAACTTGAAAATAAGTGGCAAATAAACAATGTATCTTCAACAACCAATTTCAAAGAAGAAATCACAAGGGAAATTAGGAAATATATTGAGAAGAATGAAAAGGAAAACACAATAAACAAAAATTTATGGGATGCAGTAGCTGTAAATGCTTACATTAAAAAAGAAGAAAGCCCTCAAATCAGTAACCTAACTTTTTACCTCGAATTTGAAAAAGACAAGAAAACTAAACCCAATGTAAGTAAAAGGAAGGAAATAACGAAGATTAGAGTGGAGCTATAAATGATTACGAATAGAAAAACAATACAAAACCAACAAAACCAAAAGTTGGTTCTTTGAAAAGATCAAATAAAATTGACAAACCTTTAGCTGGGCTGACAAAAATATAAAGAAAATGCAAATACCTAGAATTAGAAATGAAAGCTGATATATTATTACTGACCAAACAAATAAAAACGATGATAAGAAAACACTACCAACAGATGAATGGCAACAAATTAGCCAATCTAGATGAAATAGACAAAATCCTTGACACACACAAGTCACCTAAACGACTAAACAGAAGATCTCATTAGACCCTTAATAAGTAAAGAGATCGGTCAGTAATTCAAAAATCATCCAACAAAGGAAAGTTCAGGGCCAGCTGGCTTCACTGGTTAATTTTATCAACTTTCAAAGTATTAACACCAATACATTTTAAACTCTTCCAAATCACTTTAAGAGGAGGAAACACTTCCTAACTTACTCCATGAGGCCAGGAGCACCCTAATACCAAAGACAGATAAGGATATCACAAGAAAAGAAAATTACAGACAAATATCCCTCATAAATACAGATGCAACATCCCTCAACAGAACACTAGCAAACCAAATCCAACAACATATTAAAAGGACTACATACCATGAACAAGGGGGATTTATCCCAGGAATGCAAGGGTGTATCAACATAAGAAAATTAAGCAGTGTAATAGACCAATGTGTTGGCTTGAGGCTGTTGTATACCCCAGAAAAGCCATGTTCTTTCTCCTAATCCAATCTTGGGACAGACTTATCTTTTGGGTGGGATCTCTTTTTTTATTGTTTCCATGGAGATTTTGGGTGGGACCTTTTGATTAGGTGGTTTCCAGGGAGTGGTCTCTGCCCATTCAAGGTGGGTCTTAATCTGCTTACTGGAGTCCTTTAAGAGGGAACCATTTTGGAAAAAGCTCAAAGCTGACACAGACAGAGATGTTTGCAGATACAGAAAGAAAATGCCCCCAGCAAAGCTGTTTGAAACCAGAAGCTAAAGGATCAATAGATGCCAGCTTTGTGCATTCCCAGCTGACAGAGGTGTTCTGGACGTCATCAGTCTTTCTTGATTGAGTCAAGGTATCTTTCTTTGGATGCTGAGCTGGTTTGAATTTGTGGGCCCCAGAAAAGCCATGTCCATAAATCCTCATTCAGTATTGCTGGGTGAGAGTTTTGTTGTTTTTTCCCAAAATAACATATACAAAAAAGCTATAAATCAGGTGGGAGTTTTAAATTTTCCCATGGAGATGTAACTCACCCGATTGTGGGTATTAATTTTTCATTAGAGGGAGATGTGACTCCACCCATTCCAGGTGGGCCATGATTGGAATCCTTTAAAAGAGGAAACATTTTAGAGAGAGTGCCATTTTTAGAGCCACAAGAACCAGGAGAGTCTGCACAGCCAGAAATCTTTGGAGATGAAGAAGGAAAATGCCCCTGTGGTTGCTTCATGAAACAAGAAGTAGGAGAGAAAGTCAGCAGATGCCATCATGTTCGCCACGTGTCTTTCCAGTCAAGAGAGAAACTCTGAACATCATCAGCCTTCTTGAGCCAAGGTATCTTTCCCTGAATGCCTTAGATTGGATATTTCTATAGCCCTGCTTTAGTTGGGACATTTTCACAGCCTTAGAACTATGGACTTGCAACTTAATAAATTGCCCCCTTTAAAAGCTGTTCTGTTTCTGGTATATTCCATTCTGGCAGCTAGCAAACTAGAACAGTTGCTTTAGTTTGGACATTTTTATGGACTTAGAACTGTCAACCTGTAACTTAATAAATCCCCTTTACAAAAGACAACCTCCTTCCATTTGGGAGAACAGGGTTTGATTCCCAGACCATGAACTCCCCCCAAAAAAACAAAAACAAAAAAGCCAACTTATTTCTGGTATATTTCATACCAGCAGTATTAGCAAACTAAAACAACCACATAGTAGAATGAAGAATAAAACTACATGATTATCTCAACTGATGTAGAAAAAGCATTTAACAAAATTCAAAATCCTGTCATAATTAAAAAACTTAGAAAACTAGTAACAGAAGGCAACTTTCTCAACACAATCAAGGGCATTTGTGAAAAGCCCACAGCAAATATCTTACTCAATGATGAAAGACTGAAAGCTTTTCCCCTAAGATCAGGAATAACACGAGGATGCCCACTTTGATCACTGTTATTCAATACAGTAATGGTAATTCTAGCCAGAACAATCAGGCAAGAGAAAAAAACAAAAGGCATCCAAACTGGAAAGAAAGAAATCAAATTATCACTATTCGTAAGGTACATGATCCTATATATAGGAAATTCCAAAGAATTCACAAGAAAGCTACTAGAACCAATTAATGATTTCAGCAAAACTGCATGATATAAGATAAAACACAGAAATCGGCTGGGATTCTACACAGTGGTAATGAACAATCTGAAAAGGAACCAAGAAAACAATTTCATTTGCAATAGCATTTAAAAGAATAAATTTAACTAATGAAGTGAAAGACTTATACACGAAAAACTATAAAACACTGCTTAAAGAAATTAAAGATCTAAATATAAGGAATGATATTCCATGTTCAAGGATTGGAAGATTTAATATTAAGATATTAACAGTGCCTAAAGTAATCTATAAATTCAATGCAATTCCCATCAAAATTCCAGCAACTATTTATGTATAAATGGAAAAGCTGATCCTCAAATTTATATGGAATGGCATGGGGCCCCAAAAAGCCAATCAACCTTGAAAAAGAACAACAAAGTTGGGGAACACGTACTTCTTAATTTCTAAATGTATGATAAAGCTATAGCAATATACTACTGGCATAAGGATGGACATAAAGACCAATGGAATACAACTGAGAATCCAGAGATAAATCCACCTATCTATGGACAGTTAATTTTTGATAAAGGTGACAAATCCATTTAAGGTGGAAATAACAGTCCCCTCTATAAACAGTGATGAGACACTGTTCCATCACTGTGGTGTTGAGATGTTCCAGTGTGGAGACAACTGGAAATCCACATTTAAAAGAATAATGTGGACCTCTACCTCTCACCATATACACAAATGAATTCAAAATGGATCAACAACCTAAATATAAGGGCTAATATTATGAATCTGTTACAAGAAAACATAGGGAAATATATTTAGGACTTTCCAGTAGGCAATGGATTTTAGATTTTATAACAAAAGCACAAGCAACAAAAGGAAAAAATTGCAAAATGAACTTCATCAAAATTAAAAAACTTTTGTACATTGAAGGACATTATCAAGAAAGTGTAAAGACAACTTACAGAATGAGAGAAAATATTTGGAAACCATGTTCTGATAAGAGTTTAATATTCAGAATATATAAAGAACTATAACTCAACAATAAAAAGACAAACAACCCAAATAAAAAAAATAGGCCAAGGATTTGAGTAGACATTTCTCCAAAGAAGATTATTCAGATGGTCAACAGGAATGTGAAAAGACATTCAACATTACTGACCTTCAGAGAAATGTTAATTAAAACTACAATGAGATACACTTCACATAGGCTTGGATTCCTACTATTAAAAAAACAGGAAATCTTATTGGAAAGATATGGAGAATGTAAAATGGTACAGTTACTGTAGAAAACAGTCTGATAGTTCTTTAAAAACTTAAACATAGAGCTGTTCCATGGAAAAGTTGGAGAAGGGACAGGAGGGTGACTGAGGCACTGATTCAGGAGTGTGGCTGATCTGGGAAAGCCTTCTGCACCACATAGGGCAGCCCTGGTTGCAGAGGCCGAGGAACTGAGAGGCAGAAAGCTGAAGCCTGACGCAGAGGCACGGAGCGTGAGGGAGTGCACGGACAGGAGCCGGGGACTAGTAACTAAGCCAGGCCGCGGCGTTCCTTGGGCTTGCTACCATCACCAGAGCAGCCCAGTGACCAGCTACTCACCCCACACTCCATGCACTTGAACCCCATCACCCGCTCCCATTCCCCATGCTCCACGAGCCCCCACCCCACTAGACTCCAGTACACGAAACTGCCCACACCTCCAGCCCAAATGCAGCCCAACCCACCTCTCCTGTACCCCTCCCGAGCACTACCTTGCCCTCCCTGTAATAATAAGTGATATAGAGGACAGGATAATTGACTTCAAAGACTCAAAACAGCAAATGGCAAAAAAAGATGGAAAAAAGTGAATTGGTACTCAGGGAAATGACAGACAAAACAAAGCATACAAATATAAGAATCATTGGAGTCCCAGAAGGAGAATATAGGAGTAAAAGCTAGGAAGAGTAGTTGAGGATATAATGGGGGAAAACTTCCCAACCCTCATAAAGGACATAGATTTACAAGTGAAAGAAGCCCAACAAACTCCAAACAGAATAAATCCAAATAGGCCTTCCCCAAGGCACAAACTAATCAGTCTGTCAAATGTTGAAGAGAAGCAGAAAATCCTGAAAGTGACAAGAGAAAAACAATCTACTATATACAAGGGAAACCAAATAAGACTGAATTCAGACTACTCAACTAGCACCCTGGAGGAAAGAAGGCAGTGCGTATGATATATTCAAGATTCTGAAAGAGAAAGACTTCCAGTCAAGAATTCTAGCGGGCCGCGGTGGCTCAGCGGGCAAAGTGCTTGCCTGCTATGCCGGAGGACCTCGGTTCGATTCCCGGCCCCAGCCCATGTAACAAAAACGGAGAAACAGAATACAATAAAAACAAGAAAATGTTTAAAGATGTTTCCCTTTCTTCCTTCCTTCCTTCCTTCTATCCTTCCTTCCTTCTCTCTGTCTTTAAAAAAAAAAAAAAAAAAAAAAAAAAAAAAGAATTCAGTACCCAGCCAAATTGTCCTTCAAAATTGAGGGAGACATACAGCAACTGCTTAAAAAGCTGAAAAAGAGATCAAATTACAATTAGAGCTATGAATGGAGTTGATCTGGTTAGGACTAAAGTAAATCAGACTAAAGAGTAAAGGATGATATTGACTGTGTTTTAAAATGTCAACTTCTGTCTGAGACCATAGGAAGAGATGTCTATTTGGTGTAAAATTTATATTTTTGGTAGCACACTATCTAATTTAACCTATAGGGTCAGTTTATTAGAACACTATAATTACATGGAACCTAGAATACTGAGTGAAATCTTGTTCATTTATACAGGTTGGTCTGATGCCCTGCTACATGCCAAAGTAACCTGAGCAGAAGATAAAAAAAAGTATTTGTAAAATTCTCTTGAGGGACTGGGGAAAAATATAGAAATTTTAAACTTCCCTACCTGGGGAATTCCTGATATTCTCACAAGCTTTGGGAACTACCAATTAATAGGTTAAGCCCTCGATCTTGGGGTTCATCCCCATGAAACTTATTCCGGCAAAGGATAGGCTAAACCTATTTATAATTATGCCTAAGAGTCATCCCCAGAGAACTTCTTATGTTGCTCAGATGTGGCCTCTCTCTCTCTTAGCCAGTTCGGCAGGTGAACTCACTGCCCTCCCACCTAAGTGGGACATGACTCCCAGGGGTGTAAATCTCCCTGGCAATGTGGGAGACTCCTGGTATAAGCCTGGCCCCAGAATGGTGGGATTAAGAATGCCTTCTTAACATAAGCAGGAAGAGAAATTAAATAAAGTTTCAGTGGCTGAGAGATTTCAAATAGAGTTGAGAGGCTATCCTGGAGGTTATTCTGACACATTATATAGGGATCCATTTTTCTGTTTGTTTTTGTTTTGTTTTTTGATGGGCAGGCACCGGGATCAAACCCTGTCTCTGGCATGGCAGGGGAGAACTCTGCCTGCTGACCACTGTGGCCCACCCAGGGATCCGCTTTTAATTTGTAGTATATTAGAATAGTTAGAGGGAAATACCTGAAACTGTTGAACTATAATCCAATAACCTTGATTCTTGATTCTTGAAGATGATTACACAACTATATAGCTTTTACGGTGTGACCGTGTGATTGTGAAAACCTTGTGAACGACATTTCCTTTATCCAGTGTATGGACAGATGAGTAAGAAAATAAAGACAACAAAAAATAAACAATAAGGGTGGATAATGGGTATGGGACGTTTTGGGTGTTCTTCTTTATTTTTATTTTTATTCTTTTTTTTGGATTATTGAAAATGTTTTAAATTGATTGTGGTGATGAATACACAAATATAGGATGATACTGTGAACTGTATACTTTGTATACTGTGTCTGTATACTTTGGATGATTATATGGTATGTGAATATACTGCAATAAAATTGCATTTTTTAAAAAAGATAGTGCAGAAGAAGCATCTAAAATGTTTTACAGATGTCTTCTTGTAATCTATGCACTATATTTAAAACTCCAGGAAAAAAAAAAAAATTAAAAATCTGAAAAAAAATTGAGGGACAGATTAAGGGTAATTTAAAGAATACAAAGAGAAAGAGGGAAAAGAATATATAGATCTGACAAAATAAAAAAGATAAGATGGTGGATTCAAGAAATGTCTTTTCAGTAAATAATTTTGAATGTTAATAGACTAAACTTACCAATTACAAGATATAGATTGGCAGAATGGATTCAGAAACATAATCCATATATGTATATATGCTGCTTACAAGAGACTTATCTTAGACACAAGGATACAAATAGACTGAAAATGAAAGGATGGAAAAAGATTTTCCATGCAAGTTGTAACCAAAAGAAAGCAGGAGCAGCTATAGTTATATTGGACAAAATAGATTTTAAATGTTAAGACATCATAAGAGACAAAGAAGCACACTATATACTAATTAAAGGATCAATTCACCAAGAAGATATCACAATCATAAATGTTTATGCTTCCAATCAAGGAGCTCCAAAGTACATGAAACAGACATTGGCAAAACTGAAGGGAGCAATAGATGTTTCAACAGTAATAGTAGGAGACTTCAATACACCACTCTCCTCTATAGATAGACCAATCAGACAGAGATCAACAAGGAAATAAAGAAGTTAAATAACTTGATAAATGAATTAGACCTAACAGACATATATAGGTCATCGCACCCCAAAGCACAAGGATATACATTCTTCTAGTGCTCATGGAACATTCTCCAGGATAGATCATATGCTGAGACTCAAAACAGGTCTTTATAAATTTAAAAACACTGAAATTATTCAAAGCACTTTCTCTGATCACAATGGGATGAAGCTGGATCTCAATAACCACCAAAGAATGAGAACATTCACAAATATATGGAGAGTAAATACCACACTCTTAAACCAGTGGGTTAAAGAAGAAATTGCTAGAGAAATCAGCAGTTATCTATAGATGAATAAAAATGAGAATATAACTTATCAGAACTTATGGGACGCAAGGCTGTGCTGAGAGGGAAATTTATTGCCCTAAATGCCTATATTAAAAAATAAGAAAGACCAAAAATTGAGGACTTAACAGCACACCTGGTAGAACTTGAGAAAGGACAGGAAACTAATCCGAAAACAAACAGAAGAGAAATAACAAAGATTAAAGCAGAGATAAATGAATGGGAGAACAAAAGAATAATAGAAAGACTCAATAAAAGCATAAGCTGCTTAAGAAAATCAATAAAATTTATGGGTCACTAGCAAGATTGACAAAGAAAAAAAGAGAGGATGCAAATAAACAAAATCAGAAATGAGAAGAGGTGCATTACTACAGACCCTGAAGAGATGAAAGAAATCATAAGAGGATACTATGAACAACTATACACCAACAAACTAGGCAACTTAGGTGAGATGGACAAATTCCTGGAGACACACAAACAAGCTACAAGGACTCAGGAAGAAATAGAAGATCTCAACAAACCAATCGCAAGTAAAGATATTCAATCAGTCATCAAAAATCTTCCTACAGGGGCGGGCCGCGGTGGCTCAGCGGGCAAGAGTGCTTGCCTGCCATGCCGGAGGACCCCGGTTTGATTCCCGGCCCCAGCCCATGTAAAAAACAAACAAACAAACAAAATATAATAAAACAAGAAAATGTTTAAAAGATGTTTCCCTTCCTTCCATCCTTCCTTCCTTCTCTCTGTCTTTCCTTCCCTTCCTCCCTCTCTCTAAAAAAAAAAAAAAAAAAAAAAATCTTCCTACAAAGAAAAGTCCAGGGCCAGGTGGCATCTCAGGGGAATTTTATCAAACATTCTAGAAAGAACCAACACCAATGTTGCTCAAACTTTTCCAAAAACTTGAGGAAAAAGGAACTCTACCTAACTCATTTTAAGACGCTAATATAATTTTAATACCAAAACCAGGTAAAGATGCTATAAGAAAGGAAAACTACAGGCCAATCTCCCTAATGAACACAGATGTGAAAACTCTCAATAAAATCTTAGCAAGTCGAATGCAACAATACATTAAAAGAATTGTACACCATGACCAAGTGGGGTTTATATCAGGAATGCAAGGATGGTTCAACACAAGAAAATCAATTAATGTAATACAGAACATTAACAAATCAAAAGAGAAAAATCACATGATCATCTCAATTGATGCTGAAAAAGCATTTGACAAAATTCAGCATCCTTTTCTGATTAAAAACATTCCAAAAGATAGGAATCAAAGGTAAGTACCTCAGTATAATAAAGGGAATATAGGAAAAACCAATAGCCAACATCGTACTCAATGGAGAGAGACTGAAAGCTTTCCCCCTAAGATCAGGAACAAGACAAGGATGCCCAGTCACCATTATTATTCAACACTGCACTAGAAGTTCTAGCTAGAGCAATCAGGCAGGACAAAGAAATAAAAGGCATCCAAATTGGAAAGGAAGAAATAAAACTCTTATCATTGGTAGATGATACGATACTATACTTGGAAGATCTTGAGAAATCTACAGCAAAGTTACTTGAGCCAATCAACAAATTCAGCAAAGTGGCAGGATATAAAACTAATGTGTAAAAATCAGTAACAGTTCTATACACAAACAATGACCTAGCTAAGGAGTCAGTTAAGGAAAAAATTCCATTCAAAATAGCAAGTAAAAGAATCAAGTACTTAGGAATGAACTTAACTAGGGATGTAAAGAATTTGTACACAGAAAACTATATAACACTGCTAAAAGAAATCAAAGATCTAAATAGATGGAAAGACATTCCCTGTTCATAGATAGGAAGGCTAAATATAGTTAAGATGTCAATTCTCCCCAAATTGATCTACAGATTCAATTCAGTACCAATAAAAACTCCAACAACCTACTTTGAAGATTTGGAAAAGCTAACTACCAAATTCATTTGGAAGGGAAAGAGACCCTGAATAGCTGAAAGCATACTAAAAAGAATGAACGAAGTGGGAAGATTAACACTCCCTGACTTTAAAACTTATTATAAAGCCACAAGTGGTCAAAACAGCATGGTACTGGCACAAAGACAGAAGCAGTGACCAATGGAATTGAATTGAGAGTGCAGAATAGATCATCAAATCTATGGTCAACTGATTTTTGACAAGGCCCCCAAATCCTCTGAACTGTGACAAAATAGTCTTTTCAATAATTGGACATGGAAGAACTGGTTATCAATAGCCAAAAGAATGAAAGAAGACCCCTATCTTACATGTTGTACAAAAAATTAACTCAAAGTGGAGCAAACACCTAGATATAAGACTTAGCACCATAAAGCTAATAGACAAAAATGTAGGGAAACATCTTCAAGACCTAGTAATAGGAGGTAGTTTCCTAAACTTTATACCCAAAGTACAAGCAACAAAAGAAAAAATAGATAAATGGGAACTCCTCAAAATCAAATGCCTCTGCACTTCAAAAGACTTAGTCAAAAGGTGAAGAGGCAGCCAACTCAATGGGAGAAAATATTTGGAAATCACATATCAGACAAAGGTTTGATTTCCTGTATGTACAAAGAAATCATACAACTCAACAACAAAAGAACAAACAACCCAATTATCAAATGGGCTAAAGATATGAATAGGCATTTTTCTGAAGAGCAAATACAGATGGCTCAAAAGCACATGAAGAGATGCTCATTTTCATTGGCTATGCACTGCTGGTGGGAATGTGCAACGGTGCAGCCACTATGGAAGACTGTGATTCGTTAGGAAACTAAGTATCAAGCTGCCCTTTGATCCAGCAATAGCACTATTGAAGAGCTGAAAGCAGTGACACGAACAGACATCTTCACACTGATGTTCACAGCAACATTATTCACAATCGCCAAAAGATGGAAATGTTCATCCACAGGTGAGTGGATCAACAAAATGTGGTATATACATATGATGGAATATTATGCATCAGTAAGACAAAATGATGTCCGAAGTACATCACAAGATGGATGAGCTTTGAGGACATAATGCTGAATGAAATTAGTCAGACACAAAAGGATAGATACTGTATGATTCCACTTTTATGACCAGCATAAAGGTATAATCAGAGGCTTATAATACAGAATATAGGGGACTTAGGGATACACAGAAGCTAGAGATGGGTGAACCATTAGCTAATGAGGTTGAACTCCAATGTAAGGAAACAGATAGGAGTGAAGCCGGTTCTCTAGTGGGTCTATAAGTAACATTACCATATTGAAGATGAACAAGATTTAAAGGGGTTGTATAGACCTATGTGTCCCGCTGATTAACACTAGAAATATGAATTAGTTCTCGCAAGCATTACTTCAAAGATATGATACCTGTACAGGGGGAAAACAGCTATTGCATGCTATGAGCTGTGTTCAAAAGGAAACCTTCAGCACCACCACAGTAACAGCAGAGATAAATAATGGGGTGAGGGACAGGAGTTAAGAGGAGATTTAGATTTCCTATTTGGTGAGGGTGTGTTTATTGGTTTTCTTTCTCTTGGGAAAAATGAAATTATCTAAAATTGAGAATGTTCTTAGACTGTAGACTTTGGGCCTTCTACATGATGCCCGATGAATGCAGGTGGCTGAAGGATGCACTGATGGAAAAGTAGATTAGCGAACAATGGTATATACTTATAAGTGAATGTTGTGCTGGTACAAAAAGGAACAATGTCGTGAGGCATGCAAAGATGTGAATGAACATGTGGGACATTTAGTGAGACAAAATAAGCCAGAAACAAAAGAACAAGAATGGTATGGTCACCTTTAGAAAATGCTTCTAAGAAAACAGGGGTCTAGATTGTAAACTTTTAGAGCAGACACATTAAGTACAGACTGGTGATTATTATTTCTGGATTTTGAGGGGCTGTTTAATATATGTAAACTGATATATCTATTGTATTAGTTAGGGTTCTCTAGAGAAACAGAATCAACAGGGAACACTTGCAAATATAAAATTTATGAAAGTGTCTCACGTGACCGTAGGAACGCAGAGTCCAAAATCCACAGGGCAGGCTCCGAAGCCGATGACTCCAATGGATGGCCTGGATGAACTCCACAGGAGAGGCTCACCAGCCAAAGCAGGAAATGCAATCTGTCTCCTCTGAGTCCTCCTTAAAAGGCTTCCCATGATTGGATTTAGCATCACTAATTGCAGAAGACACTCCCCTTTGGCTGATTACAAATGGAATCAGCTGTGGATGTAGCTGACGTGATCATGACCTAATCCTATGAAATGTCCTCATTGCAACAGACAGGCCAGCGCTTGCCCAATCAGATGAACAGGTACCACAACTTGGCCAAGTTGACACCTGTCCCTAACCATGATATCTATATATAGATTTTTCTTTTTTTTGCACGGGCAGGCACCGGGAATCGAACCCAGGTCTCCAGCATGGCAGAAGAGAACTCTGCCTGCTGAGCCACCGTGGCCAGCCCTGTAACCTGATATTTAGAGATAAATATGAAGCCAAACAGGTTGGAGTTAAAGTAATTCAGAACATATGGGTAAGGAAGACAGTGTCTATATTTTAGAACCACACATACTCTTTGAAACCAATGGAAGAAAGGTTTATTTGGTCTGGAACTGAAATTTTCTGTAGCGCATAATCTAATTCAACCTATCTGTATAGTTCATTTAACAACTGAAACACAGGGAGCACAGAATAAGAAAGAGGTTCTTTAATCCTGTATTGATTATTGTAATGCCTGGATACATCCTAGAGTATATTAAACAGACAATAAAAAGTATTGGCAAAGTCCCCTGAGGAATGGGAGCAAAATATAGAACTATTAAACCTTACCATCAGGGAATCTCCGGATAGTCTGTCAAACTTTAGGGACACCAAAATCAATAGGCCATGCCCTCGATCATGAGGCTTACTCTTGTGAAGTTTATGTAGGTAGCAGAGAAAATTGTATTACCTATAGGCATACCTAAGAGTTACTTCTGAAGGACATCTTTTGTTGCTCAGATGTGCCCTCAGTCTCTCTAAGCCCAACTCTGCAAGTGAAATCGTTGTCCACCCCCCGGATGTGGGACATGACATCCAGGAGTGAAAGCCTCCCTTGTGATGTGGGAGAGGACTCCTAGGGATGAATCCAGACCTGGCACTGTGGGATCAACAATTCCATTCTGATCAAAAGGGGGAAAAGAAGTATAATTAATAAAGTATCAGTGACAGACTTTAGGCATATTATGAAGCCACAGTGGTCAAAACAGCATGGTATTGGCATAAAGATAGATATATCGACCAATGGAATCTAATAGAGTGCTCAGATATAGACCCTCTAATCTATGGACATTTGATCTTTGATAAGGCAGTCAAGCCAACTCACCTGGGACAGAACAGTCTCTTCAATAAATGGTGCCTAGAGAACTGGATATCCATATGCAAAAGAATGAAAGAGGACCCATATCTCACACCCTATACAAAAGTTAACTCAAAATGGATTAAAGATCTAAACATTAGGTCTAAGACCATAAAACAGTTAGAGGAAAATGTTGGGAGATATCTTATGAAACTTACAATTGGAGGCAGTTTTATGGACCTTAAACCTAAAGCAAGAGCACTGAAGAAGGAAATAAATAAATGGGAGCTCCTCAAAATTAAACACTTTTGTGCATCAAAGAACTTCATCAAGAAAGTAGAAAGACAGCCTACACAATGGGAGACAATATTTGGAAATGACATATCAGATAAAGGTCTAGTATCCAGAATTTATAAAGAGATTGTCCAACTCAACAACAAAAAGACAGCCAACCCAATTACAAAATGGGAAAAAGACTTGAACAGACACTTATCAGAAGAGGAAATACAAATGGCCAAAAGGCACATGAAGAGATGCCCTGGCCATTAGAGAAATGCAAATCAAAACCACAATGAGATATCATCTCACACCCACCAGAATGGCCATTATCAACAAAACAGAAAATGACAAGTGCTGGAGAGGATGCACACTTATCCACTGTTGGTGGGAATGTCAAATGGTGCAACCACTGTGGAAGGCAGTTTGGCGGTTCCTCAAAAAGCTGAATATAGAATTGCCATACGACCCAGCAATACCATTGCTGGGAATATACTCAAAGGACTTAAGGGCAAAGACACAAACGGACATTTGCACACCAATGTTTATAGCAGTGTTATTTACAATTGCAAAGAGATGGAAACAGCCAAAATGTCCATCAACAGACGAGTGGCTAAACAAACTGTGGTATATACATACGATGGAATATTATGCAGCTTTAAGACAGGATAAACTTATGAAGCATGTAATAACATGGATGGACCTAGAGAACATTATGCTGAGTGAGTTTAGCCAAAAACTAAAAGACAAATACTGTATGGTCCCACTGATGTGAACCGACATTCGAGAATAAACTTGGAATATGTCACTGGTAACAGAGTCCAGCAGGAGTTAGAAACAGGGTAAGATAATGGGTAATTGGAGCTGAAGGGATACAGACTGTGCAGCAGGACTAGATACAAAAACTCTAAAATGGACAACACAATAATACCTAATTGTAAAGTAATCATGTTAAAACACTGAATGAAGCTGCATCTGAGCTATAGGTTTTTTTTTGTTGTTGTTGTTGTTGTTTTGTTTTTTGTTTGTTTTTGTCTGTCTGGTTGGGTTTTTTTTTGTTTTTACTATTATTATTACTTTTATTTTTTTCTCTATATTAACATTCTATATCTTTTTCTGTTGTGTTGCTAGTTCTTCTAAACCGATGCAAATGTACTAAGAAACGATGATCATGCATCTATGTGATGATGTTAAGAATTACTGATTGCATATGTAGAATGGTATGATTTCTAAAAAAAAAAAAAGTATCAGTGACAGAGAGAGTTCAAATAGAGTTGAGAGACTACTCTGGAGGTTGTTCTTACACAAGCTTCAGGTAGACCTTGCTCCCTTTCATAACCTGCCAATCCCCAACCAGGACCATTCCAACCAATCCTAAAGGATACCTAGGGCAATATATAAGATTCCACAAAGGTTCCAAGCACTAGAGTAACTTTCCAGAAATCTACAACCTCCAGATGTGTCCCTGGTCCAGATAAGTCCTGAAACTTAGCCCAACCTCTCCAGAACATCAGATAGTACCATCTTCCTACCCCATATTAGTAACGGAACCTTCTCATATGAAAAATGTAGAATTGCTATAGCCCAAACACTCGTAAAGAGAGGGATGGAAAGATCAAAGGTGATGATGGAGTTATACAGAGAAGATAGGATTAACAAATGAATATGAATGCTGAATCATTAAATTGATATTTCTTTCAGTCTCCAGTATTTCAGAGCAGCTAGAAGTAAAAACCTAAAATTGTGAAACTGTAACCCATGTCAAACTCTGAAATATGTTCTACAATTAATTATGGTGCTGTCCTTTGATATTTTTAGCTTTTTTGTATATATAAGTTATTTTCCACAAAAAGAGAAGGAAAAAAAGAAGTGATTTTGTAAAAAATTGGCAAAAAAAAGTTAAACACAGAACTCTCATTTGACCTGGCAATCCCACTTCTAGGTATTTGCCCAAAATAATCAAAGCAGGAACTCAAATAGATATCAGTACGCCAATACTTAGGTAACATTATTCATAGTCGCCAAAGGTAGAAACAACCCAACTGTCCATCAGTAGAGGAACATATACACGGACTTAAAAAGTGGTATATACTCACAATGGAACTTATTCTGCTTTAAAGCAATGAAGATCTGATACATGTTACAACAAGGGATGAACCTTGAAGACATCATGTTGAGTAAAAAGAGTCAGGCACAAAAAGAAAGATAATATATGATTTCACTTACATGAAATAACCTGAACATGCAAATTCATAGAGCCACAAAGTACAGTACAGGTTACCAGTGCAGTAGGAAAGAGGAGTGATGGGGAGTTAATACATAAAGGGGGTAGGATCTCTCTGAGGTGATGGAAAAATTTGGGTAATAAATGGTGATGAGCATAGCATAAAACTAATTCTACTGAATAGTATGCTTAGGAGTGGTTGAGATGGGAAATTTTATGCTGTATATACATTTCCACAACAGAAAAAAAAAAAAGAAAGACTAAAGAAACTAAAACAACTAAATGCAGGACATGACCTTGGACTGGATCCAATAACTGAGGAGAATACGCCCAAAAGGAACTTATCGGGACAACCGAAAAAGTGGAATTTAGACTGTATACTCTTGTATCAATATTCAATTTCTTGAACTTGATAACTGTATTTAATGAGGTTCCATAGTGAATATCCTAATTCTTAAGAAATACATATTTCTTAATACATATTTCTTGAATTAAGCATTCGAGGAGCACAACACATACAATTTACTCTCAATTATCTGGAAGGGTTAGACGAATGGATGGCTGGATGGAAGGAAGGAAGGAAAGAAGGAAAAAAGAGCAAAAATTTAGCAAAATGTTAAAAACTGGTGATTGTGGATATCTGGATAGAGGTTTTATTAGAGTTCTTTGTATCGGTTTTTGTATTATTTTTCAACTGTCCTTAATATTTGACATTATTTCAAAATACAGAGTTTTTTAAAAAGTAAAAAGAAATGCCCACTCCTATATACAAAGAACTCTACTTATCGGCCAATTTTCACTTATACGTGCATGAGCCTTTACAAATATACAGTTCTCATTTCCCCTTCTTGCTTGCCCAGCATACAGTTAAGTTCATACTCTGCCTAATTTTAGCGGTACCATGGAGTTAGGAGATGATGCTTAACCTAGGGAAAACCCTACTTACCCTTGCTCTCAAAACATACTTCAAACATATCATAATCTTCGGTGGTAAAGGCAAATTTTCCCTTAGTTGCATCTTCCTTGGAGTACAGAATATGGCCAGCAGAATCTGTGATCTAAAATTAAAATGAAGTAAGAATTAATAAGAACAGGCAACTAATGCACTTGGCAGCACCTAGGAAGGGAACTTACAAAAACAGGAGATCTGGAAAGAAACACCATCTATAACAGTGTAAAAGACAACGATATTTCTCATTATCATGACTATGTTCCAACCATCCCCAAAGACAAGAAGTAGATTAGAAAATGAAACCTAAATGCAGCAAATTTCATTCATTCAAATGGCCTAACCACACTGCAAGTTAAAATCTGTTGCTTCTATAGGATGTCTCAAGATATCCCAAAATTGACAGTTAATGTTCCTAGTTATATAAATAAGCTCTACTGGCAAAATCTCACTTTATAGAATGCAAACCATATCATTTCCTATAAAGGGGCATGTCAAAAAAAGAGAACCTTATTGGGACAACTGAAAAAAGTGGAATATAGATTTTATGCTCTTGCATCAATACTCAATTTCTTGAACTTGATAAATGTACTTAATGAAGTTACATAAGTGAATATCTAATTCTTAAGAAATATATATGAAAGTTTTAAGCATTCAAGGAGCACAATGCATGCAATCTACTCTGAATTATTTGGAAGGGAAAGAAGGAAGGGAGGGAGGGAGGGAGGAAGGGAGGGAGGGAGGGAGGGAGGGAGGAAGGGAGGGAGGGAGGGAGGAAAAAGAATAAACTACAAGAGGGAGAAAGACATAAGAACATATTTCTTCCATAAAATAAACCTTGACAGGATGGAGGGTAGGAGGTGGAAGTGGGACATTTGACATAAGGACAGAAGGAAAAGAAGGCATGCATAAAGATGAAAATTTTGGAGATCTATTCCTGCAAATTTCATGCTAAGTCACTGGTGAAATGGGGTGGGTGTGAGGTGCAGAGATAAAAAAGAAGCTTGTCCCCAAAAAAGGATTCTTGGCCTCTACAAATGATCATTCCTTTCTTCCTTGGTCCTTAGCTTTAGTTTTCCAAACTTAAATGTTTGCTTAATTCCTACAGATGGCCTGTAAACACAGATGGCGTGGCTTATATCGGTAAGTGAATATCCACATATAAAGCAAGGCAATGATATGGTAATTTAACAGACTGAATTTCAGAATTTTTCAGTAGAGTACATGATTGTCTTATCAGAATGCACATTTCACTACCAAGATAAGAAGCTACTTTGCAACCTAGAGCACTATGGTAGTGACTTCCTTATATTAAACTGCATGTTCTAGTGTTATCTATAAATAGGACTCTTTTATAGGTGAGATTTTAAACAGGGAAACTGAGCACCCTCATATATAAAACTACGTATTTAAAGTACTTTCATCACAGTAGTTATTTCTGAGTGGCAAAATTTTTTCTTCAACCTTTTAAAATTTTCTTTCAATTTTCTACAAAGGTACATATAACCTACGGTTGAATACAATAGTAAAGTTATTTCACTTTAGATTAAAAAAACCACAGAATAACTAAAGAAAAATTATCACTTCCAGATAAATTTGAAACAATGGGTTAAGAAAAAAAGTTTTATTGAACATCTTCTAAATTCCTTAAGAATAACAGCAGTTAATATTAATCAAGTATCTTCTGCCATCCAGAATCATTCACTAATTTGTCAAATTTTTAAGACAGCTAGATCTGTGCTAGTCACTGGGGTAAAGATGCGTGCGACAGTTCTGTCTTCAACGGGCAAAGTTTAAATGAGGAGCCCTCATTTAAGAGGACAGTTTTACTGCAATGTGAGAAATACTCCACTAGAGAGGTATGTACAGGTACCACAGGACTAAGCCAAGTCAGGAAGCATACCTTGGAGGAGGCAACAATCGATGCTGCCACTTGTGCCTTAAAGAGGAGCCACAATCAAGGAAAGAATTGCGGTAAGGACATTCCACGTTGCCAACTGACTTCTTTTTTTCTTTTCCATGGGCAGGCATTGGGAATTAAACCCAGGTCTCCGACATGGCAGATGAGAACTCTGCCAACTGAGCCATTGTGGACTGCCCCTAGCCAACTGGTTTTTAACAACAGTGCCAAATTAATTGGGGGAAAGAAGTCTCTTCGACAAATAGGGCTGGAAAAACTGGATATCCAAACAGAATAAGCTGAATCTCCACTTCATACCATACACAATATTAACTTGAAATGGATCAAGGACCTAAACATAAAACTCCTAGGCAAAAACATAAGGGGAACCTTCAAAACTTGGGATTTGATAGTGATTTATCAGATATGATATCACCAAAAGTACAAGAAAAAAAAAGATAAAATTGGCTTTATCAAAATTTAAAACTTTTGTATGTCAAGGATATTATCAAGAAAGTGTTAAGACTACCTATAGAAGGGAGAAAATACGTGGAAACCATACATTTGATAAGGGCTTAATATTATCCAGAATGCATAAAGAACTCCTATGATTCAAAAACAAAAAGACAATCTAATTTTAAAATGGATAAAGGACTTGAATAGACATTTTTCTAAAGACATACAAAATGCTAATAAATGCATGAAAAGATGCTCAACATCACTAGTTATCAGGGAAATACAAACCAAAACCACAATGAGATACCACTTTACACCACTAGGATGGCTATTATTAAAACATACACACAACAAACAAACAAAAATAAGTGTGACCAGGATGCAGAGATATAGATAGAAATTATACATTGCTGGTGGCACTGTAGAATGGTACCACTGCTGTGGAAATCGGTTTGACAGTTTCTCAGAAACCTGAAAACAGAATTAGCATATGACCCAGCAATCCTACTTCTTGGTATTTATTCCAAATAATTGAAAGCCGGGACTCAAACAGACATTTGTACACCAATGTTCATACCAGCATTATTCACAATAGCCAAAAGGTAGAAGCAACCCAAGTGTCCATGAACAGTCAATGGATAAAGAAAATGTGGTATATAAGTACAACAGAATACTATTCAGCTATAAAAAGAAATGACGCTTTGATTATGCTACAACATGAATGAAACTTGAAGATATCTTGTCAGTGAAATAAGCCAGACACAAAGATAAATATTTTATGCTCTCATTTATATGAAACAGCTAGAGGAAGAAAACTAGGACAGAGAGTATTTTATAGGTTACTAAGTAGGAAGAGAGATTTATAGCTTAATGGGTATAAGGACTTTCTGTTTGGGGGTGATGAAAAAGAGTAATGTATATCAGTGATTGTAGTGCAATATTATGAATGGAATTAAAACTACTGAATTGTTGATGTGAATGTGATTAAAATGGAAAATTATGAGTTGTATACTTGTGTGCTGGTTTGAAAAGATGTATGTCCCCTAGAAAAGCCATGTTTTAATCTAAATCCCATTTCATAAAGGCAGAATAATCCCTATTCAATACTGTATGTTTGAAACAGTAATCAGATCATCTCCCTGGATGATGTGATTTAGTCAGGAGTGGTCATTAAGCTGGATTAAGTGACAACATGTCTCCACCCATTTGGGTAGGTCTTGATAAATTTCCAAAGTCCTATAAAAGTGGAAACATTTTAGAGAATGAGAGATGCAGAGCACAGTGACATAGCCAAGAGAAGCAGAGTCCACCAGCCAGTGACCTTTGGCGATCAAGAAGAAAAATGCCTCCCGGGGAGCTTCATGAAACAGGAAGCCAGGAGAAGCAGCTAGCAGATGATGCCGTGTTTGCCATGTGCCCTTCCAGATGAGAGAGGAACCCTGACCGTGTTCACCATGTGCCTTTCCAGATGAGAGAGAACCCCTGTCACCATGTGCCTTCTCATTTGAGAGAGAAACCCTGAGCTTCACCAGCCTTGTTGAACCAAGGTATCTTTCCCTGGATGCCTTTGATTGCACATTTCTATAGACTTGTTGTAATTGGGACAATTTCTCAGCCTTAGAACTGTAAACTAGCACTTATTAAATTCCCCTTTTTAAAAGCCATTTCATTTCTGGTATATTGCATTCTGGCAGCTAGCAAACTAGAACAACTTGTTACTACAATAAAAAGTTAAAAAAAAAAAAAAAAAAAAAAGACATTCCAGGCAGAAGAGATGGCAAATATGAAGGTCTAGGAAACACACAAACATAGTACATCATCATCATCCTAATGCTAATAGCTAATATATATGAACAATTACAAAGTGTTAGGTACTGTGTGCCACAGGCCTTCCCAGCATTTAAAAATTCAATCCTCACTATAACCCTGTAGATAAGAACTATTATTTCTCCCAAGTTCCAGATCAGATAATTGAGGCACAGAGAGATTAAGTAGCCGGAGAGGTACTGACAAGATCATATAGAGCTTCGACATCATGCCAAGGAGTTTAAATTTCATTTAGCACAAAGTGCAGAGGCAATGAAGAATTTGAAACAAGAGTGATGTGATTCAATTTGCAATTTAGAAAGAAGAATCTGATAGTATTATGAAGATAGAATCAAGAAGGACAACACTAGATGCAGAGATGGAATAGGACACTATTCCAGAAATCCTGGTGAGAAATTATAAGGGCCTGGAGAATGGAGAGAACAGGACAGATAGGAGGGATTTTAAGGAGATAGAGCCTACAGGAAAAGGCCTAAAAGTAAATGCCCACAAGGATCAAGTGAGAAACCTAAGTGAGTCTAATGATTAGACCAGCTGAAGTCCACAGAGAATGACAGATAATGCGGCAAACATGGGAGGTCAGGCCTTTCTCAACGGAAAAACCAGTGACTACCACAGCATTCCAGACTTTCAGTTCATTCAACTTTTCAAAAGAAGCTAGACATTTTAACTTTTGTTTTAAAATCCCCCAATTTTTTGTAATTCAGTATAGCGTAATATAATACCCAGATATATCCCAGAGTCTGTTGGGCAGATAATAAAAATTACTGGCAAAGTCCCTTGAGGGACCAGAGAAAACATATTCAACTATCAAACTTTCCCACCTGGGAAACCCCCATACTCTCTCAAATACTAGGGATTCCCAAATTAATAGGTCAAGCCCTAGATCTTTTTTTTCCCATTTTTTATTGTGAAATATAACATATGTACAAAAAAAACCAATAAATTTCAATACATTTTAACAATTAGTTATAGAACAGATTTCAAAGTTTGGTATGGGTTACAGTTCTACAATTTCAGGTTTTTCCTTCCAGCTGCTCCAAGACACAGGCCACTAAAAAGAAATATTAACATAATGATTCAGCAGTCATATTCATTTGTTAAATTCTATCTTTTCTGTTACAACACCTCCTTTTCCTTTGATCCTTCTTCCAATCTTTAGGTATATATATATATATATATATATATATATATATATTGAAAAGGGGTATCAACAATATGGGATAGGGAGATGCAACTGGTTGATGTTCTTGGAACATCAACTTTTTGTTGTTGAAAAGGGTGTTGACAATAGGGATAGGGGCATGGAACTGGTTGATGTTCTTGGAAAAACTGGTATCTGTGTTTCAGGACTTATCTGGTTTAGGAACCATCTGAAAGTTTTGTTTATGAAAACTAAACTTAGCATGTGCAACTTTATAGGATTTCATATAGAACCCTGGGTGTTGTTTAGGGTCAAAAGGAATGATGTTGACTGGGGTTTGGCAAACTGTGACAACCTGCAATATCTAGCTGAAGCTTGCCTAACCGTAGCCTCCAGAACAGCCTCTCAATTCCATTTGAACCCTCTGTGCCACTGATACTTATTTTGTAATATTTCTTTTCCCCCTTTCAGTCGGGAAGACTTTGTCAATCCCACAGTGTCAGAGCCAGGTTCATCCCTGGGAGTCTTATCCCAAGTTGCCAGGGAAACTCACATCCCTAGATATCATGTCCCACATAGTGTGGAGGGTAATGTTTTCCTTGCAAAGTTGGGCTTAGAGAGAGAGAAGCTAAATCTGAGCAACAAAAGAAGTTCTTTGGAAGTAATTCCCAGGCATAATTATAGGTAGGCTTAGCATCTCTGCTACAGAAGTAAGTTTCAAAATCTAGGGCTTGCTACATGGAACATGATGTCCAGGGGTGTGAGTCTCCCTGGCAATGTGGGACATGACTCCCATGGATGAACCTGGCCCTGGCACTATGAGATTGACAATGCCTTCCCAACAAAAAAAGGGGGAAAAGAAGTGTTATTAAATAAGGTATCAGTGGCTAAGGGTTCAAATGGAGTCGAGAGGCTATTCTGGAGGCTATTCTTCGGCAAGCTTCAGCTAGATCTTGCTAATTGCCACAGCTTGCCAAACCCCAATCAACATCATTCCTGTTGACTCTAAACAACACCCATGGCTCTATCTGACATCCTATAAGAGTTGCACGCACTAAGATTACTTGTCAGAAACCTACAACTTTCAGATGGTTCCTAGGCCAGATAATTCCTGAATCCCAGAAGTGCCAGTCTCTCTAAGAACACCAGCCATTCCGTCCCCCTATCCCATATTGCTGACACCCTTTTCAACAGGAAAGAGGTTAGAATGGGCATAACCTAAATATCCCTGGAGATTGGAAGAAGGGTTGAAGGAGAAGGAGGAGTTATAACAGAGAAGTTAGGATTTAACAAATGAGTATGACTGCTGAATCATTATATTAATATTTCTTTTTAGTCTCCAGTGTCTTGGAGCAGCTAGAAGGAAAAAACTGAAATTGTGGAACTGCAACCCATACCAAACTTATCTGTTCTATAGCTGTTAAAATGTACTTTGGAATTTATTGCTTTTTTGTATATATGTTATATTTCACAATAAAAATGGGAAAAAAGGAAATAAAAACATTTTGGATTTTTTAAAAATTTGTTAATTTTTTAACTGCTCACAATCAATCCCAACATTTGATAAACCATCTCAAAACCAAGTAATACATATCTACAGAACCAAGTTCTTCTGGGCCACTAATTTATGACTACTGCACTGGACAGGAAGAAAGCTGGCTTAAATCATGTTTCAGAAAAACTACTGGGCAGCAATAAAGTCTCAGCTGAGATCACGAACCACAAATTTCTACTGGCAATACTTAGCAGACAGGGTGCAAGTGCAAAGAAAAGGAACATATATTATCTGATCTAGGCTTGGGGTTCTGTAACTGAGTGGTCTGGAAAGAAAAGGGTTGATTAGGGAATCATGCTATATACTTTATATAAATAATCTTTTATCTTCATAAAAATCCCACAGAGGCTAGTCTTATTATTCCCATTTTACTAAAGAGTAAACTTAGTAACTTGTCCATTATCATAGAGTTAATAAATTGCTACGTGTATTTGAGCAAGACAGTCTAAAATCAATGCTTTTCCCACATTCCATGTTGCCTCCCCCAACAAGGAATGTCTGACTAAAGCGGAATGTGCAGAAGCCAAGAGAGACAGAGAATATCTGATGGATTCTTTAAATTAGTGTAAGTCAGGGAGCCTGTTCAGCGTGCATTCTCCACTTTGGAGAGAGAGCAGGTAGCCACAACCTAGAGGCCTTGAAGTCAGCAGTAGTCCAACAATCTGCAAGGGAAAATCTTGTTCTGAAAATTCCTAAAGACTAAAAGAATAAGTATAACAAAGGACCACTTTAGAAGTTTAGATACACAAATAACATAGGGAAAAAAGGTCTGGGAATTAATTAATCCTGAAGTAATGTGTAGTCACCAATGTGATGCCACTCTTCCACTTCTCCACATTAATTCATCCTCGCGGATACTCATTTATCTATTTGCCAGCCCCCTAAACCACAAAGACAATTTTTAAGAGTGAAGAGGAAGTTCAAAAAGGTAGAAGGCAGATTTTCAAATTTCAAGCTGATCTAAAGGCCCAATTTGGATTTGCCACCTATGAATAAAGTTACAGACAACAAAGAACTTCTGCAAAGGTAAACTGGATAAAAATAAGTTTCCAGATTTGCTCAATGTGCTGGTTTAATTCTTAAGGGAGAAGATAAGAATTACAGATTACTAAAAATGTTTAAATGTAAACAAAACTGGTAGAAAACAGGAGGCAACAAGCACAAAGGGTAGAGCACTGACTATAGTGCTATATAACAGATTTCATCATCTCTACACTCAGGAAAGGTACAGGCCAAATCACTGGCCTGTGACAAACCACCCAACTTATTAGGGCTCACAAGATTTGGCACACATTTGCCCTGCTACCTTATTTCCTGGACGACTATATGATGATATTCTTCTTTACAGTCTTTGTTTATATCCTCTAATATATTAAAAGAGTCCTTCAAAAATGTTTTTAGTTTTTTAATTTAAGGACAGGAATCTCTCTGGATGATAAAGGGGCCTAGGTACAGGTCAGAAATAGTAAGGCTTTGGTAATAATCCTTACTTAATACTCAGCAAGATACATTAAAAAGTCTACCATGTTTTCCTGAAAGACTCCAGTACAAACCATACCTCTAACTGGAACCCAGTAGGGTAGAGAATAGTTTAAGTTGTCCTCTTTCACACCGTGCCCAAGAATTGCAGTCACAGAGAGAACAACTTGCTCTTCTGTTCTATGACATCTGCACAATTATTTAAGATTCTTCTAGGACAAACCTGCATGCATTACAGAAGGCAAAGGTTACTACTTCAGCCTGTATCTTTTATCACTACAAAATTTAACTTCCGGGAATAGTGTGTAATAATACCCACGGGGCCCTCAGGGACTTCACATTTCTATACTCCTTATAACCTTTAGCTGATAAAAAGTCACATTAGGAATTAATTTGTATATATGGAAATTAGGTAACTTGAGAACTTACCTCTTAGGTTGTGTTAACTCATGGACTGTTGAGCATTCTAACAGACCCTAGAACTTTTCTGAAAATCAGTAGGTTTTCCTATCTAATTCACATAACTCTGCAGCTATTAAGGAGCTAAGTCACTGATCCTCAATAAACAATCCCACCACTACTACCTCCCCCTACCCCCCACCCCCCAAAAAAGCAAAAAACCACCTCTCCTAATTCCAAAATGATTATATAAGCTAGCAGGAGCTAAAATTAGGGAAGAGGAAACTGGGCCAAGCCCAGTGACTAACCAAAGCTAGGAAAGTCTAATTGGCTGAAATGATGGTTTTTAATTTCCTTTAGTTAAAATGTTCTGATTACACATCAACCTTAGAAGGTCATCTGGTTTCTCAAGACTTGTTTTTTCTCCTTAAATTTTACCAGAGAACTGCCTTAGTAATATGCTAAATAATTACAGCTTTCTGTAACTACTATAATAGCATTCCCCTAAAGGATTCTTTTCTTCCCGTTTAACAATTAAAAAACTTAATATTTATAATAAAGCTCTTTAATTAAACAAAGGTAATATCAAGCCCTAAATTCCTCCACATGGCACCAAGGAACAGGAAATAATATTTGTTTTTAGATAACACCTTCAGAAGAAAAGCAAATCAAAGTTCACAATTTTAACAGTAGAGGAGAGGTGTTAATTGAATATTCAGAGTAGCTGATGTCAAGAATATGTGAATATTTACACTGAACCTGTCAAATGAGTGAGAATGCAGGTCACTGGGAAAATAAATTAATTTAGAATTGGCTTTTCTTGGACCATTCTAGGTAGTGGCTGGAAACAGGTTCTTGAGTAGGTCCTGCTCCTGAAGCCTGCCCCCATTTCTTTATTAAACATTCAAGATAACACCCTGCCTACTTCAAAAGGATCTTAAGTAAAGTAGCTTAGGCCAAAATGTTGGACAAATAAAGCAATTAGGAATAAAACAGCAAAGAGTTCTTCTTAAAAAAGAAGCAAATTAGGTGATATCAAGAACTTGGATTGAATAAATGATTTCTGCACAATAAATTTGGCTCACCGTTCTCTGGAAGACAAGACTAAAAGTAACATGTTGGGATACATACACATCATTTGTTTTCTATGGAAAACTCACAAATTTATCTTCAGAGACAACTTTCCTGGAACCAAACACAAGTAACAATTTATCAGCAAGCATTCTCGTAAAAAAAACTGTGAACAATACTAGACTCCTCATTTTCTACCAAGGTCTTACTAAAATTCAAATGGGTGCTTTTATTGACACTCCATAACAATCGATGGTCTGACCTAATGAAGACATGGGACCTGAAAGAACTAGACAAATGCTCCTGTGCCTTGGTTCTCTGCCCTGCCCTTCAGCATGGCCACTTCTCTCCCCATTTTTGCCCACTTTCTGCTACTTACAGAATTCCACTTACTCTAAAGTTACAAACAGGATGGGGCTACTTTTGGCCACCTGCTGCAATCACAGCTGTGTTAAAAAGTAAAAAAGTGCCAGGAAAAGATGTCTTAAAAATAACACTATCCACCCAGATTGTGGTTTCTAATACCACTCTTCAATAAAAGGAACTAGCATTTCATTGGAGAAATGGAAGATCCTAGGGCTGGGACAGAAAATATATAAGATGAATCTGGAACATCTAGTAGTACCTGAAAGTAAAGAAGTACTAAAAAGAAAAAAGAAAAAGAAAAAAGAAAAAGATACTCCTGTATCTATCATCAGATAGATGACTCTGATAGATACAGGAGTCGAGTCCCTGTATCTATCATCAGATAGATACAGGAGTCAGCTCAAAGCGCTCCCAATGGCAAAGCTGGAACAATCTGAGCAACAAAATAAAGTACTGGTCCATCAACAGACGAGTGGCTAAACAAACTGTGGTATATACATACGATGGAATATTATGCAGCTTTAAGACAGGATAAACTTATGAAGCATGTAATAACATGGATGGACCTAGAAAACATTATGCTGAGTGAGTCCAGCCAAAAACTAAAGGACAAATACTGTATGGTCCCACTGATGTGAACGGACATTCGAGAATAAACTTGGAATATGTCATTGGTAACAGAGTCCAGCAGGAGTTAGAAACAGGGTAAGATAATGGGTAATTGGAGCTGAAGAGATACAGACTGTGCAACAGGACTAGATACAAAAACTCAAAAATGGACAGCACAATAATACCTAATTGTAAAGTAATCATGTTAAAACACTGAATGAAGCTGCATCTGAGCTATAGGTTTAAAAATAAAATAAAATAAAATAAAGTACTGGATTATAATCCAAAGTATAAAATAAATAAAAATAAATACTGGTTCATTCATTGTGATAAATGCACCACACTAATGTAAGATGTTAGTAAAGGGGAAACTGGGTATGAGCTGTATGGGAACTTTGCACTATCTTCACAGTTTTTCCGTAAATCTAACACTGTTCTAAAATAAAAGGTTTATTTAAAAAGAAAAAAACTGTCCAGAAGGATGGGCTCAAACACATTCACATGCATATCTCCAGATATTAAAGAAATCTGATCTACTCAGAACCAAGCAAACATACAAATATTTCCACTTTCCATGAGATGTATGCAAATAGTTAATTTGGGGCTAAGCAAGGAGGTAACAAGTCTTTCTATTGGCAAAGATTACACATAGCTTTATTTGCTGAGTCAGCTCCAGACTCCCACCAGTCACAGACTGTTCTCTTGTTTCATTAAAAAAACAAACAAGCAAACAAACAAAAACCCATCTTTTCTGAGAGCTACCACAGCAACAGAGGTCAATTAGCTTGTGGCTTTGGTGTTGCTGAAGAAAATCCGAGGATGCAATTTCCTTCAAACAGGCTCCTACCTGCACCTCTTCTTTAGCTTCCTGAGTAGTCTGGTATTCTGAGTATACATGTGTACATATTATTTTATAGATAACTATCAACCTTGTAGCTCCTGAATGACTAAACCAAACATTCAGAAACAGCAGGTTCTTTGCACAGACTCTACATATTCAGTAAGAATGAACTCAAACAGAAACACCTATGCTTTTGTCAGTTTGAGAGGCAGTTGTGCATACCAGTTATGATCAAAAGTTCCAGAGCGAGACTCTCTGGTCTGTGGTGCAATCACAGTTCTACCTCTAACTAGCTGTAAAATCTCAGGCATGTTCCTTAACCTTATTTATAAAATAAGGACAATAACCATACTTGCTTCCTAAGGTTATTGTAAGGATTAAATTTAATACAGGTATACTACCTGGAATACTGCCTAGCATAGTAAGCAATCAATGAATGTTACTGCTATTATTATTGTTATTAGCATTATTGCTATTATGATAACTATTTAACCCATAAACATGTAGGTCACTAATCATACTTCCAATCTAATGGTGCTAATACATGGCAAATTAGATAAACAATGTTACAATGACTAAATCTAGGGATGATTAGGGTCTGGGTGGTTACTGCATGGAAACAGAGAGAAAAAGATAGACTCGTAAATTCCCAAGGAAACAGTAGCAAGATTTAGAAACCAAGGGAATACAAAATGACTAGAAAGCAGGTATTCAATGGAACCCTCCAGCTGATGCCAAGAGACATTAAGAAATCCAGGAAGACTCTGGCATTTCCAGCATGTATTTTTAAGCCTGGTCAGTAATAAATTATGTGAAGGAACCAAAGACATTAGACGCAGGGGAGAGGGGAAAAACGGATTGTGTGTACAAATGTAATGATCAGGGGATGTGGGTATGTACACACTTCATTTAGTTGAGAGTTCAGATGTTAATATTAAGCTAAGGGGCCTATAACCCTAAGATATGAAAGAATACCAAATCACTGAAGAGGCTATAGTTTTAGACTAGAAAAATATTACTGGAAATCCTTTCAAAAGGCATCATGGTACCTCAAACATGAGGAACCCTGGTAACTCTGAGAGCATAAAGTCTACATTTAATAGCCATAAAATGAATTTACCCTGATCCTTCAAAGAAGAGCAAGTACCAAGTCTTTCAGCTGCGTTCCTGAAATCAAAGGATCAGAGCCAGATTTTACCCAGAACATAGTCAAACTCAGAAAAGCCACAAGCAGCATTTAGTAATGCTAAATTTCAGATTTCCAACAAATTCAGCAATGGTATAGCACAGCATGGAAGTACTACTATAGCATGAAACATAACCAAGGAGGTTGGGAGGTTCTTTTCACAGAAGTGCTAAAAAGTAGTAATGGAAAATTTCCAGGCAATGGTGTGATAATGGATAGATGCTCCCTTCCTGTTTCTATCCATATTTGTTACATTAACTTAATACAGGCAATACGTCATACTTGACTAGGGGACTGAGGGGGTAAGAGTAGGGGGCTGAGGGGGTAGAGAAAGGAGGGTAAAAAGGGGGAGGAAGAGAGAATGAAAATGAAAGAATAGCTGCTGCCCTGACAATACTACTGAGGGGGTGAAGCCAGATCAAATGATTTTTGTTTTGTTTTATTTTTTTTAACAGTTTCAAAGTTATTTACGGTAAAAATCATCAGGGTGACCCTTTTAGGTACAAACAAAGCCTTGTTCTTTTTTAACAACTAGCCCCTTGATTTCCCACATGATTATGCTGAACAATGAGGTTGGGGGCACAGGATAAAGCAGATGACATCAACCTCCCTCAAATCTAAGGCTTGTTTGGGAGCGCAAATTCTGGTCTGTCGCCAGCTGGCTGGCCTGACAGAGGGCTCTACTGTCTGTGCTAGGCTGCATATGTGCATATGCTGGGCAACAGTGTGGGATCATCTGCCAGTCAGCAATTCCCTCAAGAAACAGCAGAGAAGTCTCTGCACCCTTCTAGGTTACCGTCACAAATTTGTACCATTTTCCTAGAAACTAGACTCAGTCTTCAGAAGTCATCACAAAGATATAGTACAGCAATCTTTGTACAGCCCTCTTCTCTAGATCAGTTCAAAAGAGAAGGTTGTGAACAAGCTGTTCAATGAATACACAAGAAGAGAGGTTTAAACAAAGTAACATATGACATACTCTAACTTTTTACATTTTTTGGTGTTTTATCTTTTATGAAGAATGTAACACAAGGTCAGGTTTTAATTAAAAACTAGAAATTCCATACATAAATACAAAATGATACTAGATATTAATACTGTTAAATACTAATGTAGCAGTTAGCCTTCTCTATTGAACGGTCTATTTAATGACCTGTTTTTAACCCACTGGACAACAGTCACATTAAATAAAACTTTGAAAGGACAATATTCTTCCCAATAGAAAAAGGTTAGCCTAAGTAAGGGTCCAGAGGGTAGATAGTAATAAAAAAGATGGCTACTTTTGGAGGATAAGCACCAAACATCCTATTTTTTCTCTTCTTCAACACAGAGCAGCCACCAGTGATAAGAAGTTGAAAGCTAATCACCTGAAAACCATAGCACAGACACTTTTTTCATAAACTTTTAGTGAAAAAAAAAGTGTTATAAGCCAATGGTTTCCCAGCTGCCATTTAGCAAAATTAGTTATCTATTAGCATTAGCCCTCTTGAAAAATGACCATGAAAAAAAAGTTAAGCCAAGCAGATTATCTGAAAGCTGAAAAAGTGTTTATAAATTACTTAGATTATTACCATCAGGCTTTTTTTCTCCTTTCTGGTGATGATGATGACAATACACAACTGTTTTTCTCTTCTTATAATCTATTCTCAAAGCACAAACCACTCTTATGCAACAACTCATGCCATTCCCTAAAAATAATTTATCCCCAAATTTTCACTATTAGCAAGCCTTCTAAATTAAAAAAAATAATGGTCCTGGATTCTATTAAACTATCATAGCATCATCTAATCTGAATAAAATATAATTTCCAATTCAAAATCAAGAAAGCTGAGATCTCAAGTCCCTACAACAGACTTAATGATGGACCTATAGTAATGGGGTAACTTCTATATTCACCATGAATGATGAGCTGATACTTCTTGCTTCAATTTTATGTAGCAAAGTCTATAATTCAATACTATTTGGCAAAGGTATAGTCTCATTTTGTACAATGAATAGCAAAGGGACTTACGGGATAGACTCAGTTGGAAATTTCAACACAAAATGCATCTCCAGTGTTGATCTACAGCAGAAATCTTCACAGTGGAGTTTCCCCCACCATTTTAGTACTCTTGATACCCTTAGTCAATGCTCAAATACTCTAACCCCATCAATCTCTCCCTACCCCCTTTAGAGCATTTATTTTTCTTCATAGTACTTATTATTACCTAAAATTGTGTACTTTTTATACTTGCTTTTTTTCCCCTTCATTGCCCACTATAGTGCAAGGACTTTGTCTGTCCAGCAGAAGCCTCGCACATACTAAAAATATTAAATAAATATTTGTCAAATGAATGTGAGAACTACAAAAAAAAAGCCTCAGAATACCTTTCTTTAAGATATTCTTTATCTGGTCATTGCAGTGACCTATTGGGCAAGGGACTGATTAGCAATTCAATTTTTATTCAATAGCGAGGAAAGAATATTAACATGTGTTCTAGTTTGCTAGCGGCCGGAATGCAACACACCAGAGATGGATTGGCTTTTAATAAAAGGGGATTATTTTGTTAGTTCTTCCGAGGAAAGGCAGCTAACTTTCATCTGAGGTTCTTTCTTATGTGGGAAGGCTCAGGGTAATCTCTGCGGGCCTTCTCTCCAGGCCTCTGGTTTCCAACAACTTTCCCCGGGGTGATTTCTTTCTGCATCTCCAAAGGCCTGGGCTGAGCTGTGAGTGCTGAGATGAGGTATCCGCAGCTGCTTGGGCTGTGCTATGTTGCCTTCTCTCATTTAAGCACCAGCCAATTAAGTCAAACGTCATTCATTGCAGCAGGCACGCCTCCTAGCTGACTGCAGATGTAAATCAGCAACAGATGAAGTTCACATACCATTGGCTCATGTCCATGGCAACAGAACTAGGTGCCTTCACCTGGCCAAGTTGACAACTGCATCTAACTACCACAACATGCAAGAAGCATTATAATGGGTCTGCACAGCAAATAACACAATTTGATTAGTTCTTCTAACAATTCTATGAGATCTATCATTCCCATCTTACGGATAAGGGAACAGAGGAGGAAGTCTCTGCTTCAAGGAACTTACACAGTCTGAGGATATAGGTAAACACAAAACTATAACACAGTGATACAGGATAACACAGGTGTATTCACTGAACATTAAGGTGGTCCTAGTCAGGAAGAAAGGCCAATCAAGGTACCACATTCACATGATCGTTCTTAGGGATATTGCCTCCTTCAGAGCAATTGCTTAAATGTCAAACCCACTTGGCCAGGTTTTGTAGTACAAGAAGTTCCAAGTTCTCTTCCTACCCTAACTCAAACAAAGCAGCTCGAACCAGGAGTGGGCATGTGACCAAAGAAAGATAATCTATAGGCTGATCAGAGACCTAGGATGTGCCCTAGCATATAAGAAAAGGACCTGAGCCAATCAAATTCTTGCACTCAGGAGTAACAAGTTAGAACCTGAAATGATGCATAGAGAGCATCTTTGAGGCAGAGTCTGGGCCACATCAAAATCTAAGCTTACTAAGAAAAAGCAGGTGTTAAATGAACAGACACTATGAAAAACGCTGCATACTGTACAAAGGGATGGATTTAGCCCATAAGTGTCTTCTGTCGATTGCACAGTATATTAAATTTTTAAAAATTATATCCAGCTTGTGGTTTCTAAATACCATTCCTACAAAAAGGATCCAAATTTCTTAGAGTAAGAGTTGCTTCCAGGTCAGGGCTGGACATACAGACATACACAAGATGAGCCTGAGACATCTTGCTGTGCCCAAAAAACAAGAAAGCTATCAAAAGCTAAAGGAATTGTGTCAAAACGATAAAGGAGCTAATATGAAGGAGCTGTGAAGGACAATTTGAGCATAAAGAATGAATGCAACTGACTGACACATAATGACTTGAAACAGCAAAAAATTAATTGATTTTAATTCTTAAAAAGTAAAAAATAAAACCCTGTTTGGACAACACTGCAAATGACAAGGGCAACAATTCCTTCCTCTGAAAATTGCCAATTAAAAGGAATTACTTTTTAACATGAATTGTAAAGATTTTTTTCTTTCCTACATGAATTGTGAGCTTTAGGGTAACTAAATGGCCTTAAGTAACAAATACTTTATGGAATAATCCCTGCTAATAAACAGGGAAGAAATAACAGAATAAGAAAATCATCAATTTTATAAGCTTAATGAAATAATAAATTTAGACAACAATCATTAATGATCAATTCATAAGTGAAAGATTAAGAAGCAGTGGAGCAGATTTACAACGGAGGCTTTAGGCTATTATCAGCAAAATAATGTCCCCCCTCCCAAAGATGTCCACATTCTGAGCCCCAGAAACTATAAGTATGTTACCTTACATGGCAAATTGTAAGAGATTGTGCAGATGTGAATAAATTAAGGGCTTCAAAATGGGGAGATTATCTTGGATTATCCAAGTCCAATGAAATCACAAGGATCCTTATATGGAAAAGGGAAGAGCAGGAGATACAGAGATGTGATGATGGGAACAGAGAGGGGTAAGAGGATGAGAGAGAGAGAGAGAGAGAGAGATGTGAAGATACTAATGCTACTGACTCTGAAGACGGAGGGAGGAGACACAAGCTAAGGAATTCAGGTGGCCTTTAGAAGTTTAAAAAGGCAAGGAAACCGATTCTTCCCTAGAGCCTCCAGAAGGAAAACAGCCCAGCTAACACCTTGATTTTAGGCCTTCTGATCTCCAAAACTATAACATAATGTGTATTGTTTTAAACCACTAAATTTGTGGCAATTTGTAACAGCAGCAGTAGGAAACTAACGCACATCTGAACCCATCTATCAATCTTAGCTGCACTATGGGAAACAATATGTATGGTGTGCTCCTGTTGTGATGCCATATGAAGTACACAGTACCACCCAGGAAGCACCCTCGCTAAAAAGATAAGCCTGAATTAAATTACATCTTTTTAAACTCATTCCTTTTACCAGAAATAGAAGGGAGAGAACTGGTTAAATGACCTCAAGGAAGCAAAAACAAATCCAAAACAGGACATTATTTAAGGGCAACTGACTCCAACACTACAACTGCAAGCATTAAAAGAAAGGGGAAGAGTGGACTGCTCTAAAGAGACTTGAGAAATACAACAAATTAATGCTAAATAGATATTTTTGAGACAAGTGGGGAAATTTGAATATGGACCGGATATTATTCCATGATATATAACGAATTACTGTTAATTTTCTGAGGTGTTATCATAGCATTGTGGTTATGGTCACATATTGGAAGAGATGCATGCCTAAGTATACAAGAGTGAAATACCATGAAATCTGGGATTTACTTTAAAATATTCTGCAAAAATGAGAGGAAGAAGGAGTTAAGGTGAAACAAATGTGGTAAAATCCCGGTAATTTTTCAATCTGGTATGGTGGGCTCATCACATAGTCTCCACAAAATTAAAAACAAACTAGTATGAATTAGTTGATGACATTTAAAAATCAGAAGCTTTCACAACAAACTCTGGATGTGTGATTTCATTTGAAAAGTCAGATCTGGGAACAAGGGCTCACATGCCTGCACCACAAGACTCATTAAGCATGGATTACTGGCCACTGCAAATTAAGTCCCCATTACTCCCATGTATGCTAGTACAAAGATGCACAAACTCCTGCTGCTGTGGCCCCTTGAGCAGCCTTAAATCCAGATGAAATTCCCATAAGGCCATGCTATGCTATGGTTCCTGTATTTACTGAGTGCTTGCTAGAAGCAGAGCAGTGTGCTTCACAGTCTGGAAAATATAAACATGAAAACAATCTCTGCCTTCACAATGGTGACAAAGCATGAACGTAAGTGGTTATGATACAAAATAGAAAAAATGTGAGTTTAGGATACTGTTCAGGGTGGTTCATATGTTGTGAAATTTAAATTTCATTAGAAGAGCAATGGTAAGCTATTGAAGGATTTTAAAATATAAGAACAAATCAGAGGGAGCAACATTAACGATAAGATTAAATTATCTGTAAGGCTTCTTTCATTGTTTAAAGTCTCTTTACTCTATTCACTACATCCTTTGATGAGCCAGAAGCAAGACACTCAAAAACATTTTCCTTAAGTCCCTAAAATCATGCCTTCACCACTTTCTTGGCCAGACAACCAGACAAAAGTCTTATAGCCGAAGAGAATAATAAAAGTTGGCTCACAGGGCAATAACTCTGAAAACTGCTTACATATCACAACTAATGTAGAAATAAATTAAATCTATTAAGTTATTCCTCCACTACTAGGTCCTAATACCTTAAACCTAAGCCTATGGCCTTGTTATATTTCAAGCTCTATTAAAAAGTAAAAATGTTTCTTCCTCTTTAGTCTAAGAGCCACTTTCTGTTTAAAAGAAAAAAAACACCACACACCACTGTGGTTATTGCGAATAGTTAAAATTACCTAAAAGTCCATTAAACCTTGTTTATTTTAATATTTCAAAGAGCAGGCCAGGCCATCCTAACTGCAAATAGAACCAAACTGGCAATATGGTAGCAGCTATCAGCATCCAAAGTTTAGTGGACAAAACACAGCCAAGCCCAGGCTCTGAGGTACAAAATGGAAAAACTAGAGACCTAGACCATTTTGTGACCTTAAAAGACTTTAATCAATCACTGGAATTACAAATTAAAGCAAGGAGAGAATAAGACTCCAGCACATTCTCGTGAACATACTTAACTCCCGAACTAAAAGTCAGTTCCACTTCTGATGACTGTCAGTTTATTTCACCTCTCTGAGACTCGGGTTCCTAGTGTGTAACATGGAACTAAAAGTATCTACTTTCTAGGGTAACGTACAAACTAAATGGTAATATATGTAGATAAAGGAGCACAGGACTTCAATATAACAGATGCTTAATAAACAATAGATTATTCACAGTAGGCCTTAATGCCTCCATTACTTTCCTGCAACTATCAAGGTGTCTTAGGATGCCCAAATCGCTCCCCACAAATACTCAACATCCAAAGACTACCGTGGAGAACGAAGTTACAGCTCACAGTAGTTGAGAACAAGACAAGTACAGGACTGTGTCAACCACCGAAGCAAAATCGAAGCCACTCCAACTCAGCTGTCACCCCACCCACGAAGGCCTCGGGATTTTCCTAATAGTTCGAGGGTTTTGGCGCCGAGCCCCGCCCCGCAAACCGCAAGGAGTAGGATGAGAGGACGGTCTCGATCGCACGCCCTTCACGATCGCGGAAGGCAAGCGCGTACCCCCAGGCCTCGACCAGCCTGAACCCCCAAATCCCAAGCTTTTCCTTGCCTACACCTGCGGCCTTCCCTACCCGCCTCGCGCCGCCCAGTGCCGCACCTTGAGGTGGGTGCGCAGGCCGCCAGCGCCTCCAGACTGGTCGGTTATCTCGTACGCTCCCGTCACTAGCAGGTCCTTGTGGATTTCCTCGCGGAGGCACTTGCGGGAGTTAACGGGAAGATGGAAAGAAATGGCGAGGACCGAGCTAGGGCCCAGCAGGAGCAAAAATAGCAAAGCCAACGGGCAAGGGCCACGCTGGGATAGTAGGCCTGGCAAACCAGACATGGTGTCGGAGACTCGTTCACCACCCCGGCCTCAATCGCGCCGGAACCGGGAAGGTCCACATGACTCACCTCTGACCTACTAGTGCCGTCGGCGCCATTTTGGAGACTGGTAAATAGGACAAAAGTATATAGCGAATCTTTTGAAAGGGAAGAAAGCATGTGGTACCGCATTAAGACTACAAATTAAAGTTGTTAACGGTGATTTCGTGGAAGTTATGTTACAAAAGTTTGATTTTTGTTGAACTGAGTTCCTTTAGTCGGCCATGGCAAGTATGGGCATCCCTGGAAGTAATTCTCTTTCAGCTTCCGGGTTCTGCACCCTCGAATTTTAAGGTCCGTAATATCATAGCAACCAAGTTCCAATAGGGAACGGCCACAAGGCTCTTCGCTGGGCCCGCCCCACAGCCGCACAAGCGCGCGGGGCGAACACTGAGATTGCGCATTCCCGGAGTGGGGCGTTTTTCAACTATACCTGTATCTTGACCCCGTGGTGACAGCGGTTGAAACGGCATATTGAGGCGTTTGAGCGGCTGAGGGAGGAAAAACTCCGGAAGGTCGAGTGGGAAGATTCTAACTTGGCTATTGGGCGAGTCGGGGCAGGTACCTCAAAGTAGGAATTGAGGTCACGTGGTGAATGTGAACTAGGCAGTGGTCCAGTTCATATGCCTCTGAGACCGGTATTTGGGCTGGACTGAGTGTTTGGCTTTCTGAATGTGTATTTTACTTTTTTAGCAAACACTGAGTGTCTACTCTGCTGAGTTATATTCAAACTAAATTTGAATTGTGTATTTAAGTTAAATAAAACACCGTGCTTTAGTCCAGTCTGAGAGATATACTCAGGGCGGGGGATGTTTGTGTGTTTTAAATATACAAACACTTTAGGGATCAAATTGGCTAGTCCATACTAAGCAAATTAGCACAGTAATATTTATGCAGTCATTTAACAAGTATTGAGTGCTTTGTATGTGCCAATAAGATGCATACATACCAGCATATTTATTGATTTAACAAACCTCTGTTAAGTTGCTGTCAAACAGTAGGGGCTGAAGAGTTAAGATGTGAAAGTGAATAACGAATACACAGCAGCCTGTATTTGGAATCATTTACTTTGATTAATATTTATTGGACATCTACAGAAATACCCAGAAGATGGGTCTATCTGCCTTTAGTAATTTAAATGATTGTTCTATACTTATAACTGTTTTTGGTCCATCTAGTTTTTTCCTGTAACTGAAGTCCCACCAACAAAACAAAAAGAGCAAACATGAGGGAGCTGTAACGCATTTTAAAATTTGACAAATACCATATAATATAATTAAGGTGCCCACTTAGGAACATTTATTTGATTATTTTATCCCTAATCTAAGAGAAGATTGCTGGTCTACTCAGTATATCCTGGTGATTTGCATTGGCCTATTCCCTGTGAAATCAGAGAATCTGTACAAGCGGTTACCTAATTTATTGTTTACTTTGTCTTGAGGCTCTTCTAACCATTAGCAAGAGATTTTCAGCCCATAAAATACCTGTTTTTTTCTTTTAATTTCTTAGTTATATGATAGGTTATAATTTCTTATCTGTTTTATATGTATTAATGATTTAACATTTTCAAAACCCATGTGAATTAGGTTGGGTACATTATTCCTTTTACAGATGAGAAAGCTGAGGCTCTGAGGGGCTAAAGAACTTTCGTACCCAAAGTCCCATAGCTTAAAAGTGACAAAGTCAAAAAAAATAAAATAAAAAGTGACAAAGTCAGTCCTGAGATCCTGGGCTTTCAGCAGGAAGGAGATATTTCTTGTTTTACAGATGAAGAAATTGAGACTCAGAGGTGTTACTTTCCTGTCACAGCTCTTAAGTCCTTTCGTCTTATATTCCCAGACCCCAACACTTTCTGTCCTCTTCCCTCTATATATTTCTCCTTAGCACTTACCACTATCTAATGTAGCATGTTTTGTTTTTATTTATTCTGATTATTAATCTGTCTCCCAAAAATGACCTGTTTTGTGTGCGCAGGGACTTTTGTCTATTTTGTTCACTGCTTTATCTTCAGAATCTAAAATAGTGCCTGGCACATAAATAATGTTTCAGTGAATGCAAGACTGGTTCCTTAGCTCCCAGCAGAATGCCTAACACCAAGTTCCTTCCATTGTTCCTTAGCTGTTTATTTTGATTTCACTAAAAAACTTGCATACTTTTTCTTGTTAATTGAGAAAATGTCCTTCTTTCCAGATAGGGGCACAGAAAAAAAAATCTCCCTTTTATATTATGGAACTGTGTGTGTGTGTGTGTGTGTGTGTGTGTGTGTAAGTGATACCCTTAGGGAACTGAAACTTCTAAACACTCTGCCTCTGCATTAAAGAAAGTAGCGTTTCACATCTGTGTGGGAGAAAGACCTTATTCTGAATTGAAGAATAAAAAGTGTAACAACTAGAAAAAAATGCTTCTTCCAAGCCCAGCAATTCTCTGCCATCCCATCATCCTAAAACTTCTCCAGCCAGAATCACCTAAGATTCCTGAACTACTGGAGCCTTTGGAGGTAAAGAGATGTAATGAGGACACACCTTTCACCCAGTCTATCCTTAAGCCACAAATTTCTCAACTTTTCCCTCGTTTAAGAGGGAGCATCTTTAAAATACACCTCACTCCAGACAGTGAATCAGAAGCTCTTGCTAAAAATCTGCACTTGGACTTGCTAGATGATTTTGTGACTGGGAGTCCTTGGAAGGGCTTTGGCTCTCTCCTAACATCTTGTTTAACCAACCACATTCTCCAATGTGGCTTGAAGCTCCCCAGCTCCAATACTAAAGCAGTCAAGGTTTCCTAGTTCCAGTGACCCTACTATTCACATGTACAGTTCTGTTAAAATAAGATGGATTCTCTGGAGATAAAAAATTGGAAAGCAGTTTGGCAATATTTGTCATATGCCATAAACTTTGAGCCGGGAAATGATTCCGGGGGTGTTCTAGTTTGCTATCTGCCAGAATGCAACACACCAGAGATGGATTGGCTTTTAATAAAAGGGGATTTATCTTGTTAGTTCTTCAGAGGAAAGGCAGCTAACCTTCCACTGAGGTTCTCTCTTACGCGGAAAGGCACAGGATGGTCTCTGCTGGCCTTCTCTCCAGGCCCCTGGGTTCCAACAACTTTCCCTAGGGGTGACTTCTTTCTGCATCTCCAAAGGCCTGGGCTGAGCTGCAAGTGCCGAGATGAGGTATGCCGAGCTGCCTAGGCTGTGCTACATTGTGTTCTCTCATTTAAGCACCAGCCAGTTAAGTCAAACGTGATTCATTGTAGCAGGCCTGCCTCCTAGCCAACTGCAGATGTAATTAACAACAAATGAGGTTCACGTACCATTGGCTCATGTCCACAGCAATATACCTAGGCACCTTCACCTGGCCAAGTTGACAACTGAATCTAACTACCACAGGGGGTCACTTCCATGGGTCCTTTACATGCTGGAGTTCCCCTAGGACCTGGTCCAGGAGGCTCTGCATTGCACTCTAGGTGATCTTATCCAGTCCCACAACTTTATGCTATCTGTAAGGTGTTAGTTCCCAAACATGTATCTCTAGCCCTGATCTCTCCCCCAAGTTCCAGTCTATTTTGAGCTCCCTACTGGACATCTCCACTTGGATGACTCATAGGCAACTCATACTTAACTCTTGATTTCTCCTGTTCCTCAACTCCCAATTCTGCTTCTTTCACATCTCAGTAAATGGCACCACCTTCTACCAGGTCACTGAGGCCATCTTTGTTTCCTCTTTCTCTTACCTCCTCCGCACACAGAGCTAGCTCATCAACAAGTCCTATCAGTCTATGACCTAAATAAGTGCTAGATCAGTTTCTAATTCTCTCTAAGCTAGCTTGGCAAACTACTGCCCAGCAAGGCACGCCAAATAACTGGCTTGCAATCCATTATTTTTGCATGGTCTGAGCTAAGAATGGTTTTTACATTTTTTAAAGGGTTGTTAAGAAAGGAGGAGAGGGAGAACAGCATGCAACAGAGATCTTCTGTGGGTACCACAAAGCTTAAAATGTTTGCTATCTGACTCTCCACAGAAAAACTTTGCTTTTCTCACCCAGACAAGAATCTCCCCACTGATACCTCTACTTTCATGCTTGCCCCCACCGTAACCATGCTCCTTTATGTAAGTGCATAAAAAAAAATCAGAACATGGCAACCCCTGCTTTTCGATGCATTTGGAATAAAACCCAAACACCTTAAGATGGTTCAAAAGGCTGTGGTGATCTGGCTCCTGCCTACCTCTCAAATCTCATTTTACCCAGTGATCACTTCCTCAAGCCTCCCACTACCCACCCATTTGATCTGCCACCCCCCACCCATTCAAACTTTAAACTGCATCAGGGCTTATACACTTACTACAGTAAGTGTATAAGCCCAGATCTTACCACATTGACACCAATGTGCCTTATCATCATCCAGAGTTATCTCCTAGACAGCCTACCCTATCTACCTAATTCCTTTCCCAGGCCACCTTCTATCATATTGTTTGGTCTTAATATCTATGTAGCATTCATCACTATTTGAGATATCTTGGGTATTTGTTTTCTTGTTTATCACCCTGCCTCACTAGAATTTAAACTCCAAGAGAATAGAGGCTTTGTTTTTTGCTTTGATGTATTCCTGGGGCTAGGCACAATAGTCTGCACTTAGTGGATACTCATCAAATATTTGTTGAAGGAATGAAATAATACATCGTATATAGTGCATCTAGGACATGAACATCGAGCAGTTACTCAATAAATGCGAGTTCCTCTATCTAGTAAGTATTTTGACTGCCACTTCTCAGATGGAGAAGCTGAGGTCCAGAGCTGTTAAATGACTTGCCTCAAGTCATAGAATGAGTCAGTATTAGAGCTTAGAATAGAAAGGAGAGCTCCTAACTACAGACCAGTTTTCAGATATAATTGTTAATATATTTGATAAAACTTGGTATCTATTATTTAGTTCCCACTCTACTAAGAAGTCTTAGATTCCTGGGTAGTTTTTCTCTACCCTCATTTATATTTAGACTACAGCTTTTATGGCATATAAGTGAATTTAAGTCTTCCAGAACATCCATGAAGATGGTAATAGTTAATGCTGAAATTTGTAGTGTCCTCTAGTATTTCCCTTTTCCCCTCAATTCACTTTGCTTAGAAAAATAGGATTTATCTTCCTTTTGTGCTAAATTTTCATCCTCCTAGATGGAAAACATGAGCCCCTCCCCAACTCCCTATGACAATTAATGCCCTTCATCAGTGTTGTCTGAGGAACATTGTTGAGATAAACTATCAGGACCTGTGGTATATGGTAATGCCTGTAAGTCCTAATTACCAGGATCAGAATTCTAGTGATATCTGTGGGCTGAGAAGTCTGGATTTAACAGCAAATTTATTAGAAAGAATTTTAGAGATGGAACAAGCAAGAGATACAAAATGGGTCCCAAAAGAACAACTTTCCAAAAAATTAAGAATTGTCTCATGAATCATCATCACTACCTCCATGCCTTGAGAACAAACTAAAGTGGAAAAGCACAGCATTGATTAGAACAAGGGAAGCAGACTTCTCTGCCCCACAAGCACTGTTTGCTTACAGTGAAGACTGGCCCCAGAGCCCTGTGCAGAGATGAAGTCCTGGTGGCCAGGAAGACAGAATCCTAAGGCAGATATGAGGTGAAAATGGAAGGTGGATTCACTGGATCAGCCAAGGTGGAGGCCCCAAAGGACAAAATGGAAGATAGAATTGTAAAGGTGGGACTCTAGGTGGGGAAGAAATAGAATCAGGGAGGTAAGATGGGTCTGTGCCCACATTCTACAAAGAAGCAAAAACATTGAGAAAGAAAGAAATGGGGAAATTGTTGAGTATTTTTGAAGTAACTCCAGAGGTAAGACCTTCCAAAGGAGGTTTACTGGAGAATTAAATGGCAGCTATCCCCAAACGTTAGTATGCTCTGCACCTGGACAGAGCCATGCCTGAAGCCTTCACGCATGCAGATCCTCAGAGTGCTTGAACTCACTTCAAAAGTGCTCTGAGGCCTTAAAGCTTGGAAACCTAGAGTGAAGAACTACACTGTTTTAGGTCTTCACCCCTGGTTCTTAGGAGGTTCTGGTTTCCTCTCAAATACATTTTTCTTACCAGGTCTGTGAGTGGTCAGTACCTGGTGGTCATCATCCCCAGCTCTCTCTCAGATCCACCAAAATTCATCCATTCTTCAGCAAAAGCTCCAGCCTGTGAGAAAGATAATACAGGTGAGAAAAGAGCATCAGAGGAAGGCACCTTGATGATGGCTGCATAGCCACTTTACCTTTATTATCTACTTGAATAGCTTCTGCACACAAGAATCACCTGAACATCTTTTTTTTAACACTACTGTGTTAGTTAGATTCAGTTGTCAACTTGGCCAGGTGAGCATACCTAATCTTGTTGCTGCGGACACAAGCCAATGGTACGTGAATCTCATCTGTTGCTAATTACATCTGCAGTCAGCTAGGAGGCAAGTCTGCTGCAATGAGTGATGTTTGACTTAATTGGCTGGTGCTTAAATGAGAGAACGCAACGTAGCACAGCCAAGCAGCTCGGCATTCCTCATCTCAGCACTAGCAGTTCAGCCCAGGCCTTTGGAGCTGCAGAAAGAAGTCACTCCGGGAAAGTTGTTGGAACCCAGGGGCCTGGAGAAAAGACCAGCAGAGACCATCCTGTGCCTTCCATGTAAGAAAGAACCTCAGTGGAAAGTTAGCTGCCTTTCCTCTGAAGAACCAACAAAATAAATCCCCTTTTAAATAAAGTCAGTCCGTCTCTGGTGTGTTGCATTCCAGCAGTTAGCAAACTAGAACAACTACCAATGACCAGGATTCCCCTGGAATCCAGCCTAGACCAATGAAAACCAAGTGTCTGGATACAAAGACCTGGAAGTAGTTAGCTTCCTAACTTTGCTATACATTAGAATCATCTGAGGATCTTTGAAAAACACTAATGTTTGACTCTGTACTCCAAACATTCTGAGTTAATTGGTATAGGGTACAGTCTGGGCACTTGGAGTTTTTCAAACTTCCCACATGATCCAATGAACAGGGTTGAAACCAATGCTCCATGCTAACTCTTGTCCATTCCTATTTCAGCACCTAACCTTTCAAGAAGCAGATGATTAATAAATATTTCTCAGTTTGATTCGCATCTCTCTTTCTCCTGCTCAAGTGCTGTTGCCCTTTCTCCTACAAACACAATATGAAATAAGTCCTCAGGTAAGTAGAGTACTTGAAACACCAGTTTGAGGACAGGGTTCATTTGCATGTTGGCCACATGCTACTGGCTCAGTGGTTAGCAAAGAGGTAGGAAAGGGAAGCAAGGACTTCAGATGACGAGGAAGCTCTCCCTGCAGGCACATAAGGGAGTCTTTTTCTTCTCCCTTGCAAAAAGTCATCATGGCACGTGGACAAAGGAAGTATTAATAATTTTCTAAAGAGGTACTTCTCCAAGATTTAGTGTTTCACAGACCACAACCAATGCTTGTCAGTTGTACAGATGGCCAACTTCTGCATTTTGGATGGCAGCTTCCAAAAACAGCTCAACTTGCATCCTAAAACAGAAGACCCAGCTATGGGGAAGAGGACCATCAGAGTCTCTGAACCAGAAGTCAAAAGCCACTACCCACATGTTTGCCAGGGATAAGAAAGCCACCAAGTAAAGCCTTTAGAGATCAACTCATTGGGAGTGAAATTAAAGTAAAAACATAATGACCAGAGATTCATGGCAAGACCATGTTAAGAACAATGAACAGGGTATCAGGAGATACAAGGGTCCTAGCTCTGCCCCACCATCCACTCATTGGGTGACCTTGGCCTGGTATTTCCCCTTTCTAGGTCTCAGCTTCCTCCTTTGGGAAATGTGAAGTCTCAACTAGATGTGTTCTAACAGCCAAAGCGTCCACATGCATAGGCTTTGTTTGACTTCTTAAAAGCCTGCATCCAAACAGCAATGGAAAGATAGCAAATTCACAAAGGCTGTGATGCTACTTCACTAACAACTGTGCCTCATCACCCTCTTTCAGGTGTCCTGAGTGGAGATTAGGCAAGCACAGCTGAGCTATCTGTAGGCTTTGATGTCCACCACTCAATGTCTAATCACAAAGACCTCCCTGTGTGGATGGTGTGACTAGGATGATAACCTATGAATTAATTTTCTGTGGGTGCTGAAACAAATCACTGCAAACTTGGTGGCTGAGAATAACAGAAATATATTCTTTCTTAGTTCGAAGGCTGGAAGTATGAAATCAAGGTGTTGACAGGGTCTTGCTTGTTCCTCAGATTCTAGGGGAGAACCCATCTTTGCCTCTTCCAGCTTCTGGTGGCTCCAGGTATTCCTAGGCTTGTGGCTGCTCTCTTCAATCTCTGCCTCTCTTTTCACCTGGTCTTCTCCTCTTCCTTCTGTCTTTTTCCATGTATCCCTTAACTTAGGGCCCATGTGGATAATTTAGGGTGATTTCATCTCAAGATCCTTAATTCCATCTGAAAGGTCCTTTTTCCAAATAAGGTCACATTCAAAGGTCCCAGGAGTTAGGACATGGACATAACTTTTGGGGGAACACTATTCACACCAATACAACTTTCAAATGGAGAAGGGTAGAGGGCTGTACAAAATTCTACCTATCCTTAAAGCCCAGGTCAAATGCTCCCTTGTCCAGGAGACCTTACAAGTTCATACCACCCAGATGTGACCTCCATCCTGGACTCCTTCAGCATTCTGACTATGCCACTTTTTTTTATGAGGAACACTTTCTGCCAGGCCGTCTAGTCATTCCTGTACTGTCCATGCCTTCTCCTTCATCCTCTAGACCACCTGTGTAGAATTGCCCAAGGAGATGGTTCAAAGTACAACTTTCTCCACCCCTCCCCCCACTGCTACCACCAATGTCAATGTGTCAGACTCTCTAAGAATGGGGTCCTGGAGTGTGCTTTTTAAATAGCCTCCCTGGGTGATTGTGTGTGTGTGTGTGTGTGTGTATGCAGCATGGCAGGGTCACATTTCATTATTTTTTCATGTGAGTATCCTGTTATTGCAGCAACATCTGTTGAATTTTTGTTTGTTTTTGTTTGTGCTTGTTTGTTTGTTTTTGGGGAAGTGCATGGATCAGGAATCAAACCTCGGTCTCCTCACTGCAGGTATGAATTACTGGGTGACTTTGATGTAGGTGAAGTTTGAGAACCATCATGCCACATGTGATTTCCATAACTGGCTCTTGATTTTATCCCTACCAGCTATCTTACACTTATTGAAGTGAAGGAGAAGCAGAATTTAAGTGGGTGGGTCCTGGAGTCAGAATGCCCTTGTTCAAATCCACTTCTGCCACTTCTGCTACCCACTAGCTATGTGACTTTAAGCAAGTCACCTAAACTCTCTGTGCCTCTGCTTCCTTATGTCAGGGTGCCTAAGTCGTAAGGTTGCGGTGAGGAGGAGATGAAATAAAGCATGCAAAAAACTTAGAACAGTGTCTGGCTCACAGCAAGCCCCAAGTAAATTGGGAAGTGAGTTATTTTTTTCACTGTATTCCTAGATCCTTCTTTCTAGAAACTTTCCTTGATCAATTATTGCTAACATTTACTAAATTTCTTCCAGGCACCACGCTAAGCATGCTTATCATATTCCATGCTTTATCATATTCCATCCTCACACTAGTGCTATAAGATAGATGGCATCACTGTCTTTCATTTTATGAATAAAGAAACTGAGGATCAGACAGGTTAATAAATTGCTCAAGGTCCCACAGCCAGTGAATGGTGAGGTAGGGATGTGAAAAATAAGCTGGGCCTCCACCCCCACTGCTGCCTGCATTTCTACATCACCTCAAAGGCATTCCTTACACCCTTATCAGGCCCAGCCACCTCACTCAACCAACTTCTTTTATGGGGGGAAGGGGGGAGGGGTGGTGGTGCATGGGCTGGGAATTGAACCAAGTCTCCTGCATGTCAGGCAAGCATTCTAACGCTAAATGACTTGTGCACCCAAAACCAACTTCTTAAATATCCCCTCATATAGCTTCCTCAAGTTCCATCTTTTCTGATCCCTTCAAACTGTGTTTTATTGCCTTCTTGGTCTGGTTCCCTCTAAGAAAATACCCTCTTCTCAGAGTTATTGAATCAAGCCATATTTGTCCTCCATATTCCTATAGAGCTTCTTCAAATGCTATCTGTCCCCAGAGTCTCCCAAACCTAGATCTCCCTACTGCTCCATAAAGCATCCTCCCCTCACATACACAGCCCCTCTGCTGGCTTTCCCCAGAACCCCCAGGCGATCTTTGTCTCCATTGAGAGCCATCCTTCTTCTCTAGCTCCTTTCAGGTAAGGGAAACCTGAAGACCTACTTACCAAGAGAGCCAATATCCAATCAACCCTTGGGATGCCCCTCCCATCCTCTGCCAATTCCCAAGTCTCTTGGCCACCTCAGTCATTTAGTTACCCTGCCCACTCTGGTGCCCTCCTCCCACTTCTCATCACTGGCCCAGGACAGGACGTGCAGCTTTGGGCACACAAGCCTTATCTCTACACAAATACTTCCTCTTTCCCCAATACTGGTTCTCCCACAATCAGCAATCAGGGTAAACTTCCTCTGAAAATTTACTAAGCAAACATTTGCTGGGCAACTGCCCTATGTAAGTTTCTATGCTAAGGACTATGGGAGGTCCAAACCTGGTGTCCACTTTGAGGAGCCTCAAGTCTGGTAGAGAAAAAGCACAGAAGTGAATATCACATGTCAGGAAGGTGGCAGGAAATGTTGAGCCATGTGGGCTGGTACACCTGAGTTTTGATCCCATTTCTGCTCTTAACCAGCTTTTTATCCCCTTTCTGATTTTGAGTTTCTCTGTTTGTGAAATGGAAATAATGCTGCCAAGGTTTCTTGTGAGACAACTCAGGTAAGAGCCATAAAAGTCCTGACAAAGCATCTGAGACAAGGACATTAGTCCAGAAGCCAGAGGAGGCTTCATTCAAATTGGAGGGGACTGTGTCTTTTCCAGGGACTACATTCTGCTCAAAAGCAAAACACTGTAAAGAATGGCTTAGTGACTTCCAGGAAGATGGCAGAGAAGGTAGACTGAATTCACCCATCCTCCATAGGACAAGCTAGGGGATGGGGAAAAAAATGACTGGGACTGAAGTCCCAGGGAGCGAGTGATCTAAGAGGGTCTTCGGTATTACATAGGGAGGAGGGAAGTGGAGAGATTGGGATGGGGAGAACAGGGTGGGTCTGATCAGCCATGACCCCTGCCGGGGGCAAGCAGTGATGCATGGGGAAGCACAGATCTGAGGTAGTGGGCCTGTCCCTCTGCTTCAGCCTGCCCCAGGCGCTGGCTAGGGAGACCTCCCCCCACAGCACTGCACCAGCAGTTCCTGTGGGGAGTCCATAGGTGAGCTTAGCCATTCACTGTGTAAAGCTGTGCCCCTCAATCCTAAGATCAGTCGCCTGGCCATCTGCAGCCACATGCCAGAGACAGCACCCCCTCTGTGCAAACCATCTTCCAAGCCAACTGCTGCAGTTGGGGAGGGGTAATACTAAGAGGAGGAGGGGCCTCAGGAGCCCCATATTCTGGGAAGAAGCAATAAGTGTAGTCTGTCCAACTCCTTATCTGCCTAGGTTTTAAATATATATATATATATATGTATATAATGTTTATATAATTATTTATGTTTATTATTTTTAAATTTCCTCTTCCGTGGGCACCAGTCTGAGTTCATTTCCAATATATATTGAGGTATCTCCTTCAACTTCAGGGCCTACTGTTGCTGAGGAGTGGGTTTTTGGGGGGGGCGTGGGGGGGGTGCCTAGGCCAGTTATCAAGCCCAGGTCTTCTACATGGCAGGTGCACCTTTTGCCACTGAAGTACCTGTGTACCCAGGTCTGGCTTTTAATAAACGCTCAAGTCAAATTGTACCCTCTGCATGAAATACAAGCCTTGGCTTGGTGGGGAATTACTGACAAACCAAGTGCAAAAATGAACTTTCAATGCAAAACTGAATAAATACAAAACTTCAGGCAAGTGAAGGAAACCAACTTGCAAAATTACTTTATTAAGTTAACCAAATGCCCCCAAAACAAGGGAAAATCACACAGCACGTGAAGATCATGGCAGAAATGGCCCAGCCAAATGACCAAATCAAAACATTGGAGGGGACACAGAAATGGAATTACTCAAGGATGTTTATAAAGAAATAAAGGATACCAGGAAGGCATCAGAAGAGCATAAAGAAAAATTTGAAAGATTAAATAGAGAAATGGCTGATCTCAGAGATGAAAAATAACAATAGACCAAATTAGAAATACAGTAGAGACACGTGATAGCAGATTCAAAGAAGCAGAAGGAAGTATAAGTGAGCTAGAAGACAGAGCTATTGAACTAGAGCACACAAAAGAACAAATGGCAAGAAAGATGGGAAAAGTGATGGACAACAAAAGGCACATAAATATAAGAATTATTTGGTGTCCCAGAAGGAGAAGGTAAGAGTAAAGAGCTGGGATGGTCAGTTGAAGATATAATCAAGGAAAACTTCCCAGCCCATATAAAAGACATAAATATGCAAATCAAAGGTGCCCAACAAGCCCCAAATAGAATAAACCCAAATAGGCTTACTCCAAGATACATACTAATCAAACTGTCAAATGATGAACAGAAGCAGAAAATCCTGAAATAATCACGAGAAAAGCGATCTAACACATACAAGGGAAAGCACTTAAGACTGAGTTCAGACTTAACAGGAACCATGGAGGCAAGAAAGCAGTAGTATGATATATTTAAGATCCTGAACTGAAGGGAACTATAAACGTTTCAACAATAATAGTGGGAGACTTCAATACATCACACTCCACTATACATAGAACAACCAGACAGAGGATCAACAAGGAAATAAATATGTAAACAGTGTGATAAATGAATTAGATCTAATAGACACATATAGATAGTTACATCCCAAACCATCAGGATATACATTCTTCTCTCATACACATGGAATGTTCTCCAGACAGAGCATATATATGCTGGAACACAAAATAAGTCTTTATGATACTACAAGAAAAGAAAATTACAGGGCAATCTCTAATGAATATAGATGAAAAATCCTCAATAAAATACTCACAAATCAAATCCAGCAGCACATTTAAAGAATTATACACCATAACTAAGTGGTATTTATTCCAGGTATGCAAGGCTGGTTCAACATAAGAAAATTAATGTAATACACCATATCAACAAATCAAAGCGGAAAAACCACATGATCATCTCAATTGATGCAGAAAAGGCATTTGACAAAATTCAACAACCTTTCTTGATGAAAACACTTCAAAATGTAGGAATAGAAAGGAACATCCTCAACATTATAAAGGGGAATATATGAAAAACCCACAGCTAACAGCATCCTCAATGGGGAAGACTGAAAACTTTCCCTCTAAGATCAGGAATAAGACAAGGATGCCTACCATCACCATTGTTATTCAACATCATGCTAGAAATTCTAGCCAGAAGTTCTAGACAAGAAAAAGAAAGAAAAGTCATCCAAATTGGCAAGGAAGAAGTAAAATGCTCACTGTTTGCAGATAACATGGTACTATATGTCAAAAATCCCAAAAATCTACAGCAAAGCTACTAGAGCTAATCAATGAGTACAGCAAAGTGGCAGGGTACAAGATCAATGTCTCCCAAATCAGTACTGTTTCTATACTGAGAATATTATGCTAAGTGAGATTAGTCAGAGGCAAAAGGACAAATGCTGTATGGTCTCACTGATATAAACTAGCATTAATGAGAGAACTTGGAGAATTGAGGTTAAGAGCACAGTTTATCGGGACATAGAAATAGGATAGAGATTGGGGCAATTGGTGCTAAAGGAATACAGATTGTAAAACAGGACTGATTGTAAAGATTCAGAAATTGATAGCACAATACTACCTGATTGTAGCACAATAATATAAGTACATTTAATGAAACTGAATGTGAGTATGATTGAGGGAAATGGGCTGGGCACATGTATGAAACCAGAAGGAAAGATAGAGATAAAGACTGAGTCAGTATAATTTAGGAATGCCTACATTAGACAATGATGGTGATTAAATGTATGAATAAAAAAACATTTTTGCATGAGGGAGAACAAATGAATGTCAACATTGCAAGGTGTTGAAAATGGATGGTATATAGGAAAAAGTACAATGCAAGCTAGGGTCTATAGTCAACAGTAATAATGTAATATGCTTCCACTGGATGTGACAAAGAAAGGTAATATGCCAAAACTAAATGTCAACAGGTGGCTCAGGAGTGGAGGCATGGGAAGAGGTATGGATTCTTTGTGGAAGAAAAGGAAATGTCTTTGCATAAATTATGGTGGTGAAGGTATGTCTTTTTACTTAAGTTGGATTGTATGATGTGCTAATAAAACTTTTTAAAAATGAACAGAGAGAAACAAGTGCTAGAGAAAATGCAGAGAGAGAGATGTACCTCTTAACTTTGTCAGTAGGGAAATTGAGAGGTGCAGCTCCTTGGAGAGCAGTGTGATGGTTCCACAGGAGGCTAGGGGTGGAGCTGTCATATGATCCTGCAACCCCACTGCTCAGCATATACCTGGAGGAACTGAGTGTGGGGACACAAACAGACATTTGACACTGGTGTTTCTAGCAGCGGTATTCCTGATCCACAATGGATGGAGGTGGCCTAAGGGTACAATGACTTAGGAATGGAAGGGGGAACTGTGGTGTATACATACAACAGACTCCTGAGTGGCTACAAGAAGGGATGAAGTGAGGCATGCAACTATGTGAATGAAGTGTCAGAAACAAAAAGACAAATATTATCATGGACAAAGTATGATAATATGAAAATTCATTGAATTGAAGTTAAGAGTGTGAGTTAATCAGGTTGGGGCCTATAGTAAAAGGTCCTAAATTGTAAGCTCTTACATATATTCAGGAGTTGTAATTGTTACTTCTAAATTCTGAGCTACTGAGTTGTTTGTACATAGGCATTCCCAGAAACTTTGGGAATTTATTTGACACCTGAGACTCAGAGTTAGAGCTCTCAAGCTATGGAAGTCAGTACTATCCCATACAGGAACTGTTTAAAAAGTTGAGAAAGTGATCAGACATCGACTAGAGATATGAACGAAGCTGGTATGGATAGGACTGAGGTAGCTCAGAATACAGGATAAAGGGTGATATCGTCCAGGTTTTAAAACTTCAACTTCTGTATGAGACCAAAGGGAAAGGTATTTATTTGGTGCAACATTTATGTTTTGGGTAGTGCATTACCTAATTTAACTTGTATGGTCCGTTTAGTTGAACACCATAATTGCATGGTATCTTGAATAGGGTGTGAGATCTTGTTGGTTTGTCCAGGTTGATGTGATGCCTCAATATATCCCAGAGCAATTTTGGCAGTGAATACAGGAGTATTTGCAAAGTCCCCTTGGGGGACCAGAGAGAAAGGAGGAAATATCCAACTTCCCCATTTGGAGAATTCCTGATACCCTTGCAAGCAGTGGGGACAACCAAATCAATTGGCTGAGCCATTGATCTTGGGATTTTTCCCTGTGAAACTTATTCCTGCAAAGGATAGGCTAAACATACTTGTAATTATGCCCAAGAATTAGCCCAAAAAAGCCTCTTTTGTTGCTCAGATGTGGCCTCTCTCTCTCTAAGCCAACTTGGCAGGTGAACTCAATGTCCCTATGTGGGATATGACTCCCATGGGTGTATCTTCCTGGCAGTGTGAAACAGAACTCTCAGGATTCACCAGGACCTCACATCATGGGATTGAGAAAGTCTTCTTGATGAAAATGGGGAAGAGAGAAATGAGCCAAAATAATTTTTCAGTGGCTGAAATTTCAATCAGAATCAAGAGGTTATCTTGCAGATTATTTTTATCCCTTTTTAGTTTATGATGTATCGGAGTGGCTGGAGGGAAGTACCTGAAACTATTGAGCTGTGTTCCAGTAGCCTTGATTCTTGAAGATGATTGTATAACAATATAGCTTTTACAGTGTGTGATTATGAAAACTTTGTATCTGATGCTCCTTTCCTCCAGGGTGTGGACAGATGAGTAAAAAAAAATGGATAAAAATAAATAAATAATCGATGGGATACAGGGTCAAATAAATTGGGTAGATTGAAATACTAGGGGCCAATGAGAGGGAGGGGTAAGGGATATGGGATGTATGAGTTTTTTCTTTTTATTTCTTTTTCTAGAGAAATGTTCTAAAAATGATCATGGCAATTAATACATAACCATCTGATGATTGTGAGCCCTTGATTGTACATCATCTATGGACTGTACTGTGTGAAAGATGTGTCAATAAAAATATTTAAAAAAAAAAGCCTTGGGTGCACAGGTGGTTCAGTGGTAGAATGCTCACCTTCCATGTGGGAGACCTGGGTTTGATTCCCAGATCATGCATCCCCCTCAAAAAAATATGAAGTCTTCATAAATTTAATGAAATAGAAATTATCCAAAGCACTGTGACCACAATGGAATGAAGCTGGAAATTAATAATCACCAAAGAACCAGCGCTTTCATAAATATATAGGGATTAAACAACACAGTCTTAAATAATCAATCGGTCAAAGAAGAAATTGCTAGAGAAATCTGTAAATATCTGGAGATGAAATGATAATAAGAATACAACATATCAGAACTTATCGGATGGAGCAAAGGCAGTGCTGAGAGGGGAAATTTATTGCCCTAAATGCCTGTATTAAAAAAAAAAAAAAGCATGAGCAAAAATCAAAGACTTAACTGCTCACCTGGAAAAATTAGAGGAAAAAAACCCGAAATAACCCCAAAGCATATAAAAGAAGAGAACTAACAAAGATTAAAGCAGAAATAAATAAACTGGAGAACAGCAACAACAACAAAAACAATAGAAAAAATCAACAAAACCAAAAGTTGGTTCTTTGAGAAAATTAATAAAATTGAAGTACTCCTAACTAGCCTGACAAAGAAGAGAGAGAGGATTCCAATAAGCGAAATCAGAAATGAGAAGGAGTTGTTACCATGAATCCTGAAGAAATTTTTTAAATAATAAGGGACTACTATGAGCAATTGTATGCCAGCAAACTAGACAACTTAGATGAAATGGACAAATTCCTAGAATCACACGAACTACCTATACTGACTCAAGAAGAAATAGAAGATCTCAACAAACCAATTAGAAGTAAAGAGATTCAATCGGTCATCAAAAATCTTCCCACAGAGAAGAGCCAAGACCAGATGGTTTCACAGGAGAATTTTATCAAACATTCCAAAAAGAACCAACACAAATCCTGCTCAAACTTTTCCAAAAAATTTGAGGAAAAAAGATTGCTACCTAACTCATTTTATGAAGCTGACATTGCTCTCATAACCAAAACCAGATAAAGATAGTACAAGAAAGAAAAGCTATAGACCAATCTCCCTAATGAATACAGAGGCAAAAATTCTCAATGAAATATTAGTAAATGAAATCCAATGACACATTAAAAGAATTATACAGCACAACCAAGTGGGGTTTATACCAGGTAAGCAAGGGTGGTTTGATACAAGAAAATCCATCAATGTAATACAAAAATTAAATATAATACAACAAATTGAAAGGGAAGATCACATGATCATATAAATTGATGCTGAAAAGTATTTCACAAAATTTAGCATACTTTCCTGATAAAAACACTACAAAAGATAAGAATTGAAGGAAACTTCCTTGGTGTCATAAAGAGCATATATGAAAAACCCATAGCCAGCATCATACTTAACAGTGAATGATTGAAAGCATTCCCCCTAAGATTGGGAATGAGAAATGGATACCCAATGTCATCACTATTATTCAACATTGTACCAGGAGTCCTAGCTACAGCAATTAGAAGAAAGAAATAAAAGGGATCCAGATTGGAAAGTAAAAAGTGAAACTTTCATTATTTGCAGATGACATTAGCCTGTACTTGGAAAACCCTGATAAAACTATGAGAAAGCTACTTGAGCTAATAAATTCAGCAAAGTGGCAGGATATAAGATTAATGCACAAAAATCAGTAATGTTTCTATACACAAGTAATGACCAATCTGAGGAGACAAGGAAAAAAAATCCATTTAAAATAGTGACCAAATTGATCAGGCATCTAGGAATAAGCCTAATCACTTGTACACAGAAAGACTTGTACACAGCAAACATAGCTAAAAGAAATAAAATATGACCTAAATAGATGGAAAGACATTCCACGATCATGGATAGGAAGGTTACATGTCATTAAGATGTCAGTTCTACCCAAATGGATCTAAAGATTTAATGTAATACCAATCAAAATCCCAACAATCTACTTTGAAGACTTGGATAATCTAGTTATCAAATTTATTTGGAAGAGAAAGAGATCCCAAATAGCTAAAAATGTCCTAAAAAAGAAGAGCAAAGTGGGAGGACTAACACCTCTTAATTTTAAAGCTCACTATAAAGCCACAGTTTCCAAAACAGTGTGGTACTAGTACAGAGATAGAAGTATCAACCAATAGGATCAAATCAAGTGTATGGAGATAGGCCACAAAATCTATGGACAAATGATCTATGGACAAATTTGGGACCATAAGGTCCCCAAATCCACTGAAATGAGACAGAATAGTATTTTCAATAAATGGGCATGGAAGAATTGGATATCAATAGCCAAAACAATAAAAGAGGACCCCTACCTTACATCCTATTCGAAAATTAATTCAAAATGGGATACGGACTGGTACCATAAAACTTCTAGAATACCCCCAGAGAACCTCTTTTGTTGCTTAGTTGGCCTCTCCCTGTAAGCCAATATGTCAAGTGAACTCACTGCCCTCTCCTCCCACCCCCTCATACGTGGGACATGACTCCCAGGAGTGAGAATCTCCTTGGTAATGTGGAACAGAACTCCTGGGATGAGCTGGGATCAGGCATCAAGGGATTGAGAGAGCCTTCTTGACCAAAAGGGGGAAGAGAGAAACGAGACAAAATGAAGTCAGTGGCTGAGAGATTTCAGAGCCGAGAGCCTATCCTGAAGGTTATTCTTATGCATTGTACAGATATCCCTGGTAGTGGCTGGAGGGAAACTCAACCTGCAACTGTTGAGCTGTGTTCCTTTAGCCTTGATTCTTGAATACAATTGTATAAAGATATAACTTTTACAATGTGACTGTGGGATTGTGAAAACCTTGTGTCTGTTTTTCCTTTTATCTAGGGTATGAATGGATATGTAAAAAAAATGGATAAAAAATTAATAATAGGGAGGACAAAGGGTAAAATAAATTGGGTAGATGGAAATACTAGTGGTCAATGAGAGGGAGGGGTGAGGGCTATGGGATGTATGAGTTTTTTCTTTTTATTTCTTTTTCTGGAGTGATGCAAATGTTCTTAAAAATGATCATGGTGAACACACAACTATGTGATGATATTGTGAGCCATTGATTGTACACCATGTGTGGAATGTTTGTGTGTTAAGAGTTAACAATAAAAATATAAGAAAGAGTTATAGAAGAAAATATAGGGAAACATCTTCAAGATCTAGTAACAGGAGGTAGTGTCTTAAACTTTACACCTGAAGTACAAGCAGTGAAAGAAAAAAATTAGATAAATGGGAGCTCCTTAAGATCAAGAGCTTCTGTGTCTCAAATGACTTTGTCAAAAAGGTGAAGAGGCAGTGAACTCAATAGGAGAAATTTTTGGAAACCACATATCAGATAAAGGCTTGACATCCTGTGTACACAAAAATTATACAGCTCCACAACAAAAGAACAAACAAGTCAATTATAAAATGGGTTTTCATTTAGGCCTAAGAGTCACCCCCAAGAGAGCCTCTTTTGTTGCTCAGATGTGGCCCCTCTCTCCAGCCAACACGACGAGTAGTCTCACCACTCTCCCCCTCTCTGCGTGGGACATGACTCCCAGGGGTGTGGACCTTCCTGGCAACGTGGGACAGAGATCCTGGAATGAGCTGAGACTCAGCATCAAGGGACTGAGAAAAACCCTAGAACGAGCTGAGAATTAACATCCAGGGATTGAGAGAAACTTCTTGAACAAAAGGGGGAAGAGTAAAATGAGACAAAGTGTCAATGGCTGAGAGATTCCAGAGTTGAGAGGTTATCCTGAAGGTTATTCTTACGCATTAAGTAGATATCACCTTGTTGTTCAAGATGTAGTGGAGAGGCTGGAGGGAATTGCCTGAAAATGTAGTGCTGTGTTCCAGTAGCCATGTTTCTTGATGATGACTGAACAATGATATAACTTTCACAATGAGACTCTATGAATGTGAAAACCTTATGTCTGATGCTCCTTTTAGCTACTATATCAACAAAAGAGTAGAACATATGGAATAAAAATAAATAATAGGGGGAACAAATGTTAAAATAAATTCAGTTTGAAATAGTGGTAAATGAAAGCGAGGGGTAAGGGGTATGGTATGTATAGTCTATTTTTTCTCTATTATCATTTTATTTCTTTTTCTGTTGTCTTTTTATTTCTTTTTCTAAATCGATGCAAATGTACTAAGAAATGCTGAATATGCAACTATGTGATGATATTAAGAATTACTGATTGTATATGTAGAATGGAATGATATCTAAATGTTTTGTTTGTTAATTTTTTTAATTAATAAAAAAAGTTTTTAAAAAAATGGGCTTTCCACAATTGAGAAAATCAACAAAACCAGAACCTGGTTCTAAGAGAAAATCAATAAGATTGATGGACCCTTAGCAAGGTTGACAAAAAGAAGAGAAAGGATGCAAATAAATAAAATCAGAAATGGAAAAGGAGACATAACCACTGACCCCGTAGAAATAAAGATGGTGATGAGAGGATACTATGAACAACTTTATGCTAATAAACTAGACAATGTAGATGAAATGGACAACTTCTTAGAAAGGCATGAACAACCAACACTGACTCTAAAGAAATAGACAACCTCAACAAACTAATCACAAGTAAAGAAATTGGATTAGTCATTAAGAGGCTCCCCAAACACCATAAGTACTTGGAATCTTGGGTAGGACGTGAGATTTTGTTGGTTTGTCCAGAGTGATGCCCTGATGAATCCCAGAGTGATTCGATCAGTGAGTGGGAAAGTATTTGCAAAGTCCCCTTCGGGGAATGGTGAGAACGGGGAGAAATTCAACTTCCCCAAGTTGAATTCTTGATATTCTCACAAGCAGTGTGGACAACCAAAGCTATAGGCTGAGCCCCCAGTCTTGAGGTTTGTTCATATGAAATTTAACCCCACAAAGGATAGGTCAAGTCTACTTAAAATTTAGGCTTGAGAGTCACCCCCAAGAGAGCCTCTTTTGTTGCTCAAATGTGGCTTCTCTCTCCAGCCAACACAACAAGCAAACTCACCACCCTCCCCCTGTCTACATGGGACATGACTCCCAGGGGTGTGGACCTTCCTGGCAGTGTGGGACAGAAATCCTAGAATGAGCTGAGACTCAGCATCAAGGGATTGAGAAAACCTTCTCGACCAAAAGGGGGAAGAGTGAAATGAGACAAAATAAAGTGTCAATGGCAGAGAGATTCCAAACAGAGTCGAGAGGTTATCCTGGAGGTTATTCTTACGCATTATGTAGATATCACCTTGTTATCCAAGATATAATGGAGAGGCTGGAGGGAACTGCCTGAAAATGTAGAACTGTGTTCCAGTAGCCATGTTTCTTGAAGATGATTTTATAATGATATAGCTTTCACAATGTGACTTTGTGATTGTGAAAACCTTGTGTCTGATGGTCCTTTTATCTACCTTGTCAACAGACGAGTAGAACATATGGAATAAAAATAAATAATAGGGGGAACAAATGTTAAAATAAATTTAGTTTGAAATGCTAGTGATCAATGAAAGCGAGGGGAAAGGGGTATGGTATGTATAATCTTTTTTTTCTGTTTTCATTTTATTTCTTTTTCTGTTGTCTTTTTATTTCTTTTTCTGAATTGATGCAAATATTCTAAGAAATGATGAATATACAACTAAGTGATGATATTGTGAATTACTGATTATATATGTAGAATGGAATGATCACATGTTAATGTTTTAGTTCATTTGTTAAATTTTTTAAATTAATAAATAAATAAATTTTAAAAAATAAAACAACAATAACAACAACTAAAAAAAGAGGCTCCCCAAAAAAGACAAGTCCAGGACCAGATGGCTTCACATGTGAGTTCTACCAAACATTCAAGAAAGAAATAGTACCAATCCTGCTCAAACTCTTCAAAAATATTGAAGAGAAGGGAAGGCTACCTAACTCATTCTATGAAGCCAACATCTCCCTCATACCAAAGCCAGACAAAGATATTACAAGAAAATAAAACTACAGACCCATCTCTCTAATGAATATAGATGCAAAAATCCCCAATAAAATTCTTGCAAATTGAATCCAGCAGCACATTAAAAGGATTATGCACCATAGCCAAGTAGGATTCATCCCAGGTATGCAAGGATGGGTCAACATAAGAAAATCAATTTGTAATGTAATACACCGTATCAACAAATCAAAGCAGAAAAGCTGCATGATCTTCTCGATTGATGCATAAAAGGTATTTGACAAAATTCAACATCCTTTCTTGTTGAAAACACTTCAAAGGATAGGAATATATGATAAAGGGAATATATGAAAAACCCACAGCTAACATCATCCTCAATGGGGTAAAACTGAAAACTTTCCCCCTAAGATCAGGAGCAAGACAAGGATGTCCACTATCACCATTGTTATTCAACATTGTGTTGGAGGTTCTAGCCAGAGCAATTAGACAAGAAAAAGAAATACAAGGCATCAAAATTGGAAAGGAAGAAGTGAAACTCTCACTGTTTGCAGATGACATGATACTATGTGTTGAAGACCCAAAAAAATCCACAGCAAAACTACTAGAGCTAATAAATGAGTACAGCAAAGTGGCAGATTACATGATCAACACTCAAAAATCTGTAGTGTTTCTATACACTAGTAATGAACAGCATGAGAGGGAAATCAAGAAAAAGATTCCATTTATAATTGCAACCAAAGGAATAAAATATTTAGGAATAAATTTAACTAAAGATACAAAAGACCTATACAAAGAAAACTGTAAGAAATTGATAAAAGAAATCACAGAAGACCTAAATAAATGGAAGGGCATACTGTGTTCATGGATTGGAAGACTACGTATAGTTAAGATGTCAATTTTACCTAAATGCAATACCAATTAAAATCCCAAAAACTTACTTTTCAGAAATAGAAAAACTAATAGCCAAATTTATCTGGAAGGGCAGGGTGCCCCAAATAGCTGAAAATATCCTGAGAAAGAAAAAATGAAGTTGGAGGTGTCATGCTACCTGACTTTAAGGCATATTACGAAGCTACAGTGGTCAAAACAGCATGCTACTGGCATAAAGATAGATATACTGACCAATGGAATCGAACAGAGTGTTCAGATATAGACCCTCTCATCTATGGACAATTGATCTTTGATAAGGCAGTCAAGCCAACTCACCTGGGACAGAATAGTCTCTTCAATAAATGGTGCCTAGAGAACTGGATATCCACATGCAAAAGAATGAAAGAGGATCTATATCTCACACCCTATACAAAAATTAATTCAAAATGGATCACAGACCTAAACATTAGATCTAAGACCATAAAACTTTTGGAAGAAAATGTAGGGAAATATCTTATAAATCTTATAATAGGAGGCAGTTTCCTAGACCTTACACCCAAAGCATGAGCACTGAAGAAAGAAAGAAAGAAATGGGAACTCCTCAAAATTAAACACTTTTGTGCATCAAAGTACTTTGTCAAGAAAGTAAAAACACAGACTACACAATGGGAGACAATATTTGGAAATGATATATGAGATAAAGTCTAGTATCCAGAATATATAAAGAGAATGTTCAACTCAGCAACAAAAAGACAAACAATCCAATTACAAAATGGGCAAAGACATGAACAGACACTTCTCAGAAGAGGAAATACAAATGGCCAAAAGGCACATGAAAAGATGCTCAACTTCCCTGGCTATTAGGGAAATGCAAATCAAAACCACAGTGATACCATCTCACACCCACCAGAATGGCCATTATCAACAGAACAGAAAATGACAAGTTCTGGAGAGGATGTGGAAAAAGAGGCACACTTATCCACTGTTGGTGGACATTCAGGAGTGAAAGTTTCCCTGATAATGTGGGACATGGCTCCCAGGGATGAGTTTGGCCCTGGCACTGTGCGATCAACTATGCCTTTCAGAGCAAAAGGATGAAAAGAAGTGTAATAAAATAAGACATCGGTGGCTAAGAGAGATCAAATAGAGTCAAGAGGCTATTCTGAGGGTTGCTCTTATGCGTCAGTTAGATAGTGCTAATAACCTTGGTTTGCTAAACCCCAACCAACATCCCTCCTATTAACTCTTAAGAACACCTAGGGCTTGAACTGAGACTCTATAAAAGTTTCATGCACTAAGTTTGCTTTCCTGGAACCTATAATTACCAAAGGATTCCTAGGCCAGACAAATCCTGAAACTCAGAGGACCAGCCTCTCCGAGATTATCAATTAATTACATCCCCCTCTCCTTTAGTGTTGACCCCCCCTTCTCAATATGAAAAAGTCAGATCTGGTATTGCAAAATATCCCTATAGATTGGGAGAAGGATCAAAGGAGAAGGAGGAGTTACAACAGAGAAAATAGGATTTAACAAATGCGTATGACTGCTGAATCATTATAGTGGTATTCTTTTAGTCTCCAGTGTTTTTGGAGCAGCTAGAAGAAAAAACTGATGTTGGGTGTAGAGTACTGTGGATATATTCAACGCTACTGAACCATGCAATTAAAAATGGTTAAAAGGGCAAAATCTATGGTATGTAAATTTTACCACATTGTTTTAAAGCCATTGTATTGGGCTATGTATTGGATAATGTGGGGGAAAAATAAAGTATAAGACATAACCCCTTATTTTAGCAGCGAGTGGAGGTGGTTAGTTGTAATATGTCCATATGAAATGACAAGTGTACATTACAAAATAAGTTTATGGGCATAAACTTCTCTCTCCTATAAAGGAGAGATCACTGAAGTTTGGAGCAGTTGGGAAATTCTTCCCTTTTGTATGCAAAAATCACAGCATCCCAGGAGAGCAATCATCCCCATGTCAAGAGTAAAAGCAGCTTCCTCCTTCCACCCTCTAAATGGACAGCCTTTCAGCTGATTTTTACAGGTTTGGTTTTTAATGCTTTAGGGTTGCTTCATGCTTTGGTCTGGATTGTAGGAAACATGGGGAAGGAAGAGGCGAGAACATCTGGAAAGAGCTAGAAAAGTTGTATAGGGCGCTGAGGGAGCAGGAGGAGGGGGCAGGGAGTGATGTGGGGAAGCAGTAGGAATCAGAAAGCTGGGCCAGCTCCCTTCTGACCTCAAATGGGGTACCCTCACAGTCGGGAAAGGTTGTTGCTGATTGTCCCTCCACTGAAGGAATATTCTAGAGAAGCACATCAAGAGGGAGGCCCAGCAGTAGGAGAAGCGTGATCTTTGGTGTGAGGCCAACCTCAGTTTCCATTGGCCCTCTACACTTCCTGGCCATGTGACGCTGCTTAAGTTATTTTACTTCTCCTAGTTGTAGTTTCCTAATCTCTAAACAAGAATAACATCTGTTTCACAGAGCTTTTGTGTAAGAGTTATAAATTAAATGACGTAGAACCTGCCAGAAGATGGGTGATGAAGTCTCCTTCCCCTTTCCCAAGCTTCTAAGAATGCCCCAGAAATAAAGACTAACTGTATTTATTGTCTGATGCTCTCCACCTCCAACCCGTGGTTAAATTAGAATTAAATTACTTACCCTAAATCCCCACCCCACCCCCACTTCTAAAAGTCTCTGGTGCTGATGTAGCATTATTGTCCCCATTCTACAGATAAAGAAACTTAGAGAGGGGGATATACCTTGCCTGGAGCTAAATTATTAACAAGTGCCAGAGCAGGATATAAACCTGAGTTTATTGGAACCCAAGGCAGTCTTGTTCATTGCAGCATCCTTGAAGGAGAAATTAACTTAATCATTATCTCTCTTCACTGTCAGGGAATAAAAATCCCCTGGAGAACACAGCCCCAGATAACAATGGCTAATTGGAGACTGGAGCAAATGCAGTCAGATGGAGACCAGCAAGGCACGGCAAGAGAATTTACTGATAGTCCTGCCACCACATCAAGCTAGAATCAACTTTGTTTCCTCATTTGATTTTTGATCAACTAAGACTTTGTATTCCTTTCATTTCCTTTTTTTTGTTGTTATTTTTGTTTTTGGGCATGGTCCAGGAATCTAACCCAGGTCTCCCGCATGGAAGGCGAGCATTCTACCACTGAACCACCCGTGCACCGTGTATTCCTTTCCTGTTATTAAAACAAAACAAAACAAAAAAAACAGTTTACAGCCCTCCTGATTTAGGTTCATGAACCCGTCACCTGTAGGTAAGATCTCCTGGGTTGACAGAATGTTCTGAGGGTATAAATAACCTTTCTGAACACCAAAATGCGTAACCCAGAGGGTTTTGACCTCATAGTCAATTGGAGTGGTTAGTTTGGGTCCTTTATATTAAACTTCCTATTCTAATTTTCCAGCCAGAGGAATAGAACATATTCTTTAGAATATAATTTTTAAGTATCCCCAGATATAACCTGGGAATGCCTAGAGTGTATAATGATAGTGACTAAATGTACAAATTCAAAAATGTTTTTGCATGAGGAATAATAAAGGAATGTCAATACTGCAGGGTGTTGAAAATAGATGGTAATTAATATTTTTTTTCTTTTTTTTATTAATTAACGGAAAAAAAGAAATTAACCCAACATTTAGAAATCATACCATTCTACATATGCAATCAGTAATTCTTAACATCATCACATAGATGCATGATCATCGTTTCTTAGTACATTTGCATCGGTTTAGAAGAACTAGCAACACAACCGAAAAAGATATAGAATGTTAATATAGAGAAAAAAATAAAAGTAATAATAGTAAAACAAAACAAAACAAAACAAAAACCTATAGCTCAGATGCAGCTTCATTCAGTGTTTTAACATGATTACTTTACAATTAGGTATTATTGTGCTGCCCATTTTTGAGTTTTTGTATCTAGTCCTGTTGCACAGTCTGTATCCCTTCAGCTCCAATTACCCATTATCTTACCCTGTTTCTAACTCCTGCTGGACTCTGTTACCAATGACATATTCCAAGTTTATTCTCAAATGTCGATTCACATCATTGGGACCATACAGTATTTGTCTTTTAGTTTTTGGCTAGACTCACTCAGCATAATGTTCTCTAGGTCCATCCATGTTATTACATGCTTCATAAGTTTATCCTGTCTTAAAGCTGCATAATATTCCATCGTATGTATATACCACAGTTTGTTTAGCCACTCGTCTGTTGATGGACATTTTGGCTGTTTCCATCTCTTTGCAACTGTAAATAACGCTGCTATAAATATTGGTGTGCAAATGTCCGTTTGAGTTTTTGCCCTTAATTCCTTTGAGTAGATTCCCAGCAATGGTATTGCTGGGTCGTATGGCAATTCTATATTCAGCTTTTTGAGGAACCACCAAACTGCCTTCCACAGTGGTTGCACCATTTGACATTCCCACCAACAGTGGATAAGTGTGCCTCTTTCACCGCATCCTCTCCAGCACTTGTCATTTTCTGTTTTGTTGATAATGGCCATTCTGGTGGGTGTGAGATGATATCTCATTGTGGTTTTGATTTGCATTTCTCTAATGGCCAGGGGTAATTAATATTTTAAAACTAACTTATGTGTGAGACTAAAGCAGAAAATGTTTATTTGGTACAAAATTTATATTTTGACCAGTGCATTTCTTAGTATAACTTATGTAGACAGCTTAATTGAACACTATAGTACATGGAACCTTGAGTAGGGCATGAGATTTTGTAGGTTTGTCCAGAGTGATGCCCCAATAAATCCCAGAGTGATTTGAACAGTGAATAAAAAAGTATTTGCAAAGTCCCCTTGGGGGAATGGTGAGAAAGGGGGAGAAGAGGGAGAATTCAACTTCCACAAGTGGAGAATTCTTGATATTCTCGCAAGCAGTGGGGACAACCAAAGCAATAGGCCGAGCCCCCAATCTTGGAGTTTGTTCATATGAAACTTAACCAAGCAAAAGATAGTCTAAGCCTTTTTAAAATTAGGCCTAAGAGTCACCCCCAAGAGAACCTCTTTTGTGGCTCAGATGTGGCCTCTCTCAGCCAACATGACAAGCAAACTCACTGCCCTCCCCCTCTCTATGTGGGACCCGACTCCCAGGAGAGTGGACCTTCCTGGCAACGTGGGACAGAAATCCTAGAATGAGCTGGGACTCAGCATCAAGGGATTGAGAAAACCTTCTTGACCAAAAGGGGGAAAGCAAAATGAGACAAAATAAGGTGTCAATGGCTGAGAGATTCCAAACAGAGTCGAGAGGTTATCCTGAAGGTTATTCTTTTTTTTTTCCCCCTATTATTTATTTTTATTCCATATATTCTACTCATCTGTTGACAAGGTAGATAAAAGGAGCATCAGACACAACGTTTTCACAATCACACAGTCACATTGTGAAAGCTGTATCATTATACAATCATCATCAAGAAACATGGCTACTGGAACACAGCTCTACATTTTCAGGCAGTTCCCTCCAGCCTCTCCATTACATCTTGAATAACAAGACTGAAGGTTATTCTTACTCATAACATAGATATCACCTTTTTAGTTAAGGTGTAATGGAGAGGCTAGAGGGAACTGCCTGAAACTGTAGAGCTGTGCTCCAGTAGCCATGTTTCTTGAAGATGATTGTATAACGATACAGCTTTCACAATGTGACTGTGTGATTGTGAAAACCTTGTGTCTGATGCTCCTTTTATCTATGGTTTGGACAGATGAGTAAAACATATGGATTAAAAATAAATAATAGCAGGAACAAATGTTAAAATAAATATGGTAGATTGAAATGATAGTGATCAATGAAAGGGAGAGGTAAGGGGTATGGTATGTATGAATTTTTTTTCTGTTTTCTTTTTATTTCTTTTTCTGAATTGATGCAAATGTTCTAAGAAATTATCCTGATGATGAATATACAACTATGTGATGATAGTGTGAGTTACTGATTATATATGTAGAATGGAATGACCATATGGTAAGAATGTGTGTGTTTGTATGTTAGTATGTTTAATAAATAAAATTATATATATATATATATATATATATATATATATATATATATATATATATATCCCCAGAACTTGGTTTATTTCCACGTCCTCTTAGTCTCTGGCAACAACTTCTGCTCTGAGCCACTGAATGCCTGTTGTATTTTTTATTTATTATTATTATTTTTTAATGTCAGAGCTGGTTCTCAATTAAATCTGATCACAATTTAGCAAGCCACAGAACTTGAGAACTTACAAAGATGAGAGACATACCCTGCTTGCTCATACAATGCAAACAGCTTAATAACTAGCTTGCAGGGTATCATTAACAGGTGCTTTAAGCTCAGTTAGGGAAGGGCCATTAAGTGAGATAATAAATGGAATGTGGAGAACCTGTAACACAGGATGAAAATTCTGAGTGCTTTACCTTCCATAGACAATGGAGAGTGGTAGCAGAAGATGGGAAATGATTCTGGGTTAACACATTTGTTGGAGGATAGTGGGGAGTTTGCAAACTGCAGAAAACCTGACTAGATAAGAGGCAACCTCCAAGGGATAAACTCATGACTCAACCTCACCCATGTCCTGTCCCTGAACCCTCAATCAGAATTCAAACTCCCGGGATAAAGTCTGACTGACTTAGCTTGGGTCTACCTCAAAGACCTGCGATTGACTCTCTACCTCAAAGACCTGTGATCGACTGTCTACCAAAATCTTGCAGACAGAGGAAAGGGAAACAGCTCCCAAAGTAAGAGATGCTGACCAGACAAAGGCATGTCTGCTCCAGTAGCCCCTGAATGTTTCTATGCTGATGTGATGGACGTCATCATATTTCACCAGGTACTTTAAACAGTAATCTTGTTTGATCCTTAAAACAGCCCAATGATGGGGGCACATTTATGACCCCTTGTTTTTAAAGATGAAGGAACTTTAGTTTTGTCTTCTTAAGAGTTGAAATTACTTTTCCCAAGAGATAAAGCTTTTTTTTAGTGACACTAAATCCTGCTTCTCTTTACTATAATATATGATTTTCCTGTGCTTTCAAATCATTGATATGGCTACAGGACTTAAAGAGAGAGAGACAGGGGAGGAGTTAGGAAGCTCTTAGAAGCAACCAGTATGGAAGGAAGAACCTGGCTGGGCCAATGGGGTATAGAAGGAAATGACTAGATATGAGGGATAAGGACTGGAAAAGTGGTTTGCAAACTAGACTGAGCACTAGAACCGTCTGGGATTAGCTTGTTAAAAATACCGATGCTGAGACTCCATCTCCAACCTGATCCAGAATCCTCTCTGGGTGGTAAATGAGAAACTTATTTTAAAACACACAAGCATCCCCCATATAGGTGATTATTCTGCAGCCAGCTGGACATGGGTCTGTAGACTGGCATTTAGGAATCCTTGACCTATAGGAACATTTTTCTAAATGTCCTCTAGTCCAGTTTTTTGTCTTATCTCTTTGATGTTGCAGTTAAGCATTATCAAGGTCTGGCTTTTGAGTCCTTGCAATTTGTACTCATTTAATTTAGAGTCATATATCTACAGTATCTCTCCTGGGATCTTAGAGATGAAAACAAGGACAAAGAGGTCTCCTAGCTGTCCCTTTATTTTGTTAGTATGTCTGGAGCTTGTATCTCTGTACACAGACTCTTGGGAGATGACTCTGCCAGCTTTTCCTTTGAGGAGAATAATCCTGGGTTCTCACCCTCCCTTTCACTATAGTAAGTCTCCATAACAAACACACCCAAGTCTGGTATTTCTGAACTTATGCTGTGTGCTGAATACACACTGTTCCTGGAGCCAGGCTCATCTTGCAGTTTTTCCTCCCACCCCACCCTTCAGCCCTGTTGATAGGCTAATCCAGCCTTGGCAAGTGATAACCTGCAGGTTCTGATTATTCTCTCTAGGATATTGTGGGGCAATGTACACTTTTTATTAATGGCTGCAGTTAAGGAGAATGGTGGTCTTTGGGAGTGGAGGAGTGGTGCAGGTAGGAGAACAGGATTTATGGTTGCTCCTTCCCATTCCTACAATGAAGGGATGCGTGAGAATGAATAACTAGGAGAGGGTTTCCCAAATTTTGGTCATTTGAATACCATCCTCATGATTGTTGCCAAATCGGTGTGACATCTATCTGTCATTTACTTAATATTTTTCATTAAATTCATTTACATGTATTGCTCGAGTACTCACTCCTTGCCATAAACAAAAATATGCATGAACTCACTGTCTGATACCCTTCGTACAAATTTTTTTCTATATGTATAGTGTACACACACACTTTTAAAATTGTGTAAATGTTCACCGCATACTATCTAAAACTTTCCTGTGCACCCCTCGAGGTATATGCATCACACATTGGGAACATCATGGGATGATGCTAAGAGGCATGTGATTACAGCTGAGAAACTATCCTTTCATATCTTCTGGCTGCAGAAATTAAGACTCAGAGCAGGAAACAAAAGGCACCCAAGGTGTTTTAAGCAAAAAGAAAATTAATAATTTTATAATTATCAGAAGAATTGAACAACTGAACTTCCTTTGGAATTATTATGAGAGCACCACAGGACTGACTTGCCAGGAGAACACAACCCTGCCATGATCAGGAGGATATTAATGGGACGACTGAGTTTAAGAATTGCCATCACGGATGTAATCCAGGGAGTAGGAACCACAACCACATCCCCTGCCCCAACTTCCACTTGAAACTCGTGGATCTGAAAACTGAAGGCTGGTCTGCTGTGACAGATGTCCACATCTCCTTGACATTGCTTGCCAGCAGAACATAACCAAAGTTTCAGGAAGGTATTCCCTGATTTCCTTCTGCCTTATAAATCTCTCAAGGGAACATCTAATTCACAGAACCAAAATTGCATCATCTAGAACCCCAGCTGCAAGGGAGAAACATAGTTTATAACTCTCCAGCTTTTGTAGTAAATAAGGCCGGATAAGCAGCTTTGTTGCTCCCACAAAAGCCATAGTGAAAGGGTTTTTGTGTCCAGACTGAGTTCCAGATCTGGGCTGTTGTGGGACAGAACAAGAACTCTTTATGGTGACCTTGAGAAGATTCATAGACTTAACTGTTTCAGGGGAAAGAGAAGCTTGGCCCAGAGGTAACCATGATATGGTCACCAAAATCTCCCCAGGTGGTCACAGAATTCATGAGGTAAGTATTAGACCTTCTTTGTAAGTGAGAAATCAGAATGGCGCAAAGGAATACCTCCTGGAGCTAATCAGAATGCAGATTCCACTTCAACCCTCAACATCACTCTGATTTGGAACTCTGGCTGCTGACCAAGATCTGTCAATTAGGATCCTAATCTCTCCACTTTGATTCCTAACTCCTGTGGTAGAATTTCTAAAATAATTCCACAAAGGTACACTACTCTAATCCCTTGGAGCCTCTGAATATAATGAGAGTTCACTCCTGTGATTGTGTTATGTTTTATGGCACGATTGATTTTGTGATAGGGAGATTATCCAGGTGGGGCTGATCTAATCACATGGGTTCTTAAAGGCAGAGAACTTTCTTGGGCTACTTGTGGGAGAGGAACTCAGGATTTCAAAGTATGAGAGAGATTTGATATCCCACTGCTGGCTTTGAAGATGGAGAGAAGTACATGAGCAGGAATGCAAGCAGCTTTTAGGAGCAGAGAGTGCACCTGGATGCCACTGGCAGGGAAATAGGGATCTTTTGATCTACAATCACAGGGAACTGGACTTTTCCAACAACCTGAGTGATCTTAGAAAAGGATTCTTCCCTGAGACCTCCAGCCTGCTCTCCACCTTGATCTCAGCCTTTTGAGATCCTAAGCAAAGAATCTGACCAAGCCTGATGGACTTCTGAACTTCAGAATTGTGCGCTACCAAATGGGTGTTGTTTAAAGCTGCTATAAATTGATGGCGACTTATCACAGAGCAATAGAAAAAAAACACATGCTTCCCATTCCCTGCTCAGTATTGACCTTAGCAGGGACTTTATGGGACTCATGTACTGGTTACTTTAGCTGGGACCCCTTTTGTTGGTCTCCCCCCAATATGTTAAATTCTATTGATCCTATCTAAGCATGGTCTTGGATTATCCCATCCTGCAGATCCTTGAGCCCTTCTTGGACCTGGACCTGGATCATTCACCTCTCCCTTCTGTTTTCAAAATTACTTGTCTGAGTAATTACAACATCCAACAGACATGTCTAGAAACCCCTACCTAATGGAGCTGTGACATTTATTACCCATATCCCCAACACCTGGCATGGTGTCCAGGCTATAGTTAGTGCTCAATAATATGTACCAATGATGCTGGTGAATACAAGGAGACGAGTATCTTCCGATCATCCCCATCAATCATTCCTGATATTGGCCTTTCATTTTCTAGCTATGTTGAAGTACTTGGAGCTCCCAGGAGACACCACGGTTGCCTCTGAGTTCCTTCACTACTAAACTGTTTTTCCTCCACTTCACCCCCCTGACCTTTCCTCCCTCTTTCACTTGGCCAGCTCTGCTATTCTTCAAAGAAATCTCTTTGAATGTGACTCTCTGAGAAGTATTCGCTGGTCCCCCAGTTCAAGATGAGTCATTCTCCTTTGTTCCCCAACAGCACTCTGCTGTCTTTGAAACTGTGATTGTCATTTTGCTGGCCTGTATTCTCTACTAGACTGTGTGCTTCATGATGGCTGAGATATGTTTCTCTTTTTTCACTTTAATAACTCTAGCACTGAAAAACAAAGTAGGCTATCAATAAATATTTACTGAATGACCATGCGTCTTAATCACCTGGGGATCCTGTTAAAATGTGAATTTCTGATTCTTCGACCTGGATAGAACCTGAGACTCTGCATTTCTAACAAGCTCCCAGGTGACGCTCATGTCATGCTGCTGGCCCAGCAGCCACACTGCGATTGGGGAGATAATTGTGCAGGCACTTCCACCATCACCTCATTGTGGCAAAAAGTTTGCTTTTTAAAGAAGCTGAATACAGTTTGGGGGTGCAAATAATGGCTGGGAGACAAAATTTCCCGTCATTGCTAAACCAGCTGACTCATTTACAGTGATGAGGCCAATAACCTCACCCTTATTAACAGCTGAGCTAACTGCCACAAACCAATAAATAACAACATTTGGTTAATTTGCATTTCAAAACTATTTCCTTCCCTTGCTCACACTCTAGTGGAGGTGCTAATGAACCATGAAAGGTCTGAAACATTGGCAACAAGCAGGAGAAGAGGCAAAGTTGACCCACGTCTGAAGAATAACATTCTCAAAAATCAAAAGCTGTTGGATGCAATGTGGTACACTGGATCGGATCCTGGAACAGCAAAAGGACATTGGTGGAAAAACTGGTAAAATCTGAATAAAGTAGGGAGTTTAGTTAATAGTAATGTCCCAATGTTGATTTTCTAGTATTGCCAAATGTACCATAATAATATAAGAATGTTAATGTTAGGAAAAATTGGGTGAGAGGTATATGGATACACTCTGTACTGTCTTTGCAACTTTCAGTAAATCTAAAATAATTCCAAAATAAAAAGTCTATAAAAATATCAAGAGCTAGGTTGCATAGGTTTTCTTCACATTATGTGAGTATTAGAAGTTTCTGTAAATTAAAAAAAAATCCTGATCACTTAAGAATACAAAATTGAAGATGTGTGTTTGTATTGATCCCCTAAGGCTGCCATAACAAATTACCACAAACTTGGTGGCTTAAAACAACAAAATTTTATTCTCTTACAGTTCTGGAGGCTGGAAATATGAAATCAAGGTGTCAGCAGGGCCATGCTCCATCAGAAGATTCTAGGGCAGTATCCTTCCTTGAATCTTTCCAGCTTCTGGAGGCTCCAGGTTTTGCTTGGCTTGTGGCTGCCTCTGTATTCACATGGCCTTCTCCCCATATGTCCCTGAGTCTCACATCCGCTTCTCCTTTCTCTTGTACCGACACTAGTCATTGAATTTAGGGTCCCCCCTAAATCCAAAATGACCTCATCTCAAGATCCTTAACTTAATTCCATCTGCAAAGACATTTTTTCCAAATAAGATCACATTGATAGGTACTGTTAAGGATTTGAAATATCTTTTTGGATCTACAAGTCAACCCACTACAGTGTTCATGGGAAAAATCTCCTGCCAAACTAAGTAGACATCAAAGAAGGGGTTAGATGCTGTGGAAGGCAGTTTGGCGGGTCCTCAAAAAGCTAAATATAGAATTGCCATATGACCTGGTAATACCATTGCTAGGTATCTACTCAGAGGGCATGAGGGCAAAGACGCAAACGGATATTTGCACACCAGTGTTTATAGCAGCATTATTTACAATTGCAAAGAGATGGAAACAGCCAAAATGTTCATCAACAGATGAGTGGCTAAACAACCTGTGGTATATACATACAATGGAATATTATGCAGCCGTAAGACAGAATAAAGTTATGAAGTATGTAACAACATGGATGGACCTTAAGGACATTATGCTGAGTGAGATTAGCCAGAAACAAAAGGACAAATATTGTATGGTCTCACTGATATGAACTGACATTAGTGAATAAACTTGGAGAATTTCATTGGTAACAGAGACCATCGGGAGGTAGAAATAGGGTAAGATATTGGGTAATTGGAGCTGAAGGGATACAGATTGTGCAACAGGACTGAATGTAAAAACTCAGAAATGGACGGTACAATACTACCTAACCGTAATACAATTATGTTAAAACACTGAATGAAGCTGAATGTGAGAATGATAGAGGGAGGAGGGCTGGGGGCACAAATGAAACCAGAAAGAAAGATAGACTATAAAGACTGAGATGATATAATCTAGGAATGCCTAGAGTGTATAATGATAATGACTAAATGTACAAATTTTAAAAATGTTTTTGCATGAGGAAGATCAAAGGAATGTTATTACTACAGGGTGCTGAAAATAGATGGTAATTAATATTTTAAAACTTTAACTTATGTGTGAGACTAAAGCAAAAAATGTTTATTTGGTACAAAATTTATATTTTGACTAGTGCATTTCCTAATATAACTTATGTAGACAGCTTAATTGAACACCATAAGTACATGGAACCTTGAGTAGGACATGAGATTTTGTAGGTTTGCCCAGAGTGACGCCCCAATAAATCCCACAGTGATTTGAACAGTGAATAAAATAGTATTTGTAAAGTCCCCTTCAGGGAATGGTGAGAACGGGGAGAAATTCAACTTCCCCAAGTTGAATTCTTGATATTCTCACAAGCAGTGCGGACAATTAAAGCTATAGGCTGAGCCCCCAGTCTTGGGGTTTGTTCATATGAAACTTAACCCCACAAAGGATAGGTCAAGCCTACTTAAAATTAGGCCTAAGAGTCACCCCCAAGAGAACCTCTTTTGTTGCTCAGATGTGGCCATTCTTTCTCCAGCCAACACAACAAGCAAACTCACCACCCTCCCCTGTCTACGTGGGACATGACTCCCAGGGGTGTGGACTTTCCTGGCAACGTGGGACAGAAATCCTGGAATGAGCTGAGACTCAGCATCAAGGGATTGAGAAAAACCCTAGAATGAACTGAGACTCAGTATCAGGGGATTGAGAAAAACTTCTCGATCAAAAGGGGGAAGAGTGAAATGAGACAAAATAAAGTGTCAATGGCTGAGAGATTCCAAACAGAGTCAAGAGGTTATCCTGGAGGTTATGCTTATGCATTGAATAGATATCACCTTGTTAGTCAAGATGTAGTGGAGAGGCTGGAGGGAACTGCCTGAAAATGTGGAACTGTGTTCCAGTAGCTATGTTTCTTGAAGATGATTGTATAATGATATACACAATGTGACTGTGTGATTGTGAAAACCTTGTGTCTGATGCTCCTTTTACCTACCTTATCAACAGATGAGTAAAACATATGGAATAAAGATGAATAATAGGGGGAACAAATGTTAAAATAAATTTAGAGTGAAATGCTGGTGATTGGTGAGGGGGAGGGTTGGGGGATATGGTATGTATGAATTTTTTTCTGTTTTCTTTTTATTTCCTTTTCTGAATAGATGAAATGTTCCAAGAAATGATCATGATGATGAATATGCAACTATGTGATGATATTGTGAATTACTGATTATGCATGTAGAACAGAATGATCAAAAGTTACAAATGTTTGTGTTTGTTCAGTGTTTTTTGGTATTTTAAAAAAAATTTTAAAAATTTTAAAAAATTCACCTTTTTAAAAGCCAAAAAAGAGAAAGGGTTAAAGTGTGCCTAGTCCCAAAAACATATCTAGCAGGATAGCAATCCAGTAGTGCCTACATTTGGGGAGTGCTTTGTCATAAATTATGAATTTCAAGATATTCTGACAACTATTAACTCCTGATTCCTAACTTCCTTTCTTCAGGATATCAGGAATGTCTTCCATTCTTGAGAATCTCTTGACTCTATACTCAGGGCTCAGGGTGTCTTTTACATTGTGATTTTAGTTTCCTCCTTGCTAAAGTAAATACCATTCAATGGGCTAGTTTAAAAACTGTGAATTTATTAGTTCACAATTTTGAGGCTAGGAAAAATCCAAATCAAGGCATCATCAAATCAAAGCTTTCTCCCCAAAGACTGGTATATGGGGCTGGCTGCTAGTGATCCATGGTCCTGGGCTTCTCTATGACAGTGACATTTTCTCCTTTCTCTTCCAGCTCCCATTTATTTTTGACTTTGTGCTTCCTGTGGCTTTTTCTCTCTCTGTCTGAATTTCATTTTGCTTATAAAGGACTCCAGGAACAGGATTAAGACCCATCCTGACTGAGGTGGGTCATACCTTAACTGAAGTCACCTCATCAAAAGGTCCTTCTTACAATGGGTTCACACTAACAGAAATGGATTAAGTTTAAGAACATGTTTTTCTGGGTACATAGCTCTAAGCCATTTGGTCAGGTAACAATATCACCCTAAAGATTTGGTCATTTGGTTATAATTACAACTGTTTCTGCTTATATACTAGAGACTCCATGTCTGGTGAGGGCATGGACTTGAGCTTATCCATCATTACATTCCAGCACTTGACTCCAAATTGGGCATATCACAGGAGCTCTATATTTATGTGTTGGATGAACGAATAAATGCAATATTTCAGCATTTGAGCTAAGTTTCTGCTTGAAGAACATGGATTTTTCAGTGACATTTCATTACGTTAAAAAATCCCTTTGATGGACCTTTCTCTTCAGAACTTAACAATCCTTTTTCAACTCTGGCAAATTCATAGAATTTCATAAAGATACGGTTAACTTTTATGGAAACCATGATTTTAACTCAAATGGTGCAGCCTGAACGTGCTCTGTTCACTGAAGGCTGTCCCTTGGGGCCTGCTCTAAGGTCCACGTTCCCAGGAACTGGGCTGGCCACAGAGGGATGGGCAGAGGGCACATGGGCAAAGGAGAGTCTGCGTCAGGATCACGTGTGTGGCAGGGCAGGTATTTGTTGCTTTGTCTGTCCTGCAGGGTCTGCTCCCCTAAGGAAGCTGCCCCTCTTCCATTCCAATTTGATGCGAAAGGAACTCACAGTTTACCTGCCTCCCTGATAGAACTGTGTGACTCCTGCCAGCCAATCAGTCTCCTCTGTGATTTTTAAAGCTTAGAGCTGGAGGAGAAGGGGCTTTTGCCTTTTAGAGCATGAAATTGGGAGGATGTGACTCAAGGTAGCTATAGACCACTTTCCTGCCATGTGCAGCAAATATGGAGCAAGAGAGAGGGGACTGAGCTAAGATGTGGAAGTGAGATGAGAGAGATACTAATATCCATGTTTGAGTACCTGAATCCAAGTGTCCTTAAGACCCCCTCTTGTGATGAGAGCCAAAAAAAATGCCCTTTTTTTCCTTAGACTGATTTGGGTTTCTGTCAGTTGCTATGGAGAGTTATGAATAGTTCTACAATCCTGGAGAGAAATGTGTAATTTCCTTCCCACGCCTAAGGAGAACCAATACAGGATCAGCCAGAGAACCAGCTGTGTGGGCTTTTGTTTGGGCTAAGTCCTCTTGCAGAGATAGCCAGCTGTCCACCCAAAACTCAGGTTTTTCCTTCCATTGCATGACATTGTCACTAGGGATGGCAACTTCATATTAGAAGTTGATGGGACTAAATGTCCCATTTCCTTTTGCATCTAGCTAGGAAACATGATTAGCTCTTGCCAGTGGAATGTGAGAAGTGGTAAGTGTCATTTCTAGGCTGGAAGGCAGGTAAGAAGCAAGGGTTCCTTCTCCACTCTCTCTTTTTTGCTGGATAAAGAGGAATCTGAGGGTGGGCCACGGTGGCTCAGCAGGCGAGAACGCTTGCCTGCCATGCCAGAGGACCCGGGTTAGATTCCCGGTGCCTGCCCATTTTAAAAAAAAAAAAAAAAAAAAAAAAAAGGAGGAAACTGAGGCTTTTAGGAGGACAGAGCCACAAACTGGGAAGACCTTGGATCCTACCTCCTGGCCAGGAAAACTCACATTTGTCTGTCATGTGACTGAGATACTTTCATTGTGTTAAGCCAGTGAAAGGTTAGGGATTTGTTTGTTACAGCAGCTAGCATTACCCTGACTGATACATTTGCAAAAACTGGAGCTGAATTGAGTTGAAGATTTTGCAAACAGGCAGAGGCAGAAGAAAAGTTTAAACTATATTCTTAAAGAGGCCAAGGGTCAGGGTTGACACAAAAAGAGCTGAATTCCATGGTTAAGTTCCAGTGAAGATTTCAAGGCTGGAAACATGAGATAAAGTGAAAGGTTCAGCAGCAAGGTAGGCCCTGAAAAAGAGTGGGGAGCAAGAGCAGGGACAGATACACAGTGAGAGCAACCCAAATGGAAGTGCCTGGGGCTTGGTTTTTGTGGCTCCCAGCAGCATGGAACGTGGGTGCATCTTCCTGTTTTAGAAGGGCAGGGTCAGGGTGGGCAGGAAGCAAAGGTAACCTGGGGGAATATTGCCAGGTGTGGGGCCAGGGGGATGAGTCTAATCCACAAACAGGAAATCAGTCATGACGTCAGAACCTCCAAGGCTTGGGAGCATGTTGGGATGTAGATCAGGAAACTGGGCAAGGCAAGTGGTTCAGAACTAATGACCGAGGTATTTTGGAGACCTTGTTTTCTGTGGAGTCTTGGGAATGGGCCTGGTGGGGAAAGCAAAGGAAGGTGGCAGGCTAGCTGGGGATGGGGCTAAGGGAATGGCACAAGCTCTGTCCAGTGCGGGCAGCTGCTACTCAGCTCCTGCATATTGTTGCCACGTGGGCAGGCAGCCCCAAGGTCTTCAGATCTTCCAATTTTTCAAGAAAAGCCGGAAATCCTGATTTTTATGTGAAATATCCTGATTTTTAAATGCTGGCACCTAATACGAAAATCTTAAAAACACCCTTTAAGCCAAATAAAACACATTCACAGGCTGAACTGGTCCACAAGCTGCCAGCTTTTGACCTCCGGCTTAAGTCAGAGGAGGAAATGGGCAGAACCAGCAGCATGTAAAAAACAAAAACAAAAAACACGAAAATCAGTCAGCGTTTCCTCTGATTTCCAAGCATCACAAGCTATGACTCCAGAAAGAGTTTTGTGACAACCAGAAACAAAAACACAATACATGTGGCCTTAAGAAAAGCTATGGGCTTCTGGAAGGTGCCAGAGACAAAACTCAAGGTTCCTCAAATCTGTTGCAGTTTCTTCAAAATTGGATCTCCAGCTTTGACAGAGTGAACTAATTTTCTAATTTTCTTTAATCTTTCTATCAGGTGCATCAGTTTTTAGGTTCACGTTCTTTTCTGAAAGCACATCAACTCTAGCTTGACAGCCAAGTTTTCCAGTAAAAGCAAATCACTTAGGGGAGGGCAATTCAGAGAAATAGTACCTGAGCCAAATAAGAGTTTGACTAAGTTTTATGATAGGAAATGCTTCCAAGCCGGAAACCTCACAAAGTGATCAAAGGTTTTCATAGACTGGATCCAACTAGCTCAGTTTATTAACCTTGTCTTCTGTGTGTACCAGGGTTATATCCAGAGGGTGAACAAATGTAGAATCGGATTTTTTTTTTAATGTGGTCCCTTAGAGGGTACGTACCAGTGTTACAGGCTACTGAAAGGTTCATTGTTGGTGCCCTGATTTAGTATCTAGCTTAAGGTTTTACACATCCTAGTAGGATGACCAACCATCCTGGAATGCCGAGGGCCGAGATGTTTTTTGGGATGTGGAACTTTCAACTCTAAAACTGGGATGATCCCAGGCAAATCGGGATGATTGGCCACCCTACATTCCAGGGTCCTTTTCTTGGGGTTCATGCTTTGAAGCTTGGCACTTTTTGAGTATCCATTAGAAAAAAACAAACAAAAAAAAAGGTGGTAAGGGTTATAGAAAATGATGAATAAGCAAAACAAAGCAAAAGACTCTCCATACTCAACTGCGGTAGAGCTGAGATTTCCTGTCCTATGTTGTTTCTTATTTCTCTAATTGTTTTTACCCATCTCCTTTTGCTGGTTTCTCTTCCTCCTCCTACCCCTCAACTCTGAATTACACTTCAAGGTCCAGCTCTTGAGCGTCTGTTCTATTCTCTGCCCATCTCAGTGGATTCACCTTTACAGGGAACACTTCCACCTTTAGCTTTCCAGCTCATTGTATTGTCTGAGAGCTAACCCTCCAGCAACAACACTTTCAGAACATTTCCCCTTAGGTGTCTTGATTATCTCACACCTTGAGTCATTGTCTTCCAGTTAAATCCAGCTCCCACTCAATTATCTGGTCAACTGGTATCCTTTTCCATTAGAGGCAACTGCATCTTAAAAAGCCTTCAGTCTCAAAATCCCAGACTAGGCCCAAATTAGCATCCACACGCTGTGTATTTCTCCTCAGCAGCAACCATACCATTGGGCCCATCAAAAGGACTCAATATATGCTTGTTGAATCAAATCAGATATTGGGCAAGGAGAAGGACATGCAGCAGTATCCTACCCAAGGTCAAGAATACCTAAGTAAGTATGTGGACAGTTTGACTGAACTTCATAAGTACAGGGAACCTTGAGTAGGGCATAAGATTTTGTAGGTTTGTCCAGAGTGATGTTCCGATAAATCCCAGAGTGATTTGAACAGTGAATAAAAAAGTATTTGCAAAGTCCCCTTGGGGGAATGGTGAGAATGGGGGACAACTCAACTTCCCTAAGTAGAGAATTCCTGATATTCTTGCAAGCAGTGGGAACAACCAAAGCAATAGGCTGAGCCGCCAGTCTTGGGGTTTGTTCATATGAAACTTAACCAAGCAAAGGATAGTCTAAGCCTTTTTAAAATTAGGCCTAAAAGTCACCCCCAGAGAACCTCTTTTGTTGCTCAGATGTGGCCCCTCTCTCTCAGCCAACATGACAAGCAAACTCACTGCCTTCCTCCTGTCTATATGGGACATGACTCCCAGGGGTGTGGACCTTCCTTGCAACCTGGGACAGAAATCCTAGAATGAGCTGAGACTCAGCATCAAGGGATTGAGAAAACCTTCTTGACCAAAAGGGGGAAGAGAGAAATAAGACAAAATAAGGTGTCAATGGCTGAGAGATTTCAAACAGAGTAGAGAGATTATCCTGGAGGCTATTCTTATGCATTATTTAGATATCACCTTTTTAGTTAAGGTGTAATGGAGAGGCTGGAGGGAAGTGCCTGAAAATATAGAACCATAGTCCAGTCGCCATGTTTCTTGAAGACAATTGTATGATATAGCTTTTGCAATGTGGCTGTGTGATTGTGAAAACCTTATGTCTGATGCTCCTTTTAGCTACAGTATGGACAGATGAGTAAAACATATGGATTAAAAATAAATAAATAATAGGGGGAACAAATATTGAGATAAATATAGTAGATTGAAATGCTAGTGGTCAATGAAAGGGAGTGGTAAGGGGTATAGAAAAAATAGGGGAAACAAAGGCTAAAATATATTGGGTAGATGGAAATACTAGCAGTCAATGAGAGGGAGAGGTAAGGGGTATGGTATGTATGAGTTTTTTACTTTTTCCTTTTTATTTCTTTTTCTGAATTGATGCAAATGTTCTAAGAAATGATCATGGTGATGAATATACAACTATGTGATGATATTGTGAGTTATTGATTATATACCAAGAATATGGTAAGAATGTTCATGTTTGTATGTTTTATGTTTAAAAAAAATAAAATAAGAAGAATACCTAAGTAAGTACCCAGATTTGCATGAAGAAGCAAAGTGTGGCGGTCAGGCAGTTATCATCATCGTAGACACAGTTCATTCAAACCTTCATTGATATAACTTCAACCACAGACCTTTGATTACTGATATTAGTTAAATTAAATAGAGTGTTGTTAGGTTTCTTGTTCACTTTCAGGCACGGGCAAAGACATTTTCAAGGTTCCAGACAATTGTAAGTGTTAACATGACAAATAAGGATTCATGCTTTTGCTTTCTTTGCTAGATTCCTGGCAAGACAGTCTGCCTTTATTCAACAAATGTTCAGAATCAGAGCAAAACTAGACAATAGTGTCCAGAGCCCATATCTCTCTCTTTCCTTCTTCTGCCCTTTCCCAAAAGTACTTATAAGGCAATCACTTTTAAAATACTTTTGAAATAGAGTTATACCATGTTTGTGGTAGGAGCCAGCAGCTTGGAAACACTGTGGTTATTCTTAGAATATCCTCCTCTCAGTGTACTTTCCTTTTCAGATATCCCCATGTCTTGCGGGTTCCCCAGAGTCCCTTTTCTTTGCAGCTAAAAAGCTCATGCACACCTTAGGCCAGGGATTCCCAACCTCAGCACTATTGATATTTGGGGCTGGATAACTCTTTGGGGGGTGGGGGAAGTGTGCTCTCCTGTGCACTATAGGGTGTTAAGCAGCATCCCAGATTTCTGCCCATTACATACCAGTAGCACACACCCTGCTCTAGTCGTGACAACCGAAAATGTCATTAGACATTGCCAACTGTCTCCTGGGGGGACAAAGGGTCCGGCTGAGAATCACTGCACTTGATTCTTTCACTCAGAAATGAAAACAGGCCCTGCTTCCTGCACTACTCCAAAGCCTGTGCTCTTGGAGTTTCCAGGGACTCAACCCCAGCTGGCAGGCAGTTCCCTGAGGCGGGAGGAGAAGATTATCTCCAGTTGGACCAAACCTGGACCAACGGTCCTATCAATGAAGGAGACTCTACTTGGACCAATCACCTTATCTGAGCAAACTCTCCATGGAAGTTCACCCAGAACCGAGGCACCTCTGTGATATTTCGCCTTTTCCTAGGGGGAGGGGAAGGGGCGGGAGAGGAAAGATCGGCCGGGAGCTGAGGCGCCTTCAGAATGCAGGTCCTGAGTCAGCAGAGCTGCTCTAGGCCGCGGGGATTTCCGTGGGGAACTGTGTGGACAGAATTCCCCCCTGGATGATGGTCTAGACACGGCTCACCCTTCCCTCTGTTCACCAAGGGCTTCTGCTTCCCCTTTGGGAAGAGGAAACACCCTGGCTGTTTATTTGGGGCTTGAAGATCTGTCATGAATAAGCCCCAGGATGGGCGGTAGGACGAGTCTCGCCAGTGGGACGTTTCAGGAAATTCAAGTGCAGGCAGCAGTCTTTTGCCAATGCTCCAGGGGACAGGTCTGCCATTCGATTTGGAAAAGAAAAGAAACTCCTGAGACTAAGTCCAGCAAATAAGAAAATGTAATTTAAAAGCAGATTAGAATCCTTAACTTTCCCAATCGTAAAAAGCAATCTGCTTGTTAAAAAACATAAATTAATTTAGAAAAACTGCAAAATATAGGGAAGCAAAAATAAAGGGGAAAGGCACATATAACTATATGTCTGACAGCAACCATTAAACTACCTTTTATGGGCAAACTAACATATACAGAGCTGGGCCCATAGTCTACATTCTATTACATGATCTGTTATGTTTTTTTTTTCTTTTAAATATATTTCGAAAACACCAAAAGCGGGTGGGAAAAACATTGTGGAAAATACAGAAAATCACAAAGCTACGAATAAAAATTACTTACAGTTTTGCCATCCAGGGAAAATTTAGCATTGTAGCATATGTCTTTTTAGTCATTCTATGCATACATGCATTTATAAAATATGATGTATATATGTGTGTGCCTATACATACATTTATAACTTTAAAAAAATCAGCACATAAACAAGATATGTCAATCCTCAAGAAGTAATTGTTTTTTATTCCCACAATTTTGTCTATAGCCCTATACTATTATAGATCCAAAAATACCTTCAGAATTCTCAATTCTAAAATATAACCTACAAACATAGTAATTAAAATACATGTTCTTTTGGCTCATAAGTGCAAGAAGTAATTAATTTTTTTTCAAACTTTTACTGTATAGTATAACATACATACAAAGCAAAGAAATAAAAAAGCAATAGCTTTCAAAGCACTCTTCAACAAGTACATACAGGACAGATCCCAGAATTTGTCATGGGCTACTATACCATCATCTCAGATTTTTCCTTCTAGCTGCTCCAGAATATAGAAGGCCAAAAGGCTTAAATATTTTTCATCTCCACAATCGACTTTTTTTCTTTCTTTTTTGTGAAACATAACATATATACCAAAAAAAGCAATAAATTTCAAAGCACAATACCACAGTTAGTGGTGGAACATATTTCAGAGTTTGACATGGGTTACAATTCCTTAATTTTAGGTTGTTAACTTCTAGCTACTCTAAGATACTGAAGACTAAAAGAGATATAATTTAATGATTCAGCAATTATATTTACTTGTTAAATCCTTTATTCTCTGTATAACTCCCCCATCACCTTGATCTTTCAGTCCCTCTCTTTAGGGGTGTTTGGGCTATGGCCATTCTAACTTTTTCATATCAGCTATCACTGATATGGGGTAGGGAGATGGAATCATCTGATGTTCTGGAGAGGCTGGGTTCCTGGACCAGGATTTATCTGGAAAGTTAGACTAGTGCCTGGAACCCTTGTGGAATCTTATATATTGCCCTGGATGTTCTTTAGGATTGGCTGGAATGGTCCTGGTTGGGGGTTGGCAAGTTATGATAGGTAGCAATGTCTAACTGAAGCTTGTGTAAGAGCAACCTCCAGAGTAGCCTCTCAATTCTGTTTGAACTCTCCCTGCCACTGATACTTCATTAATTACACTTCTTTCCCCCTTTTGGTGAGGATGGAATTTATTGATCCCACAAAGCCAGGGCTGGGTTTATCCCTGGGAGTTTTCTCCCACGAAGCCAGGGAGACTTTCACCCGTGGACGTCATGTCCCACGTCGGGGGGGAGGGCAACGATTTCACTTGCAGAATTGGACTTAGAGAGTGTGAAGCTATATCTGAGCAACAAATAGAGGTCTGAGGGGTCATTTTAAAAGCTTTTTATTTTGAAATAATCTCAAATTTACAGGGCAGTTGCAAAAATTATACAAACCCTATACATAGAATTCCAACATCTTCCTACCCTCCCAGATACACAGATCCACCAATTTTACTATTTTCTTACCTTTGCTATAAGAAGTAATTAGTTTTTGATATCTGAGACTTGCTTTAAAATAATCTAGAAAAAAGTGGGGGTGTAGCTGCAACAAGGCTGGGCAAATACTGATGGCTATTGAAGCAGCATCATGTGAAAAGTGGGGGTGGTGGTATTACATTATTCTTTTGACTTCTGTGTATTTTTTAAAATGTCCATAATAAAAATAATTTTTAAAGCAGCTTATAATCAAAATAGGGAGCAGTGTATACAAATCTCTACTTTGTTGCAGAGTGCTGAGAGTGCTCTAAATGGGAACGCTTGCTAGCGAATCAACATTTACTGAGCATCTGTCTAGTGGGTGCCAGGCACGATGTTAAGTGCCCAGGAGATAAAGATGAACATGACACACGCGGACCCTGTTTCTATGCAGCAGTGTAGAGTCCTGAAAAGCCTATAGACATAGGAACAACTAGCTGAATAAAAGGACGAGTATGGTGTTCTAGAGCACAGTAACAGTGAGTACTCTCTCAGTCTGGGGGTGCAGGTAAGTGAGGGTAATGAAAGGCAGGCAGGAACAACCTTCCAGGCAGATGGAACAGCATGCACGATGGCTCTGAGGTGAGGAAGAGCATGGCACATTTTAGGAAGCCAGAGAAAACCAGTGCTCCAAGGCAGACAGAGCAAGGAGGGAAGTGGAGAAAGACAAGGCTGGACCAATGGACAGGAGCCAGACCCAGCTGGGATATGAAATTCCTGTTAAACATTTGGGACTTTATCCTCCACCACAAAAGAAAGATTCAGGAAGGTTTCTTGAAGTGGTGGCCTATGAACCAGGCCTTGAAGGTTAGAGAGAATTGCAGCCGGCGGAGGTGGTTCCAAAAGGTATTCCTGGTGAAAGTAATAGAGTGAACTCTGATCCACAGGGAAACAGTTCAAGTTGTTGAGAAACAGTGAGTTGCCTGGCATGGGTGGAGCCCATGGTGCCTGCGGGGGTGTAGAGGGCAATCGTTCTAGATAGGAAAGTCTGAGACAAGTGCAGACATGGAATGCTAAGGAGTTTGGACTTTATTCCACAGACAATGGGGAGCCACTGAAGATTTTTTTGGTCATTGGAGAGATATGATCAGAGCTGACTCTTAGAAAGGACAGATTTGATAAGGAAAACAGGTGGGAGATTATTATTATGTGAGAGGCAATGTAGGTCTGACTCGAACGCTCGACAATTCGTTTAGTGCATACTGTGTGCCAGGCAATGTGCTAAAAGCTGGAGATGCAAAGAGGAATAAGGGACCACCCCTCTCCTGCCCCATGGAGCTCACAGATGACCAAAATGACTGCAGAGATCTGTTGGGGATATGAACAGTTCCATCTATTTTGTACACATTGAGTCTGAGGGGCCGTGGGACCTGCAAGTAGAAATGATCTGGAGGCAGCCTGTATGTACAGTTCTGTGATCAGAAGAGGAGTTAGGAAATTAACAGAGTGTGGTTGGGGTGGGGGTACTGAATGAGATCCCCCCAGGGAGCACGTGATGGTGGATGAAGGAAGAAGGCCAAGGGTGGAACTCCCTGGGACCCCGACACTTAGGAATGGGCTGAACAAGAGAAACACAGAGAGAATCCTGAGGATAAGCCAGGGAACCACAGTAGTAACTGGAAGGAGGACCAGGCAGGACATTCACAGGAAGGGGTGAAACCCAGGCACCCTAAGAAGGTAGATTTGTCAAGGGCCTTGTATTATAGGCATGCATGTATACAAGCGTTCTTAAAGAGATGCTTTCCCATACATTTGGAATATTACGCAGAAACTTTCACATCAACCCTGGTGCCACTGGGCGACTTGGCCCAACCCTTCCTTTACCATTGTCCAAGTGCGTCAAGAGAGGCCACCTGGCAGGAAGGAGCCAGGTGGAGCAGACAGCAGCTAGTCTTGAAGGTGATAAACAGTGATAAGGCCAGATGTATGGCAATATCAAATAATCGAGAACTGGCGTCAACCTGGAGCAACATGTTAATTGTCTTTAGTGGGGAGACAAGGAAGGGGTGGAGGGGAGGCCCAAATGGCTGAAGTGGGAGTGAGCTCACCTTTATGGAGTAAGCTGGGCACTGTGGTAAGCTTTCTGCCTGTTATCTCTACCCTTCCCACAGCCCTTCCCCTTTCAAAGATAAGGAAATTGGGGCTCAGAGAGTCTGAATAATGTACTCAAGTTTACTTAGTCACTGGGCAACCCGGGATTTGAACCCAGAATGCCAAAGCTTGCTCTGTCTCAGGTGAGCACTTGCTCTCCAGCTAAATCTACTTCTCTGGTGACACAAAGGTCCATGTTCTCTCATTTTTGGGCACTGAAGCAAACCTTCCCGTTGAAGCTTGATCTGAGCGATGGCTCAGCGCCCAATCAGCATCCTCAGTTAGATGTTCGCCATGAGTGGTTTCCTACTGGCACTTGCTTCCAAGCCAGACTTCCTGTTTCATCATTAGCACCTATTGTCTCACTCCTGGGTTTCTTGCCAAACGCCTTCTTTGCCACTCCCAGTATAGGGGTGAGGCAGTGACAGGGGACCAGCCTGCAATGAGGAGTGTGTCAGACCTCCTTACCTTCCAGACCTAAGGTCCTAAGACCTGTTGAGCAACCAGCAGCTCTGGAAGTGGTCTAATTCTCAGCCAATTTTTGAGACCCTAAAAGACCCTCCTTGAGCCTGATAACAAATCAAATAATGGTAATAACCATATGGCATTTGGGTTGCTATCTGTCCACCAGGCTCTGAGCTGTGTGCCTTATTTGCATTGTCTCATCTAATTCTTGTAAGAACCCCATGAGGTAGCTATGGTTCTTATACCCATTTTGCATGAAAGGAAACTGGCTCAGAAAGAAGAAAGATGTCTTCCACCAAGTAAGCTATGAATGTCTGAATCAAAGGCAATGAGAAGTATCTGCTGTGCCACCCTCATGTCTTCTGTCCCTGCCCACAAGGGTCTTGGCTTAGCTGCCCTGATCCAGGAAAGGTTTTCTTTTTACTAAGGCTAAAGGAAAGTGCGGCCAGGGTTGCAAAATGGTAGCAAAATGGCATAACCAGAGTCCCATTCTGAAGCTTTTATACCATAAATCTTTTTTACATAGAGAGAAACAAAAGACTCTGTGCTCCCATCCCCCACTCTGATCAAGATAGCAGAGTGAGATAGTTGAGGACCCTGACCCCTTACAGGAGCTTTGAACAAATAGTAAAGCCTGGCAGAAACTAAAAGCTCCAGAGAACACTCAAAGGACTGCAATAACAGGGCCAGCACTGATTCAAGAAAAAAGCTACTTAAAAGTAGTAGGTGTTAAGACTTAGAATCAAGGGATTGAGAAAACTTTCTCCACCAAAAGGGGGAAGAGTGAAATGAGACAAAGTATCAATGGCTGAGAGATTCCAAACAGAGCCGAGAGGTTATCCTGGAGGTTATTCTTACCCATTAAGTAGATATCACTTTGTTATTCAAGATGTAATGGAGAGGCTGGAGGGAACTGCCTGAAAATGTGGAGCTGTGTTCCAGTAGCCATGTTTCTTGAGGATGACTGTATAATGATATAGCTGTCACAATGTTACTGTGTGATTGTGAAAACCTTGTGTCTGATGCTCCTTTTATCCACCTTGTCAACAAACGAGTAGAACATACGGAATAAAAATAAATAATAGGGGGAACAAATGCTAAAATATATTTAGTTTGAAATGCTAATGGCCAATGAAAGCGAGGGGTCAGGGGTATGGTAGGTATAATCTTTTTTTTTTCTTTCCTGTGTTCGTTTTATTTCTTTTTCTGAATTAATGTAAATGTTCTAAGAAATTATGAATATGCAACTAAGTGATGATATCGTGAATTACTGATTATGTATGTTGATGTTTTATTTGGTTTCTTAATTTTTTAAAATTAATAAATAAATTAATAATTTTAAAAAAGTGGTAGGTGTTGGGGCTGCAAGGGCGGTTCAGTGGTAGAACTTCCCTGCCATGCAGGAGACCTGGGTTCAATTTCAGCCCATGCACTACCCAAACAAACAAAGAAACCAACAAAAGCAAACAAACAATTCAACAAATGGTGCTACAATAATGGATACTCAAATGGAAAAAGAATGAAATGTGACCCCACCACACAGCATACCAAAAAAAAAAAAAAAGTGATAGGTGCTGTGGTGTGCTTTGAAATTTATTGCTTCTTTGTATATATGTGGTTTTTTACAATGAAAAAAAAAAAGTGGTAGAGTCTCTTGGTGCCCTAGCTGGCCCCTCTCCAACCCCTTACAGGCTTGGCATGTAGCCAACTCATGCTTCCAGTATGGGCCTGTGATCCCAGTTCTAGAGGAAGCAGAATAACCCTCATGCATAAATTGGGAGCAGTATGTCTAGCACAATCTATCTGGTGGTGGCCTGAAGGACTCACTGTCTTAGAACTTGACCTACATGTAGAAGGCAGCTCAAGAGCTCTCTGGCAGAACAGAAGGCTGTGAGAGAACAGTCAAGTCATTCTGCCTGGGGCAAGGGATTACTGGCTATAGGACAAACGGTGTAGTGCGTGGGACCAAGAAAGAGCTGTTTCCTAGGGAAAGGAGCCACTTCTATCTGAATAAAAGGGGGAATTCCTAGGACCATACACATATGTACAAGACAGGGGGCATGTGTTGAAAGGATTAGGGAGGCCCTACACTTTGGCCTTAAATTATTCTCCAAATTTATTATATGGATAAGTACACAGTGCTGATTGGTACTTAATCTTATCGAGTCTCCCTTGTACATGATGTATCATTTTTCTTTTGCAGCTTTTAGTATTCCCTCATTGGCAGTTGACAGTTTGATTCTAATGTATCTTGATGTGGGTCTTTTTGGGCTTATCATGCATGGAGTTCATTGACTATCTTGATTTGTATATTTTATGTCTGTATATATAATCTCTGAAAGAGAGCACTTGCATAGGTCAATCTGCAAAGGCTGGTAAAGGTGTTTTCTTTTTTGCTAATTCCTGGAAATCAAGGAAAGCTATGCCATAAAACTAGCTGGATAGGGCAGTACAATGGTGGCTTAGTGGCAGAAATCTCACTTACCATGCTGAAGACCCGGGTTCAATTCCCAGATCCTGCCCATGCCAAAAACACAAGAACAAAAACAAAACAAACAAACAAACAAAAAACTAGCTGGATACAAGTTTAAGGAACAGGTGCTTCAGAGTCTAAATTCTAGCAATCACACACTAAAATATCAAATGTCCAGGTTTTAACAAAAGGTTCCAAGACTTTAAAGAAATAGGAAGCAGTGGCCCAGAAAGAGAAGATTAAAGCATTAGAAACCATCAATGAGGAGGATCAGACCTGGACATTCCAGACAAAGACTTCAAAAAAATGATCCTAAAAATTCTCAAAGAGCTAAGAGAAAACATGGACAAAGAATGAATGGAAATCAAGAAAATCATAGATGAACACAAAAAGAACATCAATAGACATATGGAAATTATGAAAAAAAAACTAAACAGAGCTGAAGAACACTGTAACAGAAATTTGAAATTTCCTAGAAGGGTTCAACAGTCAATTGGAGCTAGCAGAAGAAAGAATTAGTGAATGTAAAGATAAAACAAGTGAAATCATCCAGTCTGAAGAGCATAAAGAGGAAAGAATGAAATATTTAATGAAGAAAAGTAAGCAGCCTGAGGAACTAGTGGGACACCATCAAACATACCAATTTAAACATGGTGGGAGTCCCAGAAGAAGAAGAAAGAGAGTGAGGGAATATTTAAAGAAATGTTCCATGAAAATTTCCCAAATTTAGCAAAAGACACAAATAGACAAATACAAGATGGTCAATGAACTCCATGCAGGATAAGCCCAAAAAGAGCCACATCAAGATACACTAAGATCAAACTGTCAACTGCCAACAAGAGAATACTAAAAACAGCAAAAGAAAAGTGATGCATCATGTACAAGGGAGACTCAATAAGATTAAGTACCAATTTCTCATCAGAAACCATGGGGGCCAGAAGGAAGTTGGAAGAGACATTTAAAGTTCTGAAACCAAAAATGTTGCCAGCTAAGAATTCTGTAATCGGCAAAATTGTCTCTCAAAAATGAGGGAAGGATTAAGCCATTCCCAGATAATAAACAAAAGGTGAAAGAGTTCATCACCACTAGAACAGCCCTACAAGAAAAGCTAAAGGGAATTCTGCAGGTTTAAAGGAAAGGACATGAGACAATTGACTGAAACCACTTGAAGAAATAAAGATAATGGCATGGGTAAATATAAATAGCGATACTATTTCTTATTTGCAACTCCACTTACTAAAACTCTTACAGAATCTAAAAGTTGAATACATAAAATTTTGGTAATGAAAAATCAGTGGTTTTGGACTTAAAATGTATAAATACATGGTTTGTGACAAGATTTACAAAAAGGTTGGGGGACAGAGGGATATAGGAGCATACTTTATGTTTGTTGTTGTAGTTAAGTTAGTATTAAAACAAACAAGATTGTTATAAATTTGGGGTGTTACATTTAAGCCCTGTGGTATCCTCAAAGAAAACATCAGAGCATATGCAAACTCAGAAAGTAGAGTACAACTTGCTAGGGGTGAGGGGTAGATGAAATGGGGAGTTAACAAACTCCCCATTTCAAAAATGAGTGTAGGGCTTCTATTTGGGTTGAAGGGAAATTTCTAGTAATGGATGGTGGTGAGGATTCTACAACTCTATTAATGTGATGAATCCCACTCAATGGTATGCTTGGAAGGGGTTGGGATGAGAAGATTTATGTTTTACTATGTTTCCACAATTTAAAAAAAAAAAAGAAACTAAAGAGATAATGACAATTAAATGTAATATAGGCTACTTGATGGGATCTAAGAATGAAGGAGAAAAGGCTCAAAAGGATATTATTGGGATATAAGAAAAAATGAAATATAGACTGTAAGTTTTATATCAATGTTAAATTTCTTGAACTTGAAAACTGCGATTAAGGTGATTATGTACATAAGTGAATATCTGTGTTCACTTATGAATATACATGAAAGTATTATGTGCTCCAGAAGCATGATGTGTGCTGCTCTCAAATGTTCCTCAAATACACATATAGAGAGAGAATGACACAGCAGAGGTGGCAAAATGTTAAAATAGTTAGATCTGGGTATCTTCAGGTGGTAATTGTACGTTAAAGTTCTTCTGTATGGGGTTTGTGTTAATTTTGCAACTGCTCTGTAAGTTTGAAATTATTTCAAATAAAAGTTTAAAAAAAAAGTTTTTGTACCCTGTTACTGGTATTTGTTATTATCAGTGGAGTTATATTGAAGGCTGTGAATATATGTGCAAGTGTCTGAGGGAGGGGTACGAATTAGGCAAATCAACCTCATATGCTGGTTCCCTTTTTGTATAGTCACATGTAGTTACAGAGACCATAATTCCCGAACTAAAAGTCAGGACATATGGACTGACCAGTACAATTGTCCTTGGGGGCACAAAACAACAGCAATGAAACTGATACCATTCACTTAAGGTCTGAGGCTGTTAGCTAACAGGTTATCAGAAATGTTCTGATTTGCCTTTGGGGATATCCTAGAGGTCTCTGGGAAGGACAACATCTTGCCATGAGTTGACCCTGTATATGTAAACATAGATTTCTCAGCTACCCACAGCCCATTAAGGATTAGTGTTATTATATGTAATTTTAAAGATGCTGTCATGGAGGCTCTGATATTCCCAGAACAAACTTTATAGCCTAAAGCTAGAAGGGAGGTCTGAAACAACATCTTGATTTAGGGGCTATTATAGAATGTATTACATGAATAACTGAATCTATTTATACACATACAAAATGTCATGGAGGGGCACAGGGGTAGTTCAGCGGTAGAATTCTCACCTGCCATGTGGGAGACCTGGGCTCGATGCCTGGTCCGTGCACTTTCTAAAAGAAACAAGCAAGCAAACAAAAAACCAACCAAACAAACAAAAATTCAACAAATGGTGCTGCAACAACGGGATAATCACATGGAAAAAGAATGAAATGTGACCCCCCCACCCCACAATACAGCATACCAAAAAAAAATATATATATATATGTCATGGAGAACTGAGCCAGCCCTCCACACACATGAAGTAAAAAAAAAGATTACCTCTGCTCAAAATATCCAACTAGTGGAGGTAAAAGTGATTTTTTGGTTCTATGCAACATTAATTTAACAAACATTTATTAATTTCTACTACCTGGCTTCTAGATACTTGGTGTTAGAACCAAAGAAGACTGAAATTTGGTATTTGGTCACTAGTATTGCAGTGATAAGTACGGCAACAGGTGTGCAGGGGGGGATTATGTTATGACGTGAAGAGGGTTATATTCCCTGCAAGTGAAATATGCTATGGATTCTAGAGGATGATTAATTCTCGGAAGGGGGTGGTATTAGTTTTCAATTGCTGCTTAACAAATTACTACAAGCCTAGCAGCTTAAAACAATAGACATCTATTATCTCATAGTTTCCATGGTTCAAGTCCAGGCAAGGCTTAACCCGTTTCTTTGCCCAGGGTGTCAGAAGGCTGCAGTCCAGGGGTTGGCTGGGTTGGAGCTCAGAGTCCTCTTCCAAGCTCACGTGGCAGAATTTAGTTCTTTGTGTCTGTATGATTGAAGTTCCTGTTGTCCTGCTAGCTGTTGGACAGGGACTGCTCTCAGCATCTAGAGGCCACCCTGAAATCCTTGCCACGTGGATCCTTCCATAGGTCCTTTCACAACCTGGGAACTTACTTCCTCAAGGCCTGCCGGAGAATCTCTCTGACTTCAGGGAAGTCTCCATACCCCTCCTTGGAAGGGCTGACCTGGGTAGGTCACACTGACCCAGGATAATCTCCCTTTTGATGAACTCAAAACTGACTGATTAGGGACTTTGATTATATCTGCATTTTGTTGCTGGTGTTACTGTTATTGTTGTTTCAACATAATCAAGGTAGTGGTATCTCATTATAGTCACAGGTCCTGCCCACACTTAAGAAGAGGGGATTATACAAGGTATGTATCCCAGAGAGCAGGAACCTTGAAGGTCATCTTAGAATTCTGTCTACCAATATGGTGGGGAAGAGTTGGAAGGGGTAAGTACTGGGTAGATCACCTCTGAGCTGAGTATTGAAGAATGTATTTAAGTTCTCTGGCTGCCAAGGGAAGGAGATGGGTGAGTAGGGGAGAGGGAAGGGTGGAAAGAACATTTTTGAAATAGGGAACACCATAAAAATAGGTACAGAGGCATGAAGAAGCCTGTTTAGTGGTAATGGAGTTGTTCAATGGGGCCAATAGGCCATCAGTGGGGGAGCTGCAGAAGAAATAGATGGACTGTTGTCTTGAATAGCATGTTCTTTCAATTCAGGTGACCATACAGGGTAGGTTAGAGAAAAAATAAAACTGTCTCACAAAAGAAATTTCACTCTGATGTTCCCCCCACTTCCCTTTTTCATCTCTAGAACAATCCTTTCCCTGGAGTTCTCTCTCCAGGGTCCCTGACCTCATCCATCAGTGCAGCACAGCTCTGTTGGTCTAACAAGATCAGTCTCCACATGCTCTCGGGACCCTTACACCCGGGCTTCTAAGGGAGCCAGATCCTTGTTTACTGAGTCGGCTTCTGGATGGAATGCTCCTTTCGTGTATGAAGAAGCCAAAGAGCGGCAAACTGGAGAGGACTCAAAACAGTCAGAGATTGTGCATCAAAGAACTTCATCAAGAAAGTAGAAAGACAGCCTACACAATGGGAATCAATATTTGGAAACGACATATCAGATAAAGGTCTAGTATCCAGAATTTATAATGAGATTGTTCAACTCAACAACAAAAAGACAGCCAACCCAATTACAAAATGGGAAAAAGACTTGAATAGACACCTCTCAGAGGAGGAAATACAAATGGCCAAAAGGCACATGAAGAGATGCTCAATGTCCCTGGCCATTAGAGAAATGCAAATCAAAACCACAATGAGATATCATCTCACACCCACCAGAATGGCCATTATCAACAAAACAGAAAATGACAAGTGCTGGAGAGGATGCGGTGAAAGAGGCACACTTATCCACTGTTGGTGGGAATGTCAAATGGTGCAACCACTGTGGAAGGCAGTTTGGCGGTTCCTCAAAAAGCTGAATATAGAATTGCCATACGACCCAGCAATAGCATTGCTGGGAATCTACTCAAAGGAATTAAGGGCAAAAACTCAAACGGACATTTGCACACCAATATTTATAGCAGAGTTATTTACAATTGCAAAGAGATGGAAACAGCCAAAATGTCCATCAACAGACGAGTGGCTAAACAAACTGTGGTATATACATACGATGGAATATTATGCAGCTTTAAGACAGGATAAACTTATGAAGCATGTAATAACATGGATGGACCTAGAGAACATTATGCTGAGTGAGTCTAGCCAAAAACTAAAAGACAAATACTGTATGGTCCCAATGATGTGAATCGACATTCGAGAATAAACTTGGAATATGTCATTGGTAACAGAGTCCAGCAGGAGTTAGAAACAGGGTAAGATAATGGGTAATTGGAGCTGAAGGGGTACAGACTGTGCAACAGGACTAGATACAAAAACTCAAAAATGGGCAGCACAATAATACCTAATTGTAAAGTAATCATGTTAAAACACTGAATGAAGCTGCATCTGAGCTATAGGTTTTTGTTTGTTTTGTTTTGTTTTGTTCTTACTATTATTGCTTTTATTTTTTTTCTCTATATTAACATTCTATATCTTTTTCGGTTATATTGCTAGTTCTTCTAAACCGATGCAAATGTACTAAGAAACGATGATCATGCATCTATGTGATGATGTTAAGAATTACTGATTGCATATGTAGAATGGTATGATTTCTAAAAAAAAAAAAAAAATGGACAGCACAATACTACCTAATTGTAATGTAATTATGTTAAAACACTGAATGAAGCTGCATCTGAGCTATAGTTGTGTTTTTTTCTTATATATTTTTGTATTTTTTATTTTTATTTTTATTTTTTCTCTATATTATCATTTTATTTCTTTTTCTGTTGTCTTGATATTTCTTTTTCTAAATCGATGCATATGTACTAAGAAATGATGATCATACATCTATGTGATGATATTAAGAATTACTGATTGCATATGTAGAATGGAATGATTTCTAAATGTTGTGTTAGTTAATTTTTTTAATTAATAAAAAAAAAAAAAACAGTCAGAGATGCCAGTTGATCTACACAAGGGAGGGCAAAAAGAACAGAAGCTGGGAGACGGAGAGAAATATCCATAAGGGTTGGATGTCTGGAAGGTTTAGGGTCTCTGAGCAGTTGTAAGATGTGGGGAGGAGAGGAAAGAGGAGGGTGCTGTGCATGGCTGATGACTGAGCAGATCCTCTTTGCTGCTCTTCTCATATTTAAATAAAAATGGGAATTAATTTTTAAGTTAGTTTTTAATGAGTTTGGATCATTTCTCCTGTGTGGGTGTCTGTGTTTTTTGTTTGTTTGTATTTTAATTTTTAGTGTATAATATAATATATAGACAAAGCAAAGAAAGAAAAAAAGCAGTAGTTTTCAAAGCACTCTTCAACAAGCAGTTACAGGACAGATCCCAGAGTTTGTCATGGGCCACAATACCATCCTCTCAGATTTTTCCTTCTAGCTGCTCCAGAACATTGGAAGCTAGAAGGAATAATTATATATTTTTTATCATCACAATCAACTTTTTTTTTCTTTTTTTGTGAAAAATAATGTATATACAAAAAAGCAATTAATTTCAAAGCACACCGCCACATTTAGTTGTAGAACAGATTTCAGAGTTTGGTATGGGTTACAATTCCACAATTTTAAGTTTTTACTTCTAGCTGCTCTAAGATACTGGAGACTTAAAGAAATATCGATATGATGATTCAGCAATCATACTCATTTGTTAAACCCTACCTTCTCTGTATAGGGTATCTGTGTTTGTCCTTTTTTTTCATACAATACTGTGCAGATTCTGGGCCACATGGTAGCTCCAGGATTTATTCCGATTACCTTGGAAGGAAAACGACCTGATAAAATACTAATAATTCCATGTCAATTGTTTAATATGTTATCACCCTCTGGAGTTTTTACTTAAAAGAGAATTCCAAGGACAGAAACCCTCAATATTAATGTGTAACAGTAGAATTCCAGATGTCATTATATAGGATGATGGCTCTTTCCTTAAAAAAAAAAAAAAAAAACTGCAGCAACAACAAAAAACTACAGCCCAGTCTCACTCTGTCTAGTGGATACTATTCAAGTAATTTCTCTGGTGTCTGGGTCTCTGGGTCCTGGGGCTGCCCAGTTGTTGGAGATTGACTCAGGTCCCCCCCAAAAGACAGAATCAGGTGCCAAACCCCTGATCCTGTAGGTGGAAACCCAAGTATAAAGATGGTATCAGTTTAGCTGTGCCCAAGCTGAATCCGGGTGCCCCCTAATCCAATATGGCTGAAATTCTTACAAGCAAAGAAAATTGTGCACAGAGGGAGGAAGCCATGGGGAGCAGCCAGGAGCTGCAAGTCCCCAGAACCCAGAAGAAAAAGAGGGATGTCACCACGTGCATTGCCATGTGACAGAAAAGCCAAGGAACCCCAAAGACTGCCAGCCAAGCAGAAGATACTGACCCCAGGAAGAATCGAACCTTCTAGCCTCTGAAACTGTAAGCCAATAATTTCCTGTTGTTAAGCTAACCCATTGTATGGCATTTGTTTTAGCAGCTGGGAAACTAAAAACCAGTGATCAAGATGACAAATATTTTTTTATAATATAAAATATAAATAACTACATATTTTGGGGGGGGGGGGGGGGAATTCCTTTGTCCTGCCTTTCCTCAAGCAGGAAAAGGACAAATCACCCTGCTCAGCCGGATAGCATTTCTGTCCCTCGCCTCTGTGAGCAGTGTTTTGTTCATGATTTCCAGACAAGATAAATGCCCTGAAACCTATAGATGGGTCAGTCAAGACCCCTCAGCCTCGTCTGTCCTCCTACCTTCTTAAACTCCAGATTGTGCATAGATGATGGTTGGGCTGATTTAAATTGAGATGGGGGGTGGGAGGTGGAAACACAGTTGGGATTTTTTGTTTCTGTCTGATTGGGTTTTGTGTGCATCTTTGCTTATTTTTTTTTATTGTATAGTATAACATATATACAAAGCAAAGAAATAAAAAAGCAATAGTTTCCAAAGTACTCTTCAAAAAGTGGTTACAGGACAGACCCCAGAGTTTGTTTGTCATGGTCTATCATATGATTCTCTCATATTTTCCGTATATTCTACTTCCGTATATTCTGTATATTCCAGAATATAGTAGGCTAGAGAGCTTAAATATTTTATCATCACAATCGACTCTTTTTTTGAGTGTGTGAACAATAACAAATATACAAAAAATCTATAAATTTCCAAGTGTCTGATTGGCTTTTAGTACAGGGTTGTTTTCTTTTTCCCCCATGGGTAGACACCAGGAATCGAACCCAGGTCTCCAACATGGCAGGCAAGAACTCTGCCTTCTGAGCCACCATGGCCCGCCCTAGTATGGGGTTTTAAAGAGGGTAGGGGACATCACAGCCAACCATGACCCCACACGGGTTCAGAGAGAGGTGGCGTGGAGGGCAGTGAAGAGGAATTGTGAAGTGAAATAGGGGCTGGCTTGGGACTGATTTCCTCCTGAAAAGCCGGAGAACACCCTTCTCCAAGCCCCATGTAGCCAGGTTCCTCATTGCCAGCTCCCTGGCCCTTCCCTTGCAATGTTCTCCTTCGAGCAAGTCTCCATGTGTATACACACACACATACACACTCACACTCAGTCTGGTGACAGATTGGGTCTGAAAACTCTGGCAGTCTGCATGGTCGATGGCAGCATGTCAGGCCTGTTCTCACTGTCTCCCTGGAGTCCCTCTGCAGACGCAGGTGCGCGTCAGCGCCTGCTCTAATTTTATCCCCGATTGATGGAGAAGACTAACTGAGCAGCAGGGAGGCTGCTATTTTGGGCCTCTCCGTGGCTCTGGGTTATATAAAGCCTATTGCCGTGACCTGCATTGCTTTGTGGCTATGCCTCACTCTTGCACGTTCTGTCACAATATGTCATCAGTGCAGACATTCTCTCACACACACACCCCGGGGCCTCTTAGGGAGTGAGAAGGAAGGGGTGTGCCAGAGGAGTGTGTGTGTGTGCACCGTGTGCCTGTGCACGCGTGCCAGCTCTCCGAGGGAGGAGGCCGTCACGTACTACTTGGAGTGGGGTGGGGGTGCCGACTGCACGCGAAGGCGGTTTGTTTTTGAAGGAAACAGGAAGATTTTGTGCTGGAGGAACGTGAGCGTGTGTGCTCTGTTCTCTGGGCTTCGGGACGGAGTGTGTTTGGGAGGTGATGTTGTGGGTCTGCCGTTGGCATGACGATAAGAATAACTTCTGTTTCAGTAACTCCTTTCATTCTGAAGGAACCCGAGGCTTTCATAAATTATACACAAACGGCTCTGCCTCTGAATGTTAGGAATTTTTTGTCTGGGATGAGGGACGGCAGTGAGACGAGCGACTGCGATGGCCTGAATTTAAGGATGGGTTGATGGCAGAAGGTGGCATTTCTAATGTCACAGGGGGACAAATCTCACTTGAAAATGTTTTCTGATGAATAAAAAAAAAAATACCCTTATGCTGCCATTGTGACTATTATATTGTAAAGATATGTGCTTACTAGAGTTAACTATGTATGATGTCTAATTTATCTTTGTATCTCTTACAATGGAGTCTTAATAAATATTTTTAGGTGCATGAAATTTTTTTTTGTCCAAGCATTTTTTTTTTATAATTTAAATTTTTTTTAAATACCAAAAAACACCAAACACACACAAACATTTAAACCTTTGATCATTTCGTTCTACATATATAATCAGTAATTCACAATATCATCTCATAGTTGCATATTCATCATCATGATCATTTCTTGGAACATTTGCAACTATTCAGAAAAAGAAATAAAAAGAAAGCATAAGAAAATGTATACATACCATACCCCTTACCCCTCCCTTTCATTGATCACTAGCATTTCAAACTAAATTTATTTTAACATTTGTTCGCCCATTATTTATTTTTATTCCGTATATTCTACTCATCTGTTGACAAGGTAGATAAAAGGAGCTTCAGACACAAGGTTTTCACAATCACACAGTCACATTGCGAAAGCTATATCATTATACAATCATCTTCAAGAAACATGGCTACTGGAACACAGCTCTACATCTTCAGGCAGTTCCCTCCAGCCTCTCCATTACATCTTGACTAACAAGGTGATATCTATTTAATGTGTAAGAATAACCTCCAGGATAACCTCTCGACTCTGTTTGGAATCTCTCAGCCATTGACACTTTATTTTGTCTCATTTCACTCTTCCCTGGTACGTGAATTTTGATAAATGAATACATAACTGAATCCTAATATATACAGTCCATTATTCTATGAATTTGAAAGTTCCAAGTTTTTCAAAATATGAATTATCCACATAGAACAAGCCTAACACAGCTCAATGAGCTTATCACCCAGGTATTTGTCCTGCCCCGCCAATACCAGCAATGGAGAGGAGGGGCCCCATGCCTGATGAGCCACATGTTTCCCATATATAACCCCCCAGGGCATATTCTAGCTGACATGATGGAACCCATAAGGTATTACCCAGAAGAGTGAGGAGCTGGCATGTCCACATCTTGGCTCCTGGAGCCTGACAGAAGGTGAGGCCTGAGGTAGGTGGCCATGCAGCTGATTCAGGGTTTCTTGTCCCTGGCAGCTCCCAGAGCAGGTGGGGTGCCCATGACTAGTATCTTGGCTGAAGCACTATCTCTTAGATGCTTTTTGAAAGATGTTGAAGACCCCACTCCACTGGCCAAAGCACCTCTAAGGGATTTTGGGTAGGAAAACTCAGGAGTTTTCCATTGAAAAACCTGGAAGAATCTGGCAGCCTATAGCATTGGACTGGAGGGGACTGGCACCCTAGAAAATTCCAGCGAAGGGAGCCACTAAAGGAAGAAGGAAAGAGAAAGAACTAGAATCAAAGATGGGGCTCATAGAGGCCAGATGGGGAAACGAAGCTAGGAATGGGGAAGGAAAGATGAATCACTATGTGTAGTTTATTAATAATTGACTAAAGCAGAATCTTGCCACGTGGGCCCCTCTCCCAACCTGGGCTGGGGCCAGATGCACCCCACTCCACCCCACTCCAGTTCTCTCAGTGGTCTCCTTGCTGCCTTCCAATCCCTCTCCACTCTGCTGTCAGAGTGACTTTTCTAAAGTCACAAATCACGTGGTCCCACCGAGTAAACTTCTTCAGTGGCTCTCTGGATAAGGCGCTCATCTGTGATCTGAGTTCTGTTTATCTCTCTGTCTTAATTCACAAAGCTACTCTCTCCAGTCTCCCCGCAGTGCCCCCGCCCCCTCTTTCCATTCCCTGACACCTTGAAGCTGTAGCGAATCATTTGCATTTCCCTGAATGTGCTATAAACTCTCTTATCCTCCATGTTTTGGCTTGGTCTGTTCCATCTGCCTGGAATGCCCTTGCTGTTATTTCCACCCTGCAAAATTCCTCCACTTCCTTCAGGCTTCAACTCAAGCAAGCATCACCTGCTCCAGGAAGCTGTTACCCCTCTATGCCTGGATTAAATGCCTCTCCTTTGGCATCTTTGCCGACCTCTGCCATAGTGCTTAAATGCTGGACAGTCTGTCCTGCCTAGACTGTGGGCTTCCACAGAACAAGGAATATGTAGCTCCTCTCTGCTCAGCCTGCCCAACAAGTGTTTGTTGAATGAATGACTGAATTTGGTCAGAAGCTACATTTCAGAATCAAAGTCTTCTGAGTTTCATGAGGGAGAGGGTCTGTGGGAAATGGCAGTGACATGAAAGAGGGGCCAGGTCCTGGGAGACGTGACTGCTTTAGTTTCCTAGGCTGCTAGAAGCAGATACCATGAAGTGGATTGACTTAAACAATGGGGATTTATTAACTTATAGCTTGAGGCCGAGAAAATGTTCAAATCAAGGCATCATCAAAGCAACGTTTCTCCCCAAAGACCAGCTGCCTGCAAACCTTGTTCCTCTGTCACATGGAAAAGCATATGGCGGTGTCTGCTGGTCTCTCCCTTCTCTTCCCAGTCTCCCTGTCTCTTCCCAGTTACTTCTTAACTGAAGTAACCTCATCAAAAGATCCTACTTAAACCAGGTTCACACCCACAGGAGTGAGCAGATTAGATTGAAGAGCCTATTTTTCTGGGGTGTATACAGCTTCAAACCACCACAATGGCTATGAATAAAACCAGTAGGCCTGCAATGGTCTGTCTCCAGAGCCTAAAACAGAGAGGCATAAAATAGACCTGTCTGGGTCTTGTCCCACTGCCGGGTCAGGGAGTGGCTAATGTGATGCCCATGCCACCCAATGATCAGCCTTCGTGGGTGAACATCTTTCCCATCATCTTTGGCAGGGTCTGCCATTTCTGTATTTGCTCTACAATATGATGCATCTGTAGGTGTACAGGGATGGTATACGAGTCTCAACATCCTTCCTAGAGGATGGTAGGCCTCCACCCGTGTCCTCCCCCTGCCCAGCCCCACTAAGGAACTGCCAAGTTAGCAGTGATTCTACCACGATGATCAGACCCTCATAGCTCCCCCAGGAAAACCCACGGAGCTCCCAGGAAAACCCATGGAGCTGGATGCTCCTCTGGCTACCCCACACCTGGGAGAACCGCCAATAGGCTGGTCTTAGGGGCTTCGGCATGGCAGAGAACTCAGCATATTGAGTATTTCATAAGTGACCAAATCAGATGATGCCACCTTGGGCCAGGGAATTCAACTCAGCAATTCTGGTAGTAGCTGACACTTGGCAATTTTGAGGAGACTAAAGGAGGCCCTATACTGTAAGTTTTCATATGCACCAAAACAGGCTATTTAACTAAACCTCCACACACCTTTTATATAGGAAATGCTTTTTTATATATAAGATGGCCAATCACCACTTAATTCATCTGTTTCAACCTTTACATTTGCGTCTTGGACTTTATTAAAGTACGGGCTACCTTTTCTACACTCTCAAGGCATCATTGCCCCAAATATTTTCATTTAAGACTGTGTTTGACGCTACCCACTGCTCTTCCAATGACAAAGCTGTGTATGTGTCTGTGTGTATATTTTTTCCTAACTCCTTTGTCTCTTGTGCTCAGTGTCCCCTCATGGTAATATAATAATAATGATATTAACCCAGGAATAAACTGGCTATGGGGGAGTTGGAAACATAACCGGCATTTTCTGGGAAACTTTCAGAATTTTAAGTGCTGCCTTTTTTAGGCTCGTGAATCCTGACAGACACTCAACCTGCTGTGACAGAGAGGGAGCAAGAGAGAGCCTGCGTGAAGGGGGGCCGTGTGGAGGAGAGAGAAAAGGAGGACGGCTGATAGCTCTGACAGCTGCAGTGGTTAGAGGAGCCCCCCCGAATGAGATGACGTGGGCCACTTAGGGGAAAAGGAGAGACGCTTTTGCAGCAGATGACGGGGAAGGGAGAAGACTTGGTATTCGCAGGGGTGGGTGTTGAAGGGATTATGTGTATTAGGCAGTATTACCATCACTCAGAAAGGCATGCACTTTAACTGCCAAGAAACTAATAATGAATTGGAACATCTTCCAGGAATGAGAACAAGTTAAAACAATATATTCTGTGTTCAACATGTATGATCTTTCAAAATCAGTAGCACATTTGGCTTTATGGGGCATGATGAGGTAGAAATTGTAGAGGATCTAATATTGTCCTTTACTTTTGTCTCTTTTTAAAAGTCACAGGATAAGGATCTTCATAGTAAGGAAAATAGCTTATATTTATTGAATGATAACTACATGCTCATTGGCTGTTCTAAATGTTTTACATCCATCAACTGAGGTAGCCCTCACAATTCTATGTGGTGGGTACCCTTAATATTCCCATTTTACAGATGAGAAGTTTGAAGCCACAGAGAGGTTAAGTAACATTCCTTAGACCACACAGCTAGTAAATATCAGAGCTAAGATTTGAACCTAGGTAGTTTTGCTCCAGATCCCAAATTTGTAACCACTAGTCTACCACTGGGCAGTATGTATCCCAGAAAAACATGTTCTTAAACTTATTCCATTCCTGGGGTATGAACTCATTGTGAGTAAGACTTTAAATTTTTTTTTTTTTTTTTTTGTGCATGGTCCAGGAATCGAATCCAGGTCTCCCACATGGAAAGCGAGCGTTCTACCACCAAACCACCCGGGCACATAAAGTAGGACCTTTTGAAGAGGTTACTTCAGTTAAAGTGTAGTCACCTCAATCAGGATGGGTCTTAATTATATTACTGGAGTTTTTATAAGCAGAATGAAATTCTGACTGATAAAGAGAAAGTCATGGGAAGTAAGACAGATATAGAATAGGATCTAGATAAGAATGAGAGGCCGAGGGAAACTGCCATGTGCATCACCATGGTACAGAGGAGCCAAGGGTTGCCGGCAGGCAGCCCCAGAATACCACAGTCTTTGGAAAGAAAGCATCACCTTGATGATGCCTTGATTTGGCATCACCTTTTCCTGGCCACAAACCATGAGCAATTACATTCTCATTGTTTAAGTAATCCCTTTGCATGAAATTTGCTTGAGCAGCTTATGAAACTAAAACAGATTCTGATACCAGGAGAGGGGAGTACTGCTATTGCAATTTCCAAGAAATATGGACAAGGCTTTGGAATTGGGTAATGGTTAGAATCTGGAAGAATTGTGAGGCGGTCAATAGGACAAGCCTAGATTATTTTGAAGAGACTGTCGGTGGAAATATGCATACTAAAGGGACTTCCAATGAGTCCTTAAACCAAAATGATGAATGTGTTATTGGAAACTGAAGGAAAGGCACTTCCTTTTTTTTTTTTTTTTTTTAAGTGGCAGAGACCTTGGCAAAATTGATGTCGGATGGAAGGCAGAACTTGAAAGAAATGAACTTGGATATTTAGCTGAGGAGATTCCCAAGCTAAATTTTAAAAGTAATGCCTGTTTTCTCTTTCAGCTTACAGTGAAATGTGAGAGGAAAGAGAGAAGCTGAGAAATGAACTCTGAAGCACAAAGAAACCAGAACTTGATTCTCTGGAAAACTCTGAGCCTATCCAGATAGTGTGCTCTGAGACTAAAGCCAGAAGCAGCTCTATCAACCTCCCTGTGTTTCCAGAAAGCAAGTGCCTGGATGAATAGAGCTCCATGTGAGGGTTTAACTGAACACAGAACCAGCCAGCCATTCCAGTGAAAGTCGGAATTGGAAATGCAGTTATCCAGGAAGAATCTGTGGAAAGTCCTTCTGTCTCAGGGTTTGGACCCCTTTGAACTACAGGCACAGCCAAAAAGGTTTTTTGTTTGAAATTTGTATGAGCAGAGCCACTACCAGCCTGGACTGAAAAGGACAAAGGAGGTTCAAACTGAAGGAAGAATGACTTCAAGGGAAGAATATGGAAACTGAGGTCTGGGTGGAAGATATTTCCTCAGGCCAAGAGTGTGGGCCCACATGTGCGTGGAAAGGTAGGTCCCTGCCCGTGTACTTGGAGTTAGGGGGAGCTTTCCATCCTTTTGTTCAGGAAGAGTGCTAACACCTTATGCTCCAAATGAAGGGTGTCTATGTCCCAGCATGGAGAGCCTCACTACCATCCTGATGCTTGGAGAGGTTGGGGCCTTCACCCCAGCATTTGCAGAGAGCATGGCTGCTGCACAAGCCCTTGGAAGGCATGGGGTTGCTGTCCTATCAGGCTTGGGGGATAAAACATCTATGCATGGATGACTCTCAGAACTTGAAAGCTAATGGAGTTTGCTCAGCTGGTTTTCAAAATTGTATGGGACCCATCACCTCTGTTTTCCTTCAAATTTCTCCTTATTGGAATAGAAACATTTATCCTATGCCTGTCCCTCCATTATGTATTGGAAGCAGATTACTTGTTCTCTAGGTTTCACAGATTCATACTCATGGAATTGTGCCCCAGGACAAACCATACCCATAAGAGTTGTGATGAGACATTGTTCTTAGCATTGTTACTGAAAGGACTTAAGGGATTTGGGATATTATGATGGAATGAATGTTTTTGCAAGAACTTGTCTTTTGGGGGTCCAGAGAGTAGAGCGTGGTGGTCTGGAGTTGTATGTACCCCAGAAAAACGTGTTCTTAAACTTAATCCATTCCTGTTAACATGAACCCATTGTAAGTAGGACCTTTTGATGAGGTTACTTCAGTTAAGGTGTGGTTCCCCTCATTCAAGATGGGTCTTAATTCTATTCCTGGGGTCCTTTATAAGCAGAATGAAATTTAGATGGAGAGAGACAAAGTCATGAGAAGCAAAAAGCCGAAATTCAATGGAACCCAGAAGAGAAGGGTGAGACCAGGAGAGGCTGCCACATGCATTGCCATGTGACGGATGGCCCAGGACCAAGGATCACCAACTGCCAGCCCCAGAACCTTGATGATACCTTGACTTGGATTTTTTTTTTCTGGCCTCTAAATTATGAGCCATTAAATTCCCCTTGTTTAAGCCAGCCCATTGCATGGTATTGCTTGAGCAGGCAAGGAAACAAACACCATCTTTGTGATAGCCCATGTACCCTTTAAACACTGTCTGTTGATGAAATCCAAGGTGTGTGTTTTACCTCCATGTGTAGGAATGAGAGAAGCTATGTGGAAATCCTGTATGAACGTCAGCATGACATCATTATTAATAAATGCTTACGAATCCAGGTCAGTCTTGCCACCTTTAGGGCTTGGCAGCAACTTCACAGAGGACTCAAGGGTGAGTTTCATCTCTAAATCTCCTGCTCCAATATATCCAACAAGTGAACCTTTTGCTCCCATTTGTCCGTAAAAAAAAAAACTCAGTAAATGCCTGTTGAACACTCACTACAGGCCAGGCATACTATACAAGATTCCGGGAATAAAACTGGAACTAAGGCACAGTCCCTGGTCTCAGGGAGCATGCAGTCTGTGGACACTTCTCAACCAATGAGCAACATAACAGCTCAGAAATATCCTGAAGACTGATGCACATTGTTGCCTATTTGTCACCTGCCTCAGTTACAGGCTGGAAGCCTTAGGGATAACCTGACTACCAGTGGAATGCACTGTCATCCCTGGAAGTCACCTGTGTCCAGAAATGTTTTCCAGTCTGTTTAGAGTGTGAAGTTCATATCAGGGAAATGACATGGAGTGATGTTAAAGGTGATGGTCAGTTAGGTAAAGATAGATGTGTGTAGAACAGAATGTGTAACTTGAAACTCGAACCCATTGTGATATATATATATATATATACACACCATAAATATATATAATTTTTATGGCAAAACCCCTAACTGTAGGCAGTGTAACCCAGTGGCTAGGAAAAGGAATCTAGACTCTGGAGTCAGATTATCTGGATTTTATTAGCTTTATCACTTTAACCTTTCTGCGCCTCACATTCCTTTCCTGCAAAATGCAAATCATAATCATTGGATGTGGTGAGAAATAAATTCAAAAATACATACAAAATGCTTTAAACAGTGCCTAACCCCCGGTAAGCCCTCTATAAATGCTAGTGATTCTTTTTATCAACCTGACTAGCAGCCATAGTTCCCTTTGGAGAGTGACTCAAGGGGAGGAGGAAGAAAGGATTTGACCTTTTTATTTGCTTTTTCTATTTCTTGATCATTGGAAATCTTAAATTAATGATCCCATTGGTTTTGTAGTTGAAATAATTCTATTCAGGGTGTCTTTTGGCTCTCCAGAGCCCCTGTCGAAATGAAATGGTAACCAGAAGGTGCCTAAGTGGGGTACTCGTCCCACCTACTCTCACCCCTTGTGTCCGTTTCCCAGGGAATAGTTGATCTCAAGTAGGAGACAGAGAGAGATTCAGGGGTAGTATCGTGGAACTGAAAAGTCCAGGGAGAGTCTGCCTCAGGCAAGGCTTCCTCCAGGGGCCCTCCGACCAGGTCTCTCTCCGTCTGTTGACTGAGCTCTCCTCCATGCTGGCTTTATTCTTAGGCCCCCATGTTAACAAAGTAGCCCACAGAAGCTCGAGGTCTATAAGCTCCAGTGGGAAAACAGCACACGCCCCTCTCTCAGCAATCCCAGCAAAAGTCCCATTGTGTTTTACAGGCTCTGGCTGGTGCCCATCTCTGCACCAATTACTAGAATAAAAGAATTGATCAGTACTCTGATTGGCCAGGCCTTTGTTACAGGCATACCTATCCTCTACTCAAAGTGCAGGGATGGAGAACAGAAAGGGTGATTCCCGGGAGGAAAAGGGTAATCCAGTTGCTGGAAGGATGAATGAGTGCTAAGCAGCAAAACAAAAGAGTTCGGCCCCATGGACGAAGGCAAATGTACAGAGGAGGCTCAGATGGTGCCCTGTCTCCTCAAGTGGTTTGTTCTGCCACAGCTTCCTTACAGACACCCCTCACATGTAGACTCACCCTTGGGTGCAGCAAGAGATCAACCAATTTCCTGATGCTTGGGAAGAATATGAGCTTCTGTCTATATCTGGCATAGCCAGGGCTAGTGACACTTAGGAGTCAGGAGACTCAGGCAGAGTGGAATAGGTGAAAGTGAAGGCTTGAATATACACAAGTACAGGCTCACGGTGTCAGGAGGCTGGTGCCTTTTCAGCTTAAGCCTCTTGGCTATCTTTCAGATACACAGAAGATAAACCTGGAATCACAGATGCCCATAGGGCAGGCACAGAAACGAAGTGTGTGCAGTGGGCTGCTGCACTGAACCAAAGACATGAGACCCCCTTAAGGGGACAACTGTGGCCCATGGTCACCATTTTTTTCCCCAAGAGAGGCTAGAAATCCAGACTGCATATGCATGTGTGTATGTGCGTGAAATACTCCGCTTTAAACACTAACAACCAAAGAAAGTTTAAAAATACATTATGTGGGCTGAAACAATAACAATAACAAAAAGAAAACATGTGAATGGGTCAGAATCTTCATGTGACCACCCCCCCTGGTTGTGGCCTCTCATAGGGTCATATATTATCATAGAGCAAAGGAAACCCTCTTCTACATTTGCGTAATATTCAATCTGCACGCTAATCTATGCCCAAATTGGCAAACTAGTGACAACCTCCTGCCTCCAATTCAGCCCTTTCATCTACAAGTATCTAACCAAAATCTGAAAAAAACATTGTGTGGGCCACGAAAGGAGGGGAAACATCACTGTGAGAACTGTACTTTCATTTCCTGGCGGGGGTGTGGTTAAATTCACAATTTTGGTCTAACACTAACCGTCAGAGGGTTTTACATTTGCTTTCCTGTTTCCTTTTCTTAATAAAGAAAGGAAAAGCGGGGGACCCCCCCCCCCCCCCGCAGCGATGGCATTCTGAATTCCATAGGAAGACACCAAGGGGGTTCTGACTTGGCCATAAACAAAACAAAACGTAACCCCCCGAAACCTGGTATATAGAGACCTGCAGAGGATTCTGGGCCATGGGGTTCCTTAGGTTTGTTTTCATCATCTCAGGCAGCAATTTTCCACCTCACATTCATTCAACTAGTGGCCAAACTCTTCTGTTTTTGATTTGCTGGAACCATTTCCCATGAAGGGGTTGGAATATAATGATGGTTATTGATGGTAATTATGAGTTAACAAGGTGGAGGGGCCATGAGAGGTGTCTTGCGTGTCCCCAATTCTCACACAAATCGTCTCGCCTGTGGCAAGGCCTCAGTGGTTGCTGCTCTTATTATTATGGTATGTTTGTGGGGGTGCCTCGCAGCTAGCTGTTCCATCTGAAGAGTGGAGAGAGATGTGTGGCCACCCTAAAACCATAACGTAAGAGCCCAAAGGAGGACTGGAAACTCTATAGCCATGAACTAAAAGCAGTGTGCATCGGCCTCAGAATTGGATAACACGACCAAACCACAAATATGCCGCTCAAGTCTTTAAAGCTCTACAGCAGGGCAGAACCCACTGCAGCTTACTCAGTGTGCTGGAGTCAAACCACATTTTTTTTTCTTCTTTTCCTCATCAGACTTCACAGGAAATGAACTTCTTTGTTCAGATTTGAGATAAGGAACCCCTTCACCTTGAATCTCCTTTGAGGCACTAATTTCACCCATTCGGACACTCATTTTCTATCCTAGTCCCTTAGCATCATGTTTATATTTAGTAGACACATGGGTTTGTGTTGTCGTTATGTTAGAAGTTGAATAGAAGTTAAGCCTATTAAGACAGAGCTTGTAGTCAGACTGAGATGACAGTCTAAGAAAAGGAGGTGAGACTCTTCAGGGGAACGTAGCCAGGAGGGTGGATTTTTTCCCAAGGTTGTTTATTTTGCCATCAGTAATCCCCTGCAACGCTGTTGCTCAATAATTATTTTAGGTTTCATGACTTTCAAGCTAACCTTCGCGCCCAATAGAGCAGAGCTATACCGAGGTGTTGACAATGATTTCTCAGCAGGTGTTAAAAATTAATAGCTTTGGCTGCCTTCCCAAGTTGACCCATTAAAATTCTCAAGAAAATTGGCTTTAAGGGATTTCCTAAAGACCCCTGGCCTAATCCCCTGCCCCTTTCTGACAACATCTATTCCTGGGTGTCTCACAGGGGAGTGTGGGCAGGAGCAAGAAGATAAACAATAGCCCAGTAGGCTGTAGCTTCTAGTCGGTATTCAATTAGCTCAGTACCCAGAGAAAGAAGGAGGCAAAGAAATAACAAAATACCATAACAATAACATCTAACTGTTATCAAGCGTCTACCATATACATACATTATCTCGTCCTCCCAACACTTTATAAGGAAGGGCCTATTGTTATCCCCATTTTGCAGATAAGGAAACTGAGGCACAGAAAGATTAAATAATTTGAAAAATGAGTGATAGAGTTAGGACTTGAGCCCAAGGGAACTTGGCTCCAATGCTGGTGGTGTTAAATACTACCAAGGTATGTATGTTTACTGAAGGGACAAAGAGGGAAAAGAGGAGTAAAGGAGCTACAAATAGAAGTGTGTACTGGGGGCTCTGGCCTTTTGGCCCAGCATCTGCTGTTCCTGTCCCAGAACAGAATGCAAGCCCAGATGGGCGAGGGCGTATCCAGACAAATCTTCTAAGAAAAGGCAGTCAAAGTTTTTGTACCAAGTCTCTGCCCCCCTCATTTTCTGTTCTTGTGGGGCCTGCCAGGTCTCAGCCCAGTCTTAGAATTTTAGTGAGGGATCCGGATTACCAGATCCCTCTCTGGCTCTCAGAACTCTAGAGTGGCCAGTGAAAGTCCAGAAGCCACAACCAGATTACCTGCCTTGAGTTCTGAGCCTGATGGGCCCAAGGATCCCCAGTAAACTGGATTTGGGGGCGCTGAACCCCTGAATCCAATCTGGAAATGCCTCAAGATTCTTCCCTGATCCTGTGTTGCAGCCTACTCAAAGGGAAAGCACCTCCACTTTGCTTCGGGTGGCCTCGGAAATCAGGCTTAGTGGGGAAGTTAACCTCCCTGTGCCTCCATCTCTTCATCTATCAAATGACGATAATATAAAACCTTCCTCATCAGACTATATTAAGGATTAAATCAACGAATCCACACAAGCCACTTAAAACGTGCTAAGCGCTCAACAAATGTGGGCGATGGTAATTATCTACACCTTGTCTCCTTTGAAGAAGTAATTCTAACTGTCTCAAGCCGCACAAGGCACAATATCGCATCAGGTAGGGAGGAGCTCTGTGAACAAAGCCTGGGGCCTTGCCAGGCCCTGCAGCTCTGTGCTCCGGCCTGTCTTGGGGAGGAAATGGTTTCATCACCCGGCTGTCTAGGTCAGGGCCACTTTCTTCGGGGAAGGGCTCCATGGCCTTGCCCACGGGACATGCTTGGTTACACCCAGCACCCCAGCCAACTCCGCCAGCTGCGAGCGAGTGTGCGAAGGAGCAAAGAGAGATACACGCCTACCTACCTGGCAGGATGATCTTGCATGACAGGGTCCAGAGTGTAATTGCGCAAGGCCTGGCTCTTGCTCCTGGGGCAGTTGAGGATTCCATGCAACTTGGTGCCCTTCTGAGGTGCCTTTTACTCATCATGGCCATCACCTTCACTCAGAACGTTCCTGCATTCAAGGAAAGACAACCTCACACAGGGTCTGGGGAAAGGGCAGTTTCTAGGTTTGGTAGAAAGGCCTGTTTTCAAAGTTGACTTAGGAACCTCAGAAGCGGAGTGTAGCGATGAGAGGGTGGGGGCTGGAGGTCAGGGACTGTGTCCGGGTCTGCCCTCCACGACATCTCAGGCCCCTGGCATAGAGCTGGCTCTCTGAGAATGGCACTGCCACAGAGCGGTTAAGTGCATGGTTTCAGAGCCAGACTCCCTCGGTGGTCAAATCTTGGCAATGTCACTTATTTAACTGGGTGACCAATAGCAATTTCCTTAACCGGTCTATGCCTCCACTTTTCATCTGTGAAAGGGGATAACAACAGTACTCACCTACCCATCTCTTGTGGTTTTTTAGGGGATGAAATGAGTTTTTATAGAAATGCTTAGAAAAGTGCCTGGGATGTAGTAAGCATAAAAGTTAGCTGTTATTTCTCACATGCTATAGATTTTAGTTCTAGAGAGGCCCAGACAAGGGAGGAGGCAAAACCAGAGTTCTAGACAATGACTATTTGACTTTGAAGTCCACGCTCTTTGAATACTACCACCTCATATGAAAAGAATCTCTACTTTGAGATTCTGGTTTGAGAGAAACCCAGATTTCCAGAGCACAAGTGTTAGACCTTAGAATTTTGGTTTAGAAGCAGGAGTCATGGTGGCTACGGTTTGTGAGAATTCGGTGGTAATCCAGCCCAATACTCTTGCCTGACCACCCCCTGGTACCGGATCTTAGGGCGACAGGAGTCTGGCAAGCCTGCCCTTTGACCTGAATGTGGATGACATTAGTAATACAGGAAGAGGTGAAATGGCAGCCACACCTGGCTGGCCCATAAAATAGAAACACTTCCCTTGCCTCGCCTTTGCGCACCGCGGCCCCCAGGTAAAGGCATCCCCAGTGTGAGCAGCCTGCCTGAATGCCTGGGTGTGGCTGCAGGAACCACCCAGCGCAAACTGGAGTGAACTCGCTGCCCTTTCCTTTCCCCACTGCCAAGTTAAATAGAACACAGGGAACACAAATAGAATCATCACAATAAACCGGTTGTTGGAGCCAGACACAGGAGAACCCACTCCCTGGCACTGTCACCCCCTTTGCAGGTCCAGACATGATGAGGTGCACCGAGGGCCGGGGAGGGTGTGGCCCATGGGCATTCCTGCTCAGCAAGAAACCCTCCAGCATGTCCAAACTCATTGCCACTCACGTTGACCTATCCAGGAGCTGCTTGCTAAGGCAGGGAGAAAGGATGGTCTCCCCTTCTTCCAAGCCCCAGATCACCTGGAAATGCCCTTCCCACCCACTCGACTTGACTAATGCTGCTTGTCAAGGACGAAACTCTTTGGACCCATTAAAATCCTAAAGGTATCTGCGGGCTGAAGGAATTCATGCTGGACGTGCTTCTTAGCAGGGTCAGGCATGGGGGAGGAGGAAGGGAAGAAGGAGGGGCCAGTCTTAAGTGACAACTCCAGTTAAACCTGGGCAGAGCTCTCCAGGTAGCCTGTGAACTCGGGTGGTGCCCTCCCTAGCCCGGGGCAGGTCAGAGGCTCCCAGAACTTGCCCAGCCCTTTCTGCTGTGTATGCTCTGGGGTATGTCTCTCTCTGCCTCCTTGGATCTTGGGCCGATGAGGAAATATAGGTTAGTCCCAGGAGGGAGGGGTGGACCCATGCTTTGTGGTGTCAGCACCTTTTCCTGAAGTTCTAACCTCTCACCAGAGATCTTTAATCTTCTCACCACCTTTTCTTTCTAATACATTCAGAGAAAGGGGCTAACATCTCCCCGTGAAAAGAAAAGATGGTCCAGTGATCCAAGTGGAGGTTTTCTGGGTATTCCATCATATCGTGGGGATGCAGAAAAAGCAAAAGCTCTGAAAATAAATGTGTAGGCTGGAAGCCTGGCTCTGTACTGCATCCCTCGGCAAGTTACTTAACTGCTTGGGCCTCAGTTTCTTCTGTTGTCAAAATGGGCATAGGAAGACCTAGTTCACAGGGTGTTAGGAGGATAAAATGAAATAACATGTGCGAGCACCCTGGCGTATCAGAAGTAATAGATAAATCTTTGCTTCATATTTTCCTTCCTCCACATTCTGCCAGTGGCTTGCTGGGTCATTGATTGGCCTGAAGAATTAGAAGAGAGACCTAGAGAGAGAAAAAATCTTACAGTCTACAATACGGTCTATTCTAGCTTAATTCTGAACTTCAAGTAGGGGCGATACAAAGGGCTGCTGCCTACATCTTTTCCAGATGGGAAGATATGTTATTTCTCTGCCCTGGAGGTAAATCATGTCAGTGCCCTACTTTCCCATTTGAAACAGAATACAAACCACCTCATTCCCATGCCAAAACCTGATTACATCTGATCCACCCACAAGTGGCGTTCCTGGACTTTTCTCTTTTCCATCTACTTCATGCTCCAGGAGGAGTACTGGGGGGGGGGAGGGATGGGGGGACAATGGACACTCGCAAAAGGGGTCTAGCTTGACCATCAGTTGACAGAAAAAAAAGTAGAAATTATCATTGCTTCCCTGAAAAGGTCAGAATTAGTAAATTGCTACTTTGCACATCATCTGGTAGCCAGCAAATTCGCATTGTGCTTGACCACATGGCATGAATCTCAACTGTTACCTAGAGATAATTTTTTTTTAAATGCTGATGGTTTTGCTCAGCTCACTGTACCCTCCCTCCTTTACAGACAGTTCCAAAATGCCTGCTATCTTCTATTAAGGACCAGACACCAAAAACATTGTGGTGGGGATGGGTGGATAGAGCAAGAGTTGGGGGAGTGCTGGTCAACCGGGTAGACACCTGGAGAGTGTCAATAAAGTGGGCAGGGAATGAAGGGCTAACTATTTAGAAAAGGGTGTCAGGGAAATGAGTAATAGGTAGGTCAGAGGATGGAGCAAGAGAACCTTGAAAGGGAACGGATATGCTTTGTGGGCAGGTAGTAAAATATCTGAATGGAGCCCAGGAAGAGCTACCGTGGAGTAATAGGGAAGGAACCCCAAGGTGCTGATTTGTCAGAGATGGAAAACAGGATTGGATATGTGTTGGCGGGATGATGGAGGGATCCCAGACCAACCCCAGATGTCACTTGTTTTAATGAACAACTCCTTTCTTCCCCACCATCTGAAACAGTTCTACATGCTCAGTCCAAAATGACTTATTTTGAATTCCAGCAAAATGTACCCCCTCTCCTTTACCTCAGAAACAAAGGACACAATTTAAATTCATCCAGGCTGGGAGATTCTAATATTTGGTGAAAATTCAAAGCCCTGGGCTCTTCAGCTGTGCTTTATCATTCAAAACATTTTGTTCAGGGTGGTTTACTTTCACTTGGTCATCTCAACCCTTCACATCTGTTTCTTGATCTGCTTTTAATTACAGTCTGTTGCTGCAAGTTTCCTAGAACCGTGTCCAGAACTGTGCAAAGAAAAATGAGGCTGGCACATTGAGAGATTTCTCACACTCTGCAGGCTTTTATAGTCCAGACTGAATTAGGCAACGTGGAGATCAAAGCTTCAGATCCTATTCACTGAGGGTTTTCAGGCCTTCCCATCTCTGGGTATCACAGTCCTCAGAGGGATTTCCAAGTTTTCTCTCCCTTTGAAAGGCACTATTCCTGGATGGAGTTATTAGCCACCCCCACCCCCACTCCATTCCCCCTTTAAGTGTTCAACAAACTCTAAAACACCAGTATCTAAAGATCTGCTGCTTTTAACGTATAAAAGACAAATCCAAACTTTCTTCTGATTTCTCCTGATTCTGGGGTTTACCCCAACTTCGGCAAAAGTTTTCTAAAGCTGGGTTTTGTTCCCGTCTCATGGGCAAGGCAGTTTGGTCAGTGGTTGTTCTGTGGGCTGCTGTCTGGAGGAGACGGTGGTTAGGGAGGTCAAACTGACAATTATGGCCAGTTAAGGATGGAGGGAGTGGTCTAGGTCTGGCCCTCAGTCTGGAGAGAGCAGAGAGAGATCTTGGCTCAGGGCCTGGAGATAAAGCGTGCTGGGACAGCCTAGGAGGTGTCCTGGCTTTGCAGGGGCTGGGGAACCCTCTCTAGCCCGGGGGCGGGAGAGGCTGTTCCAGAATCGATTCTAGCTCCACCGCCACCTCAGCACTTTCTAATTCCAGCCCCAAACAACAACAGGCGAAGGTGCAGCCATGGCAACAGACCCCACCCAGCCGGCCGCCTGGCCTGCCTTCCAGCCTGCAGCACGTGACGGCGACGCCTGAGTCTCTCCCTCCGCCCCTGGCGCTAAGAGAGGGCGGGGCGGCCCCGGGGAGATGACGTTTACTCGCTCGTCTCCATGGATATAATGCATAGACGTCAACGTCGCCCAGTGTTTAGTGTGTAACGTTCCTTCGTCTCCATGGGAACGTCAGGCGGCCTAACACCCGGCCCCAGCAACAGGCTTCTGATTGGCTCGAGACGTCTAAAGGCGGAGCTTGGTCTTGTGTTGCTCCGCTGTGTTGCTGTTTTGATTGTTTGTCTCCCACTTGTTTATTTCTCAACAGATCCTGGAGGTTGAGGTCTGGATCCGTCGCGAAGGATGAGAGCCAGGAGAAAACGTGTTCAACGTGCGGTTTACAACTACCGATTACGCGGCGACTATGGAGTCCACTGTGGAAATCACAGTCTTAGTGCCCGGCTACAGTTACAACGCAATATTTGGTTACGCTACCGCGCTCCTACCCGGCATTACAGCTCAGAAATGCTACTACCCTTTCGATCACATCCCAGAATCCGTGTTGCCCTCACAGTTACACTTATTTATGTTCTCAAGCGCAGTCGAGAGCATGTCATACTAATGCCAGGATTCAGTGCTACCCCCTGCAGAATTTGGCTACATTTTCCCTCTGGTCTTAAGTCTGTCGGATGACATAATTTATCCGTATTCTTACCCAGAGATGAGCAGATTTCTTGTAGCCTGAGCAGATTCCAAAGACTCTCAAAGGACCTGAGTGGGTATTTTCTATTCATAGACTCCGAATCTTATTCTTTTCTCTTTATCCATTTAATTCAAAACGGGGGCGGCTGTTTGATGTCTCCGAAACAAATAGAAATAAATTGAGAACAGAGATAGACGGGGGTGGGGGGGGTGGGGGGGGATTTCGTTCTTAAAATTCCAGATTGCTTTGTGTAATGCTAATATACTGATGGAGTATAACCTTTTGAGACACAAATACTGTCCCTAGAAGGAAGCAATTTTCACCTTACCCTGTTCCCATCAGTGAAAGCAAGTTAACATCTGGCAAGAGATAACGATCTAGCCTCTGGGGTTTCAATCAAGTCCTGCTTAAAAGAATGCCTTAAAATCTTTAGTTATGGTGTCAAATATAATAAATCTTTACCACCTCACGCAAATACAAGTCTGAAATATTTCATAAAAGGTTTCGATGACCCGATAACATGTTTTCAAGACCCAGAGAGAGACACTGATGCACGCCCTCAAGTTAAAAGCAAGAAAGCAAAATTACTTTCACAAGGAGTACATTTGTTCTTTCTACTCTGGTCTTAGCCGGCTACCTCCTTTCCCCTTTAGCTAGTCTAGTGAATATCTTTGCTAACTGACTTGCCCCATACCCCTTGGCCAGCCTCATAGCCTAATAATTTCCTTGGGAGATATGAGTGAAATTAAATGAAATTGGGAGCCTGCCTAATGTAAGTAGGACCAAAGGGCACAGCTCCTTATTGCAATGAACTTCATTCTGATTAAGTCACAGGGACTAAAAGTGCTTACTATTTACTCAGTAAATATATTAAATTTCCAGGCAAGTCTCCCTCCTATTCTGACGCTACTAGGGAATATTTGAAAGTCTGATATAAGATCATATTCAGATCATCAAACAACCCTTTATAATTTTCTCATCTCTCTTGATGTTTCCAGGAATACAGTATCTTGGTCTCTAAGAGTCAATACATCTGGGTTGTACAGAAAGAGGAATAATAGGCAGTATTTACATTGCACATTGAAAAGGACCCAAAAAGCTGGAGGAAGACTGAGGGCATTTTCTCAGTGTGGGTGAGGAAGATGGGAGGAAAAAGGAAAATAGGAGAGTTGGATTTGACTCCAAAACATGAACCAGGTTTTATGACTCTGTCCAAGGGCATCAGTTACAACCTCAAAGATTCTATGACCTTGTCCATCTCCCAGTCTCAGTTCTTTTTTTCTTTTTGTTAGATCCAAATGTGGTTTTAGCCCAGGGAGTTTTTAATCCAGGAAATAACGAATAGACTATTGTTCCAATGATACTGAAAGTGGCAATGTGGTTCATATGTGCTTGCATAAAACACATATGCATGCACAGGCCCCTACTGCCCTGGTTTTCTGGTCAAACCACTCTGTTTAGTTGCACAAATGGAACCTAAGGATTGTGATGTTCTATGCTGCTGATTTCCTTAACCCCAAGAACAATTAATCTCCCCAGCCTATTACCTCATTTATGAAATGAGGTCTTGAGAACTCACTGACCTCACATGGTTGCTTTGACTTCAGAGCATTGCAATGATATGGTGAGTATTAGTTGTCAATGTGGAAATAACAAGTGCCAAATAAATGCTTGGTTATTATTTTTACTTTCTTTTTTTTTTTTTACATGGGCAGGCACTGGGAATAGAACCTGGGTCTCCAGCATGGCAGGTGAAAACTCTGCCTGCTGAGCCACTGTGGCCTGCTCAATTGGTTATTATTAATGGGTAAAATTTCCTGTAAAACTTCCCTGTCTTAGTGCTGAATGGAGCCTCCACCCACCAGGGTTCTGTGTCCTAGGCCAGGAGGTGTGCAGGAAGCCGGACTTACCTGCCCTTCCAAGGCCCCGGCGCATACTGTACGTCTTCGACATGCCAGCTGTGACTGAGTTCAGCTCTTCAGTTCATTCTCCTCATATCTGGCTTTCCTCAGTTGCAAAAATGGAAATGTTGCTACCTGCCCCGGCTACCTCACAGGACGGTCCACGAGGGTCACACTAGATAAAGCTTGTGAAAGGGCTTTGGAAACCAACACATACATAATGTTTTAAAGCCTAACCCATAGACAGATGAGGTAAATGCCCACCTGTGTGATCTGATATCTTCTATGTCCGGGTGTGGCCCTAAAATGCCTTTATCAGGGAGATATTCCTTTGGATTAAGCATTTGCCCTTGCATCAGGTTTTAGTTTTAAAATGCAAATTCTCTCATGAGGATTAAGCTCCTGAGGTTTAACATAAATTAGTTTACTAGACATTTCCCTCCCTGACAGGGGTGTCAGAACCACACCAGGCCCTGGACTCTTGCGTAGGTTTGAGAAATAGGATGCTAGAAGCCTAGAGAAGATTGTTAATTTTAATCAAACTCAACCTTCCCAGTCATGCCAGTTACTGACAGAGGATCCTCAGAACCCACCTAGCAGATCTGCAATCCTACTTACACGGGAGTGGGAAAAACTCTTCTCTCATTGTCTTCACCAAAAGCCTCAGAGGATATTTTGCATGGTAATCCCATACCGTTGGATTTTAGGGGCCAGCAAAATGTTTTTCCAAGTTGAGGAAGTGACATAGGTTGCCAATTTTTTAATTTTACCAATCAATCACAATTACTGCTTATTATCACCATTTCCTAAATGAGATGGCATTTTAATACTAAAAAAGTAGAAAGAATATAATCTAAGACTAAAGGACAGCCCTCTAATATGAATACATGTGCTCTGTTTTTCCTTGATTTTTCCTATCTTACTTTGACAGTTCTACTTCTTGGTTTCCAGGGAGTGGTGTTGACAGTGGTGAAGAAGGGAGCAGAAATTAAGGAATGTTAAAAATCTAGCTCAAGAATTGTTTGATTTCTGTGATTAAACTGACCATTTCTTGAACTGAACACCTTCGGGTCACCAGTTTCTTTAGCAATGGGAAGTAATATAATCTCACCAGGATGGATTCCCGGTGGCATAAATATGATACTTTGAGTAATTCTCTTGGAATTACTTACACTCTCCGGGGGCAGATCAATTTGTTTTCAGTTGGGCCAAGCCTTACATGGACCATGTCTTACCTGCCCAAACACTTCTCATTTTACCTCGGGGAGGTGGGATTATTGACTGACCATGCCTGCTTCAGCTAGGTATGTGGGTCCAAATGGTGGTGACTGGCCTGGCTCCTAGAGGAGGGAATAAGCCTGTCTTCCAACTGGTGTCCCAGGCAGGTGCAGGAGACACTGGCAGAGCCAGTTTAACAGCATCTTGGGCAAGATTTGGCCTGTATTTCTTTTGTTTTTTTCTGCTTCCTAGTTTCCTCTGGCAGAAGTGGAAGCACTCTACATGGCCTGTGGTTGCATGTGAACCCACTGAAACCAGCTGGGATATTCTCCAAAGCCCAATGTACCTAGAAGCTGAGGGTATAATTTAATTCTAAGCAACGTAGGCATAATTAAGGCCCATGAGACTGAGTTTCTTTCTCATCAGTCACTCCCTGGTAGTTGAGCTAGGTACCTAGGGAAATAAATTCACTTATTCGAATCACCAGACATCATCTATTACACAAGGGAGAATATTTAGTCCCTTTGTCCACTGTAGATAAGAGAATTATCAGGTCATCATTTAAAAGAAAAATCATTGGCGGGCAATGCAAGGGTGGCTCAGTGGTAGAATTCTCCTATAACATGTGGGAGACCTGGGTTCGATTCCTAGAACCTGCTCATGCCAATAAAAAAAAAAAATTATTGAACCTATTCAACCCAAACGGTGTAATGTGATAATATACCTACATCATGGAGCTGTGGCAAACATTAAATAACATAATGCTATTTATGAAGCACTTACAGTGCCCAAGCAAGCACTCACTAAATATTAGCTATTCGCACTTCCATTCAATTAAGAAATATTGTTTTGAGCAGCTGCTATGTGTCAGATACTATGTCAGCAGCTAGAGAGTCAATTATGAGTAAAATAGGCAAGGTCTCTGCCTTTCTAGAGACTAGCGTGCAGCTAGACAGTGAACAAATGCTTTCAATAAATATTAATTGAGCTTCTATTATGTAATAGGTCTTCTCAAGGTACTTGGGGGATACATCAGTGAACAAAGAAAAGATCCCTGCTGTGGAAGAGCTTATCTTTTAGATAGTAGCCAAATTGCTTTCTAAATTAATAAATCTAATTACAAATGGTGTTAAGTGCTATAAAGGAAAAGCCTAGCATGGAGAAAAGGGGCATCTAAAAGGTTCCTGATTAACCCCGGGTGGTCAGGAGAGTCCTCTATGAGGAACTGATGTTTAAAGTTTGAGATCTGGATAGAGAATAGGCTTCATCAAGGAAAATAGGAAGTAGTGGACAAAGAACATATGTATAATACTAACAATTCAAATTTATTTCATGTTACTTGGTTGATGCCTTTTCACACACGTTCTAAGGCCGGGATAACCGAAGATGGGAGACAGTCCCTGTGTCAGAAGTTTACCCTCTGACTGAATTGGCTGCTCAGCTCCAGAATGCGTAGCAGCAGCTGCTTAAGGTTTGCTCCTTCCCCAAGAGCACCAAGAGTCGCAGGTGCCTGCCTCAGCTTCCCTTGATCTCCACTGCCTGGTACAATGAATACCACCTAAGATAGGGTGACTTCTCTCTCAGCTCCTTTTATTGTTATAATGAAAGTCACCCTCGTGCCCCAGGAATGTGTCAGCATACATTTGCCGCTGGATTTAAATAATCAGGCATGGGCTGAATAATCAATCTCTGAGGGTTGAGATATCCCCTTCCCCCAACACACACATTCCTTAGCCCACTTTTCTCTTTGCAACTGAACTTTCTCTCCTTTACTTTTAATGCATCTTTTCATGTCATTCTTATTAGCAGGTTTTCACAGCCTGGTTAAATTCATACTCTAGCTTTGAAATAGTTCTCATAGTTTCGGTGTAGACATAATATTTACGGGAACAGCAGATGGGTGGCTTCTGATAATGGCTTGTGAAATAGTGTCCAGCGCAGTAAAAAAAAACCCAAAGAATTCAAGAAATTGATGCTTTGAGAGTTTAATCCCCCATGAACATCCAAAATGTACTTGCTTGGACCCCATGCAAGTATCAGCAGAATTTGGGGGAGTGTTGGCCTGGGTGAGAAGGCTTGGTTTGTTCACTGTTCTGCTGTTTTAAAGCACACATTCTAAGCTGAACTCTGTTTATTGTCAATGGCTCTCTAACAAAGGGCAAAATGGAATGCGCCTGTTTTCAAATTCCTGTATAAAAGGGCCCTGGGAGAGCCGTTGACCTGGTGGAGGATGATTTACACCACTATTTTTCAGTGCTTTCATGTAAGACTCCCTAAGCTGTTGAGAGAAGCCTTATCTGCCATTGATTTTGGTGTGGAGCTGTCTATAAGAAGCATGCATATGGATTATTATTACATAAAGACCTGTCTATGTCCTGTTTGAAGTACAGTGTCAGCTAGGGGGAAAACCGAGCTGGGAATAGCTGTGACATTTCCAAATTTGGCCACACTGATCCAAAAGTTGGTGTTTATGGCTTGGGGGTGGGGTGGGGGGTAGGAGGGGTTTATTTGTAACTTGGATACCAGCACTCGTGGTGCACCTTGCAAGGCCTGCTGGGTTCAGAGATGTGGGGTGACCAACATCATTTAGGTTTCCTGATACTTGTATTTACATTGGGCAGCATTTCCTCGGCCCAGAAGGCTCTGCTTCCTTTCTTGCATGGTTGGTTCCTTCTTGCCATTCACTTCTCATGGAAAATGTCACCTCCTGCTACCCAAGCCAAAGGAGCAACTCAGTCACTCCACAACATATTCCTCCATTTTAATTACCCTCCCAGCATTACTAAGATCTGACATTTTTGTTTGTTGGTTTTCCTGCTTATTAAATCACTAGACTGTAAGCTTCATGTTAGTAGGAAGCTTGTCTGACTTGGTTACCAGAGTCTAGATCCTGACACCTAGTAGATGGTCAGTAAAGGTGTTGAAAGGAGAAGAAAGAATAGGTTGATTGACTCTGTACAATGAAAGAAATGATTAACTCTTTAGTAGGCATACCAGAGCACCTGAAGGTCATGTTTTTTCTGGCTCCTATACAAGTCCAGAAACATATTTTGAGTGAAACCCCTTTCTTCCCTGAAGGGAATTCTGAAACCAATGAAAAAAAAAAAAGAAAGGAGACTAAAGATATATGATAAAAATATGAGGGAAATTAATCTCAAAATTAGATGTGATAGAAACAGCTGAGGGTTGCTCTTATCTAACACACAATGTGAAATCCCTTCATTTGAAACTCTTTGGCATTTGTTCCCTTTCTCTCTCTCTCTCTCTCTTTTTTAAACTCACTTCTGTGATTATTTTGCCATCCGGGCCAGAAGTGGGTGAGAAATACAGTATTTACTATGGCTTGGCGCTGTTGTTTGGTGAGCCTATTGATTTGGCAAATGAGTAGTGTGCTAGCCGAAGAACATCAGGTTTTCTCAATTTCCTCAGTCTATTTCACAACCTCTTGCTTCACTCCCTTCCAAGTTCCTAACTCAGACACTAGCTGGATGGAGCCCTGGGTTCAAGTAGACTTGGCTTGGATGGTGAAGTGTTGGTAGCAAATGGACTCCAAAATCCCCACCTGCTGTGAATTCTCCTATTCATGTCTAATGGACTCCAGGTAAAAAGGAAGCTTCTTCACCCACAGACACCCTGTGGACATGACCTATTCTAAGCCACCTGACTAACCTGGAGAAAGGAACAGAATGGTTCTGCCAAATGATTCAAATGAAAAAAATCCTAGGGGCTGATCCCATCCCTGGGTTGGTAAGACTTAGATGCTATCAATCCGATACAGGCAGGAGTACATGTGGGTATTCTGTTTTTGACTTTGGGGATTAGCTCCAGCCCTGATGGCCCTTGGCCCTGATGTGGGTCTGCCTCTAGTCCCCAGGTGATCTTGCAGTATGTCATCCTCCTGTGCCTCTGTTCCTGACCTGGCCCCAGCCACATGCTCAATCATGGCTGGATGGCCCAAGGAACCAAGTAAGCACAGGGGGTCTTCCAGAAAGGAATAGGAAACTGATATGCATCATCCTGTTTATTGAGTGCTTACTCTAGGCACAGTTCCTGGCACTAGGGAAATAGTAACTTTCCCCTCCCTTGTGGAATTTTCATCCTGGCATTATTTCAGCATATATATATATACATACACACACACACACATACATATATATATAATAAAAATTTATATTACAATTTGATATTATAATCAAATCTGGTATACCTACTAAAGAGTTAATCATTTCTTTAATTGTACAGAGTCAATCAACCTATTCTTTCTTCTCCTTTCAACACCTTTACTAACCATCTACTTTTATTTTGAATTACTTTTGGGGGAGCAGGTGTTATAATCATTTTGGAATTTGGGCCATAAGCGTTTTAATTTGGCCTTATGCCCAGCACTTCTAAACTAACACAAATGGTTGGGTTTTTTTATCTCTATGCTGAAATATCTTCTAAAAAGCCATTTGCAGAATGTGAATGAATTTGTGGGAAAGAAAAGATCGGGTGTAATTCATCCCAAGTGAAATTTCTCACTGTGCTAACCACTGTTTCCAGTGGTCGTGGATTTAAAATGGAAACAGATCCATACTTTCTTATGTGGCAAGTAGAAGAACCATTTAAAAAGCAGGTATGGTGGGGCAGTGCAGTTCTAAGGATGGGTGTGCCTTAGGGTTTGTCAACATCTGAATTACTATGCCTGATAAAGAGGATGTGGTAAGAAGTCACCCAGCAAGCCTCTGGGGGGGACAGGCATCTTGCCTGGATTCACAAAAGTAATCTATACTGTATTCTGGGCCACAAGGACAACAGCTGAGGAGCCTTCTGTTTAACACCTGCAAACCTTTATTGAGTGCTTTCTAGTGTCAGGAATCATTCTAGATACCTACCTTGGTGGGTTTGCAGCTATATGTATTTCAGAAAAACATGTTCATAAACTTAATCTGTTCCTATGGGTATGGGCCCATTGTACGAGGACCTTTTGATGAGCCTACTTAGTTAAGTCGTGACGCACCTCAATCAGAATGGGTCTTAATTTTCTTACTGGAGTCCTTTATAAGAGAATGAAGTTCAGACCAAGAAGAAACCCATGGAAGTAAGAAGATGAAATCAACAAAACCCTGGAGAGAATGGCAAGACCAGCAAATGCTGCCATGTGCTTTGTCATGTGACAGAAGGAACAAGAATAGCTGGCCACTGGTCTTTGGGAAGAAAGCATTGCCTTGATGATACCTGGATTTGGACATTTTCTTGGCATCAAACTATAAGCTAATAAACTCCCATTGTGTAGGCCAACCCATTTCATGGTATCTGCTTTCAGCAGCCTAGAAAACTAAAATACCTACCCAATAAGACAAGTCCCTGAATTCGTGGAAGTTATAGTCTAGCACGGGAAGACAGTCAATACAAAAGCACATAAATAAATTAACAGGTTGAAATAGTGATAGAAAATAAAATCAGATAATATGACTGAGGGTGACAGAGAGGTAGAAGCAAGGGATGCAGCACTGGGTGGGGGTCAGGGCAGTCTACCTGGAGAAGGTGATATTGGAGCAGAAGTGAATTGTGAGGAGTCGTATCAAGATCTAGGGGGGAAGGGGGAATGGTGAAGACAGATGGTTCAGTGGCAGGTCCAGCTTGGCTTATTTGAGGAACAGAAAGAAGGCCCATGTGGCTGGAGTGGAGTGAATGAGGGAAAGTGGTTCAAGATGAGTTTGGAGGGATAGGCAGCGGCTGAATTACATAGGTTAGACCACAATTAAGGAGTATAATTATTTTTGAAGTGCAATTCTGTAAATTGGCCACCAAACAGAATTAGTGGAGGGATAACTAACTGGAGTGATTTAATCTGGAGGTATAACATGTTGCTTTTGTGTTATAATTCAATTCAGAGTCCCTTAAGTGGGGGGAGTAAACTCTGACAATGTGAGGTCAGTCCCGGTCTGAACTAACTAACTCACAACCTCACATGGACAGGGTCTAAAGGTGGACTTCTTCAGTAGAGTCATTGGTGGGACTTTACCAGTGAATTCTAACTCATTAAACACTCCAGGTAAAATACCAGAGGGGAAGATTAAACGTCAGCTGGGAGTTGCAACTGGAAGTTTTCTTGTAGGATACAATCAAATACTAAACTAAGACAAAAACCTATCACATCTGAGGATGGAACTATGATCTGTTTTCCAAACAAGTCAAAAGGCAGCATAACTCCAAATGCTCAAGTACTGGTCAGGATTTTCCTGATTTAGGGAAGGAGATTTGGGGGGGGGGGGGGGGGAGTGAAGAAGAGCAATAAAAGTCTCTTCTAAAGATCTTTCTTGTCAATTCTTGATATTCACACAAGCAGTGTGGACAACCAAAGCTATAGGCTGAGCCCCAGTCTTGGGGTTTGTTCACATGAAACTTAACCCCACAAAGAGTAGGTCAAGTCTGCTTAAAATTTAGGCCTAAGAGTCACCCCCAAGAGAGCCTCTTTTGTTGCTCAGATATCGCCTCTCTCTCCAGCCAATATGATAAGCAGTCTCACCACCCTCCCCCTCTCTGCGTGGGACATGACTCCCAGGGGTGTGGACCTTCCTGGCAAGATGGGACAGAGATCCTAGAATAAGCTGAGACTCAGCATCAAAGGACTGAGAAAAACCCTAGAATGAGCTGAGAATTAACATCAAGGGATTGAGAGAACCTTCTCTACCAAAAGGGGGAAGAGTAAATGAGACAAAGTGTCAATGGCTGAGAGATTCCAAACAGAGTCGAGAGGTTATCCTGGAGGTTATTCTTACGCATTAAGTAGATATCACCTTGTTGTTCAAGATGTAGTGGAGAGGCTGGAGGGAACTGCCTGAAAATGCAGAGCTGTGTTCCAGTAGCCATGTTCCTTGATGATGATTGAACAATGATATAGTTTTCACAATGAGACTCTGTGAATGTGAAAACCTTATGTCTGATGCTCCTTTTAGCTACTATATCAACAGAAGAGTAGAACATATGGAATAAAAATAAATAATAGGGGGAACAAATATTAAAATAAATTCAGTTTGAAATAGTGGTAAATGAAAGCAAGGGGTAAGGGATATGGTACGTATAGTTTTTTTTTCTCTATTATCATTTTATTTCTTTTTCTGTTGTCTTTTTATTTCTTTTTCTAAATCGATGCAAATGTACTAAGAAATGCTGAATATGCAACTATGTGATGATATTAAGAATTACTGATTATATATGTAGAATGGAATGATATCTAATGTTTTGTTTGTTAATTTTTTTTTAATTAATAAAAGAAAGTTAAAAAAAAAAAAAGATCTTTCTTGTCGAGTAAGTAGATAAAATGGTATAAGCTCCACCTGGGATGCCTTAGCACCTTGGTACACATCATGTAACAGCCTGTTCTGCTCACCCTAGCCCTTGCCCAGCCCAACTATGAGATTCCCACGTTGAATGGGGGCCGTGCAGCTGATGTTTCTTAGTCAGGGTGTATCGTTGTCCTATAGGTTTAGTGACGTGGAAGGGGCTCCTCTGGAATCCCAGAAACTAAGTCCACCAGAATTGCAGATCAGCTCAGGACACCTAAGGTGCTGAGAACCTGGAGAAGATTTGCTTGTCTGTCGGGGAAGAGCTCTTGTTTCTTCAGCAAGATTCAGCATGACCCACAGGGTGATTGCCTGATACTGCCAATTGGGATGAAAGAGGCCAGGGTTTTGGGCTAAAGTATGTTCATCTTAGACACCATAGCTGTTCCCTAGTTTCCTCAGCTCCAGATGGAATGTGTCCCAGGGACCACACAGAGCTTTGTTTAAATGCTGGCATTAGCAGAAGGATGGGGATCCCATTGAATCATCATCTCCTGTCAAAAAGCCAAGAGTTGTTCAGAATGAAAACATCATTTTTCCCAAAGAAGCGAATCCCTAGTACTAATCAGTTTTGGCATATATGTGTGTGGGGGGGGGGAGGGGGGGTTAGGGGGGTGGATAATTAGATGCCTCCACTGTTTTGAAATAGGGGCAATCTCTCTGCCCACAGTCTGAGCCATAGGGTGAGTAACCTTGACCTTGAAGGCCTTTCCTTTTGCTCACGTGTGTGTGAGCCTTGCAAGAATTATTGAATGCTTAAAGGGACCAGACATTTCAGAAAGAATAAATTAGGGGGTGGCAGTAACACAGTCATTGTCATTGCAGACAACGTGGTATTGATGTATGGGCACTGGCTGTCTTCCTCATGGGACTGAGAAACAAGGGTATGTATGACCTTTCATCATGAACTGCTGGGGTGTTCTTTATACACAGTGGCTGCACCAGCTGAAAATAGCCCAAACATCTTGCTATTTTCTCTTTCCCAGTTCTTGCCTATTCATACCCAAGAGTAAAAGACAGCCTGTTCAGCCACTCCAAAGATTTAAAGAACGTTACCTATTTGAGTTCAGGGTACCCAAAGTACAACCATTGTTGTTCACCTCGCCTGGGTGGGGGGCATCATTTATTCAATTCATTTATTCATCCACTCAATGAATATTTATTGAATGCCTACTAGTGCCAGACACTGTGCTAAGTGCCATGTGAACAGTGACACATGAAAAAGACAAAGTCCAAAAGTACATAGCTGCTAAACAAGACTAAGAAGTGACTTCCCCAAGCCCCTGAAAGAGTTGATTTTTGTGTACGCATCTTCCTGACTTTTGGTCCCGTGCTCTGACCACAACCCTTCACCACTAGACCACACTTCCCCAAATAAATAGCTACTTCTGCATGCTGGGGACGGGCTGTGTACGGCAGCATTTACGTAGGCGGCACAGACAGCAGCCTTTCACTTAGTTTTGCAACAACCCCAGGCTCAACAATGCGCACGATGTGCAGTTATCGAAAAAATGTTTGATGAGGCTCAGGTCTCTTAATGGGAATGCCACATGGAGGGGGCAAAATAGGAAAAGTCTGTATTGGATAAGGAAATACTGCTAAGGAAAAATTAATTTGTGCTTAGTTTGGGTTAAAACCAGATGCTGGACTCCTTTTCACACTTGGATCCCCAAATAAGAGTTACTCAGCAAACAGATCATCACAAACTATGTAAGATTTGGTTTTATATGCTCAGACTTGTCCAGAACACAGAATCTCCGTCCTGCAAGGCCCGCCTGCTGGAAGGCAGCACCATGCTCACAGAGATACACCTGTTTCAAAGTTATCCTAACTTTTCAAATGAGAAAGATAATTTCACACATTGGTTCTGATTTGCCTTTATCTTTAGGCTACATTGTGCAAGCTCCATTTTTTAAAAATGTGATTTTGCAGTCCTGAAATATCACGAGTAGACTGAGTTGTGAGAGTATGCTAGAATGCAGTCACAGGTTCAGATGTTAGTGGGGCGGGAGAGGGAGTCTAAGTTTGTATCATCTGGTACATCTCTTTCTGGTTGAGTGCTAGCTTCCTTAGATGATGCTCTGGCCCTTTGCAAACTTTATAATGTAATTTCCCAGAGGAAAGAGGATCCAGGCTCCATCTCTGTATTGCAGTCACTTTCTCTGTGACCTTTTCCCAAGCCCTCTTCTGTGTTCTGTAGCACCCTATGCTACCCTCTGTCAAACCAGTTACTGCTGTCCTACAATTTTCAATTGACTTGCCAGTCTTCTCCACGAGGTTGGAATCTCCAGGAGGGTCTGGAGACAGGCCCAACTCTGTTTATTACAGTAAGCACCGGTCCCTGACACAGGGCTGAGCAAAAGGAGGCTCTCAATCCTTCTTTGTCAAATAAATAAACGAATGAGTGCTTGGTTCTGTCCTTCTCAGAGGATGAATTTATTAAATATCCACTTCTCTGGTAATAATGGTGCCAAGAAGGAAAGAGTTAAGCTGTCTGGACGAGAGAGGCACACCCAAAGACCCTTTTCCTTTTTATTGACAAAGGCAGAATAAATGATGAATAGTATTAATCCTGGATGTAAAATCTTGACACGTCTTTTAGGTATTAGTCTGAGCTGGTTGAACTTTGAAGGGGAAGTAAATCAAATCATTCTAGGTTTTTCTCTTAAGTGGCTCTGAGATCCAGTTGTGAATCAAAGACAAGGCCAGACCCAGGAATTCAAAGCTTGACCTACTTTGTCCAAAGCTAATAATAAGAAGAGAGATGGATTTGCCTTCATGACATTTTTTAATAACCAAGGACAGTAAAGTAGGTTGACAGAAGGTAGTTTGGAAGGTCTCAGAATTGCTTTAGGACTCAGAACAGCTCCAAGAAGTCTGTGTTTCTATATTATGTTTTTCCAATTCTCTCTTATTTTTTTTAAGTGAGAGGGAAAAAAAAAAGCTTAAATTCCCACCGACATAAACCAGTGACATACAATGATGAAATTGTGTTTTCACCTCTGCCTGTGACAGGGAATGCAAAAATAGTAAGTGGCCCAATTCCACGAATCCCCGCCTCCCTGCCCTCCCTGCTCCCCCAGGGTTCGGATCTCTAAGAATGGAGGTTAGCGCATAGCCGCGCGCGCGCCTCGCTCAGCCCCCGGACCCGGCGGATGATGTCAGGCGGCGGCAGCGGCCGCAGCCGGGCCCGGGAGGCCACGGCCCCGGGGGAGCGCAGAGGGAGGGCGGCCTAGCCAGGCGGACGGCGCGCCCAGCCGCGCGCCGTCGCCTGGAGACCGCCCTGGCGGCGCTGTGTTGCTGTAAACAGCCGCTTCCCTGTTACTATCTATAGCAGGATCGCTTGGCTCCGGGGTGCGGGCGGCTGGAAGCAGGTCGGCCCCCAGCTCCGGGAGCGCCCAGAATGATCCGCCCGCTGCCCGGGCCCTGGAACTGGGGAAGGGAGCGCCGGGACTCTTGCGGGGATCAAGGGCTTCGCGCCCCAGAAGTGGCCAGCGAGCTGGGGGCGACCCAGAGTGATGTGACCCCGCTGTCTTTTCAAGTGGGGCAGGAGGTTAGGGTGTCTGGGGGGCGCGGCACGACCCAAGTACCTAGCCACCTCGAAATCCCGTTTTCCGGGCTGCGGAGCTGCGCCTGGGGCTCCAGCCGCGGAGATCTCTGCTGGGCACAAAACTCCGCGCGCCCGGACCCTTGCCCCTCCCTCTCCAGATCCGCGCTGGAAAATCACCCGCTGCGGGCTCCAAGTAAGCCCAGCTTCTAGGCGGGGATTGAACCAGTCTCTCACCTTCTCGAATCGCTCTTGCGCGCCCTAAAGAAGCTCCCCCCACCAAGTTACCCTGAACTGACCACAGCGCCCATTTATAACGCGCTCCCCGCCACCAGCTCAGAATGAGGCAAAGACCCCTTCAGACACTCTTGCCAGAGGTTTTGCACAATGTTTATCAGCTGGTGTCTTAGAGATGTGACGGTAACAGTCTCACATAAGACCGAGAAAAATATGCACCGTCTTCCTTAAAAACAAAAATAATAAATAAAATTAAAACCCCAAGCATCATACATAAAGTAGGTTATCTTATCCTCTTATTTTGGATACCCCGACTTTCTGCTTCCAAACGCAGTCACAATCCTAGTATGACTCGCCGTCCGGGTGGACGAGGGTCGGCTTCCACATTTTGCAGAGAATTAGGGTTAGAATTGGGAATGGGGGTGGGCGCATTCCTTCTGGGCTTTTCTCCTACCTGTTTCTCCTACACCTGAATCGCAGAACTGTCCCTGTTTTCTGTACCACTGGTAACGAGGAGCACCCCTCCCCTCCCCCATCTCGGGAACAAGGGTCCGCATTGAACAAGCTGCGAAAGTTCGCTCCTGTTCTCCTGCTTTCCCGCCTCCCCTCCCCCGGCCGCGGCCCCCACCTCCCCCCGCCTGCACCCTCGGTGTTGGCTGCTGCCTGCGAGCAGTTCCCGTCAATACCTCCCCCCTTTACACAGGATGTCCATATTAGGACATCTGCGTCAGCAGGTTTCCACGGCCGTTCCCTGCGGTCGTGGGGGGAACCATCCCCAAAGCCCCTCATCTTGGGGGCTCAAGAGACCCCGAAGACCCAGGGAACTAAACGCTCACAGGATAAGGACATAAAAGAAGACCGAGGGCAGGGGCAGCGAGAACGCCCGAGGCGGCAAGGCGGCGGCAGATGCGCCGAGACTCTCGCGTCACCCCTCCAGTGCCGAAATGGTTGCGCCGTGACGCGTGGGCTCATTCATAAAATGCTGTTATAAAAGCGGTGGCTGCGGCGCCCCGTACTCCAACCGCATCTGCAGCGAGCAGCCGAGAAGCTGAGACACAGCCGGCGACCGCGGCGCAGCGAGCGAGCAGTGACCGCGCTTCTACCCAGCTCTGTCCCACAGCTCCCACCTGTCTCCGCCCTTCGGCCCCTCGGCCGGCTTTGACTAATTGCGACCATGATGTTTTCCGGCTTCAACGCCGACTATGAGGCGTCTTCCTCCCGCTGCAGCAGCGCCTCCCCAGCCGGGGACAACCTCTCCTACTACCATTCGCCTGCCGACTCCTTCTCCAGCATGGGCTCCCCTGTCAATGCGCAGGTAAGGCCGGCATCGTGCCTCCTTGGGCACGGGGCTTGGGGTCGCCGGGGAGGAGACATCGGGGCGGGACGCTGGGGAGAAAGGCTGCAGCGGCCGAAACATCTCTAGCCCGGGAGCCCGAGCGTTCTGAGCACTCGCACACTTGCTATACTAAGAATTGGTTCCCTCTTCCCGCGGAGGGCTCATTACTAGTAGACCCCGGCAAGTGCTCTCTGGCTGGGTCTCTGACATGTGCTGGGGCAAATGTGTTCCAAACAGACTCGCTAACTAAAGCCTGACGCCTCAGGGGAGGCGTCAAAAAGCCACAATCCCCCACCCCGCCACCCCCACCCCTCGTAGCCTGGAGCAGGGAGGAGGGGCGGGGGAAGAGGGTGCAGCAGGCGGGTGTGTAAGGCAGTTTCATTGATAAAAAGCGAGTTCATTCAGGAGACTCCAGAGCGGCGCCTGCGTCAGAGTAGACGTCAGGGATATTTATAACCCCCTTTCAAGCTAGTGATGCTGAAGGGATAACGCTAACGCAGCAGCAGGATGGAGGAGAAAGTCACTGTGCTGCGGAATTCTTGGGGCGAAAAGGGGAACCCTTTTACCCAGGATGAGGGACACATGAGAGGACAGGACGTGGCGCTGGGAATTCTACTCACCCCACCTGTGTCCGGACCCGGCTTGCTCACGTTTGCTTCCCTCTTCTCTTTCGTTCTAGGATTTCTGCACGGATCTGGCTGTTTCCAGTGCCAACTTCATCCCCACGGTGACTGCTATCTCGACCAGCCCGGACCTGCAGTGGCTGGTGCAACCCACCCTGGTCTCTTCGGTGGCCCCATCGCAGACTAGAGCCCCCCACCCGTATGGGGTTCCCACCTCCTCGGCAGCGGCTTATTCCAGGCCTGGCATTGTGAAGAACACGACAGGAGGCAGAGCCCAGAGCATTGGCAGGAGGGGCAAAGTGGAACAGGTGAGGAGCTCTTCAGCACCTTCTTTCCGTAGCGGAGGGTGCAGAAAGATGGAGATGGGGGAGCAGCCGAGAGGTTGAAGCCACTAATCAAATGGACTGGCAACCCCAAACAGAAGCCCTGGCTCCAAGCCCTTTGCATCCCAAGTCAGATCCAGAGCGTCCCACCCCAAGAAGTACTCTAATAATTTCTGCCTTTATAGTTTCCCTCTTATGCATTTAGACTGGTTTTTCTTTGTTCCTTTGCCGAGGCCCTTATTTTAAATGCAAGTCACACCCAGCCTGCAAATGCAGGTTAGAAATGGCTTCATAGAAGAGGTGCCAGGAAGCTGGGAAGCTGCAGGAGCCAGTTGCACTGCAGTGGGTGGATGGAAGTGATGTTGGACACTGTTACTGGATGTTGATCTGTTTTAAAAATTATTACTCTAGTTATCCCCAGAAGAAGAAGAGAAAAGGAGAATCCGAAGGGAAAGGAATAAGATGGCTGCAGCAAAATGTCGTAACCGGAGGAGGGAGCTGACAGATACACTGCAAGCGGTAGGTGGTCCCCATGGATCACTCCTTTTTAAGACTTAAGGGGAAAGTTGGAGATGGGGTGTAAGGGAGCAGGGTCCTTGATTAAGACTGTGTCTTATGCTTTTCTTTATCCCTCTGTATACAGGAGACAGACCAACTGGAAGATGAGAAGTCTGCTTTGCAGACAGAGATTGCCAACCTGCTGAAGGAGAAGGAAAAACTCGAGTTCATCCTGGCTGCTCACCGACCCGCCTGCAAGATCCCTGATGACTTGGGCTTCCCAGAAGAAATGTCAGTGGCTTCCCTTGATCTTCCTGGGGGCCTGCCGGAGGCTACTACCCCGGAGTCTGAGGAGGCCTTCAGCTTGCCCCTCCTCAATGACCCTGAGGCCAAGCCCTCCGTGGAACCTGTCAAGAGCATTGGCAGCATGGAGCTGAAGGCTGAGCCCTTTGATGACTTCCTGTTCCCAGCATCGTCCAGGCCTAGTGGCTCTGAGACCGCCCGCTCTGTGCCAGACATGGACCTGTCTGGGTCCTTCTATGCAGCAGACTGGGAGCCCCTGCACAGCGGCTCCCTGGGGATGGGGCCCATGGCCACAGAGCTGGAGCCCCTGTGCACCCCCGTGGTCACCTGCACTCCCAGCTGCACTACTTACACGTCTTCCTTCGTCTTCACCTACCCTGAGGCTGACTCCTTCCCTAGCTGTGCGGCTGCCCACCGCAAGGGCAGCAGCAGCAACGAGCCCTCCTCTGACTCGCTCAGCTCCCCCACGCTGCTGGCCCTGTGAGCAGGCGGGGAAGGGGAGGCAGGAGGCACCTCCAAGTGCCACTCCCTGAGTTGGTGCATTACAGAGAGCAGAAACACGTCTTCCCTCGAGGGTTCCTGTAGACCTAGGGAGGACCTTATCTGTGCGTGAATCACACCAGGCTGTGGGCCTCAAGGACTTGAAAGCATCCCACGCGAGGACTCAAGCCCTTACCTCTTCCAGAGATGTAGCAAAACGCATGGAGTGTATTGTTCCCAGTGACACATCTGAGAGCTGGTAGTTAGTAGCATGTTGAGCCAGGCCTGGGTCTGTGTCTCTTTCCTCTTTCTCCTTAGTCTTCTCATAGCATTAACTAATCTATTGGGTTCATTATTGGAATTAACCTGGTGCTGGATATTTTCAAATTGTATCTAGTGCAGCTGATTTTAATGATAACTACTGTGTTCCTGGCAATAGTGTGTTCTGATTAGAAATGACCAATATTAAACTAAGAAAAGATATGACTTTATTTTCTAGTAGATAGGAAAAATAGCGACATCCATGTACTGTAGTTCTTCTCCAACATCAATGTTCGTTGTAATGTTACTGATCATGCATTGTTGAGGTGGTCTGAATGTTCTGACATTAACAGTTTTCCATGAAAACGTTTTATTGTGTTTTTAATTTATTTATTAAGATGGATTCTCAGATATTTATATTTTTATTTTATTTTTTTCTACCTTGAGGTCTTTTGACATGTGGAAAGTGAATTCGAATGAAAAATTTAAGCATTGTTTGCTTATTGTTCAGAGACATTGTCAATAAAAGCATTTAAGTTGAATGCAAAAAACCCTGTGCTCTTTTCATTCTGGACATTTTGTAAGAATCAGAAAGGTTTTACTGGAGGCCTGTCTTTCAGGAAGGGTGGCTCGTGGAGGGGGACACATCTCTCTTTCTGGTCCCTTATCAAAGAGGAGAAGGAAACTCCAGAACTGATCTTGGAATATTTTACAAATATATCTTCATATCGTGAGGCTAAGATTCTCTACTCACCAACTGGGGTGCAGTGGGAGGGGGGAAGGGAGCATCTCCTATGCAATACTTTTTGTGGGCACACTTGTTTCTGCTTCTGATAGTCGAAGGGGGGAATATTTAAGCCCAGTTGTGCTAATATTATAGGCATCTTGATCTTAAAGAACCCTTTCATTAAACAGAATTAAGCTTTGTGTGAACCTCTTTAATAGTTTATCCCCACAAAATCATGTGAGGAGGAGCTAATTGAAGAACGGCTAGAATGAGTGACTTTCTCTATTCCACTATTGGGATTAGAATCTAAACTTCTTCATTACCCTGTCAATCAGACCATGTCATGGGTTAACATTCGGTTAAAAAAAAGCTTTCACTTAGTGAAAAAAAAACACTTTTCCGTCCTTAACTCTAATGTATACATACATTTAGCTGGACTCGTTTTATTCTGGGAAGGAAGCAAGGGCTTTAGCCCATATCGTATGTGTCGCAATTTCTAAAGTTTCTTTAACACCATATGCCTGACATCCATTGTACACTGGGGGAAGAAAAAGTCAGCTCTGGGAGTTTCAAAGAGATCACCAACAGTACAAATGATTGATCATTTGGTAAATAAAAAGTTATGTAATAGCTCTATAAGGAAAAGTCAACATGACTCTGAATAAGCTTTAACTTAGGAGCTTTATCATCTTAGAGAAGAACATGACCTTTGTCTGAGATGCCTCTAATAACAGGCGGTCACACGCCCATGTACAAACTACAAATGAAAGAGACATCCCGCCCCTGCTCTCAAGTACAAAGCAGGCACCAGGGTTGAGAGCCCGAGCGCATGCTTCCACGCTCAACTGGGCACGCTAGGCGCTTCACTGCCAGCCTCCTAATGCTATGATTTGGATGATAACAAAAATCTCTGGGTGGTTATCGGGTGTCATGCTCAGTCAAATTAAAAGTTTTAATTTAAAACGATAGAATCCATTGAGCTTGGTGTTCTCACCTGTCACCTTCCCCTGCTCCTTATATAAGATTGGCACTGGAAGTCAACTTACTTTAGCCTCTTGAGGGCATTCACCTATCACACACCACCTGCATGTGATTTTTGCTAATCTTGAAATAATGAGAGTGACCTTAGGCTCCCTGTTTGTTGTCTGGCCGGCACATTTTCTGTAGCTCTTAAATATGACCTCAACCAATTACTGAATTAGTATAACTAACACCCAGATCTGAAATAACAAAGTGATATATCCTTTAAGGAAACTGGCTGGCTCTTCACAAACTGTAGATTTCCTAGGTGTGGGACTGCTGGACCTCCAGGCCTGGACACTGACCTACTATTGGGGACCCCACTGATGGCTCCGCCAATCTCATGCTGATTAGAAAGAGAGAGAGCATTGCTTTCCTTTCGACAGCCCTGGTCTAGGTCCAGACACAGACCCTCCCTCTAGTTCATAAGCTCCCAGCCGAAGACCAGGCTGCTCTATCAACAAGATGGCATGAAAAGTCCAGGAAGAGGGACTACATGCAGAGAATCTCTTTAACAGGTTTCCCAGAGGCCACAGAGTCCCCCACAGGGTTGGCATTCTGCCAAGCTCCCTATCATCCTCCCACTGTCAGGGGATTGAGAGAATTCCCTCTTCCTCCTGCCAAAGGGCTCCTTCCAAAACTTCTTTTCCTGACCTAGGATTCAACTCCTCCCATGGATGATGGATGCTAAAAATGTCAACTTTCTCTGGGGAAAGACTCCAACTCCCGCCTACAAGTTACGGCTTCATACTTATCTCAAGGTATTCACATTCAACATAGACACAAGATATACATATTTAGTAGAAGAGGATGGGAAGAGGGATGGGGGGCATTTCCTTGGGGGAACAATGTCTGGTTTAGCTCACCAGCAGATCCCCAGACTTAGCTCAGTGCATGGCACATAGTGCACAGTTGATGAATATTTCCTCGGTGGGTGAATGAATAAATTCTGCACTATTTCCACAAACAGTAATACATTCCACACATCTATTCTAGCTTCTCTTTTCCCGACCCTGTTATGATACTAAGCAATGGGAATTTCACAACTTTTATATCTGACTGCAAATGCCTTCCCCCACCTCCCCCATACAAACACATATTCGTCCTTGGCTCCTGGAATTCCTCGACTACCTCCAGTGAGTTACCTTCACAAATGCAGCTTCACAATGCTCCTGTACTTCAGGTTCTAATTAATTTTAGTTGGAAAAAGGGCAGAAGAAAAAAAAATCAGTGGCTTGTAGATTCCGCGTCACCTTTCAACAATTGCTGTATCTTGTATAATTATCAAAATGAAATGGTAGCATTTAACAATTTGTTCTAATTACAGTAATTTTTTGTTCAGCAGCCAACTTCCCTGTGTGAATGAAAGTGGATCAATCACGCTATCTTTAATTAATTAGCAAAGAAGAGACAGAGACAAAGTAAAATTTCTCATATGCTTATTCTGAGGAAATCACAAAGTTTCGATATTTTTCAAGTTAAATAAAAAAAAAAAACTAAAACAGAAATTTCTTCCAAACACAGACTAATCAAGTCTTTCAAAGATTAAGTGAGAAATGAGTATCACTGTCAACTGAATATCAGTGTTTTTTTTTTTTGTTTTTTTTGCATGGGCAGGAATTGGGAATCGAACCTGGGTCTCCAGCACAGCAGGGAAGAACTCTACCTGCTAAGCCACTGTGGCCTGCCCAACATCAGTGTTTTAAATTGTGCCATTTGCCTATTAACATTGAAGAGCTGATCCTTGGCTCCTCTGTCCCTCCTTCTCTTGTCCTTCTCCCTTATGAACACTGTCCTCACGGACCTCCTTCCATTCCTCAACATAGAGCCTTGTTCTTGCTTCAGCAGGTCTGCACTCCTCATCCTGGTGCCTGGGCCTCTTTTCAGACCTTCACTTACATGACATGTTCTCCAAGAGGCCTTCCCTACTCACTCCATCCAGAGTAACTTCTGCACACACTTCTTCCCCATCACTCTTTGATCCCATTATCCCATTCTCTCTCTTTTTTTTACAACATGCATCATTTATCTGCAACACCTAATTTATGTTTTCTTTTCCTTTTAAAAAATTTCCTGCACTCAGATGCTTGTTGAGTGAATGAAGATGGATGAGCAAATGAACACAGATTATAAAAATGTCTAAAGGGGAACAACTAGAACTTAAAAGTGAAGATGAACTGTGTATTTCATAGATTTCTTCCAGGGTAGAAGAGTATGCTCCTTTCTTTAGAAAATCCCTGTCAAGTGTTCTACAATATTAAGATGAAGAACCAATCAGCGTGGGAAAGAACTTTAAGGAGTACAAAAAATACAAGTAAACTATTATCAGTCACACCTCTAGACTGCAGTTACAAATTGTGAAATTTGTTTCAACATCAAACACGGAATGGATGCATATGTAAATCTGGGTATAACTGTCTTCAAAGAAGTGAACAAAACTTTATTTTTCGCTCTTACTAATATAAAAATTTCAGATGATCACATAAATCCATTTGAATCTGTTGGTTCCTAGCAATCAGTGTGTTAAATTATAAATTCCATAATTTAGTCTTCATTAAAAGAAAATAAAAAGGATTATCTATTATCACTGTCCTTATCGATATCAATGTACTGTCATTATCATTTACCAAGAATATGCCCAGGGCTGAGCATACGGAAATAAGGTGCACTGAATTCTGCTAAATGAATCCAAAGTTTTTGATGGTAGCTTGTGGAATGACTTTCTTTTGTGCTCAGGAGAAAGCAACAGAAGCATAGACTAGTTTAGTTGCAAAGAAATTCACTTCAATGTTTCCACACACCTGTCCATAGACTAAAACTAAGCTGCTTTTCCTGTGCCTGAAAAGCCTTGTTCAGACGCTCAAGAGGATGCAGAGTAGAAAGCACTGTGGCTAATATTACAATACCTGGGCACACAGAAGTGTTATAGAAATGTTAGCTACTACTTATTATATTTATAACTTAGGGGGATGGACATCAGGGGAGAAAATGTTTACCCTCTGAGGCAACCACAGGCTTTATTTCATTCAATAAACAGTTGCTGGGTGTCTGCTATGTATCAGGTGCTGGAGTCAGATGTGAACAAGATGCAGCTTTGTCCTCAAACAGTTCATAGTCTAGGGAAGGAAAAAGACCCATAAACATTAATACCCTGTGACAGTGGGAATTAACACAAGGTGTAGTGGTTGCACATAGGAGGGAGTGATTAACTCTATATGGGGGAGTTTTTGAGATGGTGACTTCTGAGCTGGACTTTGAAGATGGACTGAGTTTGAGAGATGGGCAAATGGCAGATGGAGGGCATTCCAGGCTGAGGAATAGCACTGGAAAAGCACAGACTCAGGAAACCGTGCCCTTGGTCTTGCCAGACTACCAAGTGTGTGCACGCATGTGTATATGTTGAGGCTGGAGGTGGTAGGAGATGCAAAAGACAGGCTCTCACATAAGTATATTTGATATCACTTACACCAAAATGGAAGGAGCTGGAGGTAGGTCAAGGAGCAGTGACTGTGGCCGGATCATGGACAGCCTGGTATTTACTTAGTTCAGTTGTGTGTAGCTAATTCAAGGCAGTGGTGATGGGACTGGAGAGGGAACAAGAAGTAAGTAGAGGGTAGGACAATTGGGACTTGGTGATTAATTGGGAAGTGAGAGAAATGGAGGAATCCAAGCTCACTCCCAGGGTTACCAGGCTTGAGATACAAGTTGGTAGGTGGATCAACTGGAGGGCTTTAGGGAGAATCATAGACTTGTAGGAATAGGTGATTTTCTTGTTGGACATGTTGAGCTTGTGATGCTTGTGAAATACTTAGGGGGAGACCTAGGCAGCTGGAGGCACATGGTTTGGACAGATCCTGGGGCCCTAGGACACAATGTTTATGATAATGGCTAACATTTCATACGTGCTTGCTATGTGCCAAGCACTATGCTCCACACTGTAAGAAAGCACTTAATCAGCAATCCTGCTTGCTAAACATGTACCAGCAACATAATGGGGACACAATAGGTATTTCATTGAATGGATGCTCTTAATTAGTTTTCACAATAATTGTATGAGGTAGATATTATTAGTACTCTCATTTTTTAAAATAAGGAAAATGATCTAGAAAAGCTTAGATAAGTTGATCAAGGCCATGTAGCTGGTAAGTAACAGATCTATAGAATGCCAAAATCTGCCCTAAATATGTACTTGTATTGCCTAGTGTGAGACTCTAGATCCTCTGAGACTGCTTTCTCTGCCCAATCAGGGATCAGTTTCAAAAATCTCAAAGCTTCCTTTCCAGCTCCAAAACTCTGACAGCATAGAATAACTACTATGGAAATGCCTTGAATAGGCTTACATCACATTATCCTGAGGTGGCTGATGTTTTGGTAGCAATATTAGGACAAGCTCTGGAGTTGACACTTGTTGTGTTGGAGTCTTTTTTAGGATGGATAGCAGCATACCAAGCACAGGAAAATGGGAGCAGTCTATCCCAGGTGTAAGCAATAGTGGTGTATTCATTTCCTATTGTTGTAGATCAAATTATCACAAATGTAGATGCTTAAAACAGCATATGATTATTATCTCACAGTTTCTGAGGGCCAGAGGTCTGGGCAAGACCACTTGGTTCTCTGTTCAAGGCCTCACAAGCAGCAAATAAGATATCAGTAGAGCTGCATTCTCATCTGGAGGCTTGACTGGGGAAGAATTCGCTTCCAAACTTATTTGGGTTGGCAGAATTGATTTCCTTGCAGCAGTGCATCTGAGGGTCTTGGCTTTTTGCCAGTTGTTGGTTGGAGGCTGCCCTCAGGTCCTAGAGGCTGCCTGTAGTTTCTTGTCATGTGGATTTCCTCAACATGGCTACATGCTTCATCAAGTCAGCAAGGAGAACCTCTAGTGCGTGCTAGCAAGACAGAGCCTTAAAGATATCATGACATAATGATGAAAGTGACATCCATCATCTTTGTCATATTTTATGGATTACAAGCAAGTCCTGGGTTCTACCTGCACTCAAGGGGAGAGAATTACACAAAGACCCGGACACCAGAAGGCAAGAATTATTGGGGGCTTGGGGGTTTAGGGTAGCCTCTGTCCCCCACAAGCAGTTACATTGCCTATGGAGAATTTTAAAATAATTATAAAACCAATTAAAGTTGGTTTGCTTCTTTAATACCATGTGCTTCCAAATCTAGATGCTGTCAGTGATTAAATACTGCTTCCTGAAAAAAATCTTCGGTTGATCTAAATTCTAAAGTTGCTGGGATTGTATTTTTATTGACTTTTAATAATACACTGTAAAATTTCTTTTTGAAATGACTTATCCTTTAATAAGCATTGTATTTTGCATGGAAGTGAACTCTGTTACACTACAGGTTGACCAACTCTATGGACTCAACTCTTTGCCTTCATTTTACGAGTAAATTTCTAATGGTACAGAATCATTTGAAATTGTTTTTGGTGATGTGCATGTCTCCAACCCCTGTGGAAGTACACATTCCTGTGTCTAAAAGTAGATTTGGCATAAACAGAGATAGTACACTGATTGTAAAGACAAACTGAACTTAGTTTCTTTGGTTCATCACTGTATATAAGCATTTTGAATTTTTATTAGGGTTTAAAATGTAAAGTTGTGAAACAGTTCAAACTGTGAAATGTAATGCTTTCATTTGGTAAATGCACATTTGGCTAATATACAAAATATTTTATTAAATTTTAGTATTATCTTTAAAATTGAGAAAATTTTTAAATTGCTTTAAAACTAAAGAATGAATGCAGAAAATAAAACATTATATCAGTAGCATGATTTAGGAGTTGCCTACACTAGATAAGTTACTGTTGTGCTGCCTAGGAATAAAAATAAATAGCACTAATTTGGGCTTACATGTGCTAGACAGTTCTAAGCACTTCATATATACATATTAACTCATTAACATATCGTCACAGCAAACCTATAAGATAGATCTTGTTACTATCCTTACTGTAGAAACAATAAGAATCTGGGGTGCAGAAAGACTGCCCTCGGCTTAAGATCATCACCAGGAGTAGGGGAGCTGGAATTAGAGCACGGCAGTGTGGCTCCAATACCTGCACTTTTAGTCACTAGAAGGAAAAAACAAAGCAAAAACAATACCCCCAACAACCTTGCAAGCTGTCAGAATCCTTCAGGTGGGCTTCTTCTTTCCATCCCTAACCTGCTGGTTCCTGGACTGGGGGAGAGCTGGCAGCCCAGGGATCTTCCAGGGGGAGTTTTGGGGTGCTCCCTCGGCGTCCCCTCCTCTGCCCGCTTAGAACCCTCGCTGCGCCCTTGCCCTCGTGTACGTGGCCAAGGTTTCTCCAGGCCCTTCCCAGCTTCCGGTCTTTTGCTTCAGACCAGGTCGCTGGGGCAGGCGGCGCCAGGAGCTAGCGAGTCTATTTACTGTTTGGTTTCCATGGTGATACGTAGGCTCCATCACCGCCGCCCGTCAACGGCTCCACAGCTCGGCCTCCACCCGGCGCCGTGACGTCTGCCAGCCGCTTCCGTTTTGCCCATATTTGGCACGGCCACTGCACCGCCCAACGGCTCCCGCCTCGCCCCACCCCCGGCGCCGGCCACGCCCCCCCATGGAATGCTGGCGGTCGCTGGGTTCCACACCGCCCCCTTCCCGGAGACCCGAGCGTGGGCGGGGGGCTGGGGCGCCTGGGACTGCCAGAGAGGGCAAGGCTGATTGATGGATGAGCTCCGAGGTCGCTAACATTCCTTGACTCGGTGTCTGCTTTTTGAGGCTTCAGAGTCAAAGCACTGGGGCTGTCTCTTCTGTTCCGGGTGGGTGATCCGCGATCGCGATTTTCTCATTCTGTGCCGGGAAGTCAGGGAAATAGCTAACTTCTGCCTAATACTATTTAATGTTTTGTAAACTTGAACTCGTTCATGGCGCAGGGGAAAGCTTTGAAAACCGAGATTCTGGGACCAATATATTGCCTCTTGGGGGACAAGTGACCTTGGGGAGGTCACGTCCCTTGGCCTATTACAGTGAACTGTGGGGGTGGGGCCACTGTATCATAAGGCTTATGAGAGGAGATTTCCATCACCTTATAACTACACCTCCTCCCACTTCCGCATGAAACAAGGTGTCAGTGAAGTTTCCTTGAGGACCCCCTCAGTGACTGGATTTGTAGGTCTCTGTACCTTGCTCATATTAGGCGCTTCATTAATTTTAGTTAACTCTGATAATTGAATAAGTCCCAGGTAAGTTACCTTCGGATTTCACCTTCATAAATCCGAACCCCAGCAATTCTTCTTAGAGGGAAGGAACACTGCGGTGATTAATAATCGCGCCGCAGGATTGCTGATGCAAAGCTTTGTGCAGATGTAAAGGGCAATAAGCATTCCTATGAGGAATCTAGCAAGATTCCAGAAGTCTCCCAGGGAAACGTGGGCGTGTACCCTCCGGCCGTGAGGGCGGGGCGGGGAGGGCAATGCCGCAGTGCCCACTGCTGGGAAGCAGTGCGACTGGCCTGGACTCTGCTCTTTCAGCTGCCCCTCGGGGAGCTCCCCAGTCCCTCTGGCTGAAGGAGTGTGCCTTTCAGAATTTCAGATCTGGAAGGCACATCACAGGTTATCTAACTCAAATTCTCTGTCCTGCAGATGGGGAAACTGAGGCTCAGTTGGTTCACTCATCCAAATTTGCATAGCTAATCTAAGATAGACAAAAGCCAGATTTCTGGCTTCAAACTGGAGTTCCTTCCATGACACTAGATGCCTGCTTCTAACCCTTGTGCTCCTGTGGCTTCAGGACCCAGTTGCCTGGCACAGTTGCAGGACCCTGTTACAGGCTTACAGTAAAACCAAATACTGCCATACACGGCCTGCAGCCTGACATCAGGGCCTGGGATGATGGCCAGGGGTTATGTCCTCCCCAAAGCCAGGGCATTCCTCCTGACAGCAGCAGGAATGGCTACCCTTGTCCAGAGGACTGGTAGTTGGTTGTCCCCAAACCAGTCTTAGACTAGCAGCTGGTTGCTTTTCCTAGTTTCAAGCTTCACATTAAGCTTTACTCAACCAAAGAACAACAGAAGGCATGAGTCCCCTGCACCCATGGAAAACCCTTTTCTGCCACTTGGAAGGTCTTTTCATGTCACGTAGAGGTTCATTCCTGAGAGGAAGTGCTTCTTTAATGCTTCTCTTTTTCTCTTTAATCTCTCCCAACTTCCTCTTACACCCTACCCTGTTTCCTCCTAATATCTGGGCTTCATCTGAAAGCAATTCCGATGAAAAAAGACTGGTGTCCACCATGTGCCTTCCCTTCAGGCTCATCCCAACTGGCTGATGTGAAGAAGGGCCCCCGTCCTTCACTTTTCTCTCCTATTGGACTTGGAGCAGCAGCAGCAGCAGTAGTCCTGGCTGCTGGTGGAAATAGGAGACAGGGCTCCCATCTTCAATTCCAGGTGCATCTGGTGATGCAGACCCCAAGAAGAGTTTTAATTTGTTCACTCTGTTGGAAAGAGCAAAGCTTGGCAGGAAAAAAAAAAAATCACTCCAGTTTTTTTTTTTCTCCTGGTCTGTTTCTGAGGATTTGGTTGATTTGGATGCAGATTTGGTTGTTTCTCCGGCTGGAATTGCTTATTTCCTTCGTGCTATCCAAACCCCGCCCCTTCTTTCAAATTTCACCTTCTTTGTAACAACTTTTCTGACTCTCCTCTTCTGTATATCTGTTGAAATGCAACTGTATACAGATCCGGCATTACCTAAAAAGAGCACACACTGAAATGCTGTCTTCTTTACAGTTGTCTCTGAGGTTGGAGACCGTGTGTTAGGTGTCTTCTGTGTTCTTAGACCCCCCCATGGTGCCCAACACAGGGCTGGAAATAAAGCTACTTTCCAGCCCTTGCTAATTAATTAATTTCTTGCAGAAACAACCCTAAGCCCTTTCTTCTGTAAACCTTCCAGAACTCTTAGTTCTTTGGGAAATCTAGATTGTGATCTAATCAAACACAACCTTGCATAATAAGTCATTTCACAAAGCAATTTCACAAGAGAACACCACCCAGGGTGGGTTGAGGAAGTTTGAAGTGGAGGAAAGATGAGGAGGATGGTGACGTTGAAAAGTCAGAGGGCAAAGAATTAGGGGATAAGGGCACCTGCTCCTGGAATTCGAGAAGCAGCACCACTCTGGAGTTACAGTCAAATCTGGATTCCATCACTTAATAGCTATGTGACCTTGGGCCAGCTAACTCTCCTCTCTGTGCCACTGTTTTCTCATCTGTAAAAGAAGCACCTATCTCATAGCCACAGGATGAGGATAAATTTAGTTAGGATTTGTAAAGCACCTAAAACAGTGCCTGGAACATAGTAAATGCTATATAACTATTTGTAAATGAATTTTCCAGCTTGGTCATCTTGTAAATGGAATGAGGCAGATTATATGGCCCCTCGGTTCCCTTCTTCACCAGCCTTCTGGAGCAGTATGTGAGTTTTGGGGTCAGGCAAGTCTGGGTTAATTCCCGTCTCTGTCAATAGTTATGTGACCTTGGACACAGAAGGCTTTGCAGAGCCTCAGTTTTCTCATCTGGGAAGTGGGGATAATTGTGTCAAGCTCAAAAGACTGTCATGTGCATTATATGTTTGTAAAATGCCTGGCACATAAGGAGGTTAATAAAGAGATGCTGCAGATTTTATTATTATGATGAGGCCCAGCCATCCATAAAGGAGGCATGTCTGCAAAGTCTGAAGTTTCAAGAAAGACTGAACGTATTGAATAGCAATGAAACCAGCTCCATGGGGATGGGGGTGGGGGGGACTCTGGACCTGGGCCATGCGTTGATATCACAACATCTGAAGAAACCAGGAATGGCTTGACTTGCACATCTGCTCTAGGAACATTTTCTGCCTGAGGGTTGTATTGAGGGTGTGGACCCAGTGAGGCGGGGTGCCAGGAGCCCCTCCTGCTGGTGCATTCACTGTCGCTTTAGCTCTCCTTTCCAGGAGGGGTCAAATGACTTTTGTAAGAGGGGTCGTGGACAGGGTGGGCATTAGAAACCCGTTGTTGAGTCCGTGTGCATTTGGTGGTGATGGGGGGGGGGAGAGGTAAGGCCTGGAAACATCTTGCCCAGGAGGTGGACTCCCAATCTTGGTGGGTGCCTCCCCCCAACCCAGGGCAGAACTTGCCTGCACAGCTCCTCAAAACCACCATTCCCGACACTGACTGAGGACATCCCAGGTTGATTGCCAGCTATTATCCGTGGGTAGGGGTGGGGGAGGAAGGGTTATGATAGTCTTAAGGCCAAATTAATCTTGATTCCTTTCAATTATGTGTGGAAAATACTAAAGGGAATATGCAAATACTGTATGTATTCCTTTGAGTTCTTTTTGAAGGGGAAAGGAGCCTTGCAAAATCAAACGATGATCAGGTGTTGCAATTCCAAACACGTTTGGTGTCACTCTTATGGTCCTTGTATTTGACAGCTCGAGTCCCCTCGGACACACGAGGACTTAGTGGTCTACCACAGGCCAAGCAGCAGAGGAGGCTACTATGAAGTAGATGGTTATTTGGGGATCCCAAACTCAGTCGGAGACCTGGGTGGACTGCCAGCTTCACAAATCCAGTTTAGGAATGGTTTGGGGAATCACAGAGGAATATGTGAGCATCATTCCAAAAGATTTTGAGTAAGAGCAACATGGTAGGTCCAGATGAGGATTTCCAGAGCAGAACTCAAAGGTAGAAACTATCTTTTAAAAAATGTGGCTTATGAGGAGTCATGAAAATGCTGAAGTTAGTTGTCTCTAGGAAGGAGGGAATGTGTGTGTCCATTTTCTTTTTGCATGTTTGTTCTTTCCAATTTATTTGTTTTTGGCAAGTACATATTGCTTTTGCAATAAAAAAATATTTTTCAAGTGTTCCCAGCGAAGCGGTAAGGTTTTTTTTTAGTAGATAACAGAACATAATAAATGGAAATACTCAAATATACCCCACATTTTTAAAAAATACTTTTTTTTTTTTGCTTTCTCTCTTCTTTCCAAAAGAAATAGATGTTAGTGATGGAAGCCTTAGGAAATTCAGATAAGAAAAAAAAAAAAAACACCTGTAAGCCCATCAAAGAGATAATCACTGTCAACTTTGCCTTTCAAATAAACATTCTATGTTTTTTTGGTTTTCTTTTTGTGCATGGTCCGGGAATTGAACCTGAGTCTCCCGCATGGAAGACAGGCATTCTAACCACTACACTCTAGTTTCATACTCTTTAGTTTAGATACTTTAGTTTTTACAAAAGTGAGACCATGCTATACATACTATTTAAAAAAAAATTTTTTTTTGGAATCTGAAGATTTTATTGAGATATATTCACATGTCATATATTCCACTAAAGTATATAATCAATGGCTTGCACTCAATTTTAGACCATTTTCATTGCTCCAAAAAGAAAAACATCAGCTAGACACAAAAATAGAAAACCTAAAACACTCCATATACCTTACTGTCCGCCCCCTTCCCCACATATTGACCCATAGTATGGTTTGATACACCTGTTACTGTGGAGGAAAGAAAATAAGATATTACTGTTGACTATAATCTGTAACTTATAATAGGTCATTTTTCCCCATATGCCACTCTATTATTAACCCTGGGTACAAGTGCCTGCCCTGCATTTGTGGTAGTTCATGCAAAACCTTATTTATATTTGTAGTGTTAATCGGTGACATACATGACTCTAAACAACCCCTTTCAACCAAATTCGCCTACAATCCAGCATTATTACTTATAATCCTAATAATGAACTATGGTCACCTCTGTCCTTTCCCACTAAGTTCAACCTCGTTCAAGTTAGGTAACCGCTCCCCCTTCTCTAACTTCTATCTCTAGGCACCCTATATTCTATGTTTTAAGACTCTGAGTATACAAATCTGGTCTGTTCATATTAGTGAAATCATACAATATCTGTTCTTTTGTGTCTGACCTATTTCACTCGGCATTATGTCCTCAAGGTTCATTCATGTTATAGGTTGCATGCTTCAGGACCTTTATTCCTTCTTACTCCTGCAAAATATTCCATCATATTATACATAATATTTTGTAATCTGCTTTTTCCACACGGTAGATCATGAACTGTGTTCCATGCCATTAAGTACTCTTTTACGTGATCCTTTCAAATGCTGGCCATATGGGATTCTGGTTATAGACATACCACAACTGAGCCAATCCTGTTTTGTTGGACCTTTGGTTTGTTTCTAAAGGCTGCAGATATTCTTGTGGCTCAATTTTGGCACACAGCCAAGATTATTTCTTTAGAAGTGGACACAAGGGCGTGTTCATTTTTAAGGCTCTTGGAGTGACAAACAGTACAAATAAGTGGTCAAATGGGAGGCTAGTCTTGGCTCAGCCGGTTTCTAGCTGTGTAATCTTGAGCCAATGACTTCCCCTCTCTAAGCCTCCATCTTCTCAAACTGTAAAATTGGAATGATAGCAGCTATCCAATAAGATTTCTGTGGGGACTGGGTGAAAAAAAAATGTGTAGGGAAGGGGCCTGGTACAGAACATGGCCAGCCTTTAATGAGTGGTGAGTCTTCTGATTTACGAATGGGCTTTTCTTTAGGGGCAGGGTGTTGCCTTGAAGCTTGAGGTCTGGTTGTGCGGGGAAGGTTGGGCTGATGATGGAGCGCGGGGGAGGTCGAAGTGGACTATAGGGCAGAGGCAGGCAATGGGCGAGTGAGTGAAAGGTTAGCAGAGGAGAGAGTGGGCAGCAGGGGGGAGAATGGGAACTCAATGGACAGAGGCAAATTGTTCACATGGACCATTTGGAGCAGACACCCTCTGACCCTCAGAACTCGAGACATATGCTGGTCACTTTAGGGCCTGGGAGGCTGCCTCTCTAAGGTCTGAGATGGTGCCTGTGTCCTCTGGTCCCTGACAACCTTGAGGCTGCTTGCTACCTCCCTCCCAGTCTCATCTTGCATCACTCCTGCTGGCCTTCTTTCAGTTCCTTGAGCGCACCATATTCCTTCCTGTTGTGTGAACTTTGTACATTCTAGTTCCCCAGGCTCGAACTCCTACTCTTTTCCTGGCGAATGCTTACCCATCTGTTTTAGTTTGTCAAGCTGCGGAATGCAATATACTAGAAGTGGAATAGCATTTAAAAAGGGACTTTATTAAGTTTCAAGTTTACAGTTCTAAGGCCATGAAAATGTCCAAATTAAGGGACCAACAAGAGGCTACCTTCACTCAAGAAAGGCTGATGCAGTCCAGAACCCCTTGTCAGCTGGGAAGGCACCTGGCTGGTATCTGCTGGGGTCTTTGGCTTCTGGACACCTCTGTCAGCTGGGAAGGCATATTGCATCGTCTGCTAGCTTTCTCTTCTCATTTCATAGGGCCTCCCTGGGGTGTTTTCATTCTGCAGCTTCAAAGATCTCTGGCTGTGTGGGCTCTGTTAGCACTAAAGTTTTTTCAAAAATGGTTCCCTCTTAAAGGGCTCCAGTAAGCAACCCCACCTTGAATGGGTGAAGACACATCTCCATAGAAACCACCTAATCAAAGTTACCACCCACAATTGGGTGGGTCACGTCTCCATGGAAGCAATCAAAAGATCCCACCCAGCAATACTGAATGAGGATTAAAAAAACATGGCTTTTCTGGGTTACACGATAGCTCCAAACTGGCACACCATCCTTCAAAGCTTAAAGCTCACTTCCCTGATCATTCGCTGAAAACCAGTCCACCTTTTCATCTCCCCTCGCCTTTCCTCTTTCATGGGCTCCATACCTGCACAGCAATGCCAAGGTGTGTAATCACATGTGTTTGTGGGGGTTCGTACCCCTGGTGTCCCCACTAGGCTGAAAGCTCTGTGAATGCAGCAACTGTACATATTTTTTCTCACTAATGCATCCCTGATGCACAAGGTACACTCAATAGGCATTTGTTGAAATGGAAGCATGAGCAAGTTCACCTATGACCTGTAAAATGCTTTTTGCACCCTCTTTGGTGGCTTTCAATTCTATCTTGACTGATGCTGGCTGCTTGGTTGAAGGAATAGGAAATTTGGGGCTGTGAGGAATGCCTTAGCCAGCTCAGAGCTCTCCCATAGTATGCAGCAGACTTCCTTTCTAAGACTAGCAACGTTAAACCTGTGTTTCTCAAACTTTAATGTGTGTGTAAATCACCTGGGGGATCTTACGTGCACATTCATTTTCAGGAGGTCTGGGGTAGGGTTTGGGATTCTGCATCTCTAACAAACCCTAGGGTGATGCTGATGCTCTTGGTCCAGGGACCATGCTCTGGGCAGCGAGGCTTCTTTTTACAGCCTCTCTGAGGTCTACGCGCAGCTGGGATTTCCGGGCGTAAGGTGGAGTGCTCCGCCCTCTGTTGGCTACTGTTAGGCATGACAGCCCCTGCCCAAGTAGAGACAGAGCATTCACACAACATGCATGAGAAACAACATCTCAACATCTGAGAAGAGCAGGTGGGCACATGGATTTCTGACAGTGGTAGGAGATTTGCCCTCAAAGAATACATTCTATGAAGAGTCCCTGTCACCCAGCGGTGCACTGACCTGAAGGATGTTGGGTTGGGAGGAACCCATCTAGTTGGTTGTCTTCTTTTGTCACCCTGTTTGCTTTCCCCACTTTTATATATATGTATAACCGAGGCCTTTCTTCATCTGGGTCTTTTAGGACTTTTGGCGGTCCTGGGTACTTCTGCCTTTGTGGACTGCTTCCTCTAGAAAAATTAACTAGAAGTTATATTTTTAGGTCTGTAGTGGCATAAATACGAATATATTCACACTCTATATTAAAACATTTTCTTTATACTGTAAGTTTATTTTTTTCTTCTGGTTTTCTGTGCCTCGTGGAGAAGTCGGCACTGCTGTTCAGGATGGCTGGGTTATATCTGATACGCCCGAGACTATACTAGATGCTGCATCCTTGACGGGCTTGCTGCATTTTAGTGGTGATCAGACTGAGCCTGTACAACGGTCGAGGCAGAAGATGTGCCCAGTGTTTACTCTGTGCCAAGTGCTTCACATGCATTGTTCCACTGAAGTCTCAGAACAGCCCTGGTAGAAAGGAACTATTACCCACGTTGTGTGGATGAGAAAGCTAAGGCTGGGAGGTGATATCAGTGTCCTCATGTCACACAACTAGCAGGTGAGATTTGCACCTCAGGTCTGCGAGATCCCCCCTAGAGGCCGTTCCCTGGGTGTGACAGGATGTGTCTGACGAGCCTGCCTGGACGTGCGTTCCCCAATGTAGGTTACTGTCCACCATATCAAAGCTCCTGGGGAGGGGCAAGAGGCCAGGGGGGCTGGAGGGTCTTAGGGAAGAGGGAGACTGGGGGCAGGCTTTGGAGAAAGGGTAATTGCAGAGATAAAGTGGTAGGGGAAGGTGAACGTGGGACTCGAATGTATGTTCAGGGCACCACAGGGAGACTTTCCAAGCTGGAGAATGCAGAAAGTAAGGAAGCAAAGGGCAACGAGGCAACGGTTCTGGAGGGTGAGGAATTTGGGTCTAATCTTATGTTTAGTTTAGTTTCCTTGAGCCCTAATCTAGTCCTGGATCATCAATAACTCAGCAACGTTTTATCTGTTCTCCATGATTTCACAGACATGTCAGGAAGTTCAAATGACTGTGAAGCCCTAAGGGTAGGGAGCCTGTGTCTGGCTCAGCCTGTATTTCCAGGACCTAGCCCCGCACTTGGTGCATGGTCAGTGTTCAGTACACATTTGATGCAGGATTGGACAGAAAATGTGCCCAGTGTTTACTCTGTACCAAGTGCTTTACACGCATTGTATACACCCCAGTGTACAAAACCCTTTACAAGCCATGGCAGAAGGCAGCGTGGCTGGAGAAAGGGCTTCAGGCCAGAAGAGGGCGCCCTTTAGTGAAACAAAATTTATCGTAAGCAACTGCCCCCACCTTTCTGTGGGATTGTGCGCTGAGAATTTGCATTCCTGGGCCTTCCTTTAAACTTTAGGACTTAAGGAGGCAAGTCATTCATTCATTTTTTTTAAAATCAAAATCTTCATTTTTAATAGAGTATGTACAATTGTTTTTTTCTTAATATTTTAATGTTCCTCTTTAGAAGAGAATCATACTCGGGCACCCCATTGATAGAAAATTCGAGCAAGTTTAACCAAAATGAAAGATAAAGGAATGGATGAGTGTGGGTCTCAGAGCCTGATTATCTTTGCCATAACTATTTCCTCTTTGACTTTTGGGTAGAGGCAGTCCAATCAACTTTGGTTCCCAGCGAACAGCTGTAGCTAACACGCAAAGGATAGTAATCATGACTTTGGAACCAAAGCCTACTCAAGAACTGAGTAGTACAGTGCAGGTGTATTTGGGGGAATGGGTAGTGGTGAGGATGTGCACATGCATGGCATGCAGAGGGGGGCAGGGCTCAGGTGTGTGGGGAGTGGGGGTCAGGCGTGAGTTGTGGTTGGGGGGCAGCATGTACAGTTGTGTGGGCATGCCTTTCCTTGTTTTATAGTCCCTGCCTCCCTGTCCATGCACTTTTGAGGGCTCTGGGTCTTCCTTTGGAAGGGGCTACAGTAGGCTCAGTGCACTAGTTGGATGGTCTCTATGAGTAGGAAAATCTCACGTACCGTCTTCCATGATCCTCAAGAGAGCTTTGGGCTGCAGTGCTGAGGGGGCTGATATACCAAGCTAGTTGCAGTGGCAGGCACTTTCCTGGGTATAGCATCTTGGCCCCAGTGGAGTCACAATGGAGACTACTCACCCTGTTCTCTGTGTCTCAGTTCCTCAGCCTTTTCATCCAGAACTTCCCTGTAGACACTCTCAGGTCATTTGCACCCTGGAATTCGTGTTCCAGTTATTTATCTGTCACTTTGCTAGCTGTTTCTTGGAGCAGGTGTAAACTCAGTCTGTCCAATTCTGCAATCTTCCTGAAAGTCCTCTACCAATAATGCATGAAGTTTTAAATTATTTTCTATGAAAATGTTAGCAGGAGTTTACACCCAGGAAACATTTTGACTCTCCAGGGTCCTATTTCCTTATATGATAGCTGACTTGAATGGCTTCCAGAGATGAGACATTATCATGTTAGTCAGAGTACACATATAAGAAATGGAATCTCAGAGGAACACATGGTCAAAAAGTTTGCAATGTTGGGGCACTCCAGTCAGGATAGATTTTGAATGAAGTGCCCAATATGACCTCCACTGTGGGGCCCTAGGTTTTGCCATAATTTCTCAATCATTTATTAAAGTTCTTGGTTTAGAAGGAAGGCCTTCCAATGTAGTCCAGGCTGGCATTAACTTGTCCCCATTCATAAGCCCCTTTTCTTAGTCTTTTACTTGTTCATTAAAATGTTCAGTCTTTCTTGTGGCTTGAGGGTGATATAGAGAATGCAGAGTCTACTGGATGTTACATGAGTGGGCCACGGATAGCATGAGTCACAGATTTGGGACTCTCATCAGATGCAATATGTTCAGGAAAGCCAAACAGGAAACAAAGTGGTCTTCTAGGGTGTGGATAGTGAGGCACAAGTCAGTGGAGCAAATGGAAATGGCTAGATCACACTTGGAGAATGTGTCAGCTGTATCCAGGACCCAGTGAGAGATTCTGGGTGGCACAAGAGGCCCAATGATCTGCATCCTCAGATCTTCTGGACCTGTTGGCTCAGGAAGGTTCCTAAGTAGTATTGTTATCTTTGGCCAGAGCCTGGCAGATAGGACAGCTTTTTCATTCTGTCCCAGGTTCTTCTGGTGATAGTGTCTGTCCATACATGCAGGCCCACTCTAGGATGGTGTACTGGCTAGAAACTGTTATGTACCCCAGAAAAGCCAGATTCTTCTCATGCAATCCTGTGGGTGGGGTCTTTTTATTTGGTTGTATCCATGGAGATGTGACCCACCCAAATCAAGGTGGTTCTCAGTCATTTTACTGGTGTCCCCCCACTTGTTAGCCAGTAAATGCTTTCTTTATGTTCTCTCAAAACCTTTTCATGGCAAGAGTTGAAGCATGATAATCTGCTGGAAAGTTGAGGTTTCAACACACAGGTGAGAGTTTTTGGGGTGACTTGGCCTCTCCATGCTGTCATTTTCCACTCAGAACTATGGCCGCCATCGCCATCTTGAGTCCATCACTGCTACCTAGGGAACCCCAGGATGCCATGCCCTTTGCAGTCTCAAGTGATCTGGGTCAAATTTACTTCATTCTTGTATCTCAATCTGTCTTAACCCTAGATTCCTAATTAGGAAAAGGGGCTAAAGGTAGTTTATTTCCTCTCTCTCTTTCATGTTCTCTTAATACTGACAGCACTTACTAGAGATGTAATTGTTATTTGGGGAGGAGGGAGCCCTTCAGCTCATCATTTTGTGAGTCAGGAAGTTAGACAGGACTTGACTGGGGATTTCTTCTGCTCAGTGTGGCCGTGACTGAGGTTCTGTGGCAGTCGGAGGGGAGGGATGGACTGATCTGGAAGGTCCAAGACAGCTTCACTCACATGGTACAGGTGTAATGTTATATTCCTTTTGTGTGATTCTTTGATGAGGTCTGCCTCCCTCACTAGTGTGGAAGAGGTCTTTTGCCAAAGGGCAGAGATCATGTCCGTTTTTGTCTATCATTTTATCCCCAGCACCTAGCACAGAGCCCGGCCCATGAAGCGTGCTTAGTAAATACTTGTTAAATGAGTCAGTGATGTAATTCTTATACAGATCATCAGGATTCTCAGAAAATAGGGACAGATGTGAGTTTATGGTGGTGACTGCGGTGCTTATCTGGGTTTACCAAGTGCCAGGACCGGGCTAAGTAGTTTACGATTTGGCTGGTTGATATGACTTATCCCATTTTATAGAACTCCAAACGATGAGGCCCAAGAAGCACCTTTTATATGACAAATTGGAGGATCTGGGTAAGCTCAGAGGCCCTGGAGGTCAAGCATTTTATGTTTGATGTTTTTCTGCAGTGGGAGAAGCCAACATGATTTAGTAAAAGCGCTCCTGATTGAAGTCTGGGGTGGATTCAGAGCATTAGTATATTCTCTGATGTGCTTGCTGTCTTGCTGTGGGCTCTGCCTTGCCTGGAAGGCAAGAACCTTTGCCTGGGCTCTTCTAGATCTTGTTACTGTGATGGGGAAATACCCCGGAGTGCTGGGAAATTCATGCCCCGGCAGGGAGCTGACTTCCTGGCATCCCAGGGATTCCAATTTCAGCCTGCTGTAACCAATCAGCTAAGGAGCTGCTTCAAACTGACAAGCAAAACAAAGCCCAACAAAAGCAGCTGGAACTCAAGCAAAGGACTCAGGTGGGGCTGGGAGGGGAGTCAGGCCTGGCGTCATCCAGGCTCCGGGCCAGGCCGTTGTCATGGTGACCTCTGGTTGCTTTACCCGTGGGCAGCAGAGCCTTCTCTGAGGGGAGAGCCCAAGGAGAGGGCAGGAGTGCTCAGAGGAGCCCAGGCTTCTCCAAATAACAAAAACCCAGAGACGCCACTGACACTTCCAGAGAACTGCACCTTCTCTTTGGAGCTGGGCAGGCGGCCTGCTGGGCAGGGGCTGGGAGTGATCAGTCCAGCCTGAGAGGGAGGGAAGTGGCCACTGAACAAGCAAAGAGCCCTCTGGAACGGCTGGAAGACTTTGCAGGCAGAAAGGATCACAGCTGTGTTGGCTTTCTGGGAAAAACATGAACTGAAGGAGATCACCGAGTTCTTTAAAACAAAAACAAAGAAACAAACAAATAAACCCCAATATGCACACGACACATACACACAGCAGCTAATGGAGAAGAGAGAGGCCCTGGGAACCTCAGAGGAGGAATGTGAAAATGTCCTGAAGTCCTTCTCCGGGAACATGACCTTTCTTTTTTTTTTTTGATTACCATAATTCAACTAATTCCCTGTAGGGCAAGTGGAACGAACAGGGTCCAGTGTAAAACAAGACATTTGATAACATCTGTTTGGCAAAGTTTGTCACATCAAAGTCCGACTAGGTGCATGTCCGGTGTTCACATCCACCAGGAAGGGTTATTATTATTATTATTTTTTTGTCAAAGAATAGACACTCTTTCTGGGTAATGTGCAATATTCGTCAAAACAAACGCAGTAGAGGAAAGAATCGTGGTACCTTCCTCCAGAACTCTTGCTGCAAAAGTGCCTATCAATTAAAGCCCGCCTTCCACCTCTCTATTGCCCAGTGAGCCAGCAGTATTTGCTTAAAATCTGACATCCGGGGCTTGACTGATGCCCTCTCTGAGCCTCTGTTGTGTGTTGATCAAGTGGGACTCAAATCTTTCTTCTAGTCGATTGTGAAGAACAGATGTGAAGGCACTTTGTGAGCAGAAACGTGCCATAAGAATGTGAAATGTGATTAAGATATCATTTCAAAATTAATTGTGAAGGCACAGATGCCAAAGGGCAAGTTAAAAGGAGAAAGGGGGTCGTGGGCTTAAAGGGATACTAGGAAAAAGATTATAGCTGGTAATTAGAAGAATCGGAAAAAGCCCAAATATCTTAGGAAAGTAGGGGGGAATTTTGGGCTCTTTTTCAGGGGCTAAAGGGACAAAACCAACTTGGACTATCACAGCAATTTAAAATACTTCTCTCTTTTGCTCTGCCTGAATTGAGAAACAAGTCAAGCCCACCCTTCAGGAGGAAATGAAACGAAACGAAACAATGTCAAAACATCACCTCTCAAATTTCTTGAAGGGAAATGGTACAATTACAACACAATTCTGGGTCGAAGTTTATGAGATCTGGAATCCAAATGTGTGGGTGGAACTTGAGTCTCCATTAGAGAGTCTCACTAATTTTCTCCAAAGCACCTTTTTTCATTTAAAAAAATGAGCCATTAATCACCACCACCACTGGCTCAACATATGTGATATTAGCAAATATTAGCAATTGCCAAGAGTGATGCTAAATTAGTTTTCATTTCTTCAAAGAACCATGCAAGGTGAATCTTTTTTTATAAATAGCAACATGAGGCTCACATTTAGCAACTTGATCTTTCTATCCTTCTTCATAAAATGAAAATAACATTAGAGGTAGCAAAGTTTAGCAGTTTGCCTCAAGTTGACATAGCTGGTTAAGTGGTAAGGCCAAGATTTGAACTCAGGTCCATCTGACTCCAAGCTTCTGCCCTGGAACGCTAGACTACTGTAGAGACAATGCTATTACTGAGAACGCTTATGAAACAACTGGTGACTCTATTGGCTCTGAGAGCAATAGGTGAATTGCTTTGTCATGACATGACATGATATCCCAAAGATACTCAATGAGGAAGAGCAAATGAGCAACACAAGTGTGTGTTAGCAGGAATTTGGCTTTAAAGGTGGATGAAACCACAAAGTGCAGAGGGAGTTATTCTCATTCTTGTGGATGGAGAAAATGAACAACATAAAACTGTGGTGGTGAAGATAATCAGTGCCTCTTAATTAAGCATTAGCCAAGGTGAGCTGGCCATTGCAGGCCTGGCCAGGATTGCCGTCAAAATCTTACATTTACAGTTTGTGAGATGCATATAGACAAAATTATTTCATTGATTTGTTTCCTGTAAAACTGAGGACCACCTGGAGATGACAAGCACCAAAGGATCAGATGTTTTCTAGGACATGAGGAAGTCTGATTTCTTTGTGATAGGATGACGTTTCTCTTCTTGTCTTTTCTACCTGCCTTCTTGGGGCCTGTCACATTGATGCTAAGGACGACAAAGGAAGGTTTTTGGTAATCTGGTTTGGTGATCTGGTTTTGGGCCAGAGCAGAGTGCTGGTTTGGAGCTGTTATGTACCCAAGAAAAACCCTGTTCTTCCAATCCAGCTTGTGGGGACAGACCTACTGTTGGGGGGGACCTCTTGATGAGGTTGTTTCCATGGAGATGTGGCCCTGCCCTTTCGAGGTGGATCTTGATCTGCTTGCTGGAGTCCATTAAAAGAGCCAGAGAGTTTAGAGAAGCTAAGAAAGAAAATGCACCAGCAGAAGTCAGAAGGACCCACAGGAGCTGAGCCATTTTGAAACCAACCCAGGAGAGAAGGGCCAGCAGACGTCACCATGTGCCTTCCCATATGATAGAGAAATCTGGATGAAATGACCTTTCTTCAATGAACGTATCTTCTTGTTGATGCCTTAATTTGGAAAGTTCCATTGTCTTAGAATTGTAACTTTTAACTTAATAAATCCCCTTTGTAAAAGCCACTCCATTTCTGATATATTGCATTCCAGCAGCTTTAGCAAACCAAAACAGTGGTGGTATTAATTAAGATAGACCAGTGTTTTAGTTTTCCTTGGCTACTCAAGAAAATACCGTACAATGGATTGGCTTAAAACAATGGAAATTTATTAGCTCACAGTTTCGAGGCTAGGAAAAAGTCCAAATTAAGGCGTCAGTAAGGTGGTGCTTTCTTCCTGAAGACTGGCATTCTGGTGCTGGCTGCTGGTGACCCTGGGCTTCTCTGGTCACATGGCAATGCACATAGCAGTCGCTCCCATCCTCTCCCTTCTCTTCCAGGTGGGTTGAACTTCAGCTTCCTGCTTCCCATGGCTTTCTTTTTACTCTGTCTGAATTTCATTAGGCATATAAAAGGTCTACTTACAATGGGTTCATGCCCACAGGAATGGATTAAGTTTAAGAACATTTTTTTTCTGGGGTACATACAGCTCCAAACCATCACACCACTCAAATGGAGGAGGAGACAGAACCTGTTACCACAGAAACATAAAGGCACTCATCATCCATCCATCCATCCATCCATCTGATGGTTGTTGAGTACTTGCTATATGCTAGGCACTCTTTTTAGGTGTTAAGAACCCAGTAATGAATGAGATGAAGTGGTTGCTCTTGTGAACATCTATTCCAGTGGAGAAGAAGACACCAAACAAGAAAATAAACATACAAACAAAACAAGTCCAGATAGAACTGAGGGCTATGAACAAAATAAAACTGAGTAAAGGGAGAGAGAGAGCCACTGGTCTGGGAGTAGAGACAAGTTTTAGATAGGGTCGCCATAGGTGTTTATCTGAGGCTATACGAAGAGATTAATTTAATTTGCATATATAATTTCCTGTCCCAGGCCTGGACTCCACTCTTAGTGAGGCTGCTTTCTTCTTTTTCCCCTTCTCCCACAGGATCTGAGGGAAACCCATTTCCCCAAACCTCCAGGTTCTGGGGTTGACTAGAGGGGATTGGTGGACACTTAGGCAAGGGGATGAGGAGGAGAGGAGATAAAATTAGATGCTGGCAAGAGTAGTAAAGGGCTGTAAAGGTACTATTGTGTCCCTATGCAATAATAATTCTTTCTCTCACCATTTCCTAATAGCACCTAAATTCTCCTTTGAGGTTTGGGTGGGATGTAAAGGGGGTTCTTGACTGTCCTGAGCTGATCAGCATACCAATTCTTTTGCCTCAGTGATTGGTTCAGATTGTGAAGTACAAAGCTTGAGACTTCTGATGTGTGCAGAAGTGAAATCCTCTTCCCTCCTGGATGTCAAAAAGGATGTATGTGGTTCTAGCTCCTGTAGGCAGCCATCTTGTGACCACGAGGAAAGTCAACCTGAGGACAAAACCAACATGTGGAAGAGTGCCTGGAACAGAGAAGTAGAGCCAGAGTCCTAGTTAAACTTCTCCTGAAACCCATATCGCTTCTGGATTTTTCTGTTTGTGAACCAATTAATTCCCATTCAACAATTCTTTACTGAGTGCTTGTTACATGTTAGACACTGTTTTATATACTTGGACAAAATCTGGGTCCAGTTTTTGTTGGGTTTTCTTTTACTAGCATGGGGGGAGCATGGGCAGATGGTCACTGGAGCACCTGGACTTAAATCTTGCTCTACCATTCCCTGGCTTTGTGTGTGACTTCAGACAAATCATTTAACCAGTGTGCATAAGTTTCCATGTATAAAGTGGATACTACCTCATAGGATTGTTGTTAGGATTAATTGAAATAACATGAAGGACGTGGGGCAGTGCCTGACACACAGTAATTGCTTGTGTGGATGCTGTGATATGCTGTCCAGACCCCCATGCAGGAATTGACTATGTATTTCCCTAGCTATTGGGAATTGTCAATGGCCAGTCCTTTACAGAGGTAGAGCAGTCTGCATCTAGTGACTGATCTATGAGGACCTCTAAAGCCAGACTTGTTGCCCCAACTCAAGACACCTCTTAAAGGACCACACCAGTTCTAGAGGTCTGCATGGAATTGATTGAAAACTTTATTGGGCTTATATATCAGCTCAACCTCTCCCTCTGCTGCATTCTGCTCCCTTTTTACAGCTGTTGATCCCAACAACATGTCGTGTCTGCTGTCGCAGAGTCTGTTTCCAGGAGGCCAACTGATGATTCAATAAATGTTAGCTTCTATCTTCATCACCGCTACCATCATCATCATCCAAAAGCATCCTAAGTGATAGAGAAAATAAGAGAGAGGCTCCAAAGTGAAAAGGTTTCCCTGATAAGGGAGAGAGAGGTGATTGTGTGGGGCAGGCAGGAAGTCTAGAACAAAGACCTTGTACTTTTTTTTGCATGGGCAGGAACTGGGAACTGAACTCGAATCTCTGGCATAGCAGGCAAAAACTCTGCCACTGAGCCACCATGGCCTGCCTGACCTCATACCTTTTGAGGAGCTCAAGGAGTCGTTAAGTAGAGGACAGGAGTCCTTCTCAAATGCCTATCTTTAGTGACTCCTGTGGGGGTTGGAAATGATGAGTTGACTCTAAGGTAAAACTCAGTGTCTGAGTTTGGCCGCCTGTAAGCTTTTTTTTTTTTTTTAATGGATTTATCACCTCTCCCCTCAGCTATTAAGAGTGCAGTACTAAGTTACACTTTTATCTTTCTCTTCAGTTTTCCTGCTGTGGCTATTCTGGGAATTTGGCAAACACTTTTCACATATAAAAGCTTAGCTTTGGGCAGTGCAACGGTGGCTCAGTGGCAGAGTTCTCACCTGCTATGCCAGAGACCCGGGTTCAGTTCCCAGTGCCTGCCCATGAGAAAAAAAAAAAAAAATCTTAGCCTTAGTGCTGTGATGGGGGCACCAACTGGAAGGGGACAGAGACTTCTGGATTTATAGTCGCATGGGGGCAGGCTTTAGCTATCTCAAAAATCTGGCGAGCCCTCAGGATCCTTGTGTTTGTCGGGATCCCTCCCTGGGGAAATGCAAGCCAGGGTCTAGCACATGACCTGTTCAGCTTTGCTGGAGGAGGAACCCTGTTTCTGGCCTCTGGCTTTTCAAGTCAAGGGATGGTGATGAGAAAAGTAGGCTGGCTGTGATCTCGCTTAAAAGCTAATGGATTCAATGGAACCCCACAGGTGTTACTTGAGGTCCCACCATGGGCAGGACATGAGGGAGAGCTTGAGAGAAGTGGTATGACATACAGAGATGAAAAACCATGCTCCCATGCACATGTTGTAATGCCCAGTGGAGTGTGCATCAGATTTGTAACTGAACAGACCAGAGCTCAGATCCTGAGTTGACTCTTAGTTTTGCCACTGAATGATGTGGTATTATAATAGGGGTGAACTGATGAACTATGGAAATCTATGGGCAGGAGATGGTAATTCTGGGAAAGGGCATTGTCCTGGATGTTTCTACACTTAAATTACACACAGAAGCAAGAGCTTATGAGACATGATAGACATAGATAGAATCAATGACTATATATGTGTTTGATATCGATAAAATGATGAGAAAAATGAGAATGTTACTTATAGACAGAAGAAGCATGGATCATGTCTTTTCCATATTGAAGATAACATCATCCCTCAGTTGTCCACTCAATGGTAACCCTCACTATGTCCAAGAAATGCAGATAAATCCCATGGCTGCTCAGGAGATTAATTGGGGTGCTACAGTGTGACCTGGTGCATCTGCCTGGAGTCTTCCGGTAGAGCAGATTTGCTGACTCCAGGTACCACCTTCGGTTCTGATCCCTGAAACCACCCCTGCATTAGGGGAGGTTGGTGTGGCAGAGAGAGAACATGATACGTGAACATTGCATAGCCCAAGACTCCAGCTTCCATCTGCTTTCACCCTATCCTAGGGGGATGCACTTGCCCTACCTCTTTCTCCAGTTTCTCCCTGAATATTTTAAATTGATCAAATAAACTGTGTGATTCAAGCACCCCAGTGTGGTCTGTGAGCCTTTGTGTCCTGTGACCTCTGTGGCAGCCTGACTCAAAGTGCAGTTTGGGGCTACCACTGCCTGGACGTAATATCCAAAAGAGCCTTAGATCAGCCTTCCTAGAAGCAAAGCCTGAGAAAGGGATTCTTGTGTGAAGGATTCATGATGAAGTTCTGTATGAGAAAAGTCCATGAGCAGGTGAGAAAAACAGGGAAGAAGCCAAGCAAAGACAAGGTTCAGCTTATGTATAGCCTCAGCCTGATCCCATTAGGAGCTCTGGAGTGTGATGTCACCACGGATGTGATCTCCCTTACGAGAGGGCAAGTCTTTTGTACCCTGAATCTGGGGATGAATGCACCAGCCTAATTAAGGGGTATCTGGTAGGGAACCAGCAGCATCTGCGATAGGGGATGCTGAGCCTGAACTCCCATGCGGGTAAGCTATAGGGGCTAGGGAGAGAAGGGAGAACTGAGTAGCTTGGGAAAATAGTGGGGAAAAAGACTGGCAGTGCAAGATGGAATGTGACTTGGGGGGTTCTGAAAGCCAGAATAAGAAGTTATGACCTGATTCCATAGGCAGGAAGCCATAGGGAGCCACTGTGTGTTCTTGAGTACAGGTGTGGCTTGGAGCAGTGCTTGGGAAGAATCACATGGCACAGGAATGTGTTGGGAAAAAGTTGCTGACAAGGAGAGCAGCTGGGACTTGTCCATACTACAGGTAGCTCAAAGCATCTTTCTCCCCTGGGACCTTTGGGCAGCTCTATACAATCAGGCTCTAGTTTTATAGCCACGTCCCTGGCCTCGGTCTGATGGAGTCTATATTCTCTTAACAATCAGTCTTGTCCTGAAGGAAAAGAAACTGGTACCACATCCCCAGACAGGAGGTAAGCACTCACCAAGCGAGTCCTGGGGTGGGGAGGGTGGGAGATTGCATGTTGCTGAAGGCATTCCCTCAGAGAAGAACACCTGGTAAACGGTCCAGCCAGCTGATCAAGACTTGCTGCAGAGGGCTGATTCAAGCTGAAGTTAAACACCCTGATCTAGCTCCCTGTGCAGTTATCTGATCTCTAAGTCACATAGAGCTCTTGTATCCCCTGGCTTTTATCCAAGGCCCGGTGGCTACCAGGTCAAAGATTCCTGGCTTCAGACCAAGCCAGCCTCCACTCAGTGCTCCTTCCTCAGAACAGAGGTTTTGACTGGCCATCAAAACCTTAAGAGAGTCCTTCCTCCAAGTGCAAAGCATCACCTTCAGTGCTTGTGGATTTGGGGGTCCCACATGATTCAGTAAGCTTGGGATGGTGGTGGGTAAAGAATTTGCATTTTAAATAAGCACCAGGTGTCTGGAAGCAGGTGGTCCAAGGATCCTAACTGGGGATAGAGAACATTCAGTATTTATTTATCTGGGAAACATAACAACCCTATGAAGTAGATAATATAATTACAGATGGGTAAATTTAGGCTCAAAGAGTTTAAACTTCCCAAGGTAATGGGGTTAGTGAATGGCAGAGCTGGGATTCTGACCCATTTAGTACAGCCTGTGAGGTTATCAGATCAGGAGAAAAAAATATTACAGGAACTAGCTACTGCTTACATATCCAGTCTTATCACCCAACATTCCCCAAAAGAAGTCCTCAGTTTTAACTATGCCAACAGTATTAGTTAGGAACAGGCAAGACTAAGTTGCGGTAACAAATGAGCCATCAAGTTCATTTCTTGCTCACTTTCTATATCCATTGTCCAACAGCAGAGGGCTCTGTTCATTGCAATTGCTCAGGGATACAGACTGATCGAAGCTCTATCTTGACGTGTGCTTCCACTATTGCAGAAGAAGGAAAAAAGGACATTTGCTCTTGGACCATGCATTTCTCCCTGGAAATAGCATGCATGTCACTTCTGCTCAAGTTACATTGGCCAAGTAGGTCCTGTGGCAAAGCTTGAGTTCATCAAGGTATAGAAGTGTAAACAATAATAACAGTCCACTATACCAATCCACTCATAAATCTCTGAATGTGCCTTCTCTCCCGTCTTTGCACATGCAGCTGCATCTGCTGAAAATATTCTACCTTGCTTCTCAGCCAGGCTAATTCTGACTCAGTGTATAATGCTAGACTCACCTGCCACCACCTCTGGGCAGACTTTCCCACCCACCCAGGCTTGATTAGCTGCCCCAGTCTCCAGGCTCCTAAAGGATCCTGGGTTTATCTCTAGCATAGTCCATGTGGCATGTGTTGCAACTGTCAAATTACTTCTCCGTTGTTCCTTCCCACCGTTCACCGGCTGTGAGCACCTGGAGGGCAGAAGCATGTCCTGACAGACCTTGTAACCCCAGTGGAAGGCAGGAGAGGGCCAGAATGCAGGGCCAAATGGCAGAGCAGTTGGGAGCTGGATTCTGGTCCTCATGGGAGCTGTGCTCCTCTTCCCACAGAAACAGGATGTCTAGGGGCTTTAGAAAATGGGGAAGAGGAAGACAAAGATTCTGTGACTTCAGGATGAGCCAACTGCAGATGGGAAAGGAAAACCACCCCCTGCAGAAACAGTGGGGTTTTTTTCCCAAGGGTTCATTGCACCCATCATGGAAAGACTCACCTCAAACCTGGGTTAGTCACTGCTCAAAGCTGGCTGTGTCACTGTGGGATGAACTTCAAGGGTCCAAGGAGCAGATATGCTGCAGCTGGGGGAAAATCTTTGCTGTCCTGGCTCTGGAAGCCCTGATGCCCATTAAAGGTCAATGTCAGCAAAGAGGCAAGTATTAATGGCCTGGTGTGTCGTGTCACTGCCCCACAGCCTCTGGGGTCTGGGGGAGACTATTTGGGGTCAAGAACAGGGGCCCAAAGCCTGTCCAGCAGGGACAGTAATCTGACTCTGTAAGTGAGGTTCTATAGGAACTCTGGGCCTCCTACTGGGTGCCCACACCAGGACAGAAGAGAGGCAGAAAGGCCCAGAAGCATGCATGAGGCCTCAAACAACCAACCTGTCTTGTGAAGTTCAATCTTCTTCCCACCTTCCTCCAGCTGCCAGCCCTACCCCCTTGTCTCTTCTGGGAAGATAGGTGCATTAAACCAGATACAAACCCCAGTCCCTCCACTGTATTTTTTGCAAGAAACAACTTTTCAAGTACTTTCCTTTTTGGTGGTGGGGGAAGGGCTGCCCTAGGGCGGCACCCAGCCCACCTTACACCTTCCCTTCCTTTCCCTCCTTCTACCTCCCCCTGACTGAGTTCCCCCAGAGCTCCCAGACCTTTCACTCCATCAAGTACATTAACTTCCCCCTTCCTTTAAAGCCTCTGAAGTCCAAGACACCCTGGACTCAGAGGCTCAGTTTTGGTCTAATTCAAGGCCTTTTCTTGATAAAGAAATTACTTTCTCTGATAATTCTTCTTCAACTGCTGAGATAACACAGTCTCCACCTCATTTGCCTAGTCACCTGGTCCCACATGGACTAGTTAAGTCCTACCCCTTTGGTCTCAGGGACCTGATTTCCTAAGTTAAGGTTAGTGCCTCACAGGTGTGCCTCCCTCCTGCGTCCCCCCGCCCCCACCCCAGGTGCAAGAGCCAGCTTCCAAGTGCATCCATCTTTTTACAGTCTCTTCAAACTAATCTAGGTCTTTTCTATCAAGCATCTTACAATTCTTCCAGAATCTTCCCCTTACCCATTTATAAAGTCATTGCAACATTTCTGGTATTTGCAAATTGCAGCATCTCACTTCTTACTACCAAAATCTGTTTCAGTTTGCTAAAGCTGCCAGAATGCAATATACCAAAAATAGTTTGGCTTTTACAATGGGGATTTATTAGTTTACAAACTTACAGTTCTAAGGCCATCAAAATGTCAACAGGCATCAACAGGACAAAACCTGGACTCTGAAGAAAGGCTGCTGGCCTCTGGGACATCTCTGTCACATGGGAAGGCACAGGGCTGGTGTCTGCTGGTCCTTCATTCCCAGGTTTCATTGCTTTCAGCTTCTGGTCCCAGTGGCATCATCTCTGAGCTTCTGTGGGTGCTCTCCTAACTTCTACAGGGCTTTTCTCCATAAGCTTGTCTTAATTTCATCTCTTATAAAGGACTCCAGTAAGGGGATTAAGATCCATCCTGAATGAGGCAGGGCACATCTCAACTGAAACAACCTAATCAAAAGGCCTCACCCACAATAGATCTAAACCCTCAGGAATGGATTGAAAGACCATGGCCTTTTCTGGGGTACGTAACAGCTTCAAACCATCACAATGCTCAGACTCATTACTTCCTGATTATTTTACTCTGTTTTACTATTATCTCTGCTCTTGAGGTTATTTACCTCTCTCATATTTGCATGATGAAAATGCTAAGTAGAATGTTACTGAGCATCTCTTTCCAGCTCCATGCTCAGTGGTGTTACACTGGAAGCTTGCAATTGGCCTATGAAGGAGTTTTTTTTTTGTTTTTTTTTTTTTTTTTTATATTTTATTTTTTTTATTTTATTTTATTTTTTTTACATTTTTTATTAATTAAAAAAAGAATTAACAAAACAATTAGAAATCATTCCAATCTACATGTACAATCAGTAATTCTTAATAACATCACATAGTTGCATATTCATCATTTCTTAGTACATTTGCATCGATTTAGAAAAAGAAATAAAAAGACAACAGAATAAGAATTAAAACAATAATAGAAAGAAAAAAACAAAAAAAACAAAAACAAAAAACCTATACCTCACATGCAGTATGAAGGAGTTTTTATACCATGAAAACTGACAAACACTATAAATCAGGGATTGATTTATTGTTTTGATGATGATCTGAATTAAAGAAGTGATGGGGAAAATGTTAATAATGCAGATTAAATTTAAAAGTGTGTGGTATTTGTGTTACATTGTGAATAGCACAAAAATTGAGAAAATATTCTTTCAGTATTCAAAAACTATTATCCAGTTCAGCAGAGAAATCACTCCCAAATTGACTAATAAGTGTTATTTCCACATGTTATTTCACTTTTGCCTTATTCATTAGCATAAATGGAAATACCAGCCAGTATTCTGCTAAAATGATACCTGCTCATTAGTTGCAACCATAGGTTCATTATGGGCACAAGAATTCTGCAAAAATCAATAAAAGTTTTCTGTGAGGATCAATTGGTTATATGGAATTTACAATAAAGAGTATTGTGTATTTTATTACCATTTATAAATTCTGTGCTATACTACCTTTCTATCAGTATAATTTTACAATAAACACATGCACATATGCATACATGCGTTTTTTGGGGAGCGACTGGTTGTTAAACATTTACCAGCTCACTACTGCTGGGGTCTCCTGTTCTGATCCCGTCAATGAATTTATTGCTTACTGCTGCGCTCTGATGCCTGCTTGCTTGTCTGTATCCTGTGGGGACAGTAATGCGCTGCAGGGGAGGGTCAGGTGTGTCTCATTCACTGATGGTTCCCCCAGGCCCTAGTCCAGAGCCTGATACACAGGAGTTGCTCAATAAATAACCTCCTGGATGAATACGCTAATGCAAAAACACTTCCGGGTCCTGATGCCCCCGAGAGGTTCTGATTCCTGCTCTCTGTGTCCACTTGCCGGCGGAGATGGGTGTCTAACTGCGAGTTCTGTGTGACCAGCTCTGGGGTAGGCAGTTGGCGCAGGCTTCCTCTCATCTGTTCTCCAGTCCAGACCCCGGGAATGAGGCCCAGTGCTGAGCAGGGCTCTCTGGCTGCACTGTCCCACGGGCTGCCCGACAGCTCTCTGAGGCCAACAGGGGAGTGAAGAGCATTCAGGAGAGGGATACAGTGGGGCACAGGGTCAGGCTTCAAGCCCCTTAAGGGCAGGTGACAAACCTCAGCACTCTTGCACCATTCAATTTGGTGGCATCTGAAGTAAAGTCCACACACGGTAGCTTTGCTCACACTAGTTGTGGGACTTTGAGCAAGCTTCTTAACGACCCAGCCATTCCATCTGTCAAATGGAGTTCCCAGTGGTGGGAAGATGGGATGAAAAAGGCCTTGGGAAGCAGGATGTCCTCTGTTCCCTTCTCCCCAGGCTGTGCTGCGATCCCATTTCCTCTTCCCTTAGTTCCCCTTCCCAACCCCCACGGCTCCTGCCTGTAGAACCTGCTCTCGAACACTTCCCGTACTCTGCTCATGGGCTCAGTGGGGCCCAGAGGGTCCTCGCCCAACAGCTGGATCTGCTTTGCCAGATGGGGAAAGCCATGGATGGCCACTTACTGTTGTGGCACCTGCTTCAGTGGAGGTCTCCACCTGGGGAGGCTGCATGAGTCTCAGGGAAGATGCGCCTGGGAGGCAGAAGGGCTTTGAGTCCTAGCTGGGCTTGGCCTGAAAACAATGAAAAGTGAGGTTTGAGCAGTGGCTGTCCTCCTCCCTCAGATAACCACAGATGGATGGCTGGCACTAAAGTTTCTTTCCTTTCCAAACCTCAGGCCCTTGTTCTAGAATCAGGTGTCATGCAACCTGTGAAGTTTGCTGATGAAGTGAGCTGGGTTTGCTCAGAAGTAGACTGCTTCTTTCCTGGGGCTATTAAACTAGCCCACCTTTTTTTCTTTTTTAAATGTTTTAACATATATTGAATTTAATAGGTCCTCATGAGAGTTCTGAAATTTCTTTAAAAAAATTTTTTTTTAAAACACAGCAACATATAAACACGAACATTCTTACCATATGATCATTCCATTCTTGGTATATAAACAATAACTCACAATATCATCACATAGTTGTGTATTCATCACAATGATCACCTCTCAGAACATTTGTATCAATCTAGAAAAAGAAATAAAAAGAAAAGAAAAGAATTCATACATACCATACCCCCATCCCTCCCCCTCAACGATCACGAGCATTTCAATCTACTAAATTTATTTCATCATTTGGTCCCCCATTATTTATTTATTTTTAATCCATATGTTCTACTCATCTGTCGATAAGGTAGATAAAAGGAACACCAGACACAAGGTTTTCACAATCAAACAGTTACATTGTGAAAACTCTATCCATTATACAATCATCTCAAGAAACATGGCTACTGGAACACAGCTCTACATTTTCAGGCACTTTCCTCTAGCCTGTCTAATACACTTTAAACTAAAAAGGGGATATCTATATAACGCATAGGAATAATCTCCAGGATAAACTCTTGACTCTGTTTGAAATCTTTCAGTCACTGAAACTTTATTTTGTCTCATTTCTCTCTTCCCCCTTTCGGTTGAGAAGGTTTTCTCAATCCCTTGATGCTGAGTCCCAGCTCATTCTAGGAATCCTGTCCCACATTGCCAGGGAGGTTTACACCCCTGGGAGTCATGTCCCATGTAGAGAGGGGGAGAGCAGTGAGTTTGCTTGCTGTGTTGGCTGAGAGAGAGAGGCCACATCTGAGCAACAAAAGAGGTTCTCTGGGGGTGACTCTTAGGCCTAATTTTAAGTAGATTTAGCCTATCCTTTGTGGGGATAAGTTTCATATGAACAAACTCCAAGACTGAGGGCTTGGTGATTTGTTTTGATTATGAAAATAACCCATTGGTGTTCACTATAGAAACATTTAGAAAATATATAAAAAAGATACAGAATGAAATTAAAACCTCCTATAATCACTGTTAATATTTTGGTTTATGTCATTCCAGGATATTTTTTTTTGTGCTTCCAAGCATATACAACCATTTATCCATCCCACATATATATGCACAACTCTTCCTATGCAATGATGTAGAAGGCCCATGTTCTACTTTGCTAGCTGACAGAATGCAACATACCAGAGCTGGATTGGCTTTCAATATAAGGGGATTTATTTAGTTAATGTATAGTTGTTCAGAGGAAAGGCAGCTAACTTTCAACTGAGATTCTTTCTTACGTGGGAAGTCACAGGGTGATCTCTGCTGGCCTTCTCTCCAGGCCTCTGGGTTCCAACAACTTTCCCTGGGGTGATTCCTTTCTGCATCTCCAAAGGCCTGGGCTGAGCTGCGAGTGCTGAGATGAGGTATGCTGAGCTGCTTTGGCTGTGCTACGTTGAGCTCTCCATTTAAGCACCAGCCAGTTAAATCAAACAACATTCATTGCAGCAGGCACGCCTCCTAGCCGACTGCAGATGTAATCAGCAACAGATGAGGTTCACATGCCATTGGCTCATGTCCACAGCATTATAACTAGGCACCTTCCCTGGTCAAGTTGACAACTGAATCTAACTACCACAGCCCACCCTCTGTTTTCTGGACAAACTCCACATGTATGGGTAAATTTACTCTCCTGGCCCAAGATTTCCTGGCTCCAGACCTTAGCTTCCATGGTTGTGCCTCTGAAGACATTTTTACTTCAATTTGTCCCTTTTCTGTCCCTTTTAGTCCAGAGTGGCGGTGGTTCCATTTATACAGATCCCACAATACTTTTGTTGGTTTTCTATGTAGTGTGCAGGGATCATAACCATTAGATAATGGATGTTCTACAGATCCTTTCTGGATAATTCCATTTCCAATCCTGGCTTTTCCTGAAATGGTTGAATGGTTCCACATTTTGTTAAATCCTTACTTGAAGCCTCGCTTTCTGGAAGTCCAGAATTTTTCAGGCCACGAATCTCTTTTTCCTTTGTACCCAAGAGTTCATGTCTCAACTTATCTCTTTCCCTTCTCATTTTACTATGAATTGCAAGGAGCAGCCAGACTGCATTTTAGACATTTAGTTACCCAAGTTCATCACTCTCATATTCTGCCTTCCATCCACAAAGAATGCCTTCCTACCAGTTTTCAATGATCCATTCATCATTTCTGTCTAAAGCCTTACCAGAAGTATCCTTAGAGTCCACATTTGTACCAACGGTCTCTTCAAAACATTTTAGGCCTTCTCTATCAAGCGCCTCACAACTCTTCCATAATCTTCCCCTTATCCATTTAAAAAGCCATTCCAACATGTTTGGTATTTGCAAACCATAGCATCCCACTCCTTGTACCAAAATTTGTATTCGTTTGTTAATCTGCCAGAATGTAATATACCAGAAGTGGAATGGCTTTTAAAAAGGGAATTTAATAAGTTACAAGTTTATAGTTCTAAGGCCATGAAAGTATCCAAATTAAGGTACTAACAAACGGTTACCTCCACTTAAGAAAGGCTAATGCCCTCCAGAACACCTCTGTCATCTGGTAAGGCATGTGGCTGGCATCTGCTGGTCCCTTGCTCCTGGGTTCCCTTGCTTTCAGTCTCTCATTCCTGTCTCACTTGGCACCCATAGACCTTCACTTAGCTCCTATGGGACACAATTCTGAGTTCTAGCCTGCTTAGTATCTCATGGGAAGGCACTTGGTGATGTCTGCTGGGTGCTGGGTCTTGTGTTGGCTCTGAAGCAACTGTTCTTCAAGTGCCTGCATCTGCTGTATGTCAGATTTGAGGTTTCTTCAAAATGTTTCGCCTTTTAGAGGACTTCAGTAAACTGATCAAGACCCATCTTGAATGGACGGAGTCACATCTCCATCTAATCAAAAGGTCACACCCACAATTGGGTGTGTCACATCTCCATGGAGATGATATAATCAAAAGTTTTCATCCCACAATATTGAGTCAGGATTAAAAGAAATGACTGCCCCCATAAGAGTGGGTCAGTATTAAAACTTGGCTTTTCTGGGTTACATAATAGGTTCAAACTAGCACACATGCTTAAGATCTTATTGTATTTTATGATATTCAGCATAAGGCCTGGCAAATAGTAAAAAATGAGTAGATATTGCCATTGCTAATAGGAATTACTTATTGAGTGTTTACAAATGCATAACCTCAATCCTGGTGACCTCGCTCTGACACAGACATACTCTCGTTCATTCTTTACAGGTGAGAAATTTGAGGCTCAGAAAGATTATGTGCTTTCTCCAAAACCACAAAGCTAGTCAACAAAACAGACCAATATCCATTTCCGTATTTTCATAAGAACAAAATACACATTTACTGGTTTAAGAATCAATTTTTCTAAAGTTGATTTCAGAGGCAACTTACAGCTACTCAAGTGAAACTGTTTATGGAGAAAGAGGTTGGGAAGTAGGGAATCTGCCTCTGCAATGACTAGTTGTGTGATCTGAGAAAGTAACTCAACTTCCTTGACTCTCAGTTTTTGCATCTATAAAGTAGGGTATGCATGAAGAGAAGGGTTAGCAATGTGCCTGGCGTATAGGAGTGTTCGATAGGCATTGGTAAAAGTTGATGTCAATTGGAAAACATCAAAAAAACGCAAAGGCACTTACATGAAGCTTACTTCAAAAGGCTCATCCATGATATTTCATGGAAATATCAGCCCATGTGGGGCTGACAGGGGTTATGATCTTGTCAGAACTGAATCCCCAAGAGGTCATATACTCACTTCTATGATTGCTGAACTGCATAAGGTAACCTTTAACTATGCCCAATTACTAAAACACCACCTTTATACCTCTAAAGTCTTTGTGGATAAAAATCTGTGACAGGGAAATACGAAAATGCACAGGATACCTGCATCTGAACTAAACTGAATTGTATTGCAATCAAGGAACTCCTCATTTCCTTCCTTACCTGTGGCATGTTAACTTTCCCAATCCTCAGGTTTTCCAGGTGTCAAATGGGGTGTTCTAGTTTGCTAGCTGCCGAAATGCAACACACCAGAGACAGATTGGCTTTTAATAAAAGGGGATATATTTTGTTAGTTCTTCAGAGGAAAGGCAGCTAACTTTCCACTGAGGCTCTTTCTTACGTGGAAGGCACAGGATGGTCTCTGCTGGTCTTCTCTCCAGGCCCCTGGGTTCCAACAACTTTCCCCGGGGCGACTTCTTTCTCCATCTCCAAAGGCCTGCGCTGAGCTGCAAATGCTGAGATGAGGAATGCCGAGCTGCTTAGGCTGTGCTACCTTGCGCTCTCTCATTTAAGCACCAGCCAATTAAGTCAAATGTCACTCATTGCAGCAGACACGCCTCCTAGCCGACTGCAGATGTAATTAGCAACAGATGAGGTTCACGTACCATTGGCTTATGTCCGCAGCAACCAGACTAGGTATGCTCACCTGGCCAAGTTGACAACTGAATCTAACTAACACATGGGGGATAGTGTGGAGACTAAAAGCAACATATGTGGAGGTTTTAGCTCAGGATCTTGGTCATAATAAATAATCCCCATTACGAGGTGGTATATATGAGGTGGTCTAGAACTCAGGCTTTAAGGTGAGATCTGGGTTAAAACCCTGTCTCTACCATTCACCAGATCTGTCACCTAGGGCAGGTTTTTTAGTGTCTCTGAGCTATTTCAAAGGGTTTATAAAGATTACATGGTAAGGTATGTAGCACCTGGTATACAGCAGGCATCAAATATTGTATTGCTATTATACAATGTCAAATATAATCTGACAATGAGGTCCTCCTTGCCTTTTCCTGATCATATCCCTCTCTTGCCTTTTGGACCCCTTGTAAAGCCTGAACCACGTAATATAGCACTTGACTATGCACTGCCAAGTACTGTCCTCTATTTTTTTCCCCTCATCTGCTTTATCCTGGCTATTTTTTTTTGGGAAATTTGGATTTCTTGCAGCATCTGGGACATATATATCTTTGGTATGCCTTCTAGGACCTTGTGCATGCATGTACTTAATAAATCTTTGCTGCCTTGAATTGCATCTGATTGGTGGCTCTTTCCTCGCTGATATCTTAAGATTTCACCCAGATTAAGTTGAAACCATTGGGAAAAATTGTGGCAGGCTGCTTGGGTCCCTGGAGACCTCTTGGCTCTGCTGAGAATGACAAATGATGGAGCCAAAGGACCTGGGGGCTGTCACAGGTTTCTGACAGCTAAGGAGAGGGGCCGGACAGCCCCCTCCCTAGTCCTCCCAGCCACCTGATGCCACAACAGTGTCAGTGGCTTTGCGAGGCAGCTATGGCCTCAAATGGCACCAGAGCTTAAAATGCTTCCCTTATTTATGTAGCTGCTGTTTTAATGCCTAGAGCAGGTCCTTCTGCGGTCCCAATAAAGTAATGGAGAGGAAAAGTTAAACAAACATGAAGAAAGTGAGTAAGTAGAATAAGGACCCGGTGGTAGATTTTTGACCTTTGTACTTAGTTTCTCCAGCTGAGTATACCTTATTTAAAAAAGGAAATTTCTACCCTCATGATTCTTCAATTATTTCCAATAGGTTACTGCTAAAAGAAGGACTGAAGACTCATTAAAGTAACACAGCTGATCTTTGGTGCAGGACAGAGCTGAGGGATGGGGATACTAATTTGTGTATTTCAAGTTACCTGAGAGCATAGTTTTATAATTCAAGGCTGCTTTTGAGTACTGGGCTACTTTCTAGAACACAAATCTTAAAAGTTTGATTTTTAAGACTTGAAAAGTCATTCATTCATTCATTCAACAGAGGTAGGAGCTAGGTCCTGGGAATACGAAGTTGATCCATTCACTGGGCAAACATTTTTTAGTACCCAATGTGCCAGGCACTGTGTGACTGGGACGGTTGTGGGCCCCACCTTTGCAGATCCAGTGAGAAATAGAGGCAAATGAATGGCCAGTTATAATATATGGTGTTAAGGGGGATTTCATAGGTGCTAAGGAAGTTCTTAGTAAGAACCTCAGAACTAGATTTGGGGATTCAGGAGGAAGGGCAAAGGAGGCTTAGCCTGAACAAGAATTGGCCAGGTAAGGAGGTGGGTGGTAGAGAGGCAGGGGGGAAAGATTGTTACAAGCTGAGGAGAAAGCATGTGAAAAGGACTGGAGGAGGGTGAGGTTATTAATTAAGATAGGCTAGTGTTTTAGTTTCCTGGCTGCTGAAGCAAATGCCATTGGTTTAAGTAAATTTAATGGTGCTCAATTAATTTTAATTTTAATTATTGTTCTTAAGGCTTCTGGTACTTATTGCCATGTCACCTTTCCAAAAGATTGTAACAATGCCAAAGCTTGCCAATTTTACTGCAACCCAACAAATTGTTTTAAAGTTGGCTTGATTTTTTAAACATTTCTTATTGTGAAATATAACACATACACAAAAAAAGCAATGCATTTCAAAGTACTTTGAAATAAGCAGTTATGGAATAGATTTCAGAGTTTGGTATGGGTTACTATGCAACAACTTCAGAGTTTTCCTTCTGGCTGCTCCAAGACACTAGACACTAAAAGAAATATCAATATAATGATTCAGCAGTCATACTTATATGTGAAATCCTGCTCTCTGTTGTAACTCCTCCTTCTCCTTTGATCCTTCTCCCAATCTTCAGGGGTACTTGGGCTATGCCCATTCTAACTTTTTCATGTTGGACAGGGGTGTCATTCATGTGGGATAGGGAGATGGAGCTAGTTGATGTTCTGGAGAAGGTGGCCCCTTTATATTTTAGGACTTATCTGGCCTAGAAACTATCTGGAGGTTGTAGGTTTCTGGAAAGTAATCTTAGTGTGTGAAACTTTTGTAGAATCCCTGATAGAGTCTAGGTGTTCTCTAGAAAGGTTAACAGGAATGGTGTTGGTTGGGGTTTGGCAAATCATGGTAATTAGCAATATCTAGCTGAAGCTTGCATACGAGTAGCCTCCAGAATAGCCTGTTGACTATTTGAACTTCCTTAGCTACTGATACCTTATTTAGTTATATTTCATCTTCCCCTTTTGGTCAGGAAGGTGTTGTTGATCCCATGGTGACAGGGCCAGGCTCATCCCTGGGAGTCATCTCCCACGCTGCCAGGGAGACTTTCAACTCTGGATGTCATGCCCCATGTTTGGGGGTGGGGAGGGTAAGGATTTTCCTTTCAGAGCTGGGCTTAGAGAGAAAGTGGCCACATCTGAGCAACAAAAGATGTTTTCTGGAAGGAACTCTTAGGCATAACTATAGGTAGACTTAGCTTCTTCCCTACAGAAATAAGCTTTATAAGAGCAAGCCTGAAGATCAAGGACTTGGCCTATTGACTTGGGAGTCCCTGATGTTTGAGACAGTATCAGGGGTTTCCCTGGTGGTAAAGCTTAATAGTTTTATATTTTTTCCCCAGTTTTTCAAGAGACTTTGCCAAAACTTTTTAATTTACTGTTCAACATACCCTGGGATATATTGGGTATTACATTAAGCTATACAGAATTAGAAGCCCTCATTCCCATTCTGGGTACAATATGTTTGGGTTGTTTAAATGAGACAGGTTGAGTTAGATTATATGCTACAGAAAATTTAGGTTCTGGAGAAAATACACCTCTCTTCTTTTGGTCTCATACAGTAGGTGGAGTTCTAAAATATAGACAATGTCATCCTTTACCCTGTATTCTGATTTACCCTAGTTGTGAACAGATCAGCTTTGTTCTTATCTGTAATTGAAGTCTGATCTCTTTTTCAGTTTCTGTAACAGTTGTATATAGCAATGCTGACTTTCAGAGATGTAGATTTCCAACTCTGAGTCTGAGGTGTCACATAGGTAGCCAAAGTTCCAGGGAAATATCATGTTATACATATATAGCATAGCATCTCAAAATCTAGAAATAAGGGCGGGCCGTGGTGTCTCAGCAGGCCAGAATGCTTGCCTGCCATGCCAAAGGACCCGGGTTCAATTCCTGGTGCCTGCCCATGTAAAAAAAAAAAATCTAGAAATAAGATTCATAGCTCCAGATCAAATGTGATGCTATAAAAATTTATAATCTAGGCTCCAATTTTCTTACAAGTGTTTTCTAAAAGTGACCATAGAATATTCGTTATTTTGATTCTGGATTATTTTACACTACATAATGTCCCCAAGGTTCATTCACCTCATCACATGCCTTGTGACTGCGTTCCTTTCTGTGGCCACACAGTCTCCCGTCACATGTATACACCACATTCTGCTTCTCAGTCAATGCACCCTTAAGCCACCTCCATCCACTGAGCATCATGGGTAATGTTCAAAGTAAACCATCCATGACTCACATTATCCTCACTTAGTTGTACAATCAATACTCTCAGTTTTAGACAATTTTCATTTCTCCAAATGAAAAAAAAAATAACAGATAAACACACCCTCACCAAGTAGAAAATCCAAACCTCCTCTTAACTCTTGTCCCCGTCCCTCCCAATTATTTACACCTGGTATTGTTGCGGTTAAAAATAGGCCATAGCATGCACTAGTAGTTCTTCCCTTATACCCTGATATTATTGACTCTTTGTACAAAATTCATACCTTTGAAGTAATTCATGCAAGAGCTTATTTATACTTCTAGTGTTAATTGGTGGTTTACATGGCTCTATACAATCCCTTTCAAACATGTTCACCTTCAATATGGCAACATTACTTATAGACCCACTAATGAGCTGCCTTCTATTGATTCCCTTATATTTAAGTTCAATCTCATTAGCTAACTGTTCACCCATCTCTGGCTTCTATGTATCTCTAGGTCCCCTATATTCTATATTACAAGCCTCTGAGTTTACCTCTACCAAGGTCATAATAGTGAAATCATATAGCATCTATCTTTTTGTGTCTGGCTTGTTTCTCTCAGCATTATGTCCTCTAGGTTCATCCATGTTGTCCTATGCTTCAGGACCTCATTTCGTCATACTGTTGCATCATATTCCATACAGATGATGGAATTTTATGCAGCTGTAAGACAGAATAAAGTCATGAAGCATGTAACAGCATGGATGACCCTTGAGGACACATTTTGTTTATCCACTCTTCTGTTGATGGACACTTGGATTGTTTCCATCATTTGGCAATTATGAATAATGCTACTATGAACATCAGTGTGCAAATGTCTGTTTGTGTCACTGCTTTCAGCTCTTCTGGGTATATACCAAGTAGTGCTATTGCTGGTCATACTGCAACTCGATATTTAGTTTTCTAAGGAACCGCCAAACTGTCTTCAATAATGGCTGTACCATTCATTATACATTCCCACCAGCAGGACTTAAGTGTCCCACTTTCTCCACATCCTCTCCAACATTTATAGTTCCTGTTTGTTTAATAGGAGACATTCTTATAGGTGTGATGTGATATCTCATTATAGTCTTTATTTGCATTTCCTTTATAGTAAGGAAAATGAGCATCTTTTTATGTGCTTTTTAGCCATCTGTATTTGCCCTTTGGAAAAATGTCTATTCATATTTTTAGCCCATTTTATAATTGGGTTGTTTTTTGTTGTTGTTGTCTAGTTGTTCTCTATAGAGGATATCAAACTTTTATCTGATATGTGATTTCCAAATATTTTTTCTCATTGAGTTGGCTGTCTCTTTACCTTTTTGACAAAATCCTTTGAGACACAGAAGCATGACAAAATTTGTCTTTTTGCTTCTGACATTTCATTCAACATACCGTCTTTAGGGTTCATTCACATAGTTGAATGCCTCACAACAAAAAGACAAACATTCCTTCTTGTAGCCTCTCAGTAGTCCTTGTAAGAATACACCACAGTTCCCCCTTCCATTCCTCAGTCCTTTTATCCTTAGGCCATCTCCATCCATTGTGAATCATGAACACTGCTGCTATAAACACCAGTGTGCAAATGCCCATTCGTGTCCCCACTCTCAGTTCCTCTAGGTATATACCTAGCAATGGGGTTGCAAGATCATATGGCAAACCTATCCTTAGCCTCCTGTGAAACCATCATGCTGCCCTCTGGAGGAGCTTCACCTCTCAGGTTCCCTACCAACAATGAATAGGTACATCTCTTTCTCCACATTTTCTCCAGCACTTGTTTCTCCCTGTTCATTTTTAAACAGTATTATTTGCACATAATACAGTCCAACCTAAGTAAATAGCCATGCCTTCACCACCATAATCTATATGAAGACATTTCATTTTCTTCCACAAAGAATCCAGAGCCCTTCCCCATGTCCCCTGCTTGTTGGCACTTAATTTTTGCATAATGTCTTTGAAGCATACTGCACTGTTACTGTTGGCTGTAGACCGTAGTTTGCATTGATTGTATTCTTTCCTTGTATACCATCCCATTTTCAATACCTTGCATGGTTGACATTCATTTGTTCTCCATTATGCAAAAATGTTTTTATATTTGTACATTTAATCACCATCATTGGCCATTCTAGATTTTGTGAAGTTACACAGTCAAGTTTTTATCTTTTATCTTTCCTTCTGGTGTCATACGTGCCCCTAACCTTCCTCTTTCAACCATACTCATACTCACCTTTGTTCAGTGTACTTACAATATCTTCAGCTATGACAGAGTATTCTGCTATCCATTTCTGGATCTATACAATTAATCCTATTGAACATTCTGTGTTCCTTTAGCATCAAGTGCCTGATCTCTACCCTATTTCTATCTTCTGATATCCTGTGTTCTCAACTTTAACTCTCAAAGTTCACTCATTAATGGTAGTTCATGTTAGTGAGACCATACAGTATTTGTCCTTTGTTTCTGGCTAATTTCACTCAGCATAATGTCCTCAAGTGTCATCCATGCTGTTACGTGCTTCATGACTTTATGCTGTCTTACAGCTGCATAAAATTCCATCATCTGTATACACCATAGCTTGTTTAGCCACTCGTCCATTGATAGACATTTGGGCTGTTTCCATCTCTTGGCAATTGTAATAGTGCTGCAATAACATTGGTGTGCAAATGTCCATTTGTGTCTTTACCTTCAGTTCCTCTTAATATATACCTAGTAATGGGATTGCTGGATCGTATGGCAAGTCTATACTTAGCTTCCTGAGAAACATCAAACTGCCTTCCAGAATGGCTGCACCATCTTACATTCCCACCAACAGTGGATAAGTATGCCTCTTTCTCCACATCCTCTCCAGTACTTGCTATTTTCTGGTTTTTTGTTGTTGTTGTTTGTTTGTTTAATAATGGCTGTTCTAGTGGGTGTGAGGTGATATCTTATTGTGGTTATGATTTGCATTTCCCTAATAGCCAAAAGTTGAGCATCTTTTCATATGCTTTTTAGCCCTTTGTATTTCCTCTCTTGAAAAGTGTCCATTCATGTCTTTTGCTCATTTTTAAAATTGAGTTGTTGTCTTTTTGTTGTTGAGTTGAAGAATCTCTTTATATATTCTGGATAATAAACCATTATCTGATATGTGGTTCCCAAATATTGTCCCCTATTGCATAGACTGCCTTTTTACTTTCCTTACAAAGTTCTTTGATGCCCCAAAGCATTTCATTTTGAGGAAATCCCATTTATTTATTTCTTTTTTCATTGCTCATGCTTTGGGTGTAATGCCTAGGAAACCACCTCCTATCACAAGATTTATAAGATATTTCCTAGTTTCTTCTAAAAGGTTTATGGTTTTAGCTTTAATGCTTAAGTCTTTGATCCATTTTGATTTTATTTTTGTATAGGGTGTGAGATATAGATCCTCTTTCTTTCTTTTGCATATGAATATCCTGTTCTCTGAACATCATTTATTGAAGAGGTTGCTCTGTCCCAGTTGGGTTGGCTTGACTGCCTTGTCAAAGATCAATTGTCCATAGATGAGAGGGTCTATTTCTGAACACTCGATTCTATTTCATTGGTCAATATATCTACCTTTCTGCCAGTACCATGCTGTTTTGACCACTGAAGCTTTGTAATTGGTAAATGCATTTCTTGAACTTACCATCTGTGCCAGTTTGAAAAGACGTATGTACCCTAGAAAAGCCATGTTTTAATCCTAATCCCAGTTTGTAAATGCAGCCATTTCTTCTAATCCTTATTCAGTAGTGTATGTTTGAAACTGTAATTAGATCATCTCCTTGGAGATGTGACCCAATCAAGAGTGGTTATTAAGATGGATTAGGTGGAGATGTGTCTCCACCCATTCAGGTGGGTCTTGATTACTTTGCTGGCATCCTATAAAAGTGGAAATATTTTGGAGAAAGCAGGAGATTTGGAGAGGGCAGAGAAGAATGACAAGGCTATGAGAGAGCCACAACAGAGAATGCCGCAGAACCACAAAACAGAGAGTCCACTGGCCAGCGGCTTTTGGAGATGAAGAAGAAAAACACTTCCTGGGAGGTTGGAGAGGAAGCTAGCAGATGATATCATGTTCACAACGTACCCTTCCAGCCGAGAGAGAAACCTGACCATGTTCACCATGTGCCGTTCCACTTGAGAAAGAAACCCTGAACTTCATCAGTCTTCTTGAATCAAGGTATCTTTCCCTAGATGCCTTAGATTGGACATTTCTATAGACTTGGTTTAATTGGGATGTTTCCACAGCCTAAAAACTGTTAACTTGCAACTTATTAATTCCTCTTTTTGAAGGCTGTTGTTTCTGGTGTATTTCATTCCAGCAGCTAGCAAACTAGAACACCATCTTATCCTTTGGTTTTTGTTTGTCAGATCTATATATTCTTTTCCCTCTCTCTCTTTTTATCCTTTAAGTTACCCTTACTGGTACTCTTCAAGTCTGTGCCCTTTTCCAGACCTTCTTCTCCTGTCTTTCTTTTCAGCTGACAGAGCTCCCTTTAGTACATCTTGTAAGCAGGTCTCTTGTTGACAAATTCTCTCACCTTTTGTTTGTCTGTGAACATTTTCATTTCTCCCTCACATTTTTTCTTTTAAACCTTTTTTATTGTATAGTGTAACATATATACAAAGCAAAGAAATAATAAAGCAGTAGTTTTCAAAGCACTGTTCAAAAACTGGTTACAGGACAGATCCCAGAGTTTTTCATGGGCTACCATACAATCCTCTCATATTTTTCCTTCTAGCTGCTCCAGAATATAGGAGGTTAGAGGGCTTAAATACTTTTTTATCTTCACAATCGACTTTTCTTTCTTTTTTTTTTGTGAACAATAACATACATACAAAAGCTATAAATTTCCAAGCACAGCACCACAATTAGTTGTAGAACATATTTCAGACTTTGACATGGGTTGCAATTTCACAATTTTAGGTTTTTACTTTCTAGCTGCTCTAAAATACTGGAGACTAAAAGAGATATCAATTTAATGATTCAGCATTCATATTCATTTGTTAAGTCCTGTCTTCTATAGTTAATAATAATATACAATTAATATTTCCCCCATCACCTTTGATCTTTCCATGCCTCTCATGTGGGGTTGTTTGGGCAATGGCATTTCTAAGTTTTTGATATTGGAAGGGTCTGTCACCAATATGGGGTAGGGAGATGAAACTATCTGTTGTTCTGGAGAGGCTGGGCTAGGTTTCAGAACTTATCTGGACCAGGGACCCATCTGGAGTTTGTAGGTTTCCGGCAAGTTACTCTAATGCATGGAACCCTTGTGGAATCTTATACATTGCCCTAGGTGTTCTTTAGGATTCACTGGAATGGTCCTGGTTGGGAATTGGCAGATTACAATAGGTAGCAAGGTCTACCTGAAGCTTGCATAAGAGCAACCTCCAGAGTAGCCTCTCGACTCTATTTGAACTCTCTCTGCCACTGATACTTTATTAATTGCACTTCTTTTGTTTGGTCAGGATGTAATTGTTGATCCCACAGTGCCAGGTCTGGATTCATCCCTGGGAGTCCTCACCCATGTCATCAGGGAGACTTTTACTCCTGGATGTCATTTGCCACATGACATGAGGACAATGATTTCACTTGCAGAGTAGGGCTTAGAGAGACTGAGGCCACATCTGAGCAACAACAGAGGTGCTCCAGAAGTAACTCTTAGGCATGCCTATAGGTAGTCTAAGCTTCTATGCTACCTACTAGGCTTCATAAGAGTAAACTTCATGATCAAGGGCATGGCCTATTGATTTGGGTGCCCCAAAAGTCTGACACAGTATTAGGAGATTCCCTGATGGTAAAGTTTAATAGTTCCATATTTTCTCTCCCCTCCCTCAGGGGACTTTGTCAATACTTTTTGATTATATGGTTAATATACTCTAGGATGTTTCCAGGCATTACAATAATCTCTACAGGATTAAAGGACCTTTTCTCATTCTATACTCTCTGTTTCAGTTGTTCAAATGAAGCTATACAGATAGGTTGAATTAGATTATGCACTATAAGAAATTTCGTTCCAATAAAATAAATCTTTCCTCTATTGGTCTCAAAGAGTATGTGTGGTTCTAATTCATAGACCTATGTTCCCAATTACTTTAACCCCAACCTGTTCGGCTTCATTCTTATCTCTAAATATCAGTTTACATATATAAAACAGCCTCTCAAAATCCAGAAATAATAATCACCACTCCGGACTTAATGTGTTCAGTCTAAAAGCTTACAATCCAGGCCCCTGTTTTCTTATAAGCATTTTCTAAAGGTGACCGTACCATTCTTGTTCTTTGTTTTTGGCTTATTTTGTCTCACCAAATGCCCCACATGTTCATTCACATCGTTGCATGCCTCACGACATTGTTCCTTTTTGTAGCAGCACAACCTTCGTTCATGAGTATACACCATCGTTCACCAATCTACTTCTCCATCAGAGCATCCTTTAGCCACCTGCATTCATTGGGCATCATGTAGAGGGCCCAAAGTCCACAGTCCATCAATGTTCTCAATTTTAGATAATTTCATTGTTTCCAAGAGAAAGAAAAACAATAAATACACCCTAGACCAGATAGGAAATCTAAACCTCCTCTTAACTCTTGTCCCTCACCTCATTATTTACCTCTGCTGTTGCTGTGGTAGTGCTGATGGTTTCCTTTTGAACATAGCTCACAGCATGCAATAGCAGTTTTCCCCCAAACCCTGGACTTAAATGCTCTTTATACAAGAATCATATCTTTGAAGTAATTCTTACAAGAACTCATTCATATTTCTAGTGTGTCAGTGGGACACGTAAGTCTATACAACCCCTTTCAATCTTGTTCATCTTCAGTATGGTAATATTACTTCTAGACCCACTTTCTAGTTGATTTTCTAATCAACTTCACTCCCATCTATTCCCTTACATCAGAGTTCAACCTCATTAGCTACTGGTTCACCCTTCTCTAGCCTCTGTGTATTTCTAAGTCCCCTGTATTCTGTATTATAAGCCTCTGATTATAACTTTATACTAGCCATAAAAGCGGAATCCTACAGTATCTGTCATTTTGTGTCTGGCTAATTTAACTCAGCATTATGTCCTCAGGACTCATCCATCTTGTCATGTGCTTCAGGACGTCACTTTGTGTTACTGTTGCATAATATTCCATCATATGTATATACCATATTTTGTTGATCCACTCGTCTATTGATGGGCATTTTGTTTGTTTCCATCTTTTGGTGATTGGAATAATGCTGCTATGAACATTGGTGTGCAAATGTCTGTTTTTGTCGTTGCTTTCAGCTCTACTGGGTATATACCAAGTAGTGCTATTGGATTCCTAAGGAACCACTAAACAGTCTTCCATAGCGGCTGCACCATTGTATATTCCCACCAGTAGTGCACAAGTGTCCCAGTTTTTCCACATCCTTTCCAACATTTATAGTTTCCTGATTGTTTAATAACAGCCATTCTTATAGGTGTGAGGTGGTTTCACATGGTAGTCTTGATCTGCATTTCCCTAATAGCCGGTGAAAATGACTATCTCTTCATGTGCTTTTGAGCCATCTGTATTTGCTCTTCAGAAAAATGCCTATTCATATCTTTAGCCCATTTTATAATTGGATTGCTTGTTCTTTTGTTGTTGAGTTGTATGATTTCTTTGTATATACAGGAAATCAAACCTATGTCTGATATGTGATTTCCAAATATTTTCTCCCATTGAGTTGGCTGCCTCTTCATCTTTTTTACAAAGTCTTTTGAGGTGCAGAAGCATTAGATTTTGAGGAGTTCCCATTTATCTATTTTTTTGTTGTTGTTGCTTGTGTTTTGGGTGTAAATTTTAGGAAGCTACCTATTGCTAGGTCTTGAAGATGTTTCCCTACATTTTATTCTAGAAGCTTTATGGTGCTAGGTCTTATATCTAGGTGTTTGATTCACTTTGAGTTCGTTTTCGTGTAGGGTGAGATGGGGGTCCTCTTTCATTCTCTTGGCTATTGATATCCAGTTCATCTATGCCCAATTATTGAAAAGACTATTTTGTCCCAGTTCAGAGGATTTGGGGGCTTTGTCAAAAATCAGTTGACCATAGATTTGGTGGTCTATTTCTGCACTCTCAATTAGATTCCATTGGTCAGTGCTTCTGTCTTTGTGCCAGTACCATGCTGTTTTGACCACTGTGGCTTTATAATAGGTTTTAAAGTCAGGGAGTGTTAATCCACCCACTTTGTTCTTTTTTAGGATACTTTCATCTATTCAGGGTCTCTTTCCCTTTCAGATGAAATTGGCACTTAGCTTTTCCAAATCTTCAAAGTAGGTTGTTGGAAATTTGATTGGTACTGTGTTGAATCTGTAGATCAATTTGGGGAGAATTGATATCTTAACTATATTTAGCCTTCCTATCCATGGACGTGGAGTGTCTTTCCACCTAATTAGATCTCCTTTGATTTCTTTTAGCAATGTTATGTAGTTTTCTGTGTACAAGTCCTTTACATCCCTAGTTAAGTTCATTCCGAAGTATTTGATTCTTTTAGCTGCTATTGAATGGATTTTTTTCTTTAACTGACTTCTCAGCTAGGTCATTGCTTGTGTATAGAAATGTTACTGATTTTTGCACATTAATTTTATATTCTGCCACCTTGCTGAATTTGTTGATTAGCTCAAGTAACTTTGCTGTAGATTTCTCAGGATCTTCCAAGTATAGTATCATATTATCTATCAATGCAGAGAGTTTTACTTCTTCCTTTCCAGTTTGGATGCCTTTTATTTGTTTGTCCTGCCTGATTGCTCTAGCTAGAACTTTTAGTACAATGTTGAATAGTGGTGACAGTGAGCATCCTTGTCTTGTACCTGATCTTAGGGGAAAGCTTTCAGTCTCTCTCCATTGAGTACAATGCTGGCTATCAGTGTTTCATACAGTCCCTTCATCATATTGAGGTAGTTACCTTTGATGCCTATCTTTGGAGTAGTTTTTTTATCAGAAAAAGATGCTGGATTTTGTCAAATGCTTTTTCAGCATCAATTGAGATGGTCATATGATTTTTCCCTTTTGATTTGTTAATGTGCTGTATTACATTAATTGAGTTTCTTGTGTTGAACCATCCTTGCATTCTTGGTATAAACCCCACCTGGTCATGGTGTATAATTCTTTTAATGTGTTGTTGGATTTGATTTGCTAATAGTTTATTGAGAATTTTTACACCTATGTTCATTATGTAGATTGGCCTGTAGTTTTCCTTTCTTATAGAATCTTTACCCGGTTTTGGTATTAAAATTATATTAGCATCAAAAAATGAGTTAGGTAGAATTCCTTTTTCCTCAATTTTTTGGAAAAGTTTTAGCAGGATTGGTGTTAGTTCTTTCTGGAATGTTTGATAAAATTCCCCTGTGAAGCCATCTGATGCTGGGTTTTCTTTGTAGGAAGATTTTTGATGACTGATTGAATCTCTTTACTTGTAATTGGTTTGTTGAGAGCTTCTATTTCTTCCTGAGTTAGTGTAGCTTGTTTGTGTGTCTCCAGGAATTTGTCCATTTCATCTAAGTTGTCTAGTTTTTTGGTATATAGTTGTTCATAGTATTCTCTTATGATTTCTTTTATTTCTTCAGGGTCTGTGGCAACACATCCCTTCTCATTTCTGATTTTGTTTGTTTGCATACTCTCTCTTTTTTTCTTTGTCAGTCTTGTTCATGGCCCATCAATTTTATTGATTTTTCTCAAAGAACCACCTTTTGATTTTATTGATTCTTTCTATTGTTCTTTTGTTCTCCCATTCATTTATCTCTGCTTTAATCTTTGTTATTTCTCTTCTCCTACTTGCTTTGGGGTTAGTTTGCTGTTCTTTCTCAAGTTCCCCCAAGTTTGTTGTTAAGTCCCTGATATTTGCTCTTTCTTGTTTTTTAATATAGGCATTTAAGGCAATAAATTTCCCCCTCAGCAAAGCCTTTGCCACATCCCATAAATTCTGATAAGTTGTACTCTCATTTTCATTCACCTACAGATAGCTGCTGATTTCTCCAGCAATTTCTTCTTCGTATTTAATCTCCATATATTTGTGAATGTTCTCATTCTTTGGTGGTTCTTGAGATCCAGCTTCATCCCATTGTGATCAGAGAAAGTACTTTGAATAATTTCAATATTTTAAAATTTATAAAGACCTGTTTTGTGTCCCAGTATATGATCTATCCTGGAGAATGTTCATGAGCACTAGAGAAGAATGTATATCCTTGTGCTTTGGGGTGCAATGATCTACATATGTCTGTTAGGTCTAATTCATTTATCAAGTTATTTAACTTCTCTATTTCCTTGTTGATCTTCTGTCTGGTTGTTCTATCTATAGTGGAGAGTAGTGTATTGAAGTCTCCTACTATTATTGTTGAAGCATCCATTACTCCCTTCAGTTTTGCCGATGTCTGTCTCATATACTTTGGAACTCCTTGATTGGGAGCATAAACATCTATGACTGTTATGTCTTCTTGGTGAATTGACCCTTTAAGTAGTATATAACTTCCATCTTTGTCTCTTATGATGTCTTTGCATTTAAAGTCTATTTTGTCCGACATCAGTATAGCTACTCCTGCTTTCTTTTGGTTACAACTTGTGTGGAAGATCTTTTTCCATCCTTTTGCTTTCAACCTATTTATATCCTTGTGTCTAAAATGAGTCTCTTGTAAGCAGCATATATCTGGATTATGTTTCTTTATCGATTCTGCCAATCTGTATCTTTTCATTGGTAAGTTTAGCCCATTAACATTCAAAGTTATTACTGAAAAGGCATTTCTTGATTCCACTATCTTATCTTTTTTATTTTATTTGTCAGCTCTATATATTCTTTTCCCTCTTTTTCTTTGTATTCTTTGACTTACCCTTAGTGGTACTGTTCAATTCTGTACCCTCCTCCAGACTCCCTCTCCTGTCTTTTTTATTTTTTACTTTTTAGCTGACAGAACTCCTTTTGGTATTTCTTATAGGGCCAGTTTCTTGTTGACAAATTATTTCAGGAATTCTTTGTCTGTGAAAGCTTTAATCTCTCCTTCAATTTTTAAAGGACAATTTGGCTGAGTACAGAATTCTTGGCTGGAAGTCTTTCTCTTTCAGGATCTTGAATATATCATACCACTGCCTTCTTGCCTCCAGGGTGCTAGTTGAGTAGTCTGAACTCAGTCTTATTTGATTTCCCTTGTATGTAGTAGATTTTTTTTCTCTTGACACTTTCAGGATTTCCTGCTTCTCTTCAACATTTGACAGACTGATTAGTATGTACCTTGGGGAAGGCCTATTTGGATTTGTTCTGTTTGAAGGTCTTTGGGTTTCTTTGACTTGTGCATTTATGTCCTTTATGAGGGTTGAGAAGCTTTCCCCCATTATATCCTCAACTACTCTTCCTAGCCCTTTACTCCTCTCTTTTTCTTCTGGGACACCAATGATTTTTATATTTGTGCTCTTTGTTTTGTCTATCATTTCCCTGAGTCCCCATTCAATTTTTTCCAACTTTTTTGCCACCTGCTGTTTTGAGTCTTAGAAGTCAATTATCCTGTCCTCTATATCACTAATTCTTTCTTCTGTCTCTACAAATCTGGTGTGTGTGCCTCTAATATATTTTTATTTGGTCAGCAGAATCTTTAATCTCTGTGATTCCTGCTATTTTTCTATTTATTCTTTCAAATTCCTCTTTGTGCTCTTCTACTGTCTTCTTGATCTCCTTTATTGTCATCCTATTTATTTTATTAAGTAGAGTTGTATGAATATCTTTGACTTAGTTGTTCCAACATCTGTGTCTCCTCTGGTGTTTTAATTTGGTCATTAGGCAGGGCTATATCTGTCTGCATTGTGATATGCTCAGTGATCTTCTGCTGTCTTTGTGGCATGTAAATATCTTGATTGATTTACTTTGGGAGTTGATTTCTTTCAGTAGTCTATGGCCTTGTGTTTGTGGGATGGTTGTACAGCAGGGAGCAGGGCACAGGGTGGAGCAGTATGGTGACTTGTTTCAGGGCAGGTATGGGCACAGGTTGGGGATATTACGCTGGTGCTTATTAATGTGGGTGCCCAGCGAGCCAGGGAGGATGTAGCTGTGCGGGTGCACTGGTCTGGGGGACATAACCTTGGTGTGCACTGGTCTAAGGCATGGGGCCCTTTGTGCACATACTAATAACAGGTCAGTGTTATGCCTTCGTGGATTGGGGGCAGATGTGACCCAGCTGTACGTGTTGGTACTTTCTCAGAGCTGGGAAGTGGGACTGAGGGCTGTGTGCATGTCAGTTCTAGGACCATTGTAACATGTAGTTCCCAGAGCTGAATGATGTGATTGGGGGCCTGTGCACATGCGTGGGTGTAGGTGTGCTGTAAACAGATGCACTGAGCTCAGGGAACAGGGAAGGGGAGGTAGTGTTTGGGAGGGGTGTAAGAGAGGTGGGTTGGGCTGCACTTGGGGTGGGGGTGGGGGGCAGGTACATACACTGGGAGTTGGTGGAGGCACCTGGAGCACAGGGAATGGGTACAGGTGAGGGGGTTCAGGTGCATGGGGTGTGGGGTGAGTCGCCGGTTTTGTGGCTGCATGGGTGAGGGTAACATGCCCAAAGTATGTGGCCTGGCTTACTTACTAGTCCTGTGTACCTGCCTGTGCACTCCTGTGGGCTCCTCTGCTCTGCGCCTCCACGTCAGGCTCCAGCTTTCTGCCTCTCAGTTCCTCAGCCTCTGCAACCAGGGCTACCACATGAGGTACAGAAGACTCTCCTAGGTCAACTGCACTCCCAAACTGCTGCCTCAGTTGCCCTCCTGTCCCATCTCTAATTTTCCTGTGGAGCAGGGCTAATCTCAAGCTGCTCTAGTCGGCCATCTTCTCTCTCTCATTTTTGAAGGACAACTTGGCTGGATGTCTTTCTCTTTCAGGATCTTAAATATATCATCCCAATGCCTTCTTGCCTCCAAGAAGTAGTCCAAATTCATTCTTATGTGTTTTCCCTTGCATATGGTAAGTTATTTTTCTCTTACTGCTTTCAGGACTTTCTGCTTCTCTTCAACATTTGACAGACTAATTGGTATGTGTCTTGGGGTAGGCCTATTTGGATTTATTCTATTTTGGGTTCATTGGGCTTCTTTGATTTGCATATTTATGCCTTTTATAAAGGTTGAGAAGTTTTCCCCTGTTATTTCATCAACTAATCTTTCTAGCCTATTACTCTTCTCTTCTCCTTCTGCACACTGATGATTCTTGTATTTGTGCCTTTTGTGTTGTCCAGTCTTTCCCTGAGATCCAACTCACCTGACTTGGGTTTAAATCCTGGCTCTCCCATTTGATAATTGAACCTGGTTTCTTCATCGAAGTAGGAGGGACATATGGTACATGTAAAGTAGTTGTGAGGATTAAATTAAATATTTTAAGTGTTCTACAAATACTTATCCTTTCTTCCTTCACTCACTCACTCATTGAACAAGCACTTAATGAATGCTTGTGTGCCGGGCTGGGCCCTGCTCAGTCCTGGTCAACAAGGAATGGAGGGGTAAGATTTAGAATGGCAGTCTCTGAGAAGCTTAGGGGTCTGATAGCTGAGACAGACAAATAAATACAATGAAACATGGGTATAATAGAAGTCAGTACAGATTGCATTGTGGAAACCCGAGGGAGGCGATGGTGGTGAATTCTAACTCTGTGTGTGTGGGGGGAAGCATCCTCTTTAGATGTCCCTTGTCCTGTGGTTAACCCTCCTGAGGTGTCCTGACTCTGCTGTGAAAATTCTATACTTTAATCCCTCCTCTCCCTGCTTCCCCCATAAAAACACCTGCTACCTTCCAGATGTTTCTGGATAAAGGGATTTTTTTCCTAAACCGAGAAATAAATTCATTCTCCCCTCTCTCCCCTAGAGGTCCCAGAGGGCAGAGGCCTGTTCCCCCCCACTGCCCCAGGGCCTTGCACAGAGTAAGATGGCTCTCTCCATAAAGTTTTGTGGTCTGACTGACCCACTGAAGGAATGAGTTTTCTCTCTTTCAGAAAGACTGGCCTTTAGGGTGGAGGTGTAGGATCCTGAGTGGCAAGGCTTGCAAGACCGTAAGAATGAGAGGTTTGAAAGGGAGAAAGTTTAATGTTATGTGCAAAGCAGGAGTTTAATGTTGGCCCCAAAATCTGACTCCCTGAGTCTAAGGAGTTCAGGGTTTTTATGGATGCAAACAAGGGGGCTGGGGTATGGCATTACCATCGCAATAATAAGTAGACACAGGCTGAGACTAGGCTAGAATAACCATGACAATAGTAATTGTAAACAGAGCTGAGACTAGTTGAGGGACAGTAATTTCAGGTATTAACTTCTGACTATTCTATAATATAGAAATGAAACATCTATATAAGGATTCAGTGATCATAATCATTTGTTACTTCTTAATTTCTTAGTTACAAGTTGACCTGTATCCACCATGGACCAGGTCCGGGAGGGGAGCAGCAAGAATTGTAGGGCACCCCTGGGGGGGAAACTGAAAGCTTCTGGTGCTCACTTCAGAAACACCTCTGCTCTGGGGAGGGAAAGCTGTGACTCAGTGATCCCATATGTTTCTTGTTCCCAGAGCTGAGATATGGGGCTAGGTTAGGGAAGTTAGGGGCAGAGTCATCCATCCACCCATCCATCCATCCCTTCAAGGGAGGAGGGCTGTGTATCTTTCACAGAAGAGAGGAAAGGGCTCCATTAGTGCCAGGAAAGAACGACCTCTACCAGCACCTTGGCAGCCTTCTGAGCAAGAAGGCGTTTGTAGGTAAGGATGGCCACGGAGAAAGCGAGGGAGAAGAAAGGCGCGGAAATGAAGAGGCATGCTGGGAAGCAGAGACTCCCAACCTTGGGTCTGTCCAGGACTAGATTCCATTCTGAAGTCTCAGGCAGAAAGTGTCTCCCCACCCACTTCCCGCCCTCCAATCAGTAGTTCCCTTTGCAAAGGGAACTGGAACAGCACAAGGTGTGGGGAGGGTGACCCGGGGAGCAGGGGAGGTACAGCGGGGTCCTCGCATGGTGGTAAATCTACGTGGAGAGAGTTTCCGGAGCCCAGGCTGTGGCTGATATCATCAGGTCTGATTCCTTTCCAGCTGGGAGCTCTGTGGTGCTGTCACCCACTATAAGGCGCACTTCGGCTGTTGGAGAGTGAGCTCCTCAAGCCAAAGGGGGCTGGGGGCCAAGACAGCCCGGTACCCTGGCTGTCCCAAGGATTCTGATACCTGCACCCCTCATATCCGCCCCCTGGGTTCCTGATAAAGTCCAGGGGACTTTCTTGTTACCTCTTGGCCCCTGAGTATCCTCCATGTTGAGTAACTTGTCTTGTTACCCATTTGTGTCTCTATTTCTTGATCTGCAAATAGTAGTAACAATTCATTGAGCACTTACTATAGGCCAGGCTGGCTGTTTCAAGCACTCTGCCTAAATTATCTAATTTAATGACATTATTCCTGATCTTATAGAGAAGGAATCTGAAGGACTGAGATGACATCACTGGGCCAAGGTCATGCAACTCCGGCACTGATGTTCTGCTTTGCCTTTGTGGAGAGGAAGGGAACATTCCTTGTACTTTTCTGCAGGAAAAACAAGCTCATGCCAGGGATTCTTCAAGAAAGCAAATTTCAGGGCGCTTCCTGAGATCACCACCCATTCAGCACACTGTCCCTAGTACAGAATGCGCTCTGTCTCTAGCTTCACTTTCAGCATGCAGTGTAAGTGATTCTCATGACAGCGACCTTGAGTCCCCAACAAAAGGTTAATTTATGTTTTGTAAGCTCTGTTTAATGAGGTGGAGCATGGGTAACCAGCTTTAAAAAGATCTCAGTCAAAAACAAATTATTAAAATTAAACACTTAGAAGAGTTAACAACCCTCTCTCTGAGAAGCTCATCCACCCTCATTCCAGAAGAGGTCCAGCTTTAAAAGTCAACCCCTCTGGAGGGGCTGTGCTCTTATTCCACCACTGTCGCCGGTGCATCTATGCCACAGCAACGAGTAGTGTCAGTTTGTCCTTCTCCTGGCAAGGACTCAGAAAATGGCAGGGAGCATTTTTGGTGAAGTTCTCTTTCTTTCTCCCGCCTCAGTCTGAAATTCCCCAAACGCCTGAGGCCCTGCGATGCTGGACACTCATCCATTGACCCGGCAATTATGCTGGCATCGTGCCTCTTTTGCACAAAGCCATCACTGTTGCAGAAAATGAGGGTCCTGTGACCATTTGGCACCACCCCCTCCCTGGCATTCATGTGGGAGAAGGAACTTTCTTTCTCCCTGACAATTGATTCTGATCACAAAACCAAGCCATCTTCTGAGAAACAGCTTTCCATAGAATGACTACCCAGAGGTAAGGACGGAAGGTGGGACAGAAGTGATATTCTGTGGGAAGCCTCTTGTGTTACTGAAAAATCCTTAGAGGAAAAGTCCAGGAAGGCGTCAAACAGCTTCCTCACCCACCCTCACTGCCATCAACTCTCACCCAGGCCTGGCTCTCTTTGCCCTGGCCCTCTCCTAGAATTTGTTTCAGATAGTGGCATATCTGGTCCCTGGCCAGTGTGACAGACATTGCAGAGGTGTCAGTGGTGCAGAATTCTGACCTCCTCCAAATGCAAGCCTCACCTCCAAATGCAAGCCTCACCTCCAAATGCAAGCCTCACCTCCAAATGCAAGTGTAATGAGCCTTTCTTCAGATAACCTTCCCCTGGCTTATTTTACTAAGGAATCAATAACATACAATGCAACTAAACTACAGGCTTTATGTAGATTTTTCTACCTTTCCCACTAATGTCCGTTTTCTGTTCCAGGAGCTAATCCAAGAAACTATATTTAGTTGTCATGACTCCTCTGATTCGTGAGAATCTCTCAATGGTTCCTTATTTTTCATGACCTTGACACTTTCAAGTATTTTGTAGACTGTCCCTCAGTTAGGGTTTGCCTGATGTTCTCTTAATACTAGGCTGGGGTTGTGGATTTTATGCAAGAATACCACAAGGAAGCAGTGTGTGATCTCTTTGCATCATATCTGGAGGTATCTGATATCAACATGACTTATCAGCAGTGAGGTTAACCTGTATCATTTGGTTAAGATGGCTCTGCCAATTTTCTCCATGGGTAAAGTTACTATTTTTCCTTTTCCATAGTCTATTCATTGGAAGTGACTTGCTAAATCCAGCCTACACTCCAGCAGGAGGTGATTGAAGCTCCATTTTCTGGAGGATGAAGAATCTACATATATCATTTGGAATTCTTCTATAATGATTTTTTTATTCTATTATTTCTATCAGTATGAACTCAAGGATATTTATTTTATTCTTTGGGTTATAATCCAAATTACTGTTATTTATTTTGTTGCTTAATTTGTCCAATTTTGGCCATTGGGAGCTCTTTCAGTTTGACTCCTGGCTCTTTTCTATCTTTTAAACTTTTTCCTGTGTCCTTTGATATGCCCCATCTCCCATCCCCCACCCCCACCCTGCCTCACATTCTTACTTTCCTGGCACTGTAAGATGCCCCAGGCTCATCTTGTATTTCCCTTGCTCCAGTGCCAGAATCAGTTATTTCTCCAGGGAACCCTAGGTCTTTTTATTGGAGAATGGTATTGAGAAATCAAGATCTGGGCACTGTGAATGATCATTGCTACTGGACATCATTGCATCCAGGTGCTCTCAGTGGACAAAGTTAGGAAATATACGCATGTACATTAACCCATGTGTGCACACATATCTCTATTTCTGTATCTGCCTATCTGTATCTATACCTAAATAAGAGTGAGTTCATACTGATCTCTCTGACTCTAATCCAGCACTCCAGGGCTCATTCCAGCCTTCTCCCTTTCCTCATTGTTTTTTTCTCACTGACAGTGAGCAACTTGGCTCCTGATACCTACAATTTATTTACTTATTTATTCAATTCTAGTATGCATGTAAAGTATTTTCAGAACTGTTAAGCCATATCTCTGTGAGAATCACATTTATCAACCAGAGTACAGTGTTTGTGCATGGTTCTTTTTGTCTTTAATCTGAGAGATTCCAATCAAAACACCATTTTCCAAAGTTGCTTAGGTCAACCCCCATCTCCCCCCATGAAAATGCCCTTCTTGGTGGGCACATATTAATATTGTCAAAGCATTTTCACATCTGGGTTTGCCTCTTTTGGGATAAGGGAAGAAGAAATCACAACACATGAGGTTAAATTGGTTACCTTAGGTCAGTGATCAGCTGGACCCTTAATACTCTGGACTTTTGGCCCCAGTTTGGTGTTCTTTTGGTTAGACCACACCACCTTTCTTGGAGCTGCTGTTTTTTTGGTGGGTCTAGACAACAGATTCAGTTGTTATGTAGAATGTTTGGTCAAAGGAGAAGGTGAAGTATGGTTGAGCAGTCCATCTCTTTCTTGGTTAGCCAGAATTCTCAAATGTAAGCAGAAAGCTTAGAGATCTTATGGCTCAACCCATTACCCTTATATGTATGGGGAAATTAAGACCAAGAGAGGGGAAGTGACTTGTCCAAGATGAACTAGGTGGTTAGTTCAGGACCTAGGACTCTGCGCTCCCAGCTCTGTGCTCTTCCTACTGCACTGTGCAGGCTGCAGGTTACAGGCTGCAGAAAAAAACCCTTTGAGGTTGTTTAAACAGGGTTAGGAGATTCATCTCTGTTCCCTGAGAGAAGAGGTGGGACCAGGAAGTTTTCTTTTGTACCTTCTGTTTCTTGAAAAAGGGAAGAGAGCTGATAAGAAATTATTAATAGGTCTGAAAATTTGGTGCTCACATGTCACCTTGGTGGTGGCCTCATCCAAAAGTGGCAACTTGATGGGTCTGGAAATTCCAGAACTGCCATTTATTAACAGTGTCATGTCCTCCTTGCATTGCCATCCCCTAGTAGTGTCTGCCCTGCCCAGGTCATGGGGATATTTTAAAGCTCCTATTAACTGTAAGGGGGGAATCAAAACTTTTTTTCTTCTTCCTAACCCTTGGTTTCCTATTCAGCTTAGTGCATAGACACAGTAGGAGCTTGACACCTACTTACTGAATAAATTAAGGCTCAAATAAGATGCTTCATGTAAAAGTGCTTTGTCAAATATTAAACTTCCCCATCTGTGGAATTCCTGATATTCTCACAAGCAGTGGGGATAGCCAATTCAATAGGCTGAGTCCTCAATCTTTTTTTTTTTTTTAACTTTTTTTATTGCATAGTATAACATATATACAAATCAAAGAAATAAAAAAGCAATAGTTTTCAAAGCACTCTTCAATAAGTAGTTACAGGATAGATCCCAAAGTTTGCCATGGGCTACATTAGATCCTCTCAGATTTTTCCTTCTAGTTGCTCCAGAATATAGGAGGCTATAGGGCTTCAAAATTTTTTTAACATCACAGTCAACTTTTTTCCTTCTTTTTTTTGTGAAAAATAGTGTATATACAAAAAAGCTATAAATTTCAAGGCACAGCACCACAATTAGTTGTAGAACATATTTCAGACTTTGACATGGGTTAAAATTTCGCAGTTTTAGGTTTTTACTTCTAGCTGCTCTAAAATACTGGAGACTAAAAGAGATACCAATTTAATGATTCAGCATTCATATTCACTTGTTAAATCCTATCTTCTATGTATAACTCCACCATCACCTTTGATCTTTCCATCCCTCTCTTTACGAGTGTTTGGGCTATGGCGATTCTACAATTTTCATATTGAAAGGATCTGTCACTAATATGGGGTAGAGAGATGGAACCATCTGATGTTCTGGAGAGGCTGGGCTAGGTTTCAGGACTTATCTGGACCAGGGACCCATCTGGAGGTTGTAGGTTTCTAGAAAGTTACTCTAGTGCCTGTAACCCTTGTGGAATCTTATATATTGCCCTAGGTGTTCCTCAGGATTGGCTGGAATGGTCCTGGTTGGGGGTTGGAAGTTTATGATAAATAGCAAGGTCTGCCTGAAGCTTGCATAAGAGCAACCTCCAGAATAGCCTCTCGTCTCTATTTGAACTCTCTTTGCCACTGATAATTTACACTTCTTTTTCCCTTTTTGGTCAGGATGTAATTGTTGATCTCACGGTGCCAGGTCTGGATTCATCCCTGGGAGTCCTCTCCCATGTCACCAGGGAGACTTTCACCTCTGGATGTCATGTCCTACGTAGGGGGGAGTGAGCCCTCAATCTTGAGGCTCACCCCTATGAAACTTACTCCTGCAAAGGAGAAGCTAAGTCCACTTATAATTATGCCTAAGAGCCACCCCCAGAGAACCTCTTTTGTTGATCAGATGTGGTCTCTCTCTATAAGCCAACTTTGCCTTCCCCTCTACGTGTGGCATGACTCCTAGGGGTGTAAATCTCCCTGGCAACGTGGGACCTGAATCCCGGGGGTGAGCTGGGACCCAGCATCATAGGATTGAGAAAGACTTCTTGACCAAAAGGGGGAAGAGAGGAATGAGACAAAATAAAGTTTCAGTGGCTGAGAGATCTCAGAGTCAACAGGTTATCCTTGGGGCTATTCTTATGCATTATATAGATACCCCTTTTTAGTTTATGGTGTATTGGAGTGGCTGGAGGGAAGTACCTGAAACTGTTGAACTGCATTCCAGTAACCTTGATTCTTGAAGATGATTGTATAACTATATAACTTTTACAATGTGACCATGTGATTGTAAAAACCCTGTGTGTAATTCTCCTCTTATCCAAGGTACAGACAGATGAGTAAAAAAGTGGCAATAAATAAATAAATAAATAATGGGGGCAGATAAGGGGTACAAGAAATTGGGTAAATTGATATACTAGTGGTCAGTGAAAGGGAGGGGTAAGGTGTATGGGAGCTATGAACTTTTTCTTTTCATTTATTTTTCTGGAATGGTGCAAATGTTCTAAAAATGATCATGGCAATGCATACACAACTATGTGATGATATTGTGAGCCACTGATTATATACTTTGATGGATTGTATGAGTTTGTGAAGATATCTCAATAAAAATTTTTAAAAAGGAAACCTATTGCGCTTGTTTGAAACTGTAAAAAAAATAGAGGTAACTAAATTTGAAATATAATAAAAATAAATGATGTCATCTCTAAAGCAATATATAGACGTAAGGGATTTCTAACGGCATTTACTAATACTAATGCGCTGACCTTGAACAGGTTGCTTAAACTCTCTGGACTTCAGTATCCCCATTTGCAGTACAAGATGCTCCAGGCTTATCTTATGCTTTGTATTAAACTAGATGATCTCTAAGGTCTTTTCAGATTTCTAATTCTGTAATTTCAATTTTCACTAATTATTACAAAGAGTATTGTGAGCATCTCCAGGTTGACTTAGGACACAAAAGTCTCACAAACAATCATAGGTTGCAGCAGAGATGGCAAGTAGATTTCTTTTCATGTGTGAATTCTCATTGATTGGTAGTGGCTGCCTGGAATGTATTGTTGAAGAAAGACTCTGAGGGTCAGAGGTATAGAGTTACAAAGATTGATTACTACTGTCTATCTTGGGCATGGTATGCAAGGTAGTAGTAAGCATGTCAAATTTATCTCTCATCTCCCACCTAGATGTTCAAAACAGTGTTGCCTTGAATTTCTGGAAGCAGTGATATTTTTCTTTGTTTTTGTATGATAATGGAGAGATCATATGGACAAGGTCAGGATATTCTGGAGGTAAAAACAGAGCTCTATAGACATGTAGGAAATCCTCTTTCTGCCTTTCGTTGCCTCTTTGGTTTATTTACCCAGCAAATAGAGATGAACAGGACTGACTAACGGATTGCTGAGAAGTGAAATACAGACTCAGGATCCTTCCATCATCCTGAGACTCAAACTGATATGTGGCCTCTGTTCTTGAGGAAAATGAAAATGTAGAATGTGCTGGTTTGAAAGGATGTATGCCCCCTAGAAAAACCATGTTTTAATCAAAATCCCATTTCATAAAGGTAGAATAATCCCTATTCAATACTGTATGTTTGAAACTGTAATCAGATCATTTCCCTGGATGATGTGATTTAGTCAAGAGTGGTTGTTAAACTGAATTAGGGGATGACATGTCTCCACCCATTTGGGTCTTGAATGGTTTATTGGAGTCCTATAAAAGAGGAAACATTTTGGAGAAAAGAGATTCAGAGAGAGCAGAGCAGAACGACATAACCATGGGAAGTAGAGTCCATCAGCCGGTGACCTTTGGAGATGAAGAAGGAAAATGTCTCCCGGGGAGCTTCATGAAACAGGAAGCCAGGAGAAGAAGCTAGCAGATAATGCCGTCTTCACCATGTGCCCTTCCAGCTGAGAGAGGAACCCTGACCATGTTCACCATGTGCCTTTCTAGTTGAGAGAGAAACTCGGTGTTCGCCACGTGTCTTCTCACTTGAGAGGGAAACCCTGAACTTCATCGGCCTTCTTGAACCCTTCATCAGCCTTCTTGAATCAAAGTATCTTTCCTGGATGCTTTTGATTGAACATTTCTATAGAATTGTTTTAATTGGGACATTTTCTCGGCCTTAGAATTGTAAACTAGCAACTTATTAAATTCCCCTTTTGAAAAGCCATTCTGATTCTGGTATATTGCATTCCAGCAGCTAGCAAACTAGAACATAGAATGACATAAAAATTCTATGCATAAACATGAATCCGTTCACCCAACAGCTGTGTATTGAGCACCTGCAATTTGCTTGTCAGGCTCAGGTAAATGTCGTGTCCCTGAAAACACAGGTGATCTCTTCAGAATAAAGGCCTTCCCTCTTTCTCTTATTTCCTTGGGAGTGATAGCCAAAGCATTGACTGATCAGTATGTATGCTCATGACCTTTCTAAACGCAACCCCTGTTTTCCCCTATCTACCTTAGTAATGAGAAAATGATCATTTGGGTTTGACTTTCAGAATTCCTGAAGACGGTTTCTTAAGTATCTCACTACCCAGAGGGAAAGCTAGCCATCCAAGGAGAGAACTTCATAGCCATCAGATGCCATCCTGTTGCTCAGTGTTCTTTGAAACTGTGGGTGTAAGGGTGTTCCCATTTTTCCCTACCTTCCTAGAAATGTGGGGAGGCCTCTGGATCTTGGTTTTGGGGTCATGGGTGTTGATCCTCACCTATTACCACTTCATGGCTATCCAGAAATATGTTATAATGGAGGACGGACACGATGGAGGACAGCCACGGAAGCCCCAGCCACCTCCCTTAGGATTGGCCTTTTTTCACTGTTAAGGCAGCTCCTGAAAAGGCAACACTGAGTGATCTTTGCAGGACTTGAAATAGCTTTTTTTTTTTTTTCCTGTCCCAGATATGACACAGTCACTTCCCCAATGAAGATATCATTCTAGGAGGAACAGGACGTTCTTGTAAAAGAGCCAAGACGGTCACATGGTCAGACAGTCAGGGGCCTCCTGGAACCTAGTTTCCCCTTAAGCTGTTGGCCTGGACTTGTCCACAAAACCCTATCTATGATGGACCTTGGCAAGCCGTCTGGAACCTACCCGCTTATGGGATTTCAGTCCAGAGCAATTTCTCCAGGGAATAAACGATTGATGAATGAGTGGCTGGAGGGCGACAGGGAGAATTCCTGTGGAACATTTGTGGTGACTACATAGAAATACACCCAGCAGGCATGTGCTTCCTGACCAGAAGAACTGGGGAATCCCCATGACCCATTACCCCTATCCCCAGAGTCATCCCTAAAGGAGGCCATAAAATTTGGATAATCAGCCCAAGGAGTTCCTTGATCTAGTCGGGAGCCAGTTGAAGTAGAGAGTTAAAAGCAGAGAGAGGAAAAGTTTTCCTTAGAACCTAGGATCAGGCAAAAAAAGAAAATGCATTTACAAAGGATGAGCACCAGCCCTAATCCCAGCTCCAGACCCCCAGACCTTGCAGACATATGGTCAAGTTTTATTGGAAAGTTAACAGACACTAATGGGGAAAATATGATTTAGACAACCATGCAGGAGCAGGGATGGGGGAGTTGAGAAAGGTCTTCAAGATGCTCAAAGAAGAGGAAATTAGCTGAGTCAGAGGCCAGCAAGAGGAACCTGAAGTAGAGGAACTTGGTCTGTAGAGTCAGAGGCGGCCTCACATTGGGGAGAGGGAGTTTTGGGCTTTCTTTTTTGAGCTTCTGGTGCCTTAAAAATCTTTAGGAAATGCAAAGTGATTTTTATATTTATTTGATGAAACATTCTACTCAATTAAAAGTCACCTTTGGGGGCGGGCCACAGTGGCTCAGCAGGTAAGAGTGCTTGCCTGCCATGCCCGAGGACCCGGGTTCGATTCCTGGTGCCTGCCCATGTAAAATAAATAAATAAATAAAATTTAAAAAAAATAAGAGGAAAAAAAAAAGTCACCTTTGGGGTGAGTGGCAGAACACCCAATCAGATTAGGAACACTCCCCAGGATGCCAGGAACCTAGGTGCATTTTCCAGGACCATCTGATCTTGCTGCTCAATCCCCCTTCTCTTCTCTACTAGAGTGAAATAGCAGATAAATCCACAAGCCCCAGACCCTTTGCCCTTTGGGGGAATAGAAGCTGGCCATCAGCCGGGTAAGGACATGCTACCTCAAATCATACCTGGGATGTGGGGAAAGTCATTCAGCCAAGAAAAGGACATCAGGGTCACCTTGGTCAGACAGCACAGTTACGGGCAACAGAATTAACTCCAGGTAGTTTAAGCAAGAAGAAGTTTTTGGGGGGACACGTTGGAAAGCTCACAGAACTATCAGAGGGGCTGAAAGAATAGGCTATAAGGCTGAACTTCTGAGAGCAGCTTCCAGAACCACATTGTGGGTTAGGGCTAGTAGGGAGTTACTATCACATCTGACTATGCTTGCCTCTTCTGCGGTCAGTAAGGGAGGTGCTGCTGCCACCTCCAACCTCAGACACTGAGCCTGTCACCATCTGGACCCCCAAAATAGGTACTTATCCTGTTTCCCTATGTAGCTCACTTCAAAATCATGTGGGTACATCTAAGTGACAGAACCTAAGCCATGTGTCTATACTCAGCAGCAAGTGAAGCTGAGAAATGTGTGTGTGTGTATGTGTGTGACTACCACACATACATGCACATATATAAATTTGATGTGAATAATCTTTAAATGTAAAAAGATTATGCAAAGGCTTTGAAAAGTCAGAAATGACAGATATCTGCTACAAGGAGTCTGTGTGAGCTGTAGCATGGGGTATTCAGAAAAAGGCAGCCTGTTGAAAGTACCCAACTTCGTGACTGAAGTGATAGATTCTCTGGGGGGCCTATCTCAATAACATTGCGTTCAGTTGGTCTTGGGTAAAACAGAGAAGTAGGAAATGCTTGTGTTCTAAGTTCTTCATTCAACCAACCAAAATGGTCATTACCATTTATTTATTCTTAAGATGCTTCCAAAAAGAGATTTGAAGCAACAAGAATGTTTCTATACACACTACAGATCTAGTCTTCTTATGGGCATTGTGCAAGACACAAACAGTTACACACACAGCTTCTAGTCTCAATGGAAAGCCAGGAAACAGGTACTCACACTAAGATTTTAAACATAACCAGGTTCTATGTTATAAACACCAAAAGGGTAGCACAGACAACAAGTGACCAAGGAACTTGGAGGGAAGAGTTAGAGCATCCACTGTGTCTGGGGTAGCCAATGATAGCTTTTCGTAGGAGGTGGGACCAGACATGTGCTTTGAGAAATGGATAGGATTTAGGCAGTTGTGCTGGTTTGAAACTATTATGTACCCCAGAAAACCCATGTTCCTAATCCAATCTTGTGTGGGGAGAGCTATTGCCTGGGCGGGACTTTTTGATTAGGCTGTGTCCATGGAGATGTGACACACCAAGTTGTGGGTGTGATATTTTGATTAGATTATTTCCAAGGTGTTGTGGACCTGCTCGTTCAAGGTGGATCTTAATTAGTTTACTGGAGTCCTTAAAGGAGTGCATGGAGAGAGAAAGAGATGAGATCTAACACAGAGAGCAGACAAAGACATTTGGAAATGCTTGGAGAACCAACAGAGCAGAGAGATGAGATCAAGACACAGACATTTGGATATGCTAAGCTAAGAGATGGAATCCAGAGTTTGCCCCAGAGAAGCTAAAATGTGAATCCACAGACTCTTTGAGAGAAAGCCACTGGAAACAGGAGCTAAGAGAACTGTTTGAAACCAGAAACCAAGAGAGAGGGCCAGCAGGTATTGCCATGTGCCTTCCCATGTGACAGAGGAACCTGGATGATGTCTTTTCCTCCAAGAATGTATCCTCTTGCTGCCTCAATTTAGACATTTTCAAGGTCTTAGAACTGTTAATTTGCAACCTAATAAATTCCCTTTGTAAAAGCCAATCCATTTCTGGTATATCACATTACAGTAGCTTTAACAAACCAAAACAACAGTGAAGAGGAACAAGTAGTCCTGGAGGTAGGAATGAGGTGAGCAATGCTTGGAGCGGGTGGCAGGTACGTATACAGAGGAGATACTCCTCCAAGAGAGTGAGTTACAAGTCTGAAAACAGTTCAGGGTTTGAAAAGAAGAATTATAGGGCCTAAAAATTTGTGTTGGACCATATTTTGGAGACTCTGATTGCCCCATGTATTAGGACTATTTTGGTTTCAGGTAGTAGAAATCCAACTCAAATAGACAAGATAAAAAGGAATTTATTGTTTCCTCCAATTAAGAAGCCCAAGGACATGGACTTGAGGCGTGGCTAGATTCAAGTAGTCAAATGATATCATCAGGATTCAGTCTCTCTCTATCTTTGAGCTCTGGGTTCACATATGTTGGCTTCCTTTATTGGGCTTACATCTTCGTTCAGCAATCTCTTGCCCAATAGTTCCATCAGAATTCTCAGGGCTGAAGTTTGCTGATTGCCTCAGCCTGTTTCAAGAACCTTTCTTCCCTGGGGAACTACAACTATGTATAGGTCTGGGGGCCTTGGCCCAAGGGGGCAAGTTCAGCTCTGCTCTAACATGGAGGGATGGTCACCGTAGCATATGCTGTCAGGGCCCCATCCTTATCTCCTTGGCTTTTACCATTTCAGTGCATGTTGGCACCATTTCCAACTGTCAGTAGCTGCATCTCTGCCTGAGGACTTTTTCTAACTACAAGAGCCCACTCTGCATAGGCCAGAAGTGCTGGGGAACTAACATCTCCTAGGTACAGCCCTCAAACAATGGCTGATGGACTCTTGTCTCTTGGGTGGGATAACTCTGAGGCTCATGTTCTACCATGCTTCTCTGAGCTCCTTGGTGGTCTCTTGAATGATAACACACTCTTTATTACTTCCTCCACTGCCTTACCTCACATTCTCACTTCCCTACTGGTATTTCCTGGGATCACTGTCGAAATAAACTACTTGCACTTGTATATGTGTCTCAAGATCTGCTTTTGGGGAAACCCAAACTAAGATATTCCCCCACAGAAGACCAGGGTGCAGTTGCCAGAAGAAAGGGGGCTAGGAATGGATGTCAGGCACACAGAAACTATTAATATACTCTTTCTTTGTCCAAAGATATGGGCACTGTTTTTCAGTTTTCTTGACTATTCCTTGTCTGCCTCCTCTTAGGGATAAGATTGGAAAGACCACACAACTTGTTTACTGTGCTGTTCCCAGACCCACAATATATGGGTCTAAAACAATATATGCTGCCCTAAGTTGAATTCTATAGGCAATGAAGAACGAATTAAGAATTCTGTGAACCCAGAATTGAGAAAACATATTTGTTCATTTTTCATTAAATAATTTGGTGGCAGTGTGCAGACTATATTAGAAGAGGATTAGGAAGATTCGTTCAAAAGCATAGTACTAGTTTGGGCTTGAGGTGGTAAGGGTTGGAACCAGGTAGCGGACATGGGAGTGAGAAGAAAAGGCTAGATAGGTGAGACTTGGGCATCAGTGAGATGTGGACAAGAGAGGTGACCATGTTGCACGTGGCTTCCCAGTCTTCAGCCTTGATAAAGAGAGTGATGGTTTCCTCAGGAGTTATCCATCACAGCTCATCTGTCTAGAATGTAGCATAGTTGCCCAGTTCCTTGTTGTCAGGACATTGGCAGAATTTCTATAATTGTTTATCTAAAGAGGAGGACTGCTGAAAAAGGAGTTATCCAAAGGCAAAGACTGATTAGGGTACCTGCCGCAGAGAGCGAGATTAGATGGTGGTTGATCTTAGCCACCAACTGGGAAGACCTTTGGAGGAAAGCACATAGTGGGATGAGATGATTGGTATTGGGTGAGAGTTCCCAGATGTGGGACTCTTCAGGGGAGAAGGAGAGAGAAAGACATTGATTTAGAACTTTGAGGGTGTTATACCATTGCCAGCTGAGGGTCTTTGCATACTAAAGCTTCAACCCTATATATATAATCAGTCAGATTGCACAAAGGATTCAGGTGGTTTTCTGTACATTCAACTCCCCTCAATCAGACCTTAACACTTATGAAACCTTAGAAGGCTGAAACTGAGTTTAGCCAGGTTTTCTATTCCCGAGGAGATAATCGAAGGTCTCTGGAATTCTGCCTGGGTTTTGTCACAACTGATATTAGGTAATCCCACAGAGGGACAGCAACCAGCCTCTTTGCTCTCTTGATGAGCAGAACTGGCCTCTTAGAGCCCTGTTTGGACAGTAAGTGGATGGATTGTTTAGGTCAGGTGTGGAGGCAGGTCAGTGTAAATGGTATTTTGGTCCCCCTGTGGTGTCCCATCCTACACAGCCTCAACCCTGAGCTGGTTCAGGATTGCATCAGTCAGAATCTTTGGCTATAAGACAGATTCTTAAGTGGAAAAAAAATTAGAGGAAGGCTACCAGGGGCTCACAGAATTGCTAGCGGGCCAGAGAAGAAGGCTTGGGAAGTGATCAGGAGTGAGGCACACAGCACACAAAGGCTGGTTAACTGGGTTAGCCCATCAGGAAGCTGCTGCCTTTGCTCCAGGCCACCAAGGCACAGCCACCATTGCTACCAGACACTTATACAGTTCCTCAAATGCCCCTGAGCTGGCCCTTTGCCTTGGTCACTCTTTCTAGGCTCAAAGTCCCTCAAAATCCCTGAGCCTGGGTCATATTTCCAGGTTTAGTGGGCACTGGGGAGGGCAAAAGGAGCATCTCCTCATTTCCTCTTCTCGAGGTGGTTAGGGGACTGCACCCTGTCCAAACCACACAATGGGGGATTCCCCTCAAAGGAAAAGGGGAGTTGAATGCTGGATAATCAAAACCTCCTGCCAAATGCCTGCTCTGAAGATCATCTGGGGTTGTTTCTGATGCTTCATAAAGATGTCAGATCTTACCCGTATCTTCCTTCCTAGTGCTTGGTTGAAGATTGAGGAAGCTGAACACCACTAGTGTAAGTTCCTGGACAACATCATCGAACACCTGGATGGTCCTAGAGATAAGGAAGCATCTGGTGCCTGGATCCCATATGGTTGGTGTGTGGGGCTGAGGCAGACCCACAGCCAGACATTCTGCCAGGAACCCAGGGCAGGGATTCAAAATACAGAGACACAGGACTTTCCCAGATGTCATTCTGTGAGAAGCGTGGCAAGGGAAGGACTCCAGGAGCTGAAAATAAGGGGAGATGAATGATTGCTCCATTTGAGAGCACAGACCATCCCCTGCATGTGATTCTTCCTATTCCCCAATATCAAATAGTTGACATTTGCATGCCATTCTTGTGGTTTGTAGGCACCTCTCAGTATATTTAACAACAACAAAAAAAAAGTTTCTAAAAAGGTGAAATTACAATATAGTAAATATTTTCCTTTGGTTTGAATGAGACCGTACAAGAGGGGACCTGCTTGAGGGCAGAGAACATTTCTTTTTCCTTTGTCTTTGTATCCCTAGTGAATGGCACAATGACTGGAACATGACAAGTGCTCAATAAATGTGTGTTGAATGGATAAAGGCAAGTAATTGTACACTGAGTTAATTGTGCACATGTCATTGATACCCAGGGCCAAGTTGAACAGCTGAGATGGGGTTTCTTGGTGGACAGAAGGCTGAAATTCTTCAGGGTATGGGATGGACTGAGGGGCTAGGTTGCAGACTGAGCACTCCAGGTTGGATGCCCCTAGACTCAGACCATTGCCATATATCCACCAACTCCCATCTCCCTTTCCTCCTAGGCACACACGTACACTACATTTCCCAGCCTTGCCTGCAGTTAGGTGGGGGAAATGTGACTGAGCTTTGACCTATCCGAAGTGGGTGAAAGTGCCATATGCCAATTCTGGGCTTGGACCCTAAAGCCTCCCCTGTAATACCCCCATGGTCTCTCTCTTAACTTTAATATGTTGGCTGATTGCTAAGGATGAAGAGGAAGACTCTGAGGCCTTAGGAGATGACAGAGCTGGCAGGGTGGAGGAGCTTGAGTCCTTGAAGGACTGGGAGGAGCAAAGTCCCTCACCCTCCATTTCTCACTGGTCTGAGACAGGAATGACAAATAAACCTATATTGTGTTACACCACTGAGATTTGGGGTTGTTCGTTACAGTTGTCAGCTATGCATTACAAGATAACTCATTTCAATCTGGGGAGGGAGAAAATGGAACTCAGAATCATAAGTTAATGCAGAGTCCTGTGCAATTTTCCTCCCATAAACTGAAAGCAAACACATCCCAGTGCTCACAGATGAAGGGGGAGTTGGGAGAGAGAGAGCTGATTTGGGGGGAGGATTCGAGCCCATTCTAGGTACGAAGGCTTTAAGATGACAGGGATATGCAAGTGGAAGTTTGCTGGGAAGCTGGAAAGAGCTTCCACACAGAAGCGGTCACTGAAGCCCCATGAGGAATGACCTGTCTGAGGAAGAATTTGTGAAGGGAGAATGATGTGGGATCCAGAGCTGTTCCTTGGTGACATTCCAATGTGCAAAAATGGCAGGAGGAGGAGGAGTTGCTGGTGAAGGCTCAATCTGGAAGAAAGGAGGAGAGCCAAACTTCTACAGACATTCAAGCCAAAGGTGGAGGAAGATTTATGGAGAAGGCAGGACTCATATACTGAAGAGAACCAGAAAGGATCACTTCTCCAAGGACCAGAGGAGAAGTGAGAAAGCTCGAGCCTGGTGTGAGAATGGAAGAGGGAGGCGATAAAAAAAGGGACCAGCCATCACTAAAACGTCCTACACCCGGCACCCATTGACAAGTGTATAGTTGTAGCTGGGTGATCTTGCTTCAACCTGATTGAAAGCTAAGCTTGCTGGGTGGAGACTTGCAGGCATCTCTCTGAGTGATTTGCACCAGGTGGTGGGAATGGGAGTTGCTTTTGCATACAGGTACCTGGGGCCTGAGATGGGGGGAGGAAAGGACAAACGAGGCTACCATGAAGTACCTAAGAGCAAAAAGGAGCCAGGGCTTAGCTAAATTTGTGTGTATCTGCACAACACAGATGAATTTGAGTAGAACTGCTGACATGACTTTGTCATATATATAGAATCTGGTGAGGTCCAGGAGATTATATAATTTATACTTTGCAGTTCTTTTGGTCATGAGTATATAACACAGACAAGCTGTTCTACCACATACCAGCCATGGCGTTTGGGCCATCCTAGCCTAACTAAGACTCAGTCTCTTCACTTGTAAAGTGGGTCTTACATAATTCCTCAGTGAAAGGACTGTTTGCAAGCGTTACATTCAATAGTATTCAGTGATGTCTATAAAACCCAGGAAGCAGACTCATTGCTTGGTAGTTTAGTCTTATTTCATGGCTTGACTTTAGAGGCTCTGGAGACAATATTCACTGACATTTTGCATAGAACTCTGCATTAAACAATAAAACTTTCTCATATATTATATCAAATAAATCTTTGACTCTGGGCTTTCATTTCTTCCTTAAAATTCACCCAGGAGTAGAGGCACGCTGTTCTGAAGGCCGGTGAGGCCTACAGCGGCTCTAATTCACAGGGGACCAAATTCCCCAGCAAAGAGAGAGCTTCCCGCCCACCCAATCCGCAGGCCGAAGTCCAGGGTCTGACTCTCATTGGTTCCTAAGAGGCCAAAAACCCATCTTTGAACCAATCACTGTGGAGGGGGAGAATGGAATGTGCTGATTGGCCGAGACCTGGGGCCACTTACCCAGTAACGGAGCGGGGTGAGAGTTCCATCTGCGATATTGGGACTAGGGAAGTGGGCTCTCTAGGGGGAAGTCAGGGAAGTGTTCCTGAAAGCAGCATTAATAGATGCTAGATAGCAAAAACAGCAGATTTTCTTGAGTCAACGCTTTACCAGAAAGACATGGCTCTCAGTCGGGACTCCAATAATACGTTTTCCTGTTTCATTAGTATAGGAATGTACTGAAGGGGTCTTTGGCTCTTAGCAACTTGGGTAGAGGCAGGAAATCTCCCAGCTACAGCCACCCCTCCGTAGGCTACAGAGGAGAAAACTGAGACTCAGAGAGGTTAAGTAATTTCCCCGTTCAAGGACACATGGGGAGTGGTTGAACTTGAGCTGAATGGTTTTGACTTCAAGCGTTCAAAGACTGATAACCCTGGGGAAACCGAGGCAGCACCCTGGGGAAGTCAACACTGACCGTTAGAGGAGGAGTTGTTCAAAAATACACCCCACAGGAGCCTGAGATGTTGGTCTGTTTCTGACTTAAATAGGAAGCACTTCGAGGACAGCAAATGGCCCCTTTTGCAGCAAAGGAGGGTAAATGCTTCTGGGAAGTTCACTCAAACCATGCTGCACTTTCCTTAGGGTGGAGAGATGAATGATAATAACTCCTCCTCTTTTCCCCATCACCCTCCACCTGGTTGTAAGGCACAGCCCAGCTTCCTAGTCAGCTCTCTTTCCTAGAGCCAGTCCTGCTGCCTCTGGATTTTGCTGGTGGCTACAGCTCTGTGTGCTCATTCAGGGAGGCCTTATCTGATATCCCAGCCTAGAGGGCAGCCTCCCATCCTCTTACTCTACTTAAATTTTTCTTCTTAGCACTTACCACCACTGGATATATTATGTTGTTTATGCATCATCTTTCTCCCTCCATGGAACAGAAGCCCCACGAGAACAGGATTTTATTTTGTTTAGTGTTATATACCTTGAACAGTACTTGGCACAGAGTAAATGCCAACAAACACTTGTTGAATGCATGCCTGTTTCCCAGGCACTGTGCTAAGTTCTTCCCATGCATTAGCTCAGTGAATCCTCAAAAGTGTGGTTTGTTCACACTGGGTGGTAGAACTAATTTCAGTAGGTAGTGAAGTGAGTAGACCCAGGAGGCCCAAGGCCTCCCCCCAACCCCCACCCCACCTCCAGCATTCTCCCTGCAGGGCTTGGTGTCAGAAGCCCCAAGGATAGACCCACAGAGTTAACAGCCTGTGAAATTCACAAGGCCAGTTGATGGGGGGGTGGGGGTGGGGCGGGGGGGGGTGGGGGTTCCACCTGGGCTGCTGCTAATGGCAACATCTGATCCCAGCAGCTTCATACCTCCTTGGTGTGCAGGTCCTCCAGGGCACAGTGCAATCACAGCTCCCCAAACCTGCCTTTCAGAAATCAGCATCAGAGAAAAAGAGAAGAGAACTGGAAGGTCTTTGGCTCCCTGCTGCCTGTTGATCCTGAGATAAGGAATATAGGAGATGGGGGGTGAGGGGAAATTGGGAGGAGGTTGGGAGTGGGCTTGGCATGGATAAAAGGAAGTCATTTTTGGCTTTCCTCACCTTACTGCTTCAGAGACAGAGGGAATGAGAGCTTTGGCATAGCCAGAGTTGTTTTAAGGACTAGAGTGAGGTGGGGTGCCCAGTCCTCTGCCAACAAGGGGCTCCTCTCCTGGCCTGGGCCTTTTCAGACACACAGCAAATGTCGCCATGTCACACCCCAAAAACTGCCCCTGAGTGTCTAATGTGTTAAAACCTTTTGGGGACAAAGAGAAGTCTAGGGTGGCTAATAAAGTTTCTGGAGTGAATGTGGTTCTAGAAAGTTTGTAACAATGACCTGCTAGGTCTCAGAGCCCTCTTGCTACTTCCTTCTTGATTTTTAATTGTAGTTTCCCTGGGACTGCTCCACCAGGGTCTGCTTGGACACGATGATGGTCAGAGGTGACTCAGTGCTGGTGGAGGGGTGCGATCCTGGACGGTCAGATATGAAAGGGCTCTTAGATATAGACCTGGTCTTGATCTAGTCCATTTCACAGAGACCAGATTGAGGTTTGGAGAGGTGGGGTAACTTACCCTTGGTCACATAGAGTCAGTACATGTCTGTCCTATAATTCACTGTTCTTCTGTCCACATTTTATATAGTCTATTGTACTAGTTTGCTAGCTGCTGGAATGCAATATACCAGAAACAGAATGGCTTTTAAAAAGGGATATTTAATAAGTTGCTAGTTTACAGTTCTAAGGCCAAGAAAATGTCCCAATTAAAACAAGTCTATAGAAATGTCCAATCAAAGGCATCCATCCAAGGAAAGTTACCTTGGTTCAAGAAGGCCGATGAAGTTCAGGGTTTCTGTCCCAAGTGAGAAGGCATATAATGAACATAATCAGAGTTTCTTTTCATTGGAAAGGCACATGGTGAACCTGGTCAGGGTTCCTCTCTCATCTAGAAGGGCATGTGGCAAACACGGTGTCATCTGCTAGCATTCCCTCCTGGCTTCCTGTTTCATGAAGCTCCCTGGGAGACATTTTCCTTCTTCATCTCCAAAGGTCACTGGCTGGTGGACTCTGCTTCTCGTGGCTATGTCATTCTTCTTTGCTCTCTCTGAATCTCCATTCTCCAAAATGTTTCTTCTTTTATAGGACTCCAGAAATTTATCAAGACCCACCCAAATGGGTGGAGACATGTTGTCACCTAATCCAGTTTAACAACCACCCTTGATTAAATCACATCTCCAGGGAGATGATCTGATTACAGTTTCAAACATACAGTATTGAATAGGGATTATTCTGCCTTTATGAAATGGGATTTAGATCAAACCATGGCTTTTCTAGGGTCCATACATCCTTTCAAACCAACACACCTATCAACAGTAATTTACTTTCACTCAGACACGTCTGCATTTTCATGATCAAAAGTATAAGCATGCAGGAGACCCGGGTTTGATTCCCGGGGACCAAGCAACCCTTACTCTGCAAAAAAAGTATTAAAAAAGTATAAGCAATGTTGTTTTGTCAAGGAGTATAAACATTCTCAGTAGCCTGAAAAGAATACTTTCCCCAGTGCCTATATCATTTTGCAGAAGGCATTTTATCATCCCATGCTTCCAACTACAAATCTCACTATAGCAAATGCAAACCTATAGTAATGAACAATGCTTTAATACATGATCCAACACTCACAGCTTGGAAATTTTCATGGGGTATGCGTGTATCATTGTGTGTGTGTGTATGCATGCACATGTGCCTGTATGCTATAAAGGGATTTTGACATAATGATATATATTTTTTATTTTTTTAATCTTAAATATAACAACATACAAATACGAGCATTCTTACCATATGATCTTTCCATTCTTGGTATATAATCAACTCACAATATCATCACATAGTTGTATATTCATCACCATGATCATTTCTTAGAACATTTGCATCAACTCAGAAAAAGAAATAAAAAGAAAAAAGAAAAAACCCTCATACAAACCATACCCCTTACCCCTCCCTCCCATTGCTAGTATTTCCATCTACCCAATATAATTTAGCCTTTGTTTCCCCTATTTTTTTCTATACCCCTTATCACTCTCTTTCATTGATCACTGGCATTTCAATCTACTAAATTTATTTTAACATTTGTTCCCCCTACTATTTATTTATTTTTAATCCATATGTTTTACTCATCTGTCCATACTGTAGAAAAAAGAAGCATCACACACAAGGTTTTCACAATCACATAGTCACATTGCAAAAGCTATATCATTATACAATCATCTTCAAGAAACATGGCTACTGGAACACAACTATACATTTTCAGGCACTTCCCTCCAGCCTCTCCAATATACCTTAACTAAAAAGGTGGTATCTATACAACGTGTAAGAATAACCTCCAGGATAACCTCTCAACTTTGTTTGAAATCTCTCAATCATTGACACTTTATTTTGTCTCATTTCTCTCTTCCTCCTTTTGGTCGAGAAGGTTTTCTCAATCCCTTGATTCTGAGTCCCAGGTCATTCTAGGATTTCTGTCCCATGTAGCCAGGAAGGTCCACATGCCTGGGAGTCATGTCCCACGTAGACAGGGGGAGGGCAGTGAGTTTGCTTTTCGTGTTGGCTGAGAGAGAGAGGCCACATCTGAGCAACAAAAGAGGTTCGCTGGGGGTGACTCTTAGGCCTAATTTTAAGTAGGCTTAGCCTTTCCTTTGCAGGATAAGTTTCACATGAACAAACCCCAAGATTGAGGTCTTAGCCTACTGCTTTAATTGTCCCCACTGCTTGTGAGAAAATCAGAAATTCTCCACATGGGGAAGTTGAATTTTCCCACTTTCTCGCCATTTCCCCAGGTGGACTTTGCAAATACTTTTTATTCACTGTTCAAATCACTCTGAGATTTATTGGAGCATCACTCTGGACAAACCTACAAAATCTCATGCCCTACCCAAGGTTCCATGTGTTTATGGTGTTCAATTAAACTGTCCACATAAGTTATATTAGAAAATGTGCTAGTCAAATTATAAATTTTGTACCAAATAAACATTTTTTGCTTTAGTCTTACACATAAGTTAAAGTTCTAAAATACGAATTACCATCATTTTCAATACCCTGCAATATTGACATTCCTTTGTCTTTCCTCATGCAAAAACATTTTTTAATTTGTTCATTTAGTTACTATCATTATATACTACAGGCATTCCTAGATTATACCATCTCAGTTTTTATCATCTATCTTTCCTTCTGATTTCATTTGTGCCCCCAGCCCTCCTCCCTCTATCATTCTAACATTCAGCTTCATTCAGTCTATTAACATTATTGTGTTACAGTTAGGTAGTATTGTGCTATCCATTTCTGAATTTTTACAATCAGTCCTGTTGCACAATCTGTATTCCTTTACCTCCAATTACCCCAAATCTACCTGTTCTAGTTTGCTAGCTGCCGGAATGCAATATACCAGAAATGGAATGGCTTTTAAAAAGGGGAATTTAATGAGTTGCTAGTTTACAGTTCTAAGGCCAAGAAAATGTCCCAGTTAAAACAATTCTATAGAAATGTTCGGTGAAAGGCATCCAGGGAAAGACACCTTGGTTCAAGAAGGCCGATGAAGTTCAGGGTTTCTCTCTCATCTGGAAGGGCACATGGTGAACACAGTCATAGTTTCTCTCTCAGTTGGAAGGGCACATGGTGAGCACAGTGTCATCTGCTAGCTTTCTCTCCTGGTTCCTGTTTCATGAAGCCCCCCCAGGAGGCGTTTTCTTTCTTCACCTCCAAAGGTCACTGGCTTGTGAGCTCTCTGCTTCTCGTGGCTATGTCGTTCTTCTCTGCTGTCTCTGAATGTTTCATTCTCCAAAATGTTTCCTCTTTTATAGAACTCCAGGAAACCAATCAGGACCCACCCATATGGGTGGAGACACACCTCCCTTAATCCAGTTTAGCAACTACTCTTGATTGGGTTACATCTCCAGGGAGAGGATCTAATTACAGTTTCAAAGATATAATACTGAATAGGGATTAGAAGAAACGACTGCCTTTACAAAATGGGATTAGGGTTAAAACATGGCTTTTCTAGGGTACATACATCATTTCAAACCAGCACACTACACTATTTCTATCTCCTGATGGTCTCTGGTCTTAGCTGAAATTCTCCAAGTTCATACACTAATGTTAGTTCATATCAGTGAGACCATACAATATTTGTCCTTTTGTTTCTGGCTAATCTCACTCAGCATAATGTCCTCAAGGTCCATTCGTGTTGTTACATACTTCATAAATTTATTCTGTTTTGCAGCTGCATAATATTCCATCATATGTATATACCACAGCTTGTTTAGCCATTCTTTGTTGATGGACATTTTGGCTGTTTCCATCTCTTGGCAATTGTAAATAACGTTGCTAGAAACATTGGTGTGCAAATGTCTGTTTGTGTCCTTGCTCTCATGTCCTCTGATTAGAACCTAGCAATGGTATTGCCGGATCATATGGCAATTCTATTCTTAGCTTCTGGAGGAGCCGCCAAACTACCTTCCACAGTGGTTGTACCATTCATTATAGTATTTTTGCACTAGTATTTCAAATGAATATAGAAGTGACAATTTCTGAAAGAATCTGCCTTTTAAGTGCTTGGGCTTTAGTCACTGGTCACTGGTGGCCAGTGTTCCCAATTCTTGTTTTCTGCGTGGCTAGGTGATAAAAGATAGGCAGTTCCCAACTTTCTATATCAGAAGGTTGAATTATAAACTGGCTATTGGAACTGATAATACATTTTTTCCATACAAAATCTGTTGGTGACTATGTGATTTGGTCAATCTTTGAAACTTGTTGAACTTATATGTAGTTGAAATGCTGCAAGCATGAAACACTGCTTTTTCACCATCAGTGTTTAAACAGAGAAACAAAGCAAAAACCAAATAAGAAATTGTTTTTAATTATCATGAATTCTTGTGGTAGGTGAGCAGTTTTATTAGGAGTGGCTGTAGGTGAAGACTTTGTGAAGATTCTAGATGGAACCTTTGACTGTTCTAAGGGCTTTGAGTGCTGATGGTATTGCTTCTTGAGCATAGTTAATTTGACTTTTACACCTGCACATTTTTCTTTCTTCTCTACAGGCATTGCCTGCCCCTCTGTCTAAGTGGATCAGATGTGGTTAGAGCTTGGGCATTTGCTCATAAGTGAATAGAGTGAAGAAAGAGAGAAATATTTTTCCTTCTGAGACCACTAGATAGGAGTTGGAAGAAAGCTGACAAAGAAACTGCCTGTGTATGTGAAAAGGGCTGCTCCTAGCTTGGGCAGGTACTTGGTGTTTTAGTTTCCTCAGGCTTCCATAACAAAGTACTGTGAACTGAGTGGCTAAAACAACAGAAATTCATCGTCTCACAGTCTGGAGGCTAGAAGTCTGAAATCAAGGTGTTGACAGGGCCAAACTCCCAGCTCTGTAGTGGAGGATCCTTTTTTGCCTCTTCCAGCTTTTCATGGCCCCAGTTATCCCTTGGCTTGTGGCAGCATCGCTCCAATCTCTGCCTCTATCTTTACACAGTATTCTTCCTGTGTGTCTGTGTGTCCAAAATTCTCTTTTTATAAGGACCTCAGTCCACAGTGGATTAGAGCTCATCCTAATCTAGAATGATCTCATCTTGATCACATCTGCAAAGACCCTATTTCCAAATAATGCCACATCCACAGGTCCCAAGGGTTAGGACTTGAACATGCTTTTCTTGGGGGCACAATTCAACCTATAACACTGGGCAATTAATTGTCAGGGAAGAGGGAGCAAGAGAGAGCTGATACACAGATTCACCCACACAACTCAGACTCAGTAGTCAGTGGTGATCGTTGCTGGCCCAGAACCCTGAACTCACCTTGCGTGTGATATGAGTGAGGGTCAACCAAAACCAGAGAGTCAGCACCATTTAAAGAGCTGATCTCATGCAATCCTATGGCCAACAAGAGTGATCTGCTTGCTCAGATGCCCTCCTGGAACCTCAACTTGGCAAAAGGGCTCCAGAACAGCCTCCTAGATATGAGATCTAGAATTCCTCAGATTACTGGTCAACCTTATATGTGGGGTTGGCGAGTAAGGAGTGGGTGGGCAGAAGGATTCTGGAGAACATTCCGAAGAGGAGAAACGGGGATTGGAGCAAAAGAGGGGGACTTAGAAAATTTTGAGTGGGGTGTGGGCTCCACTCATTAAAGGTGGTACTATATGTGGGAATAAGCTATCCTTAGGTAGGCCTAGTTGGGCCCCAGTGGTAAAGAGGGAAATGAAGAGAATTTGGCATTGCAAGTCCCCCCTGTTAGAGAGTAAAGAGGATGGTGGGGCTGAGGTGGTACATTGAACCTATTGGCTTGGCTAAGCAGCAAATAGAATTGTGTTTAACTGGCATCATAGGTACTGGTTAGAGAGAAAACAACCTCAAGTTCATAATGCTTACAAATGCTTAGTTTAGAGAAATAAAGGTCAGTGAGGATTGTCTGAAGGTTATACAGTTTGGAATTTACCTAGAAGGTCTTAGAATTCAGCCTCAAATCACACCACCTAAGGATGTGAACCATGCACTTTTGCTCTCTTGTGGAAATGTTTAAACAAACTCTACTTTGTTGAGAAGCTATCAGCCTACATTGAAGTATGTTTTAAGAGACAAACTTATGGAACTCTTTGTTGTGTTTTTGGCAAAGGCATTGTTTTCTTTACGAGAATCAGTGGGAGAACTTTCTTTTAGGAATTAGTCCCAGGAATAGTTGTGCTTCTCCTAAGCACCTGGCTTTTATTTTATGAACACTGTTATTCCTGTAACTGACCATGTTTCCATTTTTGCTTTACCCACTAGGGAGCTCATATTCAAATCTGAAACCACATCTCTAATAAATGTAAAGGCCCATACAACCCACAGTTTATGTACTAATATTTCACCTGTAGTATCATCTTTTCCTTTCTTTCTTATTTTCCCTCTTTTCTTGATTTCCTCATTTATCCGTTGCTTTGCTTTCATTATATTGCAGGTAGTTTTAAAAGCCAGCTTAAATTATTTGGGGAACAAGGTGGTTAAATAAATACATACATAGGTGGTGATGGGGTGCTGGCTCACGCGAGTCAAGTTGCCCAGTGTGGTTGGGTGGCTTTAAACAACGGCCCATTCATAAGTACAGGAAATTTGCAAGACTGATGTTAGAAACTCTGGAAGTACCTGCACTATTTATAGTTGCATTTTTAAACAAATTCTTGAATCTGAGCAGTGAATATGTGCCATTCTAACTGGAAAGGCAATTATTGAATGCCTTAGTAGTCTATTTGGCCACGGTAGAACCTCTGCACTCAGGGGAGCAAGCGGCTAGTGATTCCTTTAATCTAAGCAGAGCTGCTTTCTTTTTAAGGTTAATCCCATGTATGTACCTATTCAAAGATCAAAGTCCAAATACTTAATCAAAACTACTGATTTTACAAACCATCAGCCATTCTTGGACTAGACTTGCAACCACCAGATACTGAAGAAAGCAAAACAAAATGGAACCAGACTTACAAGACACACAGTATATTGAACACACATATATTTTTTCCTAGTTAGTTCTCAACAATGAACCCTATTGCTCTTCAAATTATATCTCTTTCTCTTCAACTGGGAAAAGAAACAGCCTGAAGCCAAAAATGACTTGAATGGGGCAAACATGTGTCTATTTTCTAAATATTTCTCTCAGTCGAAGCATTCCTTCTGTTTCTCCCTATCCTTCCTTACTTGCTCCCAGGTGGTACAAGTGTGGGGTACAGCTCAGCTGCTCAGGGCAGAGCACAGATGTGATTTATGGAAGTGATTCAGAGTCTTCCCTACAGGAAAGCCAGGCCAAATTGCAAAGAAGAAAAAGATTGGTCCCCATTCCTGGTTCCCATTCCTTTTGCCATATTTTCCACTGGGAGTGATCCCAACTCTCACCTGCTTGGAATCAAGGGTGCCAAGTAGATTTTCTAGTACAAATATTAATAATGCAGAAAAGTGTCCCAGAGTATGGAGGAGAGCTTAAAAAGGAGAGAATCAAGCCCATTGTATGCTTAAAGAAAATACTTTGCAAAACATCACAACCTTTAAATTTCAAAAGAACATCTTTCCAGTATTCCCTTTATGAGATGTGGATATAATAAATATTCATTTGTACATACCTGTCTTAAAAAAAAAAACCACTGGAAATGTGTAGTGGCTATCTCTGAGCAGTGGGATTCCAGGTGATGGTTTTCTTTTGCTTGCCTCTATGGATTTTTGCACAATAGATGTGAATGACAATATGGTTGGATGCTGAAAAAGTCAGGCTCTAAAGTCAATATGTAAGAGGAAAATCATATTCAGCAAAATTACCTTTGAAAATACTTCCATATTAAGATATACAGGACATTCAGCAGCCAAGACGTATCAAAAAATACACTTCTTAATACATCAGAATCGACTTAAGGTGCCAAGTTCTATGGGAACCTAAACCAGCTGAGGGAACACCTGCCACCGTACTCTTCATTCTTACTGAGTGGAGTGGCAAATATCTTCACTCATCAAATTGCTCTCTATCTCTCTATCATCTCTACTTTTCTGGGGTGTGATGTGGGACTTCTCTTAGAGCTGGATTTGCAAGGCAAGCCATTGTTTTAGCTTAGATTACATATGCAGAGCAGTTACTTTAGCAATGTTTTCTAAAGATGATTTTATTCCTACTTCCTGTAAGATTAAGACACCCTTAAGGTGTGGGGTGGTAGGAAGGGGGCTTGATCTGGGTATAAAAACAGGGCCTTTTCAGGAGACCCGAGAGTGTCGCTTACCTTTGCTTGGAAACCTAGGCTAGAAGTTCTGGGCTGCTGTGGAAACCTAGGCTAAAAGCTGTGGGCAAGCACCATCTGTGAGGATGGGCTTGTGGCTTGACTTTGGCTCCTGCACTGGTTAAGCTGGGGTGGGGAGCTGGAAGACAGCATGGTTGGAGAGTAGAGTGGAACCATTCTGATTTACCCCTCTCCTTCAGCCCCTCATCTCCAAATAGAATAGAAAATAGGCCTTCTTGGGGGCACTCTATTCACCCTCCTTCCTCCCTGCCAAAGGGAAAGGAAGAAAGGAATAGAGAAGTCCCAATGATGGCTTCTCAGTGCCCTCTCATTCAATGACTCTTCCAGACTGAGTGGTCATGTGGAGAACAGTAGAGTTGAGACCCGGGTTTCAGAGACAGACAGACCCAAGCCCAGATCCTACCTCTGGCACTAGTGAGCGACCTGACTTTGGATAAGATATTCTGTTTTTGAGCTTCAAGCAAGTTATTTAATCATTCTTGGGTCTGATAAAAGTACCTATTTCATAGAAACATTCTGAGCATTAAATGGGTTCATGTAAAGGGTTCAGCAGAGGCTTGTTACATAGTAGGCATGCAATAATTGGCAGACAGAAGATTAAGGGGGAATTTGATGCTTAAACCTCACCTAGCCATGCTTTTGGTAGAGGGTGCAATTGCCATGTGCCCGAATGGGAGGCCCCTGGGTCTTCATAGGCCTTGATGTCCAGCTCCCAGCATGCAGGGTGGGCGATGGTGGGCCCTGGTCCCTGAGCTCAACACCAGGCCTTGTGGATTTCACAGGTCCTTCCCCATGAGACTCCCCCTGGGAGATAGAAGGCCAGGTGCCTGCAGGGTCGATGGCAGAGGAAACATTCATCGGGCACATACTGACCTTACACCTAATATGTTTGAGAAGCTGGGGGTGAATGTTGAGCAGAGTTTTCTACCCAAGGGCCTTGCAGACCATAGGAAAGACCGGTGTTAATATTTGTAAGCACAAACCATGATATGCTCTTTAAAGGTAGAATTCCATGAGACTTTGGAGCTAAGGACCTAATTGGGGTTATTTTGGGGAGAGGGTTTTAAGAGAAGGCCTCTCCGAAGAGTTGCTATTTAAGTTGAGCACTGTGGGCTGAGAAGGTATTAGCCAGGATCAGACTGTGAGAGAGAGCATTCCAGGGGAGGGGAAAGCATTTGCTCCACCACCAGCCAAGGACCACCCCTCTACCCCACCCAGAGAGCAGAGGAAGCTCTTCTTAGCTAAAAATAAGCCTGCTGAGCCCCTGGGGAAAATCCTGTCACTGTCGAGGGCATATGGTTCTGGGGCTCTAACCCTCCGTGCCGCACCCTACAGGATGTGTGGGCCTGGTGGTCCTAAAACTGCAGCCTCCGACCTTCCCATTTGATTTTGCCTCCCTGAGAGCACGTCTCCAGTGAGGCTGGCTCCCAACCTGGGCGCCCGCCAGTCAGTCTGGCCAGGGAAGAAACTATTTTGGGAATTTTTATGATGGAACAATATTTTTTTGGTAAACAAACGGAACGCTGTTAAACAGGGACACTCACCCCTAGCTCCTGGTTCATTTCCCTCCTTGTGGAGGTGTCACAGAGGCAGCACTGTCCAGTGGGGAGGATGTGTCCCCCTGGGCTATCCACCCCCCGGACTCACACCCCATCATTTCTCCCAGGAGAATCAGCAGTGGAAATTGGGGAGGCTGCTCCCTCCCCACATCCTCCCGTGGATTCTTTCTAAACAAAAACCCTTGGTGCAGTCTGGGGCAGTGGAGGCAGGGCCCCCACCCAATTAACCCTTTAGGACCTGAGCATAGATGGACCCATAATGTTAGAGCTAGAAAGACCCTTAGAGGTTACCTGGCACCCCTCCCCCTTTAAAGGTAAGCGAACAAAGTCTTGAATGGGGTATTGGCTTTCCCAAGGTCACAAGGCTCATCAATTGCAAATGAGGTTGCAACCTGAGATGCCAGTCTGTTGGTCCTATTCTCTTGCTTCAAGAACGATATACCAGACCCATGGTCAAGGCAAGAGAAGAATGGATTCCAAGTTCAGTATTCTGTGGAAGCCTGAGAACTATATACTCACAGATTAACCTTAAAGCCTGGATCACGAAGACACTAAGTCCCTCAGCACCCATCCCTCCCTCCACCTCACCTGGGAGTGGACTCTTGTGGCTTCTGAGTCTGAGTCCTTCTCCCTGGCCCTGACCTGACCCAGAGGCTTGGCCCCTCCAAGGATGGATCCTCTGTCTGCCAGTAGCACTCGTCTCTGATTGACTGTGGAGGCCGGGACTTTGTCATGGGGGGCACCTCTCCCTGGTGTGCAGGAGACCACAGCCAAACCTACTCCATCTTCCAGAAGCTCCATTATCTCTTGTTTTACCCAGTGGCTCCCAAGAATCCATAGTTGCTTGGGCCTGGTTTTCTCAGGCTGGGCCATGGACATCATTTTATGTTTGAGCTCAGAGAAGTGTAATTTGGGCCTCAAAGTGAAAACAGGCTCTATCCATCACTTTACCCCTAGTGACAGGGTTAAGAGCCCACTGGAGAAACCTATTCCTGAGCCTCATATAAATACCTTACAGACACACATCTCATTTCATAGGCACAGCTCTGCGTGGTAGGGATTATGTGTCCCACTTTCCAGGTGATGATACTGGGAATCAGGGAAGCAAAGTACAGACACAAGGTCACACAAGCAGTAAGTAGGTAATGAGGTTGGGATTCAGCCCTGGATCTGTCTGACTCTAGCTCCAGAGCTCTCCCTACTAGGTGTCCTCCAGGTGTGATGCAAAAAGAGCCTGGTCAGGACGGTGGAAGAAACATGTAGAAGAGACAAAGAGGTGTGCGAATAGATCGAACATTGTGGTGGAAGGATAGGGACAAATAGGGACAAACTTGAGTTTTGAGTCTTGTATTCATCAGAAGTTTTGAGTGACAAAAACCCAACTCAGTATAACCCAAATAAAGAGAGATGGTCTTCATTTGTGTACCTGAAAGTCCTGAGCTGCAGTTGATTTTAGGAACAGCTGGGTCCAAGGATAGGGACAAATAGGGCAAACTTGAGTTTTGAGTCTTGTATTCATCAGAAGTTTTGAGTGACAAAAATCCAACTCAGTATAACCCAAGTAAAGAGAGATGGTCTTCATTTATGTACCTGAAAGTCCTGAGCTGCAGTTGGTTTTAGGAACAGCTGGGTCCAGGGCACAATTTTCTCTTTCTCCTCCTCTTGGCTTTGCTTGGCTTTATTGTTCAGGCAGGTTGTCTCTGTGTGACGAGAACAGTGGTTGCTGACAGCCCCAGATTCATACCCTTTTGGCAGAAAGAAGCCATTTTCTTTCAAAGCTTTGGTAAGAAAATCCCAGGACTCCCGTTGCCTGGGTTAGGACCTGTACCCATGTCTGAACCACTTGTCATGGGCAAGTGTATGGAGGCTTCTGGGCCACTACATGTGCCTCATAGAATGGGCTCCCTTCAGGAAGAAGGAGCTCTGGTAGCTGATGAAAGGGAGAGTGGGATTGGAAAGACAGAAACAACTGGAGAATGTTGGCACCATGACAATCCGAAGGAAAACTTAGGAGGAAAGGTTACTTAAGAATAAAAACACTAATCATAACAGTATCGTATGCAACATTTATTACGTAACAGCTTACAAAGCCCTTTCACATCCTTATTTAATCCTCATCTGCCCTTGAAAGGTAGTCAGAACGAGAATTGTTACTGTTCTCATTTTACTGATGAGGATACAGTTTTGGAGAGAATAAATGATGTGCTCATAGCTGGCAGGTGGCAGATCTGGGACTTAGAAGGTGGACTCAGGGGAGAAGACAGGCTGAGTGTGAAGTGCCTGGTGTCCTGAGAACAGCTACCACCCTGGAGGAAACAGTCCCACCTGAACATGTCACTTTGGGGTCGTTTAGCTGCTGGACTAAGTACCAGGCAGACAGGGACCTTATCTGTCTCCTGTGCTTGGCACACAAGAAGCACTGAATGCAAGGTGGCTGATGAGTGCCCCTGTTTAGGGGCTGAGTTGCTCATGGTGGGTGGAGACCTGGGCCAATGACTGTTGCGGGGAGTAGGAAGAGAAGCCCCAAGAGCTGCATGGTTGGCCCAAGCTCTAGAGGACTTTCGCCAAATGCACTGCAAACCTTAGCATCTGCCGGGCAAACCACACTCTGCATACAAGCCTAGAGTCATCCTTTGTTTGTGCAGTTGGACTGGACTGGCATCAGGTGTATTGTTTGTCAGCCTAATGGTCTCACTGTGAGGAGGTGAGGGTGGGGAGGTTCCTGTGTGAGTTTCCTAGGGCTACCATAATAAATTACCACAAACTGGGTGGCTTAAAAAAAACCCACAGAAGCCAGAAGTCCAAAATAATAGTGTCATCAGGGTGGTTCCTTTTGGAGGCTCTGAAGAAGAAACCTTGCCTTGTTTCTAGCTTCTGGTGGTGGCCAGAAATCCTTGGTGTCCTTGGTTCATAGACACAGCACTCCAATCTCTCCATCTATTGTCACACTGCCTTCTTCTCTGTCTCTTTGTGGGTCTTCTCTTCTATCTCTTATAAGGGCATCTGTTATTGAATTTAAGGCCCACCCTAATCCAGCATTATCTTATCTCAAGATCTTTACTTTATTTATATCCACCAAAACTGTTTGTATTAGTTAGGGTTCTCTAGAGAAACAAAATCAGCAGGAAACACTCACAAATATAAAGTTTATAAAAGTGTCTCATATAACTGGGAACGCAGAGTCCAAAATCCACAGGGCAGGCTGTGAAGCCGACGATTTCATTGGAGGGTCTGGATGAACTGCACAGGAGAGGCTTGCCAGCTGAAGCAGGAAGAGAGCCTGTCTCTTCTGAATCCTCCTTAAAAGGCTTCCAGTGATTAGATTAAGCATCACTCATTGCAGAAGACACTCCCCTTGGCTGATTACAAATGGAATCAGCTGTGGATGCAGCTGATGTGATCATGATTTAATTCTATGAAATATCCTCATCACAACAGACAGGCCAGCACTTGCCCAACCAGACAAACAGGTACCACCACTTGGGCAAGTTGACACATGAACCTGACCATAACTGTCCACCCCTTGTCAACTTGGCAGCTATACATATCATCTTAAACCATACTTAATTTCTAAATAAAAAACAATAAAACACATTTTTTCTTTCACGTAACAATACTCAACTGTCCTGCATATAACTGGAAAAACATTAACTCTGTCCAGAGTAGGGTGTAAGTTCTTGGGTAACATTCATTCATAAACTTGATATCTTACAACTTAAATAGTATAACGTGAACAGAACAGCATTACAGTCCTCATTTCTGTAACTGATCACATGATCGTAGTTCACATTTATTAATACCTTCTTCCACTACCCATTCCATGTCCCTTTACCCTCAGCAAGCACTTCAGCTGGCCGTGGTTCTTTGCCTGGTGGGGTGACCCAAACCTTCATTTCTGAAGTTTCAGAGCCATTAGTAGTCCTGCCCAAATTGGGTTGTTGCAGTTTTCCATTGATTTTAATCACAGGGCATGGTAGTACTAAAAGATGCCCTAGGGGATCTCCTATAGTCCAAGAAAACTCTTCTTTACCTCCATTGTGTTGTTGCAGTCCTATTTCCCCCTGATAATCAGGGTCAATCACCCCAACCAATAATGTGATCCCCTTCTTGGCTTGTTGATCCAGGGGCATGAGTAGCCCAAAATGACCAAGTGGCAGTCTTAGATTCCAGTTCAATGGAATCATTGTTGTTTTTCCTGGTGGAAGCACTCCCCCTTTTGGAACTAAAACCTGTAGACCAGCAGAGCTCAGGGTCACAGGGACAGGAAGCAAAAATTTTCCTAATGGATCACTAGGCATAATAGTGAGTGGTACCACTCCAATTTCCACCCCTTGGTTCCTGGACCCATGGATCCTGGCTATGGGAGAAACAGCACCATACAGTGGACGCTGATTCAGAGCCTATACGGCTTCCTGGAGAACATTACCCCAGCTCTTCAAGGTATTGCCACCTAGTTGGCACCGTAATTGTGTTTTCAAAAGGCCTTTTCCACCATTCTATCAATCCAGCTACTTCTGGATGATGGGGAACATGGTAAGACCAGAGAATTCCAAAAGCATGTACCCATACCCACACTTCATTTGCTATGAAGTGTGTTCCTTGATCAGAAGCAATGCTGTGTGGAATACCATGATGACGGATAAGGCATTCTGTGAGCCCATGGATGGTAGTTTTGGCAGAAGCATTGCATACAGGGAAAGAAAACCCATATCCAGAGTATGTGTCTATTCCAGTTAGAACAAATCACTGCCCCTTCCATGAAGGGAGTGGTCCAATGTAATCAACCTGCCACCATATAGTTGGCTGGTCACCTTGGAGAATGGTGCCATATCTGGGGCTGAGTGTGGGTCTCTGCTGCTGGCAGATTGGGCACTCAGTGGTGGCTGTAGCCAAGTCAGCCTTGGTGAGTGGAATTCCATGTTGCTGAGCCCATGCATAACCTCCATCCCTACCACCATGACCACTTTGTTCATGAGCCCATTGGACAACGACAGGAGTTGCTGGGAAACCTTCAGGCTGACTGGTATTCACAGAACGGGTCATCTTATCCGCTTGATTATTAAAACCTTTCTCTGCTGAAGTCATGCTCTGGTGCACATTCACATGGAACACAAATATGTTCATGTTTTTAGCTCACTAAGAAATGTCTATCCACATACTTCTTCCTCAGACCTCTTTGTCACCAATTTTCCAGTTATGGTCTTTCCAAGTCCCTGACCATCCAACCAAACCACTAGCAATAACCCATGAGTCAGTATACAAATGCACCTCTGGTCAGTTTTCCTTCCAAGTAAAATGAACAACCAGGTGTGCTGCTCGAAGTTCTGCCCATTGGGAGGATTTCCCCTCACCACTGTCCTTCAGACACTCTAGAAAGGGGTTGTAGTGTTGCAGCTGTCCACTTTTGGGTGGTACCTGTATATTGTGCTGAACCATGTGTAAACTAGGCCCGAGTTTTCTTTTCCTCAATCAATTCACTGTAAGGGACTCCCCAAGAGGTCATAGCTCTGGTCTGGGAAAGAGAAGGTAATATGGTAGGATTGGAGACCATGAGCATTTGGGCCACTTCCTCCTGTAACTTACTTGTGCCTTCAGGACCTTCTCTGGCCCTGTTTCATATATACCATTTCCATTTTACAATAGAGTGCTGCTGCACACACCCAAATTTATGGCTTGGTGGGTCAGACAACACCCAGCTCATGATAGGCAACTCAGGTCTCATGGTAACTTGGTGGCCCATGGTTAAGCATTCAGTCTCTACTAAGGCCCAGTAGCAAGCCAAAAGCTGTTTCTCAAAAGGAGAGTAGTTATCTGCAGTAGACGGTAAGGTCTTGCTCCAAAGTCCTAAGGGTCTGCATTGTGATTCTCCTATAGGGGCCTGCCAAAGGCTCTAGATAGCATTTCTATTTGCTGACACTTCCAGCACCAATGGACCTGCTGGATCATATGGCCCAAGTGGCAGAGCAGCTTGTACAGCAGCCTGGACCTGTCACAGAGCCTCCTCTTGTTCAGTTCCCCACTCAAAATGAGCATTTTTTCTGGTCACTCGTTAAATGGGCCAGAGTAGCACACCCAAATGAGGAATATGTTGTCACCAAAATCCAAAGAGACCAACTAGACATTGTGCCGCTTTTTGGTTGTAAGAGGGGCCAGATGCAGCAACTTATCCTTCATCTTAGAAAGGATATCTCGACATGCCCCATACCACTGGACACCTAGAAATTTCACTGAGGTGGAAGGCCCCTGTATTTTTGTTGAATTTATCTCTCATCCTCTGACATGCAAATGCCTTACCAGTAAGTCTAGAGTAGTTGCTACTTCTTTCTCACTAGGTCCAATAAACATGATATCATCAATATAATGGACCAGTGTGATGTCTTGTGGGAGGGGGAAACGATCAAGGTCCCTGTTGGCAAGATTATGACATAGGGCTACAGAGTTGATATACCCCTGAGGTAGGACAGTGAAAGTATATTGCTGACCTTGCTGGCTGAAAGCAAACTGTTTCTGGTGGTCCTTACTAACAGCTATTGAAAAAAAATATTATAATAGCCATGTCTACCCTGTCTTTGGAGATTAAGTGCTGCCACCTGGCTTCTGCCAACTCGGGATCTGGTCATCCCCATTGTGTTTAAGGATTCCAGCTGAGTAACAGCAGTTCCTACAGTAATATCTGACCTACAGAGAAATGCACCTACAGAGCTCTTCAGGGATGATGGCACTAGTCTCACAAATTTATTTCTCACTGTTCTGGTAAAAGATGCATCCTCCGGACATTCCTGGGGTGTAAGAGCAGGCTTTGCATGATAAATCCACTCTAACATTCCAATCTCTCTAGGCTTCTGGATCCCCTCATCTACATTATACCAGGGCAGTTCTGGCATTTCAACCTCAGGTAATGTTGACCACCTTTTGATCCATGTTTCAACCAACCATCCAAACAAACTATTGATACCTTTTCTAACCCCTTGAGCTATAACATTGAATGCAGAACCTCTGCTTAGTGGGTCCATATCAATAAATTCAGCCTGATCCAGCCTTATATTCCTCCCACCATTATCCCATATCCTTAAAATCCACTGCCACACATATTTCCCTGATTTCTGTCTATATAAATTGGAAAACTCACACAGTTCTTTAGGAGTAAACGTATCTCATCATGTGTGATACTTTGTACCTCACTTTTAGGGGCCTGTTGGGACTTTAGTCTAGTTATAGGTCTGGAAGAAATGAGGGGTTGTGGGGGTGGGTCATGAAAAGAACCAAAAGTATCTTTCAAGCCATTTGCTTCAGGGCATTCATTTGCAGTTTCATCTGGTGAAACAAGATTAATAACTCTAGGGCTAATCCATTCAGGGTAGGTTGGGTGGCCAACTCCTCAAGGCAGGCTGGAGGTGGGGTGGCTATGTCCTCAGGGCAGACTATTACAGGGTTATCTAGAGAAGACTCAGCATGATCTAGGGTTTCAACCTCACCCCCAACATCATTATCAATCTATATGTCACCATCCCATTTTTCAGGGGACACTCCTTTCCAATCAATGCCCTCACTTTAACGGCAGACACCATGCAGCCCTGAGATTTCAGTTTATGTTGTAAGGTTGCTACTCTAACAATAAGATTCCAAGTCTGATTTTCAGAGATTTCAAGTGTACAGCTGCAGGAAATAAGATTTTTCTTCAGGATGCTCATAGAAACTTCTACATGTGTCAGATGGCACTTAAGTTTTTCGTTTGAAGCCTTAAGTCCACCCCTTTCACTCCTTAATGTATCCAGTGTATCTAACAACAACCAGCCCAACATCTCTATATCTCTTAATTCCACAAAACTCTGTAAAGGTGTCAAAAATATTATCCCCCAGAGCCTGGCTTCATACAAGCAAAGCATTAGGAGAATCGAATGATGATATTTTGACTGTCTCTTTTGCCAACTCTCTCCATGGATTGGGATTGTCATTCTGATTATGAGAATCAGAGTCCTTAGTGCCTTTGAGTCCATTGAGAGTAGAAAACCATTCATAAAAACCCATTTTTAAGATTCTGTTTCTTAAGAACCACTCCTGGTATCAAGTTGTATTAGTTAGGGTTCTCTGGAGAAACAGAATCAACAGGAAACACTCGTAAATATAAAATTTGTAAAAGTGTCTCACATAACTATGGGAACATGGAGTCCAAAATCCACAGGGCAGGCTGTGAAGCTGACAATTCCATTGGAGGGTCTGGATGAGCTCCACAGGAGAGGCTTGCCAGCCGAAGCTGGAAGAGAGCCTGTCTCTTCTGAATCCTCCTTAAAAGGCTTCCAGTGATTAGATTAAGCATCACTCATTGCAGAAGACACTCCCCTTGGTTGATTTCAAATGGAATCAGCTGTGGATGCAGCTGATATGATCATGATTTAATTCTGTGAAATGTCCTCATCACAATAGACAGGCCAACACTTGCCCACCCAGTCAAACAAGTACCACCACTTGGCCAAGTTGACACATGAACCTGACCATGACACCATTTTTCCAAATAAGATCAAATTCACAGGTAGTGGGAGTTAGAACTTGAACATATTTTTTTGGAGGGCACAATTCAAGCCAAGACACTTCATTTGGGCAACATAGCAAGGTTTGGAGCTAGGAGAAATGGTAATTTAGCCTCCTATAAAAAAAAAGTGCTTTGGGACTATAGAGATACAGGTGACTAATTTTTGTTTGGGGATTCAGGGAAATCTTGATTAGGAGACGTTATCTGAGAGAAGCTAGGGGAGCAAAGAAGAAAGGTGAATGAACGCTGGTATGGTGTTGAGAGTCAGGAACACAGGGGAGGTGGTGAGGTGGGAAGGAGCTAAACTTGAAGACCAGTCAAGGGTTCTTTATCCTTTGGGTGCCCTAGTTCCTTGGAATGGAAACCTTACCTGGCATATGTTTTTTTTGTTATGACATCTGGTCATTTGTTGGCTTCACATTTCGTTCCCTGGTCAGCAAGTTTTGTTTGCATTTGACCTTGCTGCCTCTTCAAATGTAAGCTCCCAGTGGGCAAGGCCAGTTTCCATGCAATTTTTTTTTGTCTGAGCTCAGTACGTATGGATCATAACCGCCTTGTGACTGTGTTCCAACCACTGGATGTGGGTGGAAGTAACCTCTTCAGTGTGATTCTAAAAAGAAGTGCATGGGGAATGCTTCCTTGCCCTTTCCCCTTTCTTGCTGGCAGGGGATGAGGGCTCCTGGAGAAGCCACCCTGGATGCAGAAATGGAAGCCATACATTGAGACTGGCAGGGTCACCTGTTTATTTAAGTCTCTTTATTATAGAAGCTTAGTCCGTGTCCATAGCTGATTAGTAGAAGGAAACTTGAATGACTCAAAAGAAATTAAGTTCTTTGTTTCTGTCTTGGATGAGGGCACCCTATCTTTCCAGGCCTTAGTTGCCACATCTGTTGAATGGCAATACTGGCAATATCATTAACTCTTCTCCTTGTGCCATGAGAAGCATCTAAGTGCTGCGGATGTAACTATGATTTGAAAAGCACGCAGAGCAAGGCAAAAGTCTGCGGGAAGCATTTTTAAGGAGTGAGTGATAGTTTCTAGCTTAATTCCCGGCTGCTAAAACAAATACTATACAACGGGTTGGCTTAAACAATGGGAATTTATTGATTCACAGTTTTGAAGCTAGGAGCAATCCCAAATTGAGGCGTCAGTAAGGTGCTCTGGGACTGGCTGCCACACTATCCTTGACTTTTCTGCTATATAGCAATGCACGTGCTGGTGGCTTCTCCTTTCTCTCCAAGGTTCTGACTTCCTAGTAGCTGGCTGCAACCTGTGTCCTCTCTTCTGTCTAATTTCCTTTGCTCATAAGGACTTCAGGCATTTTGAGTTAGGGCCCACCCTCATTCAATTTGTACACACCTTAGCTAATAACATCTTCAAAGGCCCTGTTTACGCATGGGTTCACACTCCAAAGGCCAGGGATTGGGACCTCATCATGCCTTTTACGGGGGACATGATTCAATCTCCAACAGCCTCTGAACTCAGTTTATCACTCAGCCACTTCCTTTTCAGGAGCTGTCTGATTTAACTGCTGGCCCAGCTACTCAGACCCAAGAAGGCCCTGTGGATACTCACCATCCCCCTAAACACAATTCTCCCTAACCTTAAAAGTGTGCAGAAAAAACAAAGTTTGTCTTGGCTGAAATGGGCCAGACTGAAGGAAGTGATCTGGGTCGAGAAGCTTTTACACAATTGTAAGTGATGGAACGTGCTGAACCCAGTGGCACCTCCTTAAAAAGCCTCGGTGGGTTGAGTGTTTATGTTTCATGTCCACGACGTTTGAATGTTTCAGTTCACATGATAAATGTAAATGCTGACGTGAAATCTCAGGCAGAATCTGAGCCACGATTTCAGGATGAAGGGTGCTCTATGGTGAAGGCATGATGGACAGAACACTTTAACTCTGAAGTACATGGAGGGCCCCGCTCGGACAGGACCCTAATGTGGCCTGTGACTGTGTCCCCCTCTGCTAACCCACTGTACTGGGCTAAATAGTCACACCTGCTCCCCCCGTCCCCTCAAATTCATGTCCACCTGGAACCTCAGAATGTGATCTTATTTGGAAAAAGGGTTTTCGGATATAATTAGTTAAGGATCTAGATGAAACCATACAGAGTTAGAGTGGGCCCTAAGTCCGATGACTGTGGTTCTTGTAAGAAGAGGGAGATGTGAAGATGGAGGCAGAGACTGAACTGAGGTGTCTACAAGCCAAGGAACACCAAGGATTGCTGAGGAACTGTCGGGTGGAAGCTGGAAGGAGCAAGAAAGGATTCTTTCCAAAAGCCTTCAGAGGCAGCATGGCCTTGCAGACACCTTGATTTCAGATGTTTGGCCTCTGGAACTGTGAGAGAATAAATTTGTGTTGTTTTAAACCACCCAGTTTGTGTCAGCCTTAGGAGACCAGACTTGTTATGGCAGCCCTAGGAGACCAGTACACCCACTGACGGACATGATTGGCTTTTCTTGTGTACTCAAGAATTGTTCAACACACACCTGGTTGATCAATGATACAGGAAGGAGGGAGTCAGTGTGGTTTGGGAGAGGCAGGCAAACAGTTTGAGTTTGCAAGAGGACATGAATGAAATGGACTAAAGGAAATAAATTTAGCAGTAGATGCAAGGAGCAAAATTTATGGACAGTGTGGCTATGACTAGATTTAAAAAAAAATTTATGTATTAATTTAAAAAATTAACAAATGAAATAAAAATTAACATAGATAATCAGTAATTCACAATATCATCACTTAGTTGTATATTCATCATTTCTTAGAACATTTGCATCCATTCAGAAAAAGAAATAAAACGAAAACAGAAAAAAAAAAATTATACCTACCAGACCCCTTACCCCTCACTTTCACTGATCACTAGCATTTCAAACTAAATTTATTTTAACATTTATTATTATTATTTTTATTATTTTTTTATTCCATATATTCTACTCATATGACTAGATTTTTAAAAAAACAATGCAGAGGAGAATGAGGGGAGAGAAAATACGGCAAGGAAGTAATGCTGATGTTTGGGGGAGGGGGTTTTGGGCAACTTTATTTTTCAAACTTTCTGTTCTGTAATTGCATTCATCTGTAAATCTAAAAATAAATAAATAAGAAATAAAGAAAGGAGGGAGGGAAGGAGGAAGGAAGGAAGGAAGGAAGGAAGGAAGGAAGGGAGATCATCTGACAACGGCCCCTCCCACATGATTTCCCCGATCCAGCCAGGCTTCCAGGAGTACTTCATCCTGGAGACGAATCTTCCCCTGCTGGCCCCACTGCCAGCATTCCCCAGGTGCGCAGGGTACTGCTCAGAAGCCAAATCTTGGATATTAGAAAGTTTGGGAGAGACGGCTATTCTCTGTTCTGGCAAATCCAGCAGCGCTCCAGTGGAAATGGAGAGACTCCAAGCCAATTCAAGGCAGGACCGGCACCCACCTATGTGGGGCACGAGATGAAGGAACTGGCTGGCTCTCTGCCTTGAGAATGGAGGGATCAGTCACCATGCACCAAGCCAAGGCTTGGCACCGGCAACTGTGCCCACCCACCATGCAGAGAAAAGCTGTGTCTGTCCACTCACTGCCAACAGGCTTGCCTGTGGCAGCCAGATTAGCCTGCCTGGGGGGTGACTCTGGGAAGAGGCTTCGGAATCAGACCCAAAATTTTAACATTACAAATTTTTTTTATTTTTGGGTGCATAGTCCAGGAATCAAACCTGGGTCTCCCACATGCAAATTGAGCATTCTACCACTGAACCACCCATGCACCCACATTACAAATATTTGATTGAAAGACTACGTGCACATAGTTTTAAAATAGAATGATATAGAAGGGCTTCATAGTTAAAAACAGACATCCTCTCCACCATCTTCCCATCTCTAAGTAATACACAAAACCTGCCAGGTTCAGACGGATCAGATGGGGACGTTATCTGCTGTCTCTCCACTTTGATAAAGCAGGAGTTAGCTCATTCACACACTTGGAGATGCACCAAGCAGGCCCCCCTTCAAATATGAACTTGCTGCCCAAGTGTGGTCAGCACTCGGCCACCAGCCTACTCCTTAAGGTCTCGTGCCTCTCCTGGGGCAGCCTACATTGAGTGGCTGAGTGAGGTGAGGGTATGAAGGCCACGCAGTTTCAGTACAATGTGGGGCGCTCTGATGATCAAGACTCATTTCAGTGCTCTGGGTTGGGTTGGCTGAAGTTTGGCTGGGTTGGCACTGCAGTTTGGCTTCTCCCTCTGCCCTACCTGCTTCCTGCCCTTTCTTTTCATACATGTTAATCCTAATAGATACATGCATCCCATATCATCTCCATACCTGTTTCCAGGGAAGCCAACCTGCAACATCCGCCCTTGTCCCTCCTCCAATTTTTCAGGACATGTCAATTTGTATTGCATTAACCTAACTAAATGGGAACCTACATTGTCTCAAATACCCTTCTCTGTGTAGTTCCAATTTAGGGCTAACTGTGAGGGAAATTTGTGCAAAACTGGTAAAGCAGAGGTGAAAGAACAACCACCTTTACTCTTTGAAGGTTGGTATAGGGCTGGGTGTGGTTGCAGCTTACATGGGTGCCGCTGATGGCATCCTCTCCCCTCCTCTTTCAGCTATTTCTTTATTTTTACATTGTCAAATGTGGTAATAATTACAACCTGCCATAAAACCATAGTGGGGTTTTCCCTCTTTTGTCCCTTCTTTCTAAACTTCGAAGCCAATAAATAGTATTTAGAGTAGTGCATTTTGGGGGCAGGACCTGGTGATGGCCCCAGATTATATTTCCTTGTCTAAATGTCCCCATGAGCACAGGCAGCACCTGGGCCCACCCTCCTCCAGCTCCTTCCGGTTGTCCTTCAGCTTTCCTGCATCTTGAGCCAGGTACATGTGCAGGTCCACAATAAGGGCACCAGCTTATCCCACAGGTCACGCACATCACGGAGAATGGAGGTGGTGACGCAGCCGTGGATACCGGTTTGTGTGGGTTTCCGATAGTCCTGGTAGATTCTGGGGTGTCCTTGCTCTTCCTCACTTCTGTCTTCCCCCCACCCCCCCGCCGGTCCTGCCGACCTCAGGTCCAAACACCAGGTCCGGGGAATGGTCTTACGTAGACTGCTTACCCAGGGCTCACCACTGCAAAAGGTCTAATCTGCATAATAGATGCTGTTCTAGTTTGCTAGCTGCCGGAATGCGATATACCAGAAACAAAACGGCATTTAAAAGGGGGGATTTAATAAGTTGCAAGTTCACAGTTCTAAGGCTGTAAAATGTCTCAATTAAGCAAGTCTATAAAAAGGACCTAATTAAGGCACCAACAAGAAGTTACCTTCACTCGAGAAACATAGCAACGTCTGCTAGCTATCTCTCCGGGCTTCTTCTTTCATGACGCTACCCTAGGGGAGCTTCCAAGGGTCTCTGGCTGCATGGGCACTCGTAGTTCTCACCACCCTGTCATGGCTCTGCTGTCTTGGAATCTCAAGACTTTTAAAAAATGCTTTCTCTTTTAAAGGAGCCCAGTAAACTAAACAAGCCCCCCTGGAATGGGTGGAATCACATCTCCCTCTAATCCAAGATGAATACCCACAATTGAGTGAGCCACATCTGCTTGGAGATAATCTAATCAAATCTCCAGCCTACAATGCCAAATAGGGATTGGGGAAGCTGCCTCCACAAGATCGGATAAGGGTTAAAACATGGCATTTCTAGGGTACATAAATCCTTTCAAATCAGCACAGATGCTGCATTCTAGATCATGCAGAGTAGATTTTCTTCTTGAGCCTGGACTGATATAATCACTACTTCTATTTCTTCTGTTAATAACTTTGTTTCATCAACTCCCAATATTACTTGACTCCTTATACTATAAGATATTAACATCATCATCCTTGTTTTCCCCTCTTGTCATCCCCTCTCCTCTTTTCCTTAAGTTATTTATTTATTTTAAGAAGTAGTGGTAACATTTACATCCTGCCCTAAAAGTGTTGTGAAGTTTTCCCTTCTTTGTCCATTCTTTCTAAAAGTTGAAAGCCTATAGTAGCATTTAGAGTAGTGCATTTTGGGTGAAGGAACTGGTGATGGGCTCTGGTTATTGAACACCACTGAACCTTGAGTAGGACATGAGATTTTGTCCTGATAAATCCCAGAGTGATTTGATCAGTGATTTAAAAAGTATTTGCAAAGTCCCTGTTGGGGAATGGTGAGAAACGAAGGAAAATTCAACCTCCCCAGGTTGAATTCTTGATATTCTCACAAGCAGTATGGACAACCAAAGCTATAGGCTGAGCCCCCAGTCTTGGGGTTTGTTCATATGAAACTTAATCCCACAAAGGATAGGTCAATCTACTTAAAATTTAGGCCTAAGAGTCACCCCCAAGAGAGCCTCTTTTGTTGCTCAGATGTGGCCTCTCTCTCCGCCAACACAACAAGTAAACTCACCACCCTCTCCCTATCTACGTGGGGCATGACTCCCAGGGGTGTGGATTTTCCTGGCAATGTGGGACAGAGAGCCTAGAATAAGCTGAGACTCAGCATCAAGGGATTGAGAAAACCCCTAGAATGAGCTGAGACTCAGCATCAAGGGATTAAGAAAACCTTCTCGACCAAAAGGGGGAAGAGGGAAATGAGACAAAGTGTCAATGGCTGAGAGATTCCAAACAGAGTTGAGAGGTTATCCTGGAGGTTATTCTTATGCATTAAGTAGATATCACCTTGTTATCCAAGATGTAAAGGAGAGGCTGGAGGGAACTGCTTGGAAATGTAGAGCTGTGTTCCAGTAGCCATGTTTCTTGAAGATGATTGTATAATGATATAGCTTTCACAATGTGACTGCGTGATTCTGAAAACTTTGTGTCTGATGCTCCTTTTATCTACCTTGTCAACAGACGAGTAGAACATATGGAATAAAAATAAATAGTAGGGGGGACAAATGCTAAAGTAAATTGAGTTTGAAATGCTAGTGATCAATGAAAGGGAGGGGTAAGGGGTAAAGTGTGTATAAATTTTTTTCTGTTTTCGATTTATTTCTTTTTCTGAATTGATGCAGATGTTCTAAGAAATTATCATGATGATGAATATGCAACTGTGTGATGATATTGTGAATTACTCATTATATATGTGGAATGGAATGATCATATGTTAAAAGAAATTTTTTTTATAAATTAAAGGCCTCTCTGCAGCTGGGGCAGCCACCGTGTTGAACGATCCTCTTCTTGCGGGCTGGGCAGACTACAGAAAGCCTCCAGGCAACATTCTCGAAGGTCAGAAACTACTACTTCCTTCCTCTCCCCTGTCAGCGCAACTTCCCTGCCTTGCAAACTTCCCACCCTCTTTCCAGCTCTCAGCAGGGCCAACTTTACTTTTAGGGAAGCCACCTATTTGGTGAGATCTCACAGACACTGGGAAAATGCTTCTGTCATCAAATAAGTCCCCCACTGGACTTAAGATAAAAGAGCAAAATGTCTGTACCCCTAGGAGAGGTATCACATTACGTATAATTTATTATTTAATACTAGTATCTGCTCACTCACTCACTCATGCATTGTTAATCCATTCAGTCAATGGATTAAATATGTTCCACAAACGTATTCCATGACTCTGGTTTGCCAAACCCTGTAGAGGGTTTGGGAACACAGAGAGAAAAGACATAATTCCTGCCCACAGGGAGATCACAACTAGCTTATATGGATTTACAGGTCAATTCCCAACCATGCGACCCAGCTGAGAGCAGGTTGCTGGAGGACCTGGCGGTGGGCAGAGAGAAATGCTGGGTGTGTGGGTGGGGATGTGCAGAAGGAGACGGTGACTGACATCCTGGGGTCTGGGTCAAGTGGCATCCATAGAGCAGTGGGGTGCCTGAGACAGATTTTTCTTTGACTCACAGTTTAGCTCCCAGGTGTGGCTGCCATGCTAAGCTGGAAGTGAGTGGCGAGAGGGTGGCAGGGGAGACGTTCAACCTCTGAGCAGAGAGCTCTGCCCCATCCCACTCATGTGCCCTATTCCCTCCTGACTCAGGTGAGACCCTGGACAGCTCCTTGGAACAATCCTTGCCAGGGAAACTCAAGAAAGGAAAATTTCTTTATTGGCCCCTTCTTCTGGAGAGGACTCAGCTACCTTCCTGGCTATTTCCATTCATTTTAAGGATGGACATGGGAGGCACCAGAGCAGAGGGTGGGCGGCCTGAACCGGTGTTCAGCCTGAGCCCTGCTCTTCAAACCCAGGCCAGTCCTGGCCACCCTGACCCAGATCCACATAGAAGGTCTCCATGGCCTTGAAGCCCTGTGTTTCTGGCCAGATATTGCATTTATTAAAGATGGAATTCTGTCTGGTGATCACATTCTGGACTAACCACCCGATGGCAAACACAGCTCCTTTTTTAGCCAGTGGGACCAGGGGGAGAAAGAAGCTGAATTCTTAATGTGGCCGATCAACTTCCAGCTTGTACCGATACATTTCTCTGTGAGCCTTTGTGAAACACAGATTTGCTAATGTGGAGTTGTGGGGCTGGGGGAACGAGCTGTGGCCTGACAGTGCCCATAGGCCCAGGTTCTCTCTGCCATTGGCTAGAGCCAGTTCTGGAGCAAACTATGGCTTAGGCCACAGAGTCTTGGGACCCCAGCCCTCTCACTGGGCACCTCATTGCTGTGGTGCTGTCTACCCTATCCCCAGAGGAAGGCCATCCAGGGAACTCACCCACACCCAAGTTAAAGACCATAGGTTCTTATAAGTGGAAGTGCCCTCAGAGATAGCTGGCCCAACCCTTTATTTCACTGAAGGGGGTGGGATGGAGGTCTTGGGCCTCTGTTATCTACAGAGAAAGTGATGGGACTGGGACTAGACTCCAGGCTTCCCCACTCCACATCCAGAGATCCTCTTGCCTGTATCAGGCCTGATTTTCCTTCTGGAAATGTGAATGTTTCAACAAAGGGACAAAAGGAGAAGGAAATTCTTAGCTCAGAAGAACCAACTGATGATGGTGGAAAGCACGTCGGGCTATCTTGCCTCTGAAATACCTCTTTCTCCTTAGCCAGACACCTGACCAAGAAGATGAGAATGTACAAACCCTGCACACTTGTGGTATGTAAACCCCTTCTGAGAGCTATCTCATGTGACCCTCAAAATAACCTTGTAAGGGGTTATTACCTTACAAACAGATCTGGTAATATTTTATCTCACTTTTCAGGTGAAGGAAATGGCACACAGATAGGTAATGCAATTTGCCAAAGATCACACAACATTTACACAACCAGTGACAGAGTTGCATCTCAAACCCTTGTCTTCTGACTCCTAATCCTGTGTTCTTTCTTCTATACTGCGAGAAAAACGTGAAAAAAGTGCTTTGAAAACTGTAAATGTGTAAAATGTGTACTTGATGTAATATACTTATTCCCACCACCACTGCTGCCACCTCTGTCACCAGCATCACCAACACCACACCTTCAAAGCTAAAACTTGGGACTGTTTCTACACCCCAATCATCGAAGGGACTGACTCACTTAATCTGGAACAAAAGCATTAGTGGTTTAGCTTACTCACTGCTAAAACCAATAGCACACAATGGGTTGGCTTAACAAAAGGAATTTACGTTAAGTTCACGGTTTTGAGGCTAGGAGAAGTCCCACAATCAGGGCGTCAGCAAGGCCATGGTTTCTCCCAAGAGACTGCGGCACTCTGGGGCTGGCTGCTGGTGATTCTCGGTCCTTGGCTTTTCTGTTACACAGCAATGCACCTGGCGGCATCGTCTCCTTTCTCTTCTGGGTTCCAGTGACTTCTGGAATGGAACTGCTTCTGGCTGCTCCCCATGGCTTCATTGTGTCTGACTTTCACTCTGCTAATAAAGGACTCCAGTAAACGGGATTAAAGCCTAACCTGGTTCAGTGGGGCCACACCTTAATTGAAGACCTATCTTGAAGAAATCTCATTTACAATGGGTGCACACCCACCAGAATGCAGACCAAGATTGAGAACATGTCCAAACGAGGGTGCACAGTCCAGTCCACCACAATCAGTATCTTCTGGAGAGTTTATTAGAAAGGCAGAATCTTAGTTTCTACCTCAGACCTAGAGAACCATAATTTCCACGCGATACCCAAGTGATTCATTTGCATATTAAAATGTGAGAAGCTGTGCTCTGGAGTGGCCTCTGGACCCTACTGCATCCCTAGAGGAGATGGTTTTAAGCTAGAGGCTCCTCCCAGTGCGGCTTGCTGCCCACGGCTGCCCACAAACAGCAGCCACCAGGTGGTCCGCGTCTGGTGGGCACCAGATGGCGGTATGCAGGGCCAAGGGAAAGGGGGCTGAGTCAGAGGTAGGGTGCAAGTTCTCCCTGCATCCTTGCATTTCACCAGAGTCATGCATTTGCCTTTTTCCCTGGCTCTCAAATCTGAAAAGGAGTCAACTGTAGCTCCTGACCTCTGCTGTGTCCTCAGTGCACATGTAGGGCTTTTCAGCAGTACAAGGGCAGTGTAGATACGAGCAAAACCCACGGAGGTCATTTATGATGCAATTATAGTAAAAAACAGCTTTGGGGGAAGCATCTGAACACTTGCGTTTGTTTATCCCTATCCAAAGGCATCTGTGGTTTTCTTAAGTTGATAAAAGTATTTTCATATTATAGCATTCTGAATTGTTTTTCTTCACTCACTTAGAATGGTATCCACACACTTGTTACCAGCTAACTATGAGTAAGACTAGTATTACTAATTACAGTAAAGGTAAATACCTAGATTGAAGTTTTTAGGAAGGTTTAAATCAACCAATAAATTAGACTCAATTCAACAGTATTCTTGGATCTTACTTGTATAGTGATCATGTGTACAGAAGCTCAGTGAAATGTTGGTGTGAATTGATATTGTAATCAATAAAGTGCTTTTAACCAGAAAATTAAAAAACAAAACTTTTGGGAAAGTGAAAACTGTCTTAAACCCCAGCCAATTGTTCTGTCACTGTGACAGCAAAGGATAGCTTTTGGGGGACTAACTAAACAAATTAATTCATGGTCCTATGCCCACTGGAGGAGACAATATAGCCTAGTGGTTAGGAACATGGTAATGGAGTCAGATACTGACATGGGCTCAAATCTCAGCTTTGCCATGACTTACTGGCTCTGTGGCCTGCGGAAAGTTACTTAACTAATCTGTGCATCAGTTCCCCATCTGTAAAACAGGGATAATATTAAGGCTGTTAGGTGAGATTAAATGAATTCATACATGTGACGTATCTAAAACTGTACCTGGCACATAGTAAGTGCTCAGTCTTAGCTATTATTATTTTGGGGGGAGTAAATAAAAACAAGCATTTTTTTAAAAAGTATTTGGTCAAAGCCTTGTGGATGACAGAAATTTTGACAGATATACGAGTTAAGAAGAATAAGAGATGAGGGTCTCTTAAGGTCTCTTGGTCTAGAAGAAGAGAGAAGATACTAACATGTCAAGAGTGGAGAATGGTGTACATGGGAGACCAACATAAAAGTATTGAATTTTGAGAAAGGGGGATTGGATGCCAAAAGGGGAAGAGCAGGAATCAGGCCAGAATCTGAACATTCTGAGATCTTGGAAATGGGGAAATTACCCTGAATAATTTGGAGGTAGTTAGAAAGTGAAAATTGTGTTTGTCTTTTTCAGGTGAGAAGCCTGTGTGTGTGTGTGTGTGTGTGTGTGTGTGTGTGTGTGTGTGTGCGCGCTCACAGAAAGAAGGGACAACTTTTTTTAAGAAAAGAGAGAAAATAACTTTATCAACACCTCCCTGTAACCTCATTCTACTAATCAGCTTCATGAATCCATTAGCACTTTGGCTCTGGTACCTGTATTCAGCAGCCCGGGCTCCCAGGACACCTGGGGAGTTCCGAGAGGGCAGTTTTGCCTTTCAGGGAGAGGAGGAGCAAAGCAAAGGTTTCCGGGTCAGAACAGAGCTGGGAGTCTCTCCCTTAGGGAGTAGCTGGGGACCCAACCGGCTGACACCCATGGGAACAGGGCCCAGGGGCAATTTACATGAGGCTGGTTTCTGTGTAAGTTTCTAAAGTAAAGTTGGTTTCTTAAATAATAACAGAGAAAAAGAAAGGAAAACTTTAACCTGATTTGGAATCTCTTCACTCAGCTATTTTGAGCTAAAACCTGTGTGGTAAAACCCGAAGCTATTTGGAATCCCAGAGGAATGAATTGTTCTAAAAGGTAAAATGGTTTATTCTCTGGATGCCTAAACTTACAGTTAAATCATTCTGATGGGTTTTAAAAAATGTATCTATACTTCTTTGCTTTGTTTAGCTGAGTATTTGGAGCATGATTTAGGTTTCTCTTGATGACCTCAGGCATCGAAAATAGGACTCTGTTGCCCTAGGACCTTGTGCACAGGCTGCCTGACCCTGCACTAAATAGGCCCAGTCTTCTATGTATTTTGCATTTTATAGAAGCTTATTGAAGAGAAAAATTGACTTCCAAATTTCAGCTTTGGTATGTAAAGAGCTTGTAAGCTGTCATCCTGGTCTTTACCACAAGAAAAAAGCTGTGCAAACTCAAAATCAGTGACTTTTCTTGGAATTATCAGAATATTATGGTTTCAGGGCAAGCCACCACCCTAAAACATGCAGAGGCAAGCAAAGGCAGAGACACACAGCTGAGACCAGCATACCAGGAACAGATGCCACTGGAACCATAAACTGGTAGGAATACTAAAATGGTCATTTTGATGAGTTGCTGGAGGTTGAGTGTGGACTAGCATGAGAGTGAGAAAATCCTGGGGACCACAGCCTTGGTGGTCCCCAACTTTGGTGGGCTTTAATCTCTAGGAACTCTACTAGGTTCTCATGGTAAAGAGCTAAGAAAGGTACCTTGTAGCTCTGGCAAAGGCCCAATGCATTTTTCCATTGCAAAGGCCTGTTCTCCAGAGGAAAAGACTTTACCAGAGTCTCAACCCACCTGGGGAAAGAGCATTTACTCAGCTTCAGCCTCCTTTAGTCTTCCTAAGGGGGAGTGGAACGAAGAGCATTTGAGAAGGTCAGAGTCCACACAGGCCCACTAAAAGACTTAGACTACATCATCAGAGTATTTAATACTTCTCTCCATCCACACCTTACCACCACATCAACAGTGCTTGAATTTAACAGTGGATTATAGCTGAAAGAAATACAAGGCATAGACTCTATTTAAGGGAGCATTCTTAAAGATGTACAAAGACAGCAGGGGAGACAAAAACAAGGACACCAGAGGGTTGGTGTGATGGTGGCTCAGTGGCAGAATTCTCGCCTGCCATGCTGGAGACCCAGGTTCAGTTCCTGGAGCCCGCCTGTCCCAAAACAAAACCAAACAAGGACACTGGAAGATTTGAAGATTTTGGCACCTACAATTACAGCAAACATTAGCACAGTTTGATTCCTTGCTAGATTACCATAAAAACCTCATACTAAAGGCTTTTTATCTTAGTTTCTATTACCCTATACATTATGTCTGGCTTTCAACAAAAAATTACAAGACATGTCAAAAGGCAGTAAAAAATATAGTCTGAAAAGACAAAGCATGCATCAGAACTAGACTTGGATAGGACACAGATTTTGGAATTATTAGACAGGGCATTTGCTCCAAAGAAAAAAGTGGACAACATGCAAGAACAAATGGGTAAAATAAACACAGAGATGGAAACTCTAAGAAAGGATAAAAAATAAATGCTATACATAAAAATCCCTATAATAGAAATGAAGAATGTCTTTTTTTTTGAAGAATATTTTGATGGGCTTACTGGCACACAGGAATGATTGAGGAAGGAATCAATGAGTTTGAAGATAGGTTAACAGAAATATCCAAATTGAAATGCAAAGAGAAAAAAGAATGAAGCACAACAGAACATCCAAGAGCTGTGAGACCATTTTGAAAGGTATAACATATGTATAAGTGTAAAAGAGAGAATAGAGCAGAAGTAGCAATGGCTAAAAATTTTCTGAAATTAATCACAGACCCCAAACCACAGATCCAGGGAATATAGGGAACGATAAATAGAATAAATATCAAAAAATATGCACCAAGACATATCAGAAAACCAAAGACAAAGTGAAAATCTTGAAAGAAGCAAGGGGAGAGAAGCTACCTTACCTATAGAGGAAAAAGGATAAAAATTACAGTGCTTTCATTACAGAAACCAGACAAGCAAAAAGAGAATGGGGTAAAATAATATGTTGAAAGAAAAAAACCAACAACCCAAAATCCTACATCCAGTGAAATTACTCTTCACAAGTGAAGAAGAAAGAAAGATTTTTTCACACATACAAAACATGAAAACTGCAGGAATTCATTTCAGCAAACTGTCCCTGAAAGAAATGTTAGAAGTTTTTCTGGGAGAGGGAAAATGATATAAGTCAGAAATTTGGATCAACATAGGAGAGGAAGACATGGGAGAAAGAATTACTGGAGCTAAAATATAAATATTTCATTTTTCTTCATCTTTATTTATCTAAAAGATAAGTGTTTAAAGAAATAATAGTAACAACTTATCCAGTGAGTATAGCAAATGGATAAGTAAAATGAATAACAGCAATATCATAAGAGATGGGAGGGATGAATTGAGAATAGTGAATTCTCAATTATTTTCAATTCTCTGTTTCAAGGCACTTGTAATACATGTGAAGTGTTATAGTGTTATTTGAAAGTGGACTTGGATTCATTGCAAATGTATATTGCAAGCTCTAGGACAAATAGAATCTTATAAAATGCTCAGTTAAATACTCAGAGAAGGCAAAAAAGAGGTAAAGAAAAAATAGAAACAAATACCAGTGCTATGAGTAGAAAATAGTTACAAACATAGATATTAATCCAACTATAGGAATATTCACTTTAAGTGTGAATGGCCTCAATATACTAAAAGACAGAGCTTGTCAGAGTGAATCAGAAAAAAAAATAAATAAGACTCAACTATATGTTTCCCATAAGAAACCCACTATGAATACCAAGACTAACTTAAGTTAAAAGTTAAAAGTAAAAGGATAGAGTGGTGCGGCGGTGGCTTAGTGGCAGAATTCTTGCCTGCCATGCTCGAGACCTGGGTTAGATTCCTGGTGCCTGCCCATGCAAAAAAATAAATAAACAAAAGGATAGAGAAAGATATACAACATTAACACTAATGAAAGAAAACTAGAGTAGCTATGTTAGTTTCAGACAACACAGATTTCAGAACAGGGAAAATTATCATAGACAAATAGGGGAACTGCATAATGAAAAAGGGGTCAATTGTCCATGAAGACATAATAATCCTAATGTGTATATACCTATCAACAGAGCTTCAAAGTATGTGATACAAAAACGATAGAATTGCAAGGACAAATAGGCAAATCCACCATTATGCTTGAAAAACTCAATATCCCTCCTTCAGTAATTGATAAAATGAGGAGGCAGAAATTCAGTAAGGATAGAGTTGACCCATCAACTTGATTTAACTGACACTTATAGAACACCCCATCTAACTACAGCATGATACACTTTATTCTCAAGCTCACATGGAACACTCCACAGGGTAGGCCACATTCTGGCCCATAAAACACATTAACACATGTAAGAGAATAGAATTCATACAAAGCATGTTCTGAGACCATGATGGAATTGAACTAGAAATCAATAGCAGAAAGACATCTGGAAAATTCACAAGTACTTAAAGATTAAATAGTGCACTTTTAAATAACACATGAGTCAAAGAAGAAGCCATACGAGTAATTTAAAAATATTTTGAACTAAATGACAATGAAAGTATAACTTATCAAAATTTGTGGGTTGCAGCAAAAGCAGTGTTTAGAGGAAAATTTATTGCAACAAATGCATATATTAGAAAAAAGATCTAAAATCAATAATCTAAGATTTTATCTTATGAAACTAGAGTAAGAAGAGAAATTTAAGCCTAAAGCAAGCAGAAGAAAAATAATTAAAGATCTCAATGAAGTTGAAAACAGGGAAAAATAGAGAAAATCAGTGAAACAAAAAACTGATTCTGGGCGGGCCACGGTGGCTCAGCAGGCAGAGTTCTCGCCTGCCATGCCGGAGACCTGGGTTCTATTCCGGGTGCTTGACCATGCAAAGAAACAAAAAAAACCTTGATTCTTTGAAAAGGTCAATAAAACTGATAAACCTCTAGCCAGGCTAACCAAGAGAAAAAGAGGAGATACAAATTACCAATATCAGAAACGGAAGAGAGACCACTATTACTTATCACATTGTCAATGACAAGATAATAGAGGAATATGATGAACAACTTAATGCCCATACATTTGGTAACTTGGATAAAATGGACCAATTCCTTGAAAGACACAAACTACCAAAACTCACAAAACGAGAAATAGGTTATCAGAATAGGTCTATATTTATTAAAGCAATCACATCAATAATTAATAATTTCCAAAATATAAAGTACTAGGCTCACACGATTTCACTGGTAAATTATACCAAATATTTAAGGAAGAAATGATACCAATCCTTTACAATTTTTTCTAGAAAATAGAAGCAGAGGGAATACATCCTAACTCATTCTATGAGACCAGCATTATCTTAATACCAAAATCAAATAAAGGCATTACAGGAAAAGAAAACTATAGACCATTATTTCTGAAGGACATAATATGCAAAAATTCTCAACAAAATATTAGCGAATCAAATCCAATAATTTATAGAAAAAATTACCACCACGAAGAAGAATTTATTCCAGATATGCAAAACTGGTTCAAAATTCAAAAATCGACCAATGCAACCCACTACATTAGCAGGCCAAAGAAGAAACATCATAATATCATAACAATTCATTCAGAAAACGCTCTTGATAAAATCCTACACCCATTTGTGGTACAAATCTCAGCAAATTAGGAATAGAGAGAAACCCCCTTGACTTGATGAGGAACATCTACAAAAAACCTATAGCTAACATCATTTTTAATGGTGGCAAACTGGATGCTTTCCTTATAATTGGGATAAGGCAAGTTTGTGCTTTCTCACCACCCTTATTCAACTTTATACTGACGGTCCTATCTAGTGCAATAAGACAAGAAAAAGAAATAAAAGACATACATATTGGGAAGGGGTAAAACAAACAAACAAACAATACGGCTATCTTTCTTTGAAGATGACATGACTTGTTATGTAGAAAATCCCAAAGAACTGGCAAGAAAAACCAAACCCACCAATTTCAGTATGTGATTGTGAGTATAGCAAGGTTGTGGGCTATAAGATTAACACACCATAAGTCAATTGTTTTTCTATATACCATTAATGAACAATTGGAACTGCAAAATTAAAAAAATTCCATTCATAATAGTACCAAAAAAAAAAAAGCAGTACTTCAGGTAATTCTAATAAACTATGTGTAGGATCTGTATGCAGAAAACTGCAAAACTCTGATGAAAGAAATTGAAGATGATCTAAATAAATGGAGAGCTATTCTCTGTTTATGGATTGGAAGAAATGCTATAGTTAAGATAGCAAATCTTCTCAACTTGATTTACAGATTCAACATTACGTTGATCAAAATCCTAGCAAGATAGTTTCTAGATATTAACAAATTGATTCCAAAGTTTATATGGAAAGGCAAAAGACCAAGAATATCTGTGATAGATCGAATTATGTACCCCCAGTTTAGACATGTTCTTAATCTGCATTACTGTGGGTGTGAACTCATTGTAAATAGGATATTTTAAGATACTATTTTTAGTTAAAGTATGGCCCAACTGAATGAGATTGGGTCTTAATCTGGATTACTGGAGGCCATTTATAGAGAAAGAAATTGAAGACAGAGTTAAGAGAAAGCTACAAGGAGGAGCCAGATGCAGGAAATCAACAGAACCCAGAGAAGAAAAGAGAGGATGTGGTCATGTGACTTGAGGCAATATACAAGCCAAGGAACCCCAGGGATTGCTGGCAGCCAGCACCAGAATGCCACAGGTTTTAGGGAGAAAGCATTACCTTGCTGATGCCTCAATATGGACTAACTTCAAAACCGTGAGCTAGAATGTTTCATTGTTTAAGCCAACTTATTGCATGGCAAACTGAGACAATAACTGTATTAGTCAGGGTTCTCCATAGAGAAAGAACCAACAGGATATATTTATAAAATGCAAATATTATGAGATTTATTATAGGAATTGGCTCACATGACTGGGAATTGTCAAGTCTGAATTCTGTGGGGCAGACCGCAAGCTGGGAGCTCTGATGTAAGTTTTGATAAATATCCCAAGAGAAGTTGGCTGGCTGAAATAGAATTAGAAATTCTGACTGCTGAAATCATCAGTTCTCCCTTTCAGGCCTTTAACTGATTGGATGAGACTTCTCTAATTGCTGAAGGCAATCTCCTTTGTTGATTGTAGATGTAATCAGCCATAGATGCAATTAACTGACTGATGCTTTATATCCATGAAATATCCTCACATTAACAATCAAGCCAGGGCTTGCTTGGCCAAACAAGTGGATACCATAACCTAGTCAAGTTAACACAGGATCTTAACTGTCACAATAGCCAACACAACACTGAAGAAGAAGATCAAAGTTGGGGGACTGATACCACCTGACTTCAAGACTCACTTTAAAGCTACAGTAATCAAGATAGTGTGGTATTGGTGAAAGAATAGACACATAGATCAATGAAATGGGCACATAGATCCCAGAAATAGACCAAGATAAATATAGTCAACTGATTTTGGCAAAGGAGCAAAGGCAATTCAATTGAGAACAAATAGTATTTTCAAGAAATGATGCTGGAATAATGGAACACCCATAGGCAAAACAAAACCAAACAAATTAGGACACAGTTCTAACACCTTTACAAATATTAACCCAAATGAATCATAGACCCATATACCTAAATATAAAATGCAAAAATACAGGACTTCTAGAAGAAAACACAGGAGAAAATCTAGGTGACTTTGGTTTGGCAATGAGTTTTTAGATACAGTATCAAAAGTACAGTCCATGAAAGAAAGTGATAAACTGGATGTTATTAAAACTAAAAACTTTGCTCTGGAAAGACACTGCTAAGAGAACAAAAAGACAAGACACAGGTGGTGAGAAAATATTTTCAAAATGCTTATCTGATACATGGATTGTATCCAAACCATACAAAAAACTCTTAAAAAAAACAAGAAAGCATTAACTCAATAAAAAATGGATGAAAAATCTGAAGAGACACTGTACTAAAGAAGATATAAGATGGCAAATAAGCATACAAAAAGATGCTCTACATAACTTGTCATAGGGATTACAAATTAAAAAAACAATGAATACTACTATATACACATTACAATGTCTAAAATACAAAAACTGAGAATCCCAAATACTGACAAGGATGCAGAGCAACAGGTACTCTCATTCATTGCTAATGGGAATGCAACCACTTTGGAAGACAGTTTAGCAGTTTCTTACAAAGCTAAACATGGTCTTGCCATATGATCCAACAATTGTGTTCAGGTATTTATCCAAATGAGTTAAAAATGTAAGTCCATACAAAAACCTGCCCACAGGAAAAGTTCAACTTCCCCATTTGGAGAATTCCTGATATTCTCACAAGCAGTAGGGACAACCAAATCAATAGGGTGAGCCATTAATCTTGGGGTTTGTCCCTATGAAACTTATCCCCACAAAGGGTAGGCTAAGCCTACTTACAATCTGGCCTAAGATCCACCCCCAGAAAACCTCTTTTGTTGCTCAGATGTGGCCTATCTCTCTCTCAAACAACATGGAAAGCAAACTTACTGCCCTCTCTATGTGGGACCTGACACCCAGGGGTGTAAACCTCCCTGGCAACATGGAACAGAAATCCTAAATAAGCTGGGACTCAGCATCAAAGGATTGAGAAAACCTTCTTAACCAAAAGGGGGAAGAGAGAAATGAGACAAAATAAAGAGTTGGTGGATGAGAGATTTCAAACAGAGTTGAGAGGTTATCATTGAGGTTATTCTTATGCATTATATAAATATTCCCTTTTTAGTTTATAGTAAATTAGAGTGGCTAGAGGGAAGTGCCTGAAACTGTAGAGCTGTGTTCCAGTAGCCTTGTTTCTTGAAGATGACTGTATAATGATACAGCTTTTGCAATGTGACTGTGATTGTAAAAACCTCATGCCTGATGCTTCTTGTATCTCTGGTATGGAGAGATGAGTAAAAAATATGGATAAGAAATAAACAAATAATAAGGGGAATAGAGGTTAAAATAAATCGAGTAGATTGAAATACTAGTGGTCAATGAAAGGAAGTGGTAAGGGGAATGGCATATATGAGCTTTTTCTTTTTTCTTTCTTTTGCAGGAGAGATGCAGATGTTCAAAAAAAATGACCATGGTGGTGAATACACAACCATGTGATGATATTGTGAGCCATTGATTATAATCATGTCAAGAATGTTTGTTCGTTGTTTATAATAAAAATATTTTTTAAAATAATAATAAACAAATAATAGGGTGAACTATGGTTAAAATATATTGGGTAGATGGAAATACTAGTGGTCAATGAGAGGGAGGGGCAAAGGGTATGATATGTATGAGTTTTTTTTCTTTTTAGTTCTTTTTCTGGAGTGAGGCAAATGTTCTGAAAAATGATCATGGTGATGAATACACAACTATGTGATGATATCGTGAGCCATTGATTGTACACCTTGTGCGGAATGTTTGTATGTTAAGAATGTTTGTGTTTGTATGTTGTTTATTAATAAAAATATTTTTTAAAATTTAAAAAAGAAGGAAAAAATTGCCCACAAATATTTATAGGAGCTTTGTACACAATTTCCAAAAATTGGAAGCAACTGAGATGTCCTTCAATAGGTGAATGGATAATGTTCCATCCATTCAATGGAACATTACACAACAATAAAAAGAAATGAGCTCTCAAGCCATGAAAAGACATATATGAACCTTAAATACACACTGCTAAGAGAAAGAAGCCAGTCTGTAAAGGCTAGATGCTATATGATTCTCATTATCTGTCATTCCAGAAAAGGCAAAACTATAAAGACAGTAAAAAAAAAATCAGTGGTTCCCAGAGTCTTGGGGAAGGAAATGAAAAATAGATGAAGCACAGGGGATTTTTTAGGGTGATGAATTATTCTCTATGATGTGTGGTGATGAATAGATTGATACATGACTCATAGAACTTTACAACACAAACTCTGAACCTTAATGTATGTCAACTTAAAAAATCATTTAGGAGGTCAGAGGATCCCAGAATGGAATGTAGACTGTGACAAAAGAATCTAACTGCATTACAAATGTATGAAACAACCTTGCTGAAGAGAATGAGAGGAAAAGGTGCTGACACAAGTAACTGGAAATGAATAGTTTGTAAGACCAAAGGCCAAAATAACTGCACATAAGTACTATACTATAGTTGATAAAGTTTTTTCCAGAGACATACAGGTTAACAATTCCAGTAATGCTATACATGGATGCTGAAATTGAACAATTAAGTGGCAGATGGCAGATGACCGGTGTTCTCACTATTGGAGTGGGAGTTTATAGAAAAGCAAGGGGAGGAGGTTAGAATGAACTATATGATAATGGAATGAAGTTGGAGACATCAGTGTGCACTCATGCTTAGGTTTACATAGATAGAGATGGTTACATTTGGAACTATATAGCTCTAAATCTATATATCTATCTATCTAGATATACTGTCAATATACAGACATGTATTTGTTCTACCAGCTAGGAGAGTCTAGACGTAATAACATCCCAGTGGCAATGAGCACACCTCAAATCCAAATCTTAGTTTCTAGAACAATTCTCCAATAAAAGCAACCAGACCCTTGGAGAAATGGCTGACTCTAGGACTGTGGCACAAAACATGCAAGATGAGCTGGAGCATCATGTAGTTTCAGAAAGGAAGGAAGTACTAAACAAACAAACAAACAAACAGAAACCACAAATCGACATTGATGCATGTCAAAGAGACATGGGAACCAACCGACAGAGCTCCCAATGGCTGAAACAGGACTAATTTGAGCAATAAACAAATAAATTAATATTGAATTATAGCCCCAAATATGAAATAACGATCCATGAGTCTATACTGATATAAACAAATGATTGAGTAAATCAGTAAATGAGGGAGATATAAATCCCCCATGCAGAAGCTTTCCAAATAATTTACATGGATACTCCTCTATCAGTGGGGAGGAGGAGCATAAGTCCCCACCTCCTTCAGTGTGGGCTCTGCACAATGACTTCCTTCCAAAGAATACAGTGTGGAAAGGAGGTGAGGGGATAGTACCCTACAGTGGAAGAACCTGACAAACACGACGTCAGCCTGGTGATTCAGGTCAACCTCACTATTGATAAATCACGGGGATGTACGTGCCCTTGCTCTGGTATGATGAGAAGGGCACTTTACCTCTGCGGTCTTCCACCCCAAAACCTATAATCCCAGACCATTCATGAGAAAAGCACTAAACACATTCTAACAGAGGGCATTCAAAATACCTGACCAGGAGTCCTCAAAACTGTCAAGGTCATCAACAACAAGAAAGTCTGAGAAACTGTCACAGCAGAGAGGAGCCCAAGGAAACATGATGACTAAATAGATGTGGCATCCTTGATGGAATTCGAGAACAGAAAAGGAATATGAGGTAAGAACCACGGGAGCTGGAATAAATATGAAATTTAGTTAATATGTCAGTTATAGCTGCTGTTATCTGGGAATTTTTACTGCAGACTATTTAGTGCCTTAGACAGCCTCTGTCTTCTAATTTATCTCCCTACTTAGAAACTAAGTTTATTCAAATTGTGTAAAACAAGAATAAACAGGCCCTAAGTGAGGGCCTGAAGTGCTTTCCTGTAAATAATATTCACTAACACATGGCATTTATGACAACCGTTTGGCTTTTCAAAGGCCTTTTGGGGGTTTAAGTCTTCATTCTCAGCTATGTGAAAGTTAAAAATAATCACAGTTTACATTTATGAAACACTTCTTGGTTTGGAAAGTGCTTCTCTTGCTTTGTTTTATTTGTGCCTCACAGCAGCTCTGTCTAGCAGGCAGGGCAGGGATTTTTACCCTTGTTTTACAGATGAGGAAAGTGGCATTCCAAAAAGTTCATTGACCAGCTCGAGTCATAGAGACCTGCAAAGTTGCCAGACAGCTGAGTTCCAGATAGATGAGATGTTTTCATTTGCTTTTAAAACAACAGGAGTTTGAAACAAAGTCAGCTTCCCTTGAGTGTCTGTTTGCAAGAGTCTTGGTTTTTGTTGCTGTTGTTTTGTTTTTGTTGTTTGTTTGTTTTGTCTTGAAAACACAGTGATTGGAACGCTACTCAGGGTAGTAAGGAAGGTGCTTGCTCTCCCCTCCGCATTGTGAGGTGCTGGCAACTTCAGGGGCTCTCTCTGAGTGGAGAAGAGACTCTTGCTCAGTCCTCCTTAGGCCTAGGAAGAGAGCCGGCTCCATCCCAATGCCTGATCTGTCACAGACATCTGCCCTTCTCCGGAGGCCTTGAAATTCCTACAGGGTCAGTGTTTTGGTTTGCCAAAGCTGCCAGGATGCAAAATACCAGAAACGGTTTGCCCTCTCCAAAGGGGTTTATTAGGTTACAAATTTACAGCTCTAAGGCCATGAAAATGCCCAAATTATGGCATCAGCAAGAGGATACCTTCACTCAAGAAGGCCAATCATGTCCAGGGTTTCTCTGTCACATGGGAAGTTTCATGGTGATACCTGCTGGCCCTTTGCTCCCTTTGCTTTCAGCTCCTGATTCCAGTGGCCTCCTCTCTGAGCTTCTGTCTGTCTCCAAGTGTCTCCAAATCTCTGTCTTTTGGTTTTCATGTTCTCCTCTTAAAGGACTTCAGTAAACTAATTAAGACCCGCCTTGAATGGGTAGGGCCAGATCTCCATGGAAATAGTTTAATCCAAAGGTCTCACCACAATAAATCTGTCCCTACAAGATTGGATTAAAATTTAAAAAGCATGTTTTTTCTAGGGTACTTAACAGTTTCAAACCAGCAGTCAGTACCAGGGAGTTGATCTTGAAGCAACTGGTGGAGGAAGTGTGTGTGTGAGAGTGTGTGTGTGTGAGTGTGTGTGTGTGCACCTCCTTCCCCCTGTTTGACTCAGCTCAGCTGTATTCTGATGCTCTGTCTGGGGTTCTTCCTGTAGGAGAAGACCCCTTCACACTTCCAAGGGAACCAGGATCTCCCAAGCTCTGGTGGACCTGATTCACTAAGACTCCACCGGGCTCCCTCTGCTCTGTCCCAGTCTATAAGATCCCCGCCATTTATCTTCACAGAAGAGATGCAGTCAGTATCGAAATGGCTTAGATGTAGCACATGGATTTAGGATTGTTTGAAATACTCGGTGACTATTTAGCATTTCTGAAGGAGCAGTGGGTGCAGGAAAAGAAGAGAAAACTGTTGTGGCATCCCCAAAATAAGTCTCTCATCTATGACAGAAAACTCAAAAGTAGGGAGGTATATTAACCCTCAGAGCTATATCTGCCTACTTGTGTGTATTGTTTGCCTGGCCAGGGGTTTAAGACATTTTTAAAACTTAGTTTCTGATATTTAAAAATAAACACATTTCACACCAAAGTCAGAATTTATTTATTAATCTTAAAGTGGAAGATCTGACAATAGGGCCTCTCCCTTGCAAGGCAACAATGGGTTGGCTTTCAATTTCGATGGAAGCTGTTGGCTTTCCACAGAGGCATCTGCTCTTCCATTTGCTGCAGTCCCCACCCTCCTCCTTCACCCAGTACAAATCCATGCCTGTCCCTTGCAGTGTCTTGAGTGTGAGACCTCTACCTGGAAGCGAGGGTGCATAGGTACTGAAGGCAGGTGCTGAAGAAAGCAGGTTGGGGAAGTGAGTTTCCCGAAACTTCTGGCTGGCTGGAGGCTCCAGGTGGTCCGACCCCAACCAGCTGCCCCCGTGGCCTGCTCCCTCTGATCTCTGCTGACCCACGGAGGGTGTTTAGAGAGAGTGTGAGTGAACCTCAGATTCCAGTGTTCTACGGTTCAGTGGTAAACGCATCCTTCTTCCTACCCAGCCCTCCTCCCCATGGTGTGTGAGGGTTAGAAGCTGTTGGAAGAATCACAGTGTCTCCAGATCACCGAATCTTTATATAGCTGGGACACCCTGTAGTTGCTTATTTGCTTTTCTGACACCCCTTGCTGGTGTTATACTGATTTCTATTACAGGAAGACTCAGTGGCTCATTTTTCACAATCCCTCAGCAAAAGAGGTCAATAGCATTACTTTTTGATTCATCAGATTGACTCAGATACCTGTGTCTAAACTAATCGCCAGCAGTTTGTGCCACTGGGAAGGTGGCAATAATCAGAAGTGCAGGCATACTGTATCATCTTATTGTGCTTTGCTTTATTGCACTTCACCAACATTGTGTATTTTACAAATTGAAGGTTTGTGGCAACCCTGTGTTGAGCAAGTCTATTGGCAACAGTTTTTTCCAGCGATATGTGCTTATTTCATGTCTCTGGGTCACATTTTGGTGATTCGTCAATATTGCAAACTTTTAAAATTATTATATCTGCTATGGTGATCAGTGATCAGTGATGTCACTATTGTTAATTATTTTCGGTACCATAAGCCACACCCATTTGAGATGGTTGACTTAAGAGAAAATGTGTGTAGTTCTGACTTCTCCACTGCCCAGCCAGTCCCCCATCTCTCTCTCCCTCTCTTTGCGCTCCCTATTCCCTGAGACCCAACAATATTGAAACTAGGCTAATTAATATCTCTACAATGGCCTCTAGGTGTTCAAGTGAAAGGAAGAGTTTCATGTCTCTCATTTTAAATCAAAAGCTAGAAATGATTAAGTTTAGTGAGGAAGGCATGTCAAAAAGTGAGACAGGCCAAAAGCTAGGCCTCTTGTGCCAAACAGGTAGCTAAGCTGTGAATGCAAAGGAAAGGCTCTTGAAGGAACTTAAAAGTGCTACAAGGTGAACACAGAAATGTTAAGAAAGTGAAACAGACTTACGGCTGATGTGGAGAAAGTTTTAGTGGTCTGGATAGAAGATCAAACCCGCCACAACATTTCCTATAAGCCAAAGCCTAATTCAGAGCGAGGCCCTAACTCTCTTCAATTCTATGAAGGCTGAGAAAGGTGAAGAAGCTGCAGAAAAAAAAGTATGACAGTAACAGAGGCTGGTTTATGAGGTTTAAGGAAAGAAGTGTCTTCATAATATCAAAGTGCAAGGTGATGCAACAAATACTCATGTAGAAGGGCAGCAATTTACGCGAAAGATCGAGCTAAGCTCACTGATAAAGGTAGCTACGCTAAACAACAGATTTTCAATGTAGATGAAACGGCCTCATATTGGAAGAAGATGCTAGCTAGGACTTTCATAGCTTGAGAGAAGTCAATGCCTGGTTTCAAAGAGTCATAGGACAGGCTGATTGTCTTGTAGGGACTAAAGCAACTGGTGACTTGAAGTTGAAGGCAGTGCTCATTTAGCATTCTGAAAATCTTCAATTAAAATTATGCTGGGGAACCAGTTTGATTCCCAGCCCAGGCACTCAACCCAACCCCTCCCCCCCCAAAAAAAAATTATGCTGAATCTACTCTGCCTGTGCTCTATAAATGGAAAAACAAAGTCTGGATAACAGCGCATTTATTTACAAAATGGTTTACTGAATATTTTAAGCCCCATATTGAGACATACTGCTCAGAAAAAACATTCCTTTCAAAATATTACTGTTCATTGTCAATGCACTTAGTCACCCAAGAGCTCAGTTGGAGATGTGTGTGTGGAGATGAATGTTGTTTTCATGCCTCCTAACACAATATCCATTCTGCAGCCCATGGATTAAGGAGTTATTTTGACTTTTAAGTCTATGATTTACACAACACATTTCATAAGGCTATAGCTGTCGTAGATAGTGATTCTTCTTTGGATCTGGGCAAAGTTACTTGAAAACTTTCTGGAAAGGATTCACCATTCTAGACGCCATTAGGGACATTCTTGATTTGTGGGCGGAGGTTGAAATAGCAACATTAACAGGAGTTTGGAAGAAGTTGATTCCAATTCTTATGGATAACTTTGAGAGATTCAAAACTTGAGTGGGGGAAATAACTGCAGATGGGGTGAAACCAGAGGTGGAGCCTGAAGATGTGCCTAAATTGTCGCAATGTCATGATCAAACACTAACGAATGAGGACTTGCTTTCAATGGATGAGCAAAGAAGGTGTTTCCTTGAGATGGGAACTACACCTGGTGAAGATGCTGTGAACATTGTTGAAATGACAAAGGATTTAGAATATTACATAAACTTAATTGATGAAGCAGTGGCAGATTTTGAGAGGATTGACTCCAATTTTGAAAGTTCTTCTATGGGTAAAATGCTATCAAACAGCATTGCATGCTACAGATAAATCTTTCATGACAGGAATTGTCAGTCAACGTGGCAAACTCAATTGCTGTCTTATCTGAAGAAATTGCCACCCCAACCTTCAGCAACCACCACCCTGATCAATCAGCAGCCATCAATATCGAGGCAAAACCCTCTATCAGCAAAAAAGATGACAACTTGCTGAAGGCTCAGATGTAAAGTATTTTTACATTAAGGTATGTCCATTTATTATTTCGCATACCCATCATTGCCTATTGGCCATTAGTTCTCAATTAGATATGTAAGGATTCCCCAAGGATGGTGTTCCTTAAGGAGGGGCCAGGGCAGAGGCTGCCATGGTCAGGAATGCAGAGTGAGTTCATACTGACCTTGGTACCTGCATCACTGGTCATGTTTGACTTCCTAGTATGAAAGGCAGTAGCTGAAAACCACGTAAGCTGTCACTACCATAGAAATCCCTGCGATGTCACCTTTCCTCACATTGGTATACTTGTTGTAATACTGGGAGTAACCTCTGTGAAAGGCTCCAGCAATGTGTTTAGGGGTGAAATCCCGCATCAGTATCCAGCTTGGCAGCTATCCTAATTTGACATTCATAAGTCAAATTGGCAGAATAGACCCCATGTTGGAGTCCTGGGTGTCCGCTGATGTTCATTGTTTTATAAGACATTATGCTGCTGCACACAATAGACTATAGTATAGCATAAACACGATTTTATATGCCCTGGGAAGCCACGAAATTCATGTGACTCAGTTTGTTGTGGTGGTCTGGAACCAAACCTGCAGTATCTCCAAGGTATACTTATATCCATTCTGCTTGACTTCAAGTCCCAGCCCCACTCCCTGCCAGCAGTGTGACCCTGGGTAAATTACTTGCCATCTCTGGGTCTTGGTTCACCTATGAAAACTGGGTAATCCATGAAAAAAGCTTAGCCGGGGGCTTGAAACTTAAGAACCATTTTATAAGGATTAGTTATTGTTTTCTTCAGGCTTCTGGAGATAAGAAGTTAAAAAACGATTACTTTAGGGCCCTAAAAGCAACTTCAGTTTGTAAAAGATTTAGTCACAGAATTCTAGAACTTTAGCAGTGGAGGAGACTTTAGCATAATGAATCCAGCTCTCTCTTTCTGCAGCAGAATGGGAAGCCGGGAGGGGTGGGGAAGTCAGGTCCTCTGCCTCCTGGCTCACTGCTCTTTCTTCCCTCCTATGCTGGACTCTCTTACAACTTCCCTAGAGACTGAACCTACACCTGGGGATTAGAACATTTATTTTCAACAAGCATCTGAATCTGGTTTGCTCAGATACCATTTTATAGACAGAGGAGCTGAGACCCAAAAGGGGAGGCCACATTTTGCTGAAACTAAAATTATTCTGGATAGGCATCTCTGTGTAACCAATGGCATCACCACCTTTGCAGAGCAAGACTGGAGCAGAGCTCTTGCACAGGAATAACTACCAGAATCCACCCAAATCTCTGGTCAGCACCCTCTCAGGAGACCAATGGAGATGCAATATTCTAGAAAGGCCAGGAGGCCTTAATTTCTAGTCCTAAGGTTCCCACCCAGGGTCTTTGAGCATCCAATGTTCTGTCTGTTATTGCATATTTCTGTGCTTCCTTTTCCCTTTGTTTCCAGGGTTGTTATGCTTCACATTGCTGGCTTCCTGGTTCCTTTTACCATTTCACTGATTCATTCAGCAAAGATTTATTGACCACCCACTCAGTGCCAGACATGTGCCAGCTGCTGGAATAAAGCAGTGATCCAGCCCAACCTGGGCTCTGCTCTTTCGGGCTTAGAGTCTGGCTGGGGCAGGAGACAGACACAGAACAGGCAACACACAGAGTGTTTGATTACAAATGATGAGAAATGGTCCAAGGAAACATCTAAGGAGTGGTGAGATCACAAAACGGGGGCCTGGTTGGGGCTGAGCCCTGAAGGAGCCAGTCAAATGGAAGGAGGAGTTGGAGGAAAAAGGGTTCCAGGCAGAACCAACAGTGCAGAAAGCTCTTTGGAGGGACAGAAGTTGGTGCTCAGGGCTGAGGGCTGTGAGTGAGGCAAGGTGGACGGGAATGGTGGCAGGAGGGCAGGAAGGGATCAGACCATGCAGGGCCTTGTGGGCTGAGCAAAGGAATCTGGACTTGGCCTTAGGGCAGTGAGAGGTTAATATGGCTCTTAAATAGGAGAGGGGCGTGACTAGGCTTGTGTTTTTTAGAAATAGCTGTTCTGGTTCCTGGGCGGAGAAGGAGCTGGAGGGGTACAAGTGTGGCTGGCAGGGCTAGGTTCATGCCAGGTCTGGCTGCAACACAGTCCCCGCCCCCTCCTCCCCCCTGCACCCCGCCCACCTCCCGTGTTCCCCTATTCCCCCTCCACTTCCGTGTTGGAAGGTCCAGGAAATCGCCTGGAGGCTCGTGAAGATGGAGAGCATCAAGCACCAGGAGAGGAAGCCCAAAGGTCTAAGCCGTTGCTTGGGAATCCAGGAAACTTCCTCTCCTAAATTCTCATCCAATCTCATCCTGAAGATAGTAAGGAGAAGGGGGCAGGTCAGTGGCTTCTCCCATGACAGAGGTATTTGCACTTCACACATGCCTCAGGGTTATTGTGAGATAAACCCTGGTCCCTTCTCCAGACAGCTGGAGGTAAGATCTTAGAGGAGTCAGCAGAAACCAGGAAGTTTCCCCACAAGGAGGGAGACTTGATCTTCTGCTTCAGCTGGAAACAGCGCTTTCATCCCAGAGAAAGGAAATGAGGGGCAAAGTGATGTCAACCCTTCCTGGGCTTCTTTAGGGACGAGTGCAGCAGCTGGGAACCTCCAAGGAGGAGAATCCAATGGTTAAGACAACACGGACTAGGGAGCTAGATCTAGACCACTTTGGTTTGACTTCTAGCCCTGCCCTTAACTCACTGTGTGTAACCTTGAGCAAGTGTGGTAGATTGAATTATGTACCCCCTCAAAAGACATGTCTTATTTTTAATAATTTTCTTATTAGAGAAGTTCTAAGTTTGCAGAAAAATCATGCAGAAAATACAGAGTTCCTGTATATTCCTCCTCCCGTCTTAATTATCACTCTGCATTAGTGTGGTACCTTTGTTACAATTGATGAAATAATATTATTATAATTGTACTAGTAATAATAGTTCATAGTTCATATTAGGGTTCACTGTTAGGGTTGGACAGTCCTATATTGTTGTTTTTTAAAGTTTTTATTCTAGGAACATATATATAATAAACATAAAATATCTCCTTCGAAGTACATTCAAATATACAATCCACTAGTGGTAATTACAGTTACAGTGTTGTACTACCATCACTGCCCTCCATTACCAAAACTTTTCCATCTTAATCCCTGTTTCTGTGATTGTGAGTTGACTTCTAAATAGGATTTTTGGAGATATTATTGTTAGTTAAGGTGTGGCCAACTGAATCAGGGTGGGTCTTAATCCATATTACCAGAGACCTTGTAAAGAGAAGAAACCAGAAGCCAGAGCCAGAGAACGCTATGAAGGAAAAGCTTGAAGTCAGCAGAAACCTAGAGAGCAGACACAAGGAGAGAGGGATCATCGTGTGATGGGAGGCAGAGAAGCAAGCTAAGGAACCTCAAGGATTGTGGTAAGGCAATGCCAGAACGTTACAGGTTTTCAAGAGAAAGCATTACCTTACCAACGCAATTGGAATTCTCGCCTCTAAAATTGTGAGCACATGAATTGTTGTTTCCGCCAACCCATTGCATGGGATTTGTCATAGCAGCCTGGTGAACAAAGACAGCAAGTTATGCCTCAGTTCCTACATCTATAGAACAGGTTGGTGAGAGGACTGAAGGAATGACTGTGCACACATTGCTAGAATAGTGCCTAACACATGTAAGTGTTAGCTGTGTTGAGGATGGGGACAATGGTGTTGGGGTATGTCAATGACGGGGGACAGGTTGATGAAAGCCTGTGATGCTACCTACCCAGCCGACTGTGACTTCCTTTCCTGGAGAACTCACCCAAGGAGGTAACCCCTGACAGTCATGTGATCCTGTCAACCAGAAGTGAATACTTGCCCAACGTTTGGGCCAATCAGATTCTCATGATTTTGGAGCCTTAAGAGGTAGTTGATTAGCTTGACCTGTCCCCTGAATGGAGGAGATGCAAATGAGGGAGATACATGGGTGTTGCAAGCGTGATGGGAATGGAAGAGCAGAGCTGGTGGCTTTGCAGAGAAAGGAGAATGAAGCAGAAGCACAGAGAGAAGCGCAGATGAAAGGGAAAGGAAGAGACACTGCCAAGGGGGTGGGGGTTCCCTGGTAGTTTTCCAGTTCTTGGGCTTCTGTAGAGGTCCTGCTGCCTGAGGCTTCCTTGGATGCCCAGGAGTCTTCCAGAAAATTTCTTTTTATTGCTTAAGGAAGTCTGAGGTGGTTCCTATTGACTAGGATTCAAGCTAATATGGATTGACTTGAAAATTTTCATGTAGACCTGTACCCCAAGCAGGTCAGAGCAGCTCCTTTCTCTTCATCATATCAATAGACAATTTGAATGTATATAGATTGTTGTATTTCTCCAAGAGACCCAAATATAAAATCTCCTTTTAAGACCTGCCAAGAAGGCTTGGCATGCCTAAAATTTGGTTATCTGCCATTGATAAAAACAGTACAGGTACTTGGAAATGATCTGGTGCCTTAGGTAGGTATTGCAGCCTGCACCAAGAGATGGGTCTTTTAAGCTTCCTGGTCACCTCCTGTTTTCTCTTCTCATTCCCTGTGGACTTAGTCATGTTCTGTGCCAAATTTTATACCTATTCTTGTGCAGATGAAATAGTTTTTAGCAAGTGGGGTGAGGAGTTGTGATGAATAGAAGACAGGCAGGCAGAGGCAGAATTAGAGTCTGAGCCTTGGTGGGTGAGGATGGGCCCAGTTTCTGATCATCCCTCAGCTTTACATGGCTCAGTAATTTGATGTTATTAGTTTAGACAGAGGGAACAGAGCCCTACATTTGGACGTATGCCTATATGAACTATAAGATATACCGAGTGTGTAACATAGGAGCCACAAATGTAATTAAAAATTTTCTAGTCACATTTTAAAAAGTAAGAAGAGAACCTCTGTTCAGCTCCTAGCCCAGTTCCAACCGCTGTTGCAGCTGCTCCACAACCGTTTTCAGGACTCAAATAATCACAACTACTGTTCTCAGGATGGAGATTTGTGTCTATATTGCATCTTCTTGTGGTTCTACGGCGATTAAGAAGAAACAGCAAGATGTGCTTGGCTTCTTGGAAGCCAACAAAATTGGATTTGAAGAAAGAGATATTGCAGCCAATGAGAAGAATCGGAAGTGGATGAGAGAATATGTACCTGAAAACAGTCGACCAGCCACAGGGTATCCACTGCCACCACAGATTTTCAATGAAAGCCAGTACATATTGGGGGGACTAAGGTGCCTTCTTTGAAGCCAGAGAAAATAATGCAGTGTATGCCTTTTTAGGCTTGACAGCACCTCCTGGTTCAAAGGAAGCAGAAGCCCAGGCAAAGGAGCAAGCACGAACCTTAAGCATTCTGCCCTAACCATCCTGAAACAGGAGTCTCCACTGCTTTTATAAAATAGCAAAATTATCTTGGCTTCAAAAGATTTGGCTTAATATTGAATAATAATAATATTCCATGTAAACAATCAAAATGGATATACGATTAAAGTAGAAATGGTATGAGGAGACGAGGGGGCAAACAAAAAATTTTAAGTAGCTGTCCTAGTAGAGTGGTATTATCTGCCAAGATGTTTTATGTACTTCATTAATTTCAAAAAGCAAACACTCATCCCCTTTTTGGTATTATTGCAGCATAAATGTATTTGTAGCTCAACTTGTTAAATACTGAGGAATTTTAAAAGGAGAGATTGAGAGAGAATCTGTTTCTTGTACCCAAATTGCCTCATTAATTTTAGTGAACACGAACACGTGCATTTTAAACGTTATATTAATGTGATTAGAAGTAGTTTCAGGTAATGTTTATGATGTGTCAATCATTGTAATATTTGATGATAATTATGACATTTCCATTCTCTTGTAGATGCATCTTCTGTGTACTGAAGCACAAATTTCACAGGCTTCTAAATTGAATCTTTCATTCCACACTTCAGAGATCAGAATATATGGTCTCCCATAAAAAAGCAATAGATGCATTTAGTTGATAAGTTGTTTCCTTAACTACATAGCAATGATGGAATCATGTTTCTAGGTTGCTTGTCCCAGTGAAATAGGTATATGTGTATTATGGAAGTGGATGGCAACTATGTTTAAAATGGCATCTTCTTGCAAAGAGCTCACACTCGATAAACTATTCTGAAATAGGCATCACTCATTGATCAAGACTGATTTTGCTTTGGGAGGTCTAAGGATGAATTGAGAAATCTTAATCCCCCCCCCCTCCCTTAAAGTACTTTGAACCATGAATTTCAATATCTCCCAGATACTTTTTTTTTTTCAGGTTAGACCTATGTGGTAGTTAGATTCAGGTGTCAACTTACCCAGGTGAAGATACCTCGTTTTATTGCTGCGGACATGAGCCAATGGCATGTGAACCTCAACTGTTGCTGATTACATCTGCAGTGGGCTAGGAGGTATGCCTGCTGCAATGAATGATGTTTGATTTAATTGGCTGGTGCTTAAATGAGAGAGCTCAACGTAGCACAGCCCAAGCAGCTCAGCATACCTCATCTTAGCACTCGCAGCTCAGCCCAGGCCTTTGGAGATGCAGAAAGAAGTCACCCTGGGCAAAGTCATTGGAACGCAGAGGCCTGGAGAAAAGGCCAGCAGAGATCACCCTGTGCCTACCCACGTAAGAAACAACCTCAGTTGAAAGTTAGCTGCCTTTCCTTTGAAGAACTAATGAAATAAATCCCCTTTTATTAAAAGCCAATCCGTCTCTGGTGTATTGTAGCTAGCAAACTACAACAACCTGTGTTGCTTGTGTCCATTAATCTAAGCAGAGTTAATAAACTTATCCAGAAACTATAGATATTTTCCTTTAATTCCACATTACTTTATTACTAAAAGCAAATACCTTTAAATTACTTTATTATATCAATTGATGTATATAAGTCTATGCTCTTTGCCAAAATCAACATATAATGGATCCATGGCTTTGTTTACTGAGATTCTAACTTGATATAATGCTTTCAAATAAACTCAGTACTTCTAGAAATGTATTTTTAAAAAGTAAAAAGAATAGATTTAGCTAATATATCTAATGTGTTACTGTTTCGATGTCTAATCAATATAAAAATTATTGATGAGACACTGTGCATTCTCTTCTGCAGTAAGTCAAAATTTGGTGGGTATTTTATACCTTTAGCAAGTATCAATTTGGACTAGTAAAATTTCAAGTGTTCAACAGCCACATATATGGGACAGCAGAGCTCTAGGAAATTATATTAAGCTAGAATCAGGTTTGGCTAATGGTGTCAAAAGTGGTTTAAACAAGATAGACAAACATTTTTCTCTTACTTAAGTGTACTGGTAGTCTTTGAGGGCTACCTGATATTGTACTTTCTGGTATTATTCAACCTAGGCTGCTTCTTTCTTGTTGTGCCACCATGCATGGGCTTCATCTGCAAATTCCTCAACAGTCCAGGATTATTGCTTTAGCTCCAGCCAATGCATCCACATTCCAGCTAGCAGAAAAAGAAAAGGGATGGAGAAGGAAACACTACTCCCTTTTAATGTGCTTCCAAGAAGCTGCACACACATGATTGCTTCCATTTTACATCTCTTTGGTCAGAATTTCTTCACATGGCCCTACCTAGTTGCAAGGGAGACCAAGAAATGTAGTGTTTACTCTAGGTGGCTACATGGCCAGCTAAAATTAGGGGTTACTAAGGAAAAAGAGAATAGATATTGGGAATCAATTGGCAGTCTCGGTCTCAGAGACTAATTAAAATGCATGTTAGGATAGTAAACCAGAAAACCAATTTATTAATAGCTAATGAGACTGTGGGAATGGCTGATTTATTAATGGCTAATAAGGGTGGGAGTGTCTGTGTCATCTGACCATTGCAATTTCTTCCCGTAGGGTGACCCAAATGTTTGGAAGATTAGTGGAGCAGGCTATTATGACCCCATAGACCCCTTTCCACTTCAGGCTATGCCTACCCACCAAAGGAATTAAAACATCCTTTCTAGCTTGTGAGGGCTTGCTCTGGAATGATGCTGGAGAGATTTGGACACTTTCCTACCCCCCAGTGTTCCTTTACCTGAACTTCACAGTTCAGGCTCCATCCTTCCCTCATCATAGTTTTTACATGGTACAACTCTGCTCACATTTATTACATTTTAGACTTTGAGAGGAGATTTTAAAGACGCACTAGCTCCTTATCGTAGGCTTTGGAAATATGCAACATTCATACCCCTGACAAACATTTATTGAACACCTACTGTGTGCTAGGTATTGAGTTATGCTGAGAATGAATAGAAACATGGTTCCCAACTTTAAGATGATCACAATATGTGAAGACTAGGGAAAGTGATGCTTGGTAGGGGCTTGACAAAGGAGTAGCATTCACTGAGCAAGAGGAATGAGAGGGCATCCCAGTTAGAAGGGACAGCTTGCGCAAAGGTTTCGAGACATCAAAACCTGGCATGTTTGGGGGCAGCACGTAGTTGGATGGGGTTTAAGGGCAGTTGGTACCGTAAGGGTGCTGCAGACTCTTTCTCGACATCATTCCCCCATCTCTTAGAAATTATTCTGTTTCCTTTGGGTATCTGCCTTCCTCAAACTTCCTTGCATTTTGGAGGAACTTGACACCCTCTTAGCCCCAGGGGTGGGGCAAACTGCCCCAGGATAAACCTAATCAGCAAAATCTTTTCTTGCCTGAGAATGGGCAAGTGACCCAATTTTGACCTCAGAAGACTTTGCTGTTGATTCAGGGAAAGAAGCGCTTCTCTATCTCCTTCTGCAAGACATGGACTGTGAGTGTGAGGCCAGGAATTGCTGCAGCCATTTTGTCATTGTGACAGAAGCCTGCCTGGGGATGAAGATAATTCCATGCAAGACAGAGAGGAGATGAAGAAAGAAGCTAGAATTTTGACAGCATTGTTAAGACATTGACTAAAACTGACACTGAGGTCCCTCTTATCTGTAAGCCTTGGCAGGTGTGAACCATGAAGTGAGAAACTACAAGGCTTGGCCTTTACTCTGGAGGTAGTGGAAACCATAGACAATTTTTTTTAAAACTTCTTTTATTGTATAGTATAACATATATACAAAGCAAAGAAAGAAAAAAGCAATAGTTTTCAAAGCACTCTTCAACAAGTGGCTACGGGACAGATCCAAGAGTTTCTCATGGGCTACCAAAAGATCCTCTCACATTTTTCCTTCAAGCTGTTCCAGAATATGGGAGGCTAGAGGGCTTAAATATTTTTTATCATCACAATTGACTCCTTTCCTTCTTTTTTGTGAAAAACAGCATATATACAAAAAAGCAATAAACTTCAAAACTCTGCACCACAATTAGTTGTAGAACACATTTCAGAGTTTGACATGGGTTACAATGTCACAATTTCAGATTTTTACTTCTCACTGCTCTAAAATACTGGAGACTAATAGAGATATCAATGTAATGATTCAGCATTCATATTCATTTGTTAAATCCTGTCTTCTATGTATAACTCTACCATCATCTTTGATCTTTCCATCTCTCTTTAGGGGTGTTTAGGTTGAGGAAATACTGGATTTTTGATATTGGAAGGGTCTGTCACTAATATGGGGTAGGGAGATGGAACTACCTGTTGTTCTGGAGAGGCTGGGCTAGGTTTCAGGACTTATCTGGACCAGGGACCCATCTGGAGGTTGTAGGTTTCTGGAAAGTTACTCTAGTGCATGGAACCCTTGTGGAATCTTACATATTGCCCTAACCATAGACAATTTTTAAGTAGGGAGTGAGCTGAGTGGATTTGAGTTGTTGGAAGTTGCCTCAGGGTACTGAATGCAAAAAGCCTGGACCACGGCCAGAAAAAGACCTGAGCCAAGACAGGAGAAGAGGCCAAGTTTGAGGGCCACCTAGACACAGAAGCCAGACCAACTGGATAGGGAGGCACAAGGAAGAGGACATACTTTAGGAAGACTCTCAAACTCCATGGTTAGTAGAGTTTCGTTCCTCTTTTGCCTCCATCACTCTACCCCTCCTGAAAGTTACATCCTCTGTCAAACTCCATTCTCTTCTTTTGGGGATTCATGCCTCTGCTTAGCTCTTTATGGGCATGCCTGGTCCTCTTGAGCAGGGGCCACGCCTCATCATCTCACATCCCCAGGGACTGGCCTGGCACATGGCTGGCACTTGATCAACACTGAATTGGATTGACTTGATAGGGTTCCGGCTTTTGCTGAGCTAGGCGTTAGCTGCACCCTCCCGCTGCCCCCAGGGATTAGTCATGTTTCATAAGCAGCCTCCAAAAGCTGCAGCCCTAATACCCAGCTTCCTCGTTGCTGGCAGGTGTTGGCAGGCGAGTGCCAGAACGCTGGGGAGCCAGCCACTGGGAACACGCCAAGATGGCCCAAGTGAGGCAAGCAATCAGAGCTCAGATACATTTATGGGAGGCATGTGTATACTCCTGGGAGATCTGTCACTGCTGACACCCCTTTCCAGGAAGTAGAAACCACTCCTCCTCTTTTTCTTTTCTTACCTGTTGTGTCTTGTGGCCAGAAGCACATCCATTTGCTTTCCTTGCTTCTAAAATAAATCAATTTCAGGACCACACCCTTCCAAGCTACCCAGATTTGCTCCCTGGGAGCCCTTAACCACTGAAATGCCTGGGTTCCACTTCACTGGAATCTTAACCCTTTTGCTTTTTTCAAAAGAAGCATCTGAGTTTCCCTGACAGTCTTCTTCTGCTAATAATTTATTCCATAGGATGTTAACTATGTTTTTGACATGGTCAGAGGCCGTGTGGCATTGGGTGAAGCCATATAAACCTTTTTTAAAGTTTTACAGGGCACCCCTGCTTATTTCTTTTATATCAGCCTTCTCTGGGCACTTGGGATGCCCTTTCTCTCCAACTCCCAATTTTCCTCACCACCTTGCCAAGATTTTAAGCTTTTCTCCCGGTCCATCTTATTATGGAAAATCCTGCCCCCTGCTAGCCTGCACTTCTCAGAAAGTCTCTGAAATTCAGCTCTCATCTGCCCCAGTGTTATGTTGTTTTCTCTGGTCGCTATGGCAGGGATTAAGACATGAGCCAGAGAAGGAGGGTGGAGGGAAGAAGTGAGCAAGGAACAGCAGAACGAGGGAAAGGAGCCTGATTGGAGGGATATCAGAGGAGGAGGAAACCAACAGAGAAATGGGCTAAGCGCGCCAAGAAAGGAAGAGGGATTTCTGTTTTTGTTTTGCTCTGTTTTGGTTTTGGTTTTTGAGTTTGGGTTTGTTTCTGGAGGTAAGGAGAAATGCATTTAGGGCTGAGTCTTACCCCCAGTGCTGAATCCACAGCTAAAGAACTCGCTCTCATACAGTCAATAACCCAGAGGGAACCTCCAGACTCCAGATCCAATATGGAATATTCTCAAAATAGTTTCCAGTTCTTCTCAATTCATTTTATGGGCAGGCCTGCCTGATCAGGCACATGGCTGGCACCAAGTGACAGTGTGACCCAGTGCTGCCCTGAGAACCAGGTGAGAGGACACTCCCTTTTGGAAATGCCTGTTCTGGCCTCCCGGAACACTACCGCTTCCCTGGGTGAGAAGTCATCAGGACCAAGGGAGACACCTACCCAGGACCCAAGCTCACCCCCTTCTAGACCATGCCTTCCTACTCGGGACCCCAGAACCTCTGCCCAAATGATCTAAGGCCACTTCCAGGGCCCACGTAATTCTCATGGTCCACCCTCTCAGGGGTGGACTGTGCAGCCTGCGGCCCAGGGGTGGCTGCTTGGGGAACGGGTGGCAGATAGAGCTTGGAGGTGCAGGCTGGTGTCCTACACAGTCAGAGGACTTGTGGGCAATGTCCCTCATTGAGGGTAAGAACAAAACAGGGACAGATCCTGAGCTGGGGGCTGCCTCTCTCCGTGCTGTCATTTTCTGGTCTGAGGAGTCACAGAATTCCAAACTCATGCTTGGCCTTCCATAATGTTATCAAGATAGGAAGATAAGATATATTTTATTTGTGAATTATTTAGCTTGATATCACTTTTCAGTATTGATGTATATGATATATGGGTCTTTGTTTGAACGCTTGCCATGGCCTCACAGTTATTACAGAAATAATTGGCCTCGTGAAAAACCCAAGATTTGTGTGGTGTGGCTCCTTCCCCTATTTCCAGCTGGGCCTCCAAATCCCTTTCTGCTCCATTTTCCAGTCTTCCGCTGCCAATGCCCTTGTTCAAATGCTCCAACACTGTGTGAGGGAGTTAATAACTCTATAGCAGTTGTAGCGAGGGCAACGGCAATGGCCCAATGGACATTTTGTGTTTTTTCTTTATTCCTTTTTTTGCTTTCTAGATGTTGAACTCTCTTTCCAGGTGTGGGAAATTATCCCCCACCACAGCACCCCTCACACATACTTTTATAAGCCTTGTTTGGAAACAGAGCTTACACCCCAGTACAGAGGACAGAATGGTAGTTATTTCTTGTGGCAGATATCGCCAGTGGCCTTGCCTGGTAACAATTTTCCCCTTCTTCTTTGGTAACTGGACCCCCAATTTTTAGCTGGGCCCATGACTACCTGGGTCAAAGACTGTATCTCCCAGATTCTTTTCTGTTAATATGGACACATGACCAAGTGTCAGTCTTTGAGATGTAAGAAATATCTGCAATTTCCAGGAAGTTATTGTAAAGAGAGGGGTCATCTTTCTTGTTCCTTTCTCCTTCCGAATGGTTGGAATGTAGACTTGATGGCAGATGCTCAAGCAGCCATCTTGGTCCATAAGGCATCAGGTAAAAGCTGGGGAAGGAGGAAAGCTAATGGAGCACAGAGCAGCTTCATACTGTTTACCTTCAAATTTCTCTTACATAGAGAGAAATAAACTTCTCTTTTGTTTAAATAATTATTATTTTGAGTTACTCAGGTGGAACCCAAGCCCAAATAATAGGTTTGTTTCCAGCCTCCCTTGCAGCTAGTGCAGCTTATAACCAGGCTCCACGACAAGATAGGCTCTCTGCCCAAAGCAACCTCAAGAGAAAGCTCAGTTTCCTGGGGCAGCAGTGACTACCTCGTCTAGTGCTAGGACTGTGGGTAGCAAGTGCCCAGTGCTTCATGCTGGCAGTGGGTACATATTTGGCTGGTTGTTTCTGCCACATGATTTGGGGTAGTGTTCTTGACTGTATGGCCTCAAAGCTGGTCCTCCAGTTCACCTGATGATTCTGTGAGTTATCCAATATCCTCTTACTAAATTTCCTTTCTGATTACACCTACCATAGTTTGGTTAGTAATCCACAGTCTTAACCTCTGTCAAAATTCCTTTAAAAATAACATTTCACCAAGATGGTTGACATTGCCCACCAGATGAATCCATTGGATATTCTGTTAACTCAAATTCAATACAAAGCATCAATTACAATTAAAAGTTGGGATTTTCTAATACCCTTGTTTCTAAAGATGCTTCTGGTGGGGCAGAATTGGGTCATTTGGGACGTTTAGGGTCTCTCGTCATAAGATATGGGCCACCTGTTAGTTGAAGCCATATATTTGGGGAGAATAGCAGCAACCAAATTTAAATACTTTAAAAGTATATTCAGACTGGGGGTACAAGGGTAGTTCAGCGGTAGAATTCTCTCCTGCCATGCGGGAGACCCGGGTTCAATTCCTGGTCCATGCACTTCCCAAAACAAACAAACAAACAAAAATTCAATAAATGGTACTGCAATAATGGGGTACTCACATGGAAAAAATAATGAAATGTGACCCCGCCATACAGCATACAAAAAAAAAAGTATGTCCAGAGGACAGCAGCACTTCACTTACCTAGGAGTATATTTTGCAGCAAACTCAGTTACATTGTTCCTCAGAACATTGTCAGGAACCAGAAAAAGAACAAAAACAAAGAAAACCAAACAACTCTAAAATTAACAAATAACAATCCTCAAAAGACAACCCCACAAAAAACTGTTCACAGTCAAAATAAATGCCATAGAATTCATCCGCTATGGTTTATATATTTACTCACAGGGAAGCATTCGGACCCTACTTCAGAGCCTATTCATTTTTCACGTCTACATGACAAATGCTTCCCATTCCTAGCAGATTTGAAAGACAGCAGTAAAAGGGGAGCAGGGGAAGGCAGCTGGAGGCTGACATGAGAGTGAGAAGATAGTGGTTAGTCTGCATTAGAGGCAGAGACTAAACTGGAGTAGAAACTGACAGGCGAGCCCAGCACCTGAGCCCACTTATTGTAACAGTAACCACTGTGTGTTGCAGCCCAGTTCAAGACTCAGGATGTCACAAACACCTGAGGCATCCAGAAAAATTTGGAAGAATTAAAAAACGGGACAGTATCCAGTGTTGGTGAATTTATGGAGCCATGGGAATTCTCATCCAGGGCTGGCAGGGGAATAACCACTTTGCAAAATAATTTGTCACCACCTTGTAAAGTTGAACATGTGCACAGCCCATGACCCAGCAATTTCATTCCTAAGTATGTACAGAGAGAAACTCTTGTATATGCCAGAAAATTCATGGCATCACTGTTTGTGAAAATATTTTAAATCCCTCAAATATCCACCAAAAAGGAGAATGAATAAATGCACTTTGGTAGAGTCTATGGTGAAATATTATACAGAAGGGAAAAGGAACCAATTACAGTCATACATGACAACCTGGATGAATCTAAAAAAGCACAATATTTGGCCAAAATAACCAGTCAAAAGAAAATACTTCAGTAAGATTCAATTTATACAAAGTTTAAGAGCAGGTAAAATTAACTATATTTTTTAGGGCTGATGGTGGTTTGAAGGTATATGTACCCCAGCTCAAATTTAATTCATTCCTGTGGGTGAATTTAGTTCATTCCATTGTAAGGAGGACCTTTTGATGAGGCCACTTCAGTTGAGATGTATCCCACCTCATTCAGATGGGTCTTAATCCTATTACTGGAGGTTTTTATAAGAGAATGATATTCAGACACAGAGAGAGAGAGAAAGCCACAGGGAGCAAAAGGCTGGACATCGATGGAACTGGAAGAGAAGGGAGAGACCAGAAGGTGCCGCCATGTGCCATGTAACAGAGGAGCCAAGGATCACTGGCAGCCACCCCTGAATGCCACAGTCTCTGGGGAGAGGGGTCACCTTGATAATGCCTTGATTTGGACATTTTCCTGCCCTCGGAACTGTGAGCAAATAAATTCCCCTTGTTTAACCCCACCCATTCCATGGTATTTGCTTCAGCAACTTAGAAAACTAAAACAGGACTACATTTATATGTGGTAAAATAATAAAGAAAGGCAAGGAACTGATTATTTATTATTTGGTGTAGTGGCTACCTCTGATGAGGAAGAAAGCTCCTACGGTACGATAGTGATTCTTTTTCTTAACTGGATCTGGGTCCATTGGTGTTCATTTTATTTATGCTTTTTAAACTGTACTTGATGTCAAATTCATACATATATATACATATATGAGGAACTCAAAAAGGGGAGTTCATTTTTTTAAAAGAAGGAAACAAACAAAACAAAAACAGAAGTCTGGTTCTGTCCAATTTACTCTGTTTAAAAAAGCAAGAAAATGGTAACCAATTGAAAAAACAGTTTGGGGCACTTGGATAAACTTCCCTAATCTGGAAAATTCGTTTATATGCAACAGTGTATCAGCTTTTGCATACAGTGGAGACATTCTGGTAATGACCTGGAGCCCCCTTTCTTTGCAAATTAGTTTCTGCATTTAGTATTGGCTGAGACAGAAAAGGAGGAGGAGACTAAGTGGGAATTCCCTGGCACACCAAACAGGCAACTCCTAGTCTGGTTCCCTTCCCTTGGGCTGCCTTCCCATAAGCAACACCTGGGGGCTTAGAAATGCAGATTCTCAGCCTCCACCACAGGCCTCCTGAATCTGAATCTGCACATTAACAGGCTCTCCAGGGGTTCCACATGTACAGTAAGGTGTGAGAGGAACTGCTCAAGTCTAGACCCTGGCCAGACTGCAGCTACCCAGTTATTTAACATTTCAGGAATAACTGCCTTTAATATTTCAGGAATAACAGGCCCAAGGAGGATGCTGTAGGGGGAGTGCTTGGAGAAAAATCTAATTCATTCATTCCATAAATAATAGATTGAATCATATGAAATTGTCGTTTTGTTGGTCAAAAGTGGTTATTTATTGCCAGTTTGATAGGTTCTTACTCTTAATATTAATCGAGCTCCTGTTCTGGGCCAGGCCTATGCTAGGTATTGAGGATACAGCAGAGGGCAAAACCATCCTTGGTCCCTGCCTTCACAGAGCTTATAGTCTACCAGGAGATATGGTCATTAATTAAAAATACACACACAAATAGATGTAAAATTACAACTGCAGTACAGCTACCAACTGGAGGTCAGTCGTGCACAGACGGTCCATGATTCGATATATTTCAGGATGGGAGCTAGTCGGAAGAGACCTCCTTTGGACGTGTCACCAGAACTGAAATCTCAAGGGTGAGAAATGAAAAGGACGGGAGGGATGGTAAAGGTTCAGGGAAAGAGAATCCCAGCAGAAGGGACAGCGGGTGCCAAGACCTACTGTCAATGATCTCTATGGAAGTCTGGAACCCCACCCTGGTTGCAGGGCCCACCCTGCTAGGTCTGAAGTGTCACCTCTTCCAAGTAGGGGTGTCCAGGAGGAAGCCAAGCTTGTCCACAGCAGCAGCAGTCTTACTCAACCACCACTTTCAATTTCTTTCTTCACTGCCTCACTCAACTGCAGAAGCTGGAAAATGAATATGTTTCTCGTCCCAGTTTCTTCAGCAGCTAGAAGTGACCGTGTAACATAGCTGTGCCAATAAACTGTCTGCTGGGGGCTTCTGAGGAAACATTTGCTTTTTTCTGAGGGAGCAGGGGCTAATGCTGCCCTTCCTCTTCTTTGTCCTGCCTGGAATTGGGCTGTGATGCCTGGAGCTGCAGTAGCCATCTTTTAACCATGAGGGAAAGGCCAGCAGAGTCAAAAATACAAATGTTCAGAGGCTGCTGTGCCATGGAACCAGAGCCAGCAGCTACTTACCTCCAGACTTCTTCTTTGAGAAGAATAAATAACTTTTTTGTTATTTGCAGCTTATGGCATGACTGGTAATGCAACTAATGATGAATCAAAAAATGATTATGATTATTTATTATGATATAGATGTTTTTTCTTCTGAAATTATTCCCTAATACCTGAAATTACTGAAACTCCACTAGTCTCAGCCCTTTATTTACTTATTACAGTAATGGTTGTTCCAATCTAGTATCCACTCCGTCTATACTTACTATTGTAATGGTTATTCTAGCCTAGTCTCAGCCCTGTCTCTGCTTTTGTAATAATTATCCTTGCCTAGTCTCAGCCCGTGCATACCGACTACTATAAAGGTTATTTTAGTCTAGTCTTAGTCCTGTTTATACTCGACATCGTAATGGTAACAACTTCATCTCCCCATCTTTGAATCCATGAAAACCCTATTCCTTAGACTGGGGGAGACAGATTTTGGGGCCAATAGGCCATCTGATCTCTTGCTTTGCATGTAGCATTAAACTCCTTCTCTTTTTGAAAACCGGGTGTCCTGAATTGGCTGTTCGGTGCATCAGGGAGAGAATTCTGCATTTGTTCGGCATCAACGTATGTTTCTCTATGGTCATCCTCAGGGGTTTAGGGAAAAGTGGGGAGAATCTACTCTCTGATGTGTCAAAGAAAGAATTAGCATTTGTTGAGCTCCTATATGTACACAGCATTGTGCTAGCTGCTTCATACACATGATATATTTACCCTCACAACCCATCCAAGTCAAATTAGTGTGTCATTTCACAATGGCTAAGTAAGTAAGGCTCAAAATCTCAGCGAATTGCCCCCATTTACTTACATGGCAGCCATAGAGCGGGGAAGGGGCCGTGAGCTCCCTGCACCATCTTACTGTGGCCAGAAGAGAAGGGTGATGGCAAATTCAGCATGTGTTATCAGGACTGGGGGCACTTGAGGGTTTGTCTCAAATTTAGATATCCTCCCAAATTGACTAGGATTCTTCTCCTTGTTCACCATTCTTTGTTGCTAGCAGCTGAACTTGTTTTATAAAAGTCAGCCCACTTTGGTTAGACCAGCAGTCCATAATACAGCCTTGGTCTGGCTGGTGATACATCATTAGCATTAAAATAGGTTACTGCCGTGTCCAGAAACATTCTGTAGAGAAAGCAAACCCTTTGTCCACTGTTTGAACAACAAAAAATTCCCTGCCTTTTGTTGTTCTTTAGACATCTCAGTGCCTTCCCCTCCCATAATCTATTTTGCTCAGCAGTGCTTATATCGTGAGGGTCACAGGCTAAGTGCAGTAGTACCTGGGCAAGTGGTCCCTCCGTTTCCCTCTCTGTCCCCTTCAGCACCCTCCCTCCTTCTTCTCTGCTGTAAGTATCCAGTTCTTACAAGTTTTCAAGCCTTTCAAGTTTCTTCTGCCCTTCCTACCAGGACGAAAATACCTTATAAACAAAACTGCATCAAAGGATTGGCTGTTTAGTTTGTTCTTTCTTTGAGGCCCTCTCCTTGCCATTGTCTAATCCTGGTAGCTGGATGTGGCATTACCAATAAATACCATAGGACAGCTTCCAACCGCCAGAACCAATCCTGGTTCTTGGTGGGGTGCCAGGCTCTGAGTCTGTCTCTGTGCTAATGGCCATAGGATTAGGCATTTTGGCCCCATTAAAAAAAAAAATTTTTTTTTGTATCATATAACACATATACAAAGCAAAGAGAGAAAAAAGCTATAATTTTCAAAGCACACTTCAACAAGTAGTTACAGAACAGATCCCAGAGTTTGTCATGCTACCATTTCATCATTTCAGATTTTTCCTTCTAGCTGCTCCAAAACACTGGAAACTGGAAGCAATATTAATATAGTGATTCAGCAGCCATACTCAATTGCTAAATCCAATTTTCTCTATTATACCACTCCTTCTCCTTTAATCCTTCTCCTAATCTATAGAGATCTTTGGGCAATGCCTCTTCTGACTTTTTCACTTTGAGAAGGGGTGTCCACAATAAAGGATAGGGAGATGTAATTAATTGATAATCCTGGAGAGGCTGGTCCCTCTGAGATTCAGGATTTATCTAACCTAGGAACCCTCTGGGAATTATATGTTTCAGGAAGGCAAACCTACAGCATGAAACCTTTATAAAGCTTCAGACCCCTAGGTGTTCTTAAGAGTCAAGGGGAGGGATGTTGGCGGGGTTTAGCCAACGATGGCAATCAGCACTATCTCACTGAAGCTTGCATAAAAGTAGCTTCCAGAATAGCCTCTCAACTCTATCTGATCCTGCTCAGCCACTGAAGACTTATTTTATTACACTTCTTTTTCCCCTTTTGGTCAGGAAGGCATTTTAGATCCCATGGGCCAGGGTCAGACTCATCCCCGGGAGTCAAATCCCACATTGCTGGGGAGACTTTCACCCCTGAATGACTGTATCACATAAGCGGGAGGGCAACAATTTCCCTTGCAGAGTTGGGCTTAGAGAGAGAGAGAAAGGGGTCACATCTGAGCAACAAAGAGGCTTCCTGGAAGCAACTCGTAGGCCTCATTACAGATAGTCTTAACTTCTCCCCTGCAGAAATAAGTTTCATAAGAGCAAGCCTCAGAATATAATGCTTAGGCTATTTTCTTAGGAGTCCCCAATGGTTGAGAGGGTACCTAAGGTTTCCCAGTGGGAAGGATATTTCCCCCCTTCATATCCTTCATAAATTTTTGAATATATCTATTTCCCCCCTTCATATTCCTAAGGGGCTCTACGGATACTTTTAAATTATCAGCCCACCATAGTCTGAGATGTACCTGGCTATTACAATAAACTACACAGAATTACAAGGCCTCGTTCCCGTTCTGAACTCCAGGAGTTTGGGTTGTTTAAATCAGCTATCCGAAGAGGTTGATTTAGATTATGTGTTACAAAAAATTTAATTCTAGACATAACAAACCTCTTCTTTTGATCTCATGCAGCAACTGAAGGTCTAGAGTACATATCCTGTCATCTTTTCCCCTGAATTCGAATTCATCTTAGACCCACAGGCATCTGACCCCATTGTACAGGGAACCTTGGCTCTAACCCAAGGCCACACCGAGGCGTTAAATCCAGACCTGCTGGATCTTAAACATCAACTAGTTACTTGGTAAGATGTTTTTTGCCTTGTCCCTAAACCATCTTCTTTCTGCTTCTCTCGCTCCTGCACTCCCTCCCTCCCACCACCACTCCCAGGTTCCCCCATTAAGAGATTTATTCCTTGTGACTGAAGGCATTTCGATTTTCAAGGATCCCCATTAAAATGCAAATCCCCCTGGGAGGTATAATCCCCTAAACCTTTATCCCATCACGCCGCAGTGGGAGGGTTTAAGAGACCCGTTGGGCGGGAGGACGCCCTAGAGGACGCTGTGGGAGGCGGACGGGGTGCAGAACCAAAGTGTTCAATCTGCCGGGCGGCCCCCTCCTCCCTGGTGCTTTGATGAGCCTAGGGTTAGCTTCCTACTTGATTCCCAAGGGCCCTAAGGCTGATCATTTCCAGCGAGCAGATGGCAACGGAGTATTCAATAAGCTATTTCGGGAGGGCAATTATCCGGCAAGCGCCGCGGTCCTCCCGAAGCGCGGTGTCAGAAGGCTTCCGGGGAGCAAGCGCTGCGAGCGCGGCGGCGACAGGCGGGGTGGCGGGGCCGCGCGCCCTTCTAGGCCCGGGGCCCCCATTTCCTTTGAGGATGGGGCTGAGGGCGGCGGGGGTGGGGGCGAGGTAGGGAATGGGGGAGACTTTAAGATTCTGCCGGCTAAACTGGCCGCCTGGGTTGTCATGGCAACCCCACCTTGCGCCAGTCTCCTGTTGATCCGGGTGTTGCTGAAAATGAGCCGGTAACTTCCTGGACGCCAGCGCTGATCTAGGCTGGCCCAGGGGGCCCTCTAGATTCGCTGCGTTTCTGACATTGACACCTAAGGCTTCCTGGATTCAGCCTCAAGAATCAATATATTTATTTCTGGCTCTTGGCCGAAGTCTCTTTGCTACCTGCAGGGATAAACCTGCCCCAGGACATTCCCTGACCATCAGTGGCCCCCTGAGGCAGGGCTTGAAGGCAGGTACCAGCATCTAATGTGTGCAGGAATATTCGATGGATCCCCTTCACTGCCTCCTTCCCTCCCTGCTTTGATGCGGAGGTCCACATTCTGCATATCTTCCAAGAAACAAGATGCAGGTAATAACCTCTAAGGAATCGCTAATCAACATGCCAGGCATTGGGCTAAGCCCCTCCAAGCCTCCTGTCTCCTTACAACAGCCAGAAGGGATAGATGAGGACTCATATTGCAGAGGGCAGCGCTAACGTTTGCAGTGGGCAAGGGTCACTGAGCCAGGGTGTGGCAGGACCTGGGCTGGAGCCCAGACTCTCTGATGTCTGATTGCCGGAACCATCAGCACAGCTGCAGAGAGGTCTGACCCTGTGAGCGGGGCCCCCGGGGGAAGCACATGTGGATGGTGAGATGTATAAACTTAGCCACAGAAAATATAAATGTGGCCCAAAGGGGCCCTCCCCTTGAATGCCACTTCTCCCACACTGAGTGCCCTGGAGAGAAAACCAGCATGTCTAAATGTGCAGGGGCACCCCAGGATTTAATTATCTGGAATAAATATCATCCTGTCTCCTAAAAAAGTTCACATTTTATTTAAAATAGTAACAGTAATTTCAGACTTTTAGACTTGCGATGCTCTATTGCTTTTTGCTGTTTTTTGTTTGCTCTTTTGTTTTCGTAACCTCTCTTTGGTAAAAGGACATTTATCTGTGATATGAAATTAAATTTAAAAAATGTATTTGCTTTGAAGACTTCAGTGAAACGTCTTAGATAACTAGAGATGCTTACAGATGCCTCAAAATTACAGTGATAGTGTTATAAAAACCAGTGGGGTTAACCTAAATGAAATATGAACTATGCAAATTTATAGAGACAGAAAGTAAGAGTACAAGTTGGGGGAAGGAGTATTGGGAGTTAATGCATAATAGGTGCAGGGTCTCTCTGTGGGGTGAGGGAGAATTTTGGGTAATGGATGGTGTGGAGGGCAGCACAGCCTTGTGGCTGTGATTAATCCCACTGAATGCCACACTTGGGAGTGGTTGAGATGGGAAAGTTTCTGTTGTATCTATGTTTCCGCAATTTAAAAGAGAGCGCAAGACTAAAGAGACAATGACAATTAAATGCAATATACGGTGTTGGTCTGGATCAAATAATAAAGAAGGAAATGCCCCAAAGGACACTACTGGTAAAAACTGGGAAAAAATGGAATATTGCCTGTATGCTTTATATCAATATTAAATTTCTGTAGCTTGACAACTGTACTTAATGAGATTACATAAGTGAATGCCCTTATTCGTAGGTAATACATATGTTAGTATTAACCATTCAAGGATCAGGACATATGCAACCTATTCCTAAATGTTTAGAACATAGATAAATAGGTAGAAAGAAAGAAGAAAGATATAACAAATATGACAAAATGTTAAAAGTTGGTAAAGCTGGGTATCTGGGTAGAGCATATCTAATCGGCTTTGCATTATTTTTTGCAACCCTCCTGTAAGTTTGAAATTATTTCAAAATAAAAAGTTAAAAATAGAGGGATGCGAGGGTAGTTCAGTGGTAAAATTCTCACCTGCCATGAGGGAGACCAGGTTTGATTTCCTGCCTATGCGCTTCCCCCCAAAACAAACAAACAAGCAAACAAACAAATAAAAACCCAACCAAACAAAAATTCAACAAATGGCGCTGCTATACTCACACGGAAAAAGAATGAAGTGTGAGTCCGCCATACAACATACAAAAAAATAAAAATAAATTAGTGGAGCTGATTACCAGGTATGTCCACTTTGTGCACATTCATTGGGCTGTGCATTTGAGATGTGTGTGCTTTTTGTTTGTATGTTATACTTCAATAAAAATGTACTTAACTATTTTTTTTTTAATTAAGGGCAAAGGCTCTGTAGGAATAGCGTGCAGACTGGATTGAGGGAGCTGCTGTCCATCATCTCTGGTTTTGGTGGAACGATGGACTCTGATGCTGGACCTCGCATCATTCCCGGGGCTTGGCCGCACACAACATGCAGACCTAGGTATTCAGACAGTTCTCTGGGACCCTTTGGTGCTGGACTATGCAGTCGCACCCCTGTGAAGAGCTTTCCCTTTGCAACCCCCTGGAAGTCCCCATGCTCTCGACCCTTTTGCTTCCATGGGGCGTCCCAACCAAGGGTTTGCCCAGGGTTGCGTGTCATGACCTCATGTGTGTGTTTACAGGGCAGAGGCCAGCCAGCAGATCTGATGGAAGTCAGGCTGTTTTTATTGGAATCCCGGCTCCAGCACATACCAGCTGTGTTAACTTTTCTGAACCGTAGTGTCCTCATCTGCCTAGTGAGAATGATGAAAGGACCCACAGCACAGAATTGCTATGAGGAAGGGTTAAATAGGATAATGCGTGTAAAGGGGGTGCGCCCAGGAATTGGTAGACAGTCAACACTAAAATAATGTATGGAATCACAGTGTCTGAGGATGGGACTCAGGCATGCAGGTTTTAACAAGTTCTGTAGGTGATGCTGATACATGGCCGAGAGTGGGGACCTCTGTCCCATCGTCACAACTTCGCAGATCTAGAATGTCACTAGAAGGTCAGTTCTCTCCTTTCCTTCTCTCACAGATCAGAGTTCAGAACTGGGACTGCCCTTTGAAAAGGGCACACAGAGGCCAGAATAAAGTCATTCCTTCCTCCACCCCGCAGACTTCCACTGCATAACCACATGTGCCAGGTTCTGTGGGTGGGGGAAAGGACAGACAGATGGGTCTGGTGTGACTCCTGTCCCAGGGAGCTAATTGCTCATGGAGGAAATGGCCCCGTGACATGCCCTGTGGTAGGAAGGAGGACAGAACTCCTGGGTTCTGGTCTCAGCTTTGCGCCTGCCTGAGTGTCGCTGGGCCTTATGTCTCACACATCTGGAAAACAAGGAGCAGAGCTTTGAATTTCCACTGAGCTAGTTTTATCCTGATTGCCGCTTCACTGTTCTTTGAAAGAACACCTGGCTAACTACCTTTCACCTGGACCTGTGAGCCTAGCCTCATTTCTGGCTGGCTCCGGGGCTGGGTCTGCAGTTTGTTCTCACGTGGCTGCAGTTCTACACTGGCCCAGGCAAGGAGCCTCCTCCGGGGGGAGGTTGGGTGTGCCTGGACAGTTGGCCCAGTGGAGGCTGTTGGTTAGAAGGAGAGCCACCGAAAGAGATCTCAGTACACTCCAACACAGATGCCGGGTTTGCCAGCAAAACCACGACTTGTACAGACTCTGATGGAAAGACATTTTTACTCACAAAAAGAAGTAACAGAGTAAGATCAGCTTCACTAGTGGGCATGGGTTCCTGTAGCCCACAGGTCCCCATTCCCGGCCAATGCAGTAGAAGTGCTCTCTGCTCAATGACCATCTCTTGTGTTTGTGTGCTGGAGTGGAGGAACCTGCTTCCTCTCCTCCAGAGTTAGATATACCGTTGGGATACCAGCTGGAGGTCATAAATCATGCCCACCAAGTCAGACTGTCTCCAGGGAATGTTTACATATGCTGGGGACAATAGGGGAAGGAATGTACCAGCAGTCCCCTTATCTCCTAGGGGATTGGGTTTTATCCTACCAGGTGGACACACCTAGTCCTGAGCACAAGATGTATCTGTAGGTCCCAGGAAAAAGTGGCAGGCCACACTAGGGCTGAGTCCTGCCACAGTAGCATTTGTGAGTCCAGACTCCCCAGCCACTCCCAAGGAAGGCTGACATCCAAGCCCTAACCACACAGGCACTTTACCCTGATGCTGCCAGAAAATCACTTTTTACATATTTACCCCTTAGTTCCTAGTACCCTGTCCGGCTCCCTAAATGGGTTTCATAAGGGTTAACGGGGTGGGTACCCCTAACAGCACAGATGAATTACATGGCATTTCTATTTTCAAAGAGTCTTTCTTCTATTGCTTTGCTGTGTTCTTTTGTCAGCCCAGTGAAGAAGGTAAGGAGGAAATCCCAACCAGCCATGTGACGCCGGGAAACGTCTGGCTGGTGGTGGTTTATGTGCATCCATTTCATTCTCAGAATGGCCCGGTGCTACAGGAATTACTATCTTCATGTTTCCAAAGAGAACAATGACTTTCATTTCATTAGGGAAAGAATAAATCATGGGGCTGGGATGTGAGTCTAGAACTTTCTCCACCACCCCAGATGCTCATGTAACAAGACTTTTTGAGGGTCTCAGTTTCCTTCTATGGAAAAGAGGGAGTTGTAATATGGAATCTATGACAAGGTTTAGTTCAAAGTCCACAATTCCATGAATATTTTCTTCTGCCATTAAAAAATGGCACTGAGGCCTAGCAATGATCTTTGGCTAGGGCCGCATAAGAAGGCAGGAGTAGGTGAACCCTGCTCAAAACCAGGTCATTGGGACCCTTTCTAACTTATTAAGCGACAGACTGCTGCAGCAACTCCTGTTTTAGAGGCACTGAAATCAACACATAGCACATCCTGTTGGCTTCAGTGTCCTCATCTATTCGGTTTCTTAGCTGTCTTTAGTCCTGCCAGCAGTTTGTCCCTTTAAAAAAGTCCCAGCCTCTCCTCCCAGGCAAGCAGGAGCCTGAGACTGTGACCCGGCCTGGAGCTCTCAAAGCAAAGGCCGGACACCTTGCTGGGGAGATCCAAACTGTGATATCAAAGAGGGTCCTCCCTGAGTCCTTCCTAAGTGCTCAGTACTGTTCCAAGTGCTTTGTATGCAGCAATTCATTGCATCTTCACAATACTCTTATGGGTTGAGTGTTATCATCCATCCCCCTCTTTAATGGTGATGAAATTAAGCACAGAGAGGTTAAGTACCTTGTCCAAGGCTGCATAGCTAGTCCGTGTCAGAGCCAGGAAGCCAACAGGGGCAATCTGGTTCCATAGTCTAAGGAGTTTAACCATCATAACCAGTAGCCTCTACTGCCTCATATGATGCAGTAACATCCAAAGGCCAGGTAACAGGGTGGAAACCTCACCTATTGCCACGGATGACAACCTGAAACACCGAGATGGAACACAGGCCTGGGAGAATGAGGGCTAAGTCGTAGAGTCTGAGCAGACTCCTTGCAGCACTGAAGTTTTGACTTATGGGGGCAAGAAAAGGGGGGAGGTCCCTTCACCCCAAGCAAGCCCACAGGAAAGATTTTTAAAGGATGCCTCGCCCTGTGTAGAGCATGGGTTGGCCTGGAGGCACCAAGCTGATTTTAATAAGGGTTTCTGACAAATAGAGTAATTCTCCTTTGTACACACGTAATTATTTAGTTAATTAGTTCATTATTCATTCACCCAAGAACTGGGACAGCCTTGTTCATCATTGTATTGCCAGAGCCCTGTGCGTATAATCAAACATGTATTGAATGAATGAATGAATGAACAAATGAGTAAAAGTCCAACCCTGTGGCCTGAAATATATTTTAAAATGACTCCAGTCAGAGAATGCTTGGGGAAGGAGCTTGAAGAGGAGAGCAGAGAAATACAAGTTGGCATTTAAGGAAGTATTTGGAAGGAAAGGCAGGCTTTAAAAACAAGGAAGGAGAGGGTTAGGGAGGTGCATTAAAGAGATAGAGAAACACTGGTGGGGAGGCAAGAGGGTAGAGGTGTGGGCATGAAGCCTGTAAGGCAGCCTGTGAGCCTGGTGGCAACAACCAAAGAAGCCCTTGTCCTAGGCCTGCCTCAGCCCCTAACACCCAGGCACCACCAGAGTTGTCCCCCTTTACTGGAGAGTGTTCTAACATGTAAACATTTTAACTTCATTCTTGAAGAAAGCAAATTTCCTCCAGGTCCCAAGTATGAGGAACTTCTCTGGTCCCTGGGCTGGCACACTGTGAGCCTGGCCTGGGGACTAACCCCCAGGGCAGGGTTTAGCTGAGACCTTGGGGCTCTCTGGAGGGCCCAGTTTGGCAGACTTAGGGTAGTGAGCATAGGAAAGCAGACGCCAAAACCTGGCCTGGACTCTCCAGAGCTGGACGAGCCTTCCTAGACGTGCAAATCCCACCCCCTCCCCCCAAGGCCCACACACAACAGCCCAGTCATAGTGGGGCCCCTTGGCTCCTTCCCACACCTCCCTCTACCACACAACCAAGATTGTTGAGTGTAAGAGGAAACGCCACTGCCCGCAGAAAACCTAGGGGACTTTTTTTTTCCTCTTCAATAAACATTTGCTGAAATGACTTTTTATTGGTGGTTGTTTTAAAACTCATAGCAGTAAAGAAAGTCTGAGAATTATTCCCATCATAACTTTTGTTCAGCTGGATCTGTGTCATCAATGTGGGTCTCAATTTCCTCTTCTATAAAATACAGCCCCTTCCTCACTTGAATACTCTACAAGCCTGAGCCATACAAGGAGTGAATGGCTGATAATTTTGTCTCTGCTCAGCATCAGTTGAATGCATGTTCTTTAAGTGCCAGGAGCCCAGAGTGCTTTGGACATTATTGAGGATACACAAGAAATGATCTCCCAGCCTCTTCCCATCATTTACTTAAGCATTCATTGAGCACCAACCATAAGCCCAGTCCATGGCAGGAATTGTAGACTTTTTTTAAAAGAAACAATATATTGCCCCCACCTCTAAGGTAGCTTGAAGTTTGTTGGATTGATGATATGTGTATGTAATAGGGAGAACCATATTTAAAATAGCGTATGATTAGGTGATGGAGCAATTGGGACATGCCACTTAATGTCAGAAGAGGGAGAAGTCGCTATGGGTTTGATGAATCTAAGAAGGTTATACAGCAGTAGGGCTTGGGTTGGTCAAATATAATGTTGATGATCAATGATGATGGCGATGATGAATAAAGCCAAATGTATTGAGCTCTTAGAATATGTCAGGTGGTGGTATGGTGCTTTGTAAGTATTGCATTTAATCTCCACATCAACCCTCTGATGTAGGCACCATTACTGTTCTCAGTTTACAGAAGCAGAAAATGAGGCCTCAACTTTCAATTGAGGAATCTGACAGATCATAGCAATACCTTCTGAGGTAGGGAGCAGGGATTAAGAAGAAAGGGAACAGAGGAGACAGGTCTTCAGTGTGTCTAGAAGCAGCATGATGTGGATGCCAGATAGAAACATCTTTGCAGTGTCAGGTCTGCATTTGCAGATTAAAAATTCTTTTTAAGGATGACTTGATGCCTCTTGAATATAAGTCCCTAAAATGCTAATCTACCTTCCAAATCTAAGAAATGCAACAGACTCATGTCAGATCGTATTTCTCTGTGTTGTACTTGACCATACTGTCAATGATTTTGGCTTCCTTGGCAGTGAGGAAGTCTGTGTTAAGGGAGAGGGGATTTGAGAAGCCTTGGGATTCTGTGAGTCTATGACTGTACCTTCCTTTTATCTATCTTCTGGGTCATCCATCGTCTGTTAAGGTCTTTGACTCCCTTGATTTCCCCAGTTCATGAATTATCAGCAACCCTAAGACTGAGTCCTGGACTACTTTCTGTTCATTCATTCATTTCATTAACTCAACACATTTGTATTAATCACTGATATTTGAAATTTTATGAGTAAAGCATTATCTTTGATCTAAAAGACGGTTTGTTGGTTCTATTTACAACCATGGTGTCATCTTCAGGGGCTACTTGAAGATGACTTATACAATGGCATCCCCAAAGTGCATCTTTCATCTTCTCCCCAGGTGTTTTCGGGACATATTTTAATATAACGTTCTGGAAGCAAAACTCATCAGGTTTTCCTTGAGTCATTCAAGTCCTCATTTCCCCATTTTTATGAACAGCATCCATCTTCCCGGACCTCTAGTCTGTCCTCTGTTGTGAGCAGGGATGGTATCTTCTTATCTCTTTGCTTCCTCAAATAGGGTAGCGCATGGTGCATGGCTCATAGCAAACAATCAGACAAGGTTGTCTGACTAAATGATTTAAATGACTAACTGGATCCTAAACTGCTAGAAGGCAGCTCAGTGCAGCTCTGTATTTAGTCTCTCTGATGATTGAGTGATGGTTGGATGGATGAGGCGAGAATAATAAACATAAAATTTCATGGTGTTAGTATAAGCTTGACTTTAGGTCATTTTATTTATGCATTTTTCAGCATTCTTTTGGTGGCAAGTGTCACCCAGTTCAAACTATTTTAGCCAGAAAGCAGACGTATTGACTCCAGCATTGCAAAGACCAAAGATCCATCAAGATGTTCTGGCATGTTAGGTTCATGGACTCAAACCTAACTCAAACGGCTGTTTCTCTCTCGGCATGTCTTCGCTCTCTTTTTCTCTGTGTCTTGGTTTCTTTCTTAGTCAGGCTCTCCTCACATGACAGGAAAAATGGCCACTAACAGCACCAAACTACATTCTTCATGTGCTTTAAAGGAAAGGGCTCCCCCATTTCTCAACATACATATTTCAAATCTCAGCAACGACTCTAATGGCCTTGCTTGGGTCATGTACCCCATCACTGCGGCTTGAGAAATGGACTACTCTAATTGGCCAACTCAGGGCATCAATCCACATTTGAACTGGGGGTGATGGGATAACAGAACTGTCATCCCTCCAGGGTCACAGCAAGTGGGAGAGGGGTGGTTCTCCAAAGAAAAGAATGCCAAGAGGAACATCATGCATCCACTACACTCTTCCCCTCCCTAATCCCATCTGCCCCAGCCTTTTAACAAGAGAATTTACTATCTCTTTATCCCCCAAAGCCTTATTGTGTTCGGATATTAAAGCCAAGCTCTCCTCAGAAGTGACTGCATTTCTATGGGTGCCAATTTATTCTTAACCCTTTACACATCTGGTAAAATTCTCATCGGTAGTGACTGGAAGAGGAGCCTTTCCATTCCCAATCTACAAATTTTCTCAATTTCTTCAGCCTTGAGTAGCTATCTATCTATCTAGTCTACAAAAAGTTTAAACCAGCATACCCCCCCCCCAAAAAAAAAAATCACTACCATGTAAGTACTCCTCATGTACTTCCTTTCATTCTCCCTAAGGAAGAGAATGAAAAGGAGGCTCCTTCCTCCTGGCCTCTCCAGGTGGGTGTTTGATTGATCAAAGGGAGAGTGAAAGGAAGAAACCATTATAAACAGGTGTCTGTAATTTGCAGAATATCAAACAGCTTCTTTGAGTTCATAAGACCGCCCTACCCCTTCAACCTAAGAATTCTCTATGGCATATGTTTGTTTAAATTAGCAAATCAAAATGATTTGCTGATCTTTTTGGAAAATTTGTGATAACTCCATGGATGACCTGGGACTCCTGGAGGACTGATCTTGAGACAGACTTTGTAAGCATCAGCAATTGCAAAATCAAATGCCCCCAGGTAAACCCAGGCTGGGTGGAGATTGTGTCAAGCTGGAGTATTTAAACCCTATCTTAAGTAGGCAGATTCTTTTAATTCCAGTCTATTGTTGCCATAAGAGAGTGTGTGCTGTGGCAGATGTTACAAGTACTAAGTTCCCTTCTCCCCCATGGCACATGGATTGAACTTCCTTTGTCCCTTTGAAATAAGAACTGGCCATGTGACTTGCTTTATCCAATCAAATATGAGCAAAGTGACAGATGTCACTCCAGGAGCAAACATTTAATGCCTCATGCTTGGCCCTCTCTATTTCTCTTTCTCAGCCATGGTGACCATGGATGCACTTGTTGATATGGAGGCACAACACTAAGCTGTCACCTGTAGGACAGGTGCCCTGACGTGTCACCTGGATCCACAGCTGTCTTGTGTAAGTGAGAAATAAACTTTTCTTGTGTTAAGATGCTGAGCTTTGGGGAAAGTTTGTTACTGCAGCACAGCCTAGCTTATCTCTACTATTCCATAGAATCAATGTGGCCTGACTTTTCTCTTATCAAGGGAAGTTAGAAATCCAGATTTTTGTGTGAAATACTTGATATGTTTTTTTAAAAAAAGTTGTTTAAGGTTGAGCCAGCAGAATCAAATTCAGCCTGCCTTCTACTAGTTTGCAATTTTTGATCTATAATGTTTGAGTAAGTAGAGAATGGAGCAATTAACAAATGCCTTTTATATTGTGCAGTATCCTATCCGAACTCCTTCAGTGCTGATAGTCAGTGTCACATAACTAGCTCTTAGTTACCCTTGGTCTTGTTCATTAGTGCTGAAGTCTAACTAGATGGGAGGTGGGGACAGATGAGGGATCAGGCCTTAAACTTTGAGCACCTCACCATGCCAGACACATAATAGATTTTCAATAAATATTAGTACAAATTCTAGCTGCTTAGTTGATTATTCAGTACTATCACTTCCTCCTTTGATATTAGAGGAACAGGTCTGGGGAGCTCATTATTTTCCAGTGCCATTTCACTTTTTCATCTTTGCAAAGAGCTTGGGATTCATCATTGTCGATTAAACTTTAAAGTGTAATAGTCCAAATAAGTCAGGGGTGCATATCCTGGTGTCTTAATCAGGACTTTTCTATTTGCAAGTGATAGGAAACCTAAATTCAAACTGCCTTAGGTAAGACATAATTTACTGATTACCGTAAATAAAAACTCCAGAGGTAGGAATGACGTCAGGCATGGCTGGATTCAGGAACTCAGATAACGCCATCAGGAGCTGATCGGTCTTTCCCTCTCAGGCTTGGCTGTTTTCCTCTACTCTTCCTTGCACAGGCTTCACTCTCAATTAGACCCCCTCCACGTGGTAGCTTTCTGGCACTTTTGGATCCAGTGGAAAGTGATTCTCTCTTCCCGGCAGATGCACAAAATTCCTAGAATTTGGTCTCATCATATTCACTTGGGATATATGGTAATCTCTGAATTAGTCCCGTGAGGCTTGAGGATGGAATATAGTTATTGGTCAGGGCTGGGTCACTTGTTTGTCCCTAGAGCCAGTGGTAGATGGGTTCCATCCAGCAAGGCAGGGTGAAGTAGGCCAATCTTTATATAAACAGGGTTATCAGAGTCACAATGTCTCTCCCTGAGGCCACTCCCAGAGGCAGTGACTATTTAGAGGGGCCTGGTAAGAGGCAATGTGGCTGGAAGGGAGGTCTTCAAGCTGTGTTTGCAGAGTATTTTACATAACATTGAAAAACATCCATATCAAATAATGGGGTAGGCCCAATTGGTATTACAGGGAGATTGAAGGGGCTAAACACTCCAAAGTCATTTCTTGGTACCCCTGCCCCTGACCACCCCTACAGCAAATTTAACATGTCCTGGAAGCAAAAAGCCAGTAGGTTTGCCGGTGGCCCAGCCTGGGTCCAAAGCAGACCCTGGAGGGGATCCACTCTAACCACATACCCAATTATTAGTTCCTGCACAAGGATCAGTTAAGTTGTTTCAAAGTCCCAATCGAAGATACATTAAGTAATGTTTTGCCCCTGTTCAGTGTTTTCTTCCATGTAAAAGTCCAGGTCTTGGTCTCATGGGGGAAACATCATAAAGGAGTTTTATATTACTCAGCTTTGATCTTTCTGCTGTAGCCAAGGTGTAGTTGGCCTTTCTGGGGCTGAGAGTTCTGTTCTTTCACAAGACTATCAAATTACTGCTCATTTTCCAATGTAGATTCTTTCAGGGTCTTGATTTGCTGGGAGGGAGCCTAAGATGAAGGTGACTGGGAAAGACCAGTCCTGCTATTGAGAGAAATTTCACTGCTATGGGAAATGAGGAGAGTCAAACTTTCACTGTCCTCAGGTTGAGGAGACATGTTCCTGACTGTGCTCACTTGCTCCCATCTGTCTCAAGTCTTGCATTTCTTTTGCTCTGAGCATCTGCACTCCAAGAAGGTATGCTCTTTTTCTTTCACTTCCTTTCTTTTATGGGTGATGACCTGACATCACTCTGAGAAGGAGGCTTAAGGTCACGGTAACAGCATCACCCCTAATGGCTTAGGCAGAAAGGTGGGGCACAAGGGGGCTCTGCAGGTAGGAGACTCTGGCCCCTGTGCCAAAGTCTCAGGGGGACACGTTTCTGCCCGAGGGCTGCTGTGCCTTTGCACCTTTACATCCTGATGGTCCCTGAGGGTCATATCTCCTCAGGAATCCTCTTAGGAGGATGGAAAGGTGGGGCTGGGGATGCGGAAGCCGTAATGGTGACAAGCCATTCCGGGTCTGCTGGCAGCTGGGTCTGCTCACTTTGTGTCCCCGAGAGTCAAAGAAAAGGCTGCTGGAGACGTGAAAAGCCCCCCCCCGGTCCACCTGCGAGCCACTGAGAAGGCGGTGGTCTCAGTCTGCAACCCCCCACCCCCACCCCAGGGGCGTGGGACATTCGTTTTTAAAGCACGGGTGAGAAGGGGGGGGACTCCTGCAGCCAACTGCTCCAGGGCTGAGGAGGGCGCGTGTGATGGTGAGGAGGGCTGGTGGGGTAGGGGTCGAGGCACCCAAACGCCTGAATCCTCTGCCCATCCTTCTCCACAGAGAAAGAAAGCAGGCTTGCGAGATCACTTCCTCACTCACTCAGTCTTGAAGGGTCCAGGGATGAAATCGTGCTGAAATCCTCTCTTTCGGTTTGGGAGAAAACGCTAAGGATTGAAAAGGGATTGCAACACAGGCTCTGCTTCCATGGGCTTTAGACTTGTCTCACCGCCACCTTCTCGTTTCTCTCTCCTAGGGCAGCGGCTTCGGTCTCGGGGGTGGCAGCCGGGCGGCCGGGCCGCGGGGGATGCTCTTACATAACTGCTCGCGGCGTCCTGCTTTCTCGCGCGCTCCTGCACCGCGGGGTGGGAGAACCCGGCAGCGCGATGGAGCCCGGGCGGGCGGTACCCGACCCGGGCCGCCCCGGCCGGCAGCGGAGCGCGAGGAGCCGCAGGAGGAGGGCGCGAAAGGCGGTGGGGGAGGTGAAGGTCAGTGGGTGTGAAGCGCCGGATCCACACCCCCCTCTCTCCCCTGTCCCCTCCTTCCCTTCCTCTCCGTCCCCCTCTGACGTCTGGAGCTGGCAGCTCCGCGGGTTCCGCATTCCCGACCCCTCCCCGCCGCCCAGGGGCCGCTATATAGCCGGGGCTGATGCAACCCGTCCCGCCGCCCGCCACAGCCTGCGGGAGGGACGCTAGGCGCCCGCTGCAGCGGCGGCGGGGCTGGCGCCTCGGCGGCTCCCGGGCCGGGACGGGCCTGGGCACCCGGCGGAGCTCCGCGGCCGGGCGGCGGCGGCGGCACTGAGTGGGCACGGCGCCTGCAGCCGGGCCCCGGCCCCGGGGGCGCCACCTCCGCCTGCGCCTTCTGCACGGTGGGTGCGCGGGCGCGCTCTGGGGGCGCTGGGGCAGGGTCGGGTGGGGCGCGGCACGGCGCTCCGAGCGGAGCGCACCCAGCCCCGGGACCCCGCTGTCCGCGGGAAGGCTCCAGCAGCCCCTGGACCCTGAGCTTTCCCCGGTGGGGCGCTGCAGCCCGGGCCCTTCCCGCGAGGCGGCTTGGCTTCCCTTTGGTTCCCTCCCGGGGACGGGAGGCTCCGTCCGCTCCTTGGGCAGCTGGGGCGCTCCTCCTCCCTCCAGCGCTCTCCTCCCGGGTCCGTTTGCAGTTTGTAGGGAGGTGCTCTTCTCGGGCGGCGGGGAAGGCGGGGTGAGTGGGGAGAGAATTGCCCTAGGGAGACGGGCAATGGGGGTGGAGACGGAGGGTGAAAGCCAAGAAGGTGCAGGGCGGTGGCGGTGGAAGGATGACAGCACCCGGGAGAGGGTGCTGAGAAGGGCGCAGGGTTTCGATCCAGGGCAGAGAGCTTTCCTCAGGGCCGTGTCTCCGGGTTCCGACAGGGAGGGGTCCGAGGGGCAGCTTGGGGTCCCCTTTCGGCTTCCCTAAGCCCCCATGCCCAGTTACATAAGGAGGCGAGATAACCAGCTCCTCCTCTCTGGCCCAGCCCAGTTTAGAAGGCTCTCTTCTGACCCTCTCTCCTCGGAGGAGGCTTCAGGAACTGGCCCTTTCCTTGGACTTTTGGACCTAGGGCTGGCAGAACCATATTTTGCATGGGTCAGTGGGAGGTGCTGGGGAAGGGAAAGGCCTCTGCTCTCCTGCAGGGGTGGATGGGTATCAATGGGCTGGAGATGGAGGCATTAGTGGCTGGGTTGGCTGCAGTTGCCCAGTTGCCTGACCCTTGCCCAAGGTGCTCCCCTCCCAACTGGTGTCTAGGGCATTGGGCTGTGGCCTGACTACATATGCTCAGAGCAGATGTGGACAGGCCTGTGTTCCAAAAAGGTTTGTAGACAATGTGAGTGTGTATACGCCTGTTTAAATCTTGGTGAACTCTAGCTGCCGAAGTCTTAGTTTGGGAAGCATCAGAAACTGTGAAGCTTTGAACAGTGATTGGGTCCCTGCCTGCCCTTAAAAGCCTTGATATGAACAGTGCTTACATATCACCCCCCCACCTGCACCCCCAATTTCCCTGTGGGTTTTTAAAAACACCTCCAGTGCTTTCATCTTTCCAGCAAATCTGGCTGCAGCTTGGATGGGGCAGCTTATCTTCCTTTGCAGGTTTCAAAGAGGGGAGTTTAAAAAGGTATCAGGTGTGAGCTTGGCTCTGATTTTCTATAAACCCGAGGACCGGGGAAGAGAAGTAAAATCGATTCTCAGGCCTCTGGGTGGTTGAGGTTTTGCTTTGTTTAAAAACAGGGAGGATGGATTTCTCAAAGGCTCGCCTGTTCCCCTTCTGCTTTGGCCCTGGTTCAGAGCTGCAGGCAGCTCCAGAATCTTCCTGAAGAGCTGGGTGCCTTGTGATTTGAAGAACTGCTGGAAGGCATGGGCGTGGAGGCCTCTGGCTTTCCTCCTAAGTCGCTTGCAGCCACCTCCAAGGAGATGTGTAGATAAGTGGTGACAGTGTCTCCTAGGGATGGGGCGGGACAAGCGAGTTGGCCTTCTCGCTCATTCACTGCCTAGCTTTTGCAGCCACCAGGGAACACTCCTGTCTCCCTGGGGCTCGTGTTGTCTCCCCCACCTGTTTGCACGATGTGTGGGCGTCTTTTCCAACCTGCAGAACCCTTGGCAGAATGGGAAGGGCTGGGCTCTCCTGGTCTTGCTGGTCTTGGGACTGCTGGTGTTGTAACGAACCTCCTCTCGCGAGCCTGTGTTTTCAGCTCCACTCTGGAAAGGAAGGGGCCAGCGCAGACTCGAGGCTAGCCAGCTCTGTGTTCATTCAGCCCCAGCTCACTTGTGCAATCAGAGCCAGTGCTGAGGGCACGTTACATTCTTTTTGGCCTTTCTGTTGCAGGATGTAGTTTGCTTTTTTTCCATGCGAATGAATTATGTTTGAAAACCGAAAGGGGAGGAAGAGAAAAATAGAGAGAGTGTGTATGGGTATGTGTGTGTGCACATACCTCTATAGGCAGGGGGAGAGCAGCAGGCACATTATTTTTCCATTTTCCTTTAATTAAGTCTCTGTGGAGGTGTGTTTGAAAACAGAGGGTCTCCTATGCCTTTGAGGAGGGTGAGAACACCGTTTTGGCTGCGTCCTGGGCCATATGCAGTGTATGGTGGCCAATGAAACTGGGCCTGGCTCGTTCTGTTGCTTGTCTTGGCAGCCAGTTCCATGGCTTGTGTTACCAGCTCTGGAACGTAAGGTCTGCCAAGCAACGTGTGCTTGAGCGTCTGTGTATGCGCGCGCAAGTGTGCGTGTGCACACTCTTATGTGTGTGTGTGGTTTGGCCTCTCAAAGCTCAGCAGAGACAAATGCCTTAGCGACCCAGGCTAGGAATTTTCAGGCTGTGTTGCTTTGGCCTCATTGCTGGCTGTGGGAGGCCCAGCCAGAGCCCACTGTTCTGGGGGGCTTTTTAGTCTGTTTTCTTCCTGCATCCCATGGGATTTCCGTTGGAGAGCTCCATTTCCAAAGCTTCAGCTGGCCAATGACATTTTAAAAAAAGGGCCAAACTGTTTCTTACACACTGTGTGTATGTCTCTGCAGCATGTTGTACTGTGATTAACTCCTGACACCAAGGAACAGAGATGGGGTGAGGATGAAAGGACAGAAGTCTTGCTCAGTGGCAGTACCTTTCCAGCTTCTTGCTGCCTGGGATAAGGATTCCTGATAGAAATAATTTCATATATATTTATTGAGCATCTACTTTAAGCAGAGAAGAAAGTGGTATTCATGGACAGGGTCTTGTGGGAAGCATTTCTCTGGCCTCCAGGGAACAGCAGGAGTCCCCTGAGATGGTTCCAATTTCTTATATGGCTGGGACGGCTCTGCAGGATGGTATCTGCCACTTGCTTCTCCTGACCTCTCTTCCCTCTCATGTTCTTCTTGGGAGGACCCCAGGAGTAACTGTTTCCCAGCAGTGCAGACATCCTGTGCCTGGAAGGGCACAGAAGATGCTGGGCCTCTGCTTGCGGTGGTGGGAACCCAACAGTGGGCGACCTACGCAGCTGTGTTCTGGTCTGCTGGGTATAAGAATGCTTAGGAGAAACTGAGGCAAAGGGCAGTGCCAGGCCTCCTTTCTGCACTTCTGTACTCAGCTTTGACCTAGCTCCCTTTGTTTCTATTCTGTGGTATTGGCCTGAATGCAGGATGGCTCCTTGGGGTTTAACGCTGGGAGGTAGGAGAGCAGAGAATTCTTTGGGGGGGATCCTCTCCATGGCAGTAGAAAAGGGAGCTCACTGTTAGATGAGAACAATCCAGAAGGGACCTAGGAAGAGTCACCTAGCATTACCGACCCTCCAGGAATGAAAGCCCTTGTGGCTACACTGATGTTGCTTTCATTAGGTGCAGGCATCGTTCTAGGTACTTTCCAGGTATTCACTAATTTAACACTCTCAGCAGCTTTAGAGGGCAAACACAGTTATTGTTTCCACTTTACAGATGAGGCACAGAGAGGTTAGGGAACTTGCCCAAGGTCACACAGCTGGTAAGGGGGCAAATCTAGAATTCGAATTCAGATGATCTGGCTCCAGAGCCCCCAGCACATTCCTCTGCCTGTGGGACAACCATCTGGAGAGGTTCTTTGTTTGCTCTTACCCTCTTACCTTATTTCCTCTACCCTTTTGTCCTTCACCTTCTGGAAAGCTGTTTGGCCTAGATCATTTCTGGTGCCAGGAGAAAGCTCAACTCAGATGACCCTCTTAAATCCAAGCACAGGTTTGGTGTCTCAGTTCTCCATCACTATGGAGTCAGCACAATTATTTTCTGTGGTCACTGGGCTGGTAACTTTCTGCCCCACCTCCACCTGCATAGGTCCCTGCTCCCTGCATCCTCTTCCTCCTGGGAATCTTCCCACACGCTTCCCCCTAAGACCTCTGACTGAGTCTGGGTTGCCAGCTGCCTGCTTTTGACTTCCAACCCCACTCTTGCTCCTGGGGCTTGACCCTGTGAATTCCCCTGCTCCTTGGACTTCCTTGGACTTCCCTCATTCTGCCTCTACTTTCTCTTAGTGCGGACCTTGCAGCGTCAGGCTGTCAGTGCCCTCTTGCTCTTGGCTCCTGAGGCCAGCCCAGGCCAGCTGCTTGCCTGAAGGGGAGGGGACCTACCCTTCTCAAAGGGGCCTAGGGGACTTTACAGCCTCCCGTAAACCTTTGTTTCTAGGAAAAGAAAGTTCATGATGCAGATTCGAAGTTTCTCTTAACTTGCTTTTCTTTTTTATATATACCCATCATTATTCTCGGATGCAGCTACAAATTATTTGATACTTTCTGATAAGAATAACCCTTTCCATGTCTGACCCATCAAATGAAAACTGGTTTATAGACACTTCCATTTTCTTTTAAAAAAAGGTATATGTGGCATCTTGCAGATTGTACATACAATAAACAGAAGAAAAGTAAGCGGGGAAAATGTTTAAGTTTTATTTTATGTAGATCTGTCAGATGCCGAAGATAACGGAAATGACTCTTCACGTTAATATCTCCTAATAGGGTCCATTTTCTGGACTGGATTATATTTTGTGGCTTTTCTTCTACTTGCACAGTGCACCCCCACCCCCACCCCCAAATGGTGTGCCTTCAAGTTCCCGATCGAAGTCCGAGTAGAGAGATGCAGACACCAGGTCTTATTTTCAGGTTCTTACCCTTTGTTTCCATCTGGTCCCTTTTTCCTTCCAGCTGACTTATAGGGAGGTGCATGAAACCACCTATAATCGCAGGCTCCACAACAGTTCAAGGCCCACTGTGACATGCTGAGCCCTGTCCGTCTTTTTCATGCCTTGCTGATCTGTCCTCCTCTTGGATCTGTGGACCACCAAACTTTTCTTCCCCAGCTAGCTTCCGAGTCACTCCTGCCAGCCCCCAGCTGCCAAAGCCTTGTTGGATTCTAGGCCTGTCTTTGAGGCACAATCCCCATTTTCCAGTGCTGGTCTTCTGCCAGCGTGTTGCGCATGCTTTTTATTTATGCATCCCAGTTACTAAAGGAGGCAAGGAGGGTGTTTTTCTGCCCTTCCAACCTTTTGGGATCTGAGGGGGAAGAACTTTGGGTCCTTCTAAAGCTTTTAGTGTGTAGTTCTCCTCCGTTCCTTATTAAATTGTTTTCACATGGAATGGTCAGTTTGGGGGATAATGTCACTCCTTGTCACCTTCCCTGTGCCTTCCTGAAGTGTGTAAGTTCTCCTGGCTGTTATTGTTTTCCTGCACCACCACTAACCCTTATAGGTCTCTAAGTCACATTCAGTTGTTTTATTTTTTAAATCACCAAACTTGCTTTTCAGCGTTAGATCGTCAGCCATTCTTTCCAGTTAATGAGGAGCCAGTTATGAGAGGCAGCTGCTTCAGCAACTCCATCTTTTGGCCCCCACCCCCTAAGAAGTTTAGGATGACTTCTCGCTGGTGAATGTCAGCTGTTATGGTTGTCTCCTAGGAATGGCATGTGTTAAGGACTTTGTGGTTTGTGTCTGAGCAGTTAGGGACTCCTTTGCGGGAGAGGGAAAGAGAGGGGGGATTTTTGCTTCTACAAAGGAAAGCCTGGTGCCTGGTTCCCTGGGTGAGGCTCATCATTGAGATGAGTTCACAAGGGAGCAGGAGGCTGTGCTAAGACTTTGGAATGGCAAGAATTTATGAGACCATTGCTCCCCAGGGGTGGCTACCTCTCTGGGGTTCCACAGTAGCAGAGAATTCATTATATTTTGGAATTGCTTGTTAGTGTCTCATTTATACCATCTGCATGAAAACAAACAGAAGCCACAAGCAATCTGGGAGCGTATCATTTCCCAGAACAGAGTGGGGTCTGGCTTCCATCTCCCAGAGATGGCTTATGCAAAGAAACATACAGAAGTCTCTCTAGTATTTTTCTTGGGGTCTACTGTGGGGATGAATAACATGGAGGTAAAATTTGTGGCCTGATAATGAGCATCTAAGCTTCCAGACACAGATCCTTACCCCATTCACTGAATTTTGCTCTATCATGAATTTGTTGTCATTTGTCTATTCATTCATTCAGCTATCTTAGATACTGAGGTCACATGGGGAAAACAGCCAGCCATGTGCAGGGAAGCGCTAGGGCTTTTGGCCAAGTAGGAGGTTTCACTTTGCATCTTTGCCTTCCTTTGTACCTCGAACATGGTACCTGTTCCCTGTTCCCTGTTAGGGGCTGTATCCAACTGAAACTCCAGGCACAGAACATTTTCCAACTTCACACCTATGGTCTGTTTTGATTGGTTAAGGATCATTTCCATAGTCGCTGACTCCTTGTAACATTAGTCAAGGTCTGTGAGAGGGAATTTTCTAGGTTTTTCTCTTCTGATGAGGAAGATGTGTCGGTTTGACCCAGGTAGCCTAAAACCACCCCTCTGCTTGCCAACTAATTACATGGAAGGGCCCAGCAATGTTTTGTCAAACAGGAATGGGACCTTGCACTTGCCCCTGTCTTGTTCCCCCTGGAGGAAGGCCAGCGAGACACGGCTCCTCTACCATGCTCTGGAGTGGCCTGTCCTTCTGTCTTTACCTGCCACCTTCCGCAGTGAGTGATGTAGTTGGCTTGGCCATGAACTCTGACCTCCGTCAGACCACTTTTCTCTGTTTGGCAGTTAATTTAAGCATGTGGCCTCAATCTCTTGGGGCTCTCTGCCTCCCAAAAGAGTAGCCCTGAGGGTAGCTCACAACCTCTTGCCCCCATCCAGATTCTCAGTCTAAGCTTCAAGAGAGGCATAAACTAGGGAGCTCATTTTGGCCATAAACTCTGCATTGCAATCCTGGCTCTGGAGGGTGGAAGAGGTGACCCCCTTGCTGACCCTGGGCTCCAATCCAGGTCATGCTTAGGGAGGGTCATAGCACATTGAACAGCCACCTGTGAGAGGTCACAGGAGCCATTTGTATGGCTGGGCTGCCTCTCGAGCTGCCATAGAGTTGTTCAGGGAACCTCCTAACCTGGATTTCCATGGGGGGCAGAGTGACAGATCCTCTGTGCAGGAGAATGATCCTCCCCTATGGGCATTAGAAGGTCATTCGTTCTGCTGAGGGCATTGACATCCTTTGGGTGTCAGGAGGAGAAACAAAAAGGGCAGGGTGAGAAAACAGTGGTCCTAAAACCCAGGGACCAGGAGTCTAGGCCTGACTCTGTCCTCTCTATCTGTGTGACCTTAGGCAAGTCACTTAACCTCTCTGAGCATCAGTTTCCTCATGTGCAAAATGAGGAGGTGGTTTAGGTAAGTAACAGGGCTCCTCCAGGTCGAAGACTATAATTTGAGATGAATGAATCTCAGATCCTTTTCTGAGACAGCCAGGGGGACACTGGGTACTAAGGAGGGGGAGAAATGATGTGGGGTAGGAGAAGGGGCTGAGAGGACCAGGTGTGGGAGGTAGAGTAGGCAGAGCACAAATGATAGAACCTGGAATCATGATGAAATGCAAACTTGAGTGCAAGGCCAGGAATTCTGTTCAAATGACTTTACGGACAGGTACAGCAGGGCTACTGAGGATGAAATGCGTATCCATTGTCCATTCCCAGGCACCTTTGTTGAAACAAAGTGATGTGTAATAGAACTCTTTGTAGTTGGAGAGGACGGATTATTCCACCTCCTCTACTGAGAGTTCAGAACTTATTGAAAAATAGACACGGGAGTTGGATAGGGAACCTAATTTCACTTTTTTTTTTTTTTTTTTAATTGACAAAACGGGACAGGATCAAGAATGCAACTTGGTTTATGGTCAAAAATGGGCTCCCTAATTTATGCTTCTCTTGAAACTTAGACCTAGAATCTGGATGGGGGTAAAGGCTTGTGGATTACCCTCAGGGCCACTCCTGTGGGAGGCAGAGCACCCCAAGAGAGTGTGGCCATATGCATAAATTAACTGTCAAATAGAGAACGTGGTCTGATGGAGGTCAGATTTCATGGCCAAGCCAACTACATCCCTCGCTGTGGAACGTGGCAGGTAAAGATGGAAGGGTAGAACAAAGTTTTCCTCCCAATATTTTCAAGACAACGGGGGTTTTAATTCTATGGTCCTGTGCAGAAAGATGGGAAGGAGGAGAATGTTTTCCTTTATAGGACTGGAATTCAGAAGCAGTTTTGAACTAAAACTCTGCTTACAAGTCTGCTTAAATGCCAAGACTGTGCACATCTGATCTCCCTATTCCCAGTGTCTGGTTCCTAATAGGGGATCAATAATCACATGGCTGGCTGGACGGATGAATTGATGAGTGGTTGGGTGGGTGCATGGGTTGATGAGTCTGGCTTTACTAGAAGGCAAGCCTTTTCACTGTCGCTTTTGTCTTGAAATGACCATTTCTTACCCATGCGCTTCCCAGACTAAAGAGAAGAAATAAGAATTACCTTGGTGTTAACCTGTCTGATTTTGTCCTTTCATGCCTAGATCTTCCTTTCCTTGAAACCCTTCTGTGCCTGGCAGAGCTAGACTATGCATTTGCTGTGAAAATGTAGAGTCTGTGGAGGAATTTTCTAGTAGTGGGTTCCCACTGAGAAAGCTCATCATGAGTAATTCTGTCTCCTTTGCCTCAGTCTCTTTCTCATAGATTCCAGTCACACACACACACACACACACACACACACACACACACACACTCATCTTTAACTTAGATTTTCTTCATCTCGTATTCAGAGTGTCTCAACAAGTATGCAGAATAGGATGTGTGATCTGAGAGGGGAGGCACCATGCCAAACCCAAAATAGCTCCCTCTTAAACAGGTGCAAAGGTGCTTGAAATTCCACCGCTATCATTCACTCTCTTTGGAGGTAATATATTGCCGTTTAAATCCCAGCGCCACCAGTTTTAACTGCAAACCTTGAGCAAGTTATCTTTTGAAGCCTTGGCTTCCTCCTTTGTGTAAAGGGGTCTGACCCAGTGTTATGGGGCTGATGGAAGGATTCCTGCAGTCTATGCTGAAAAAAACGTGGCCTGTGATTGGATTAAGCATTGCCAGCTTCCAGCTTTCCTTAACAAAACAAAACAAAACAAAAACGCTCACATTCCTGGGGCAGCACCAGGGATAACCTTGAGATGAATTAATTGATCAAGTTTTCCTCTGTAAAGTTCGGGCTTAGGATCAGGTTTGGGGTGGGGTGGGGGTGAGGGTCGAGGGCAACATTGGTGAAAGAAGGGAGGAGATCCTGGTGAGACGGGCCCTCCAGGAGCTGCTTACCAGCGTGACAGCACGGATCCCTTTCTTCTCCCTCTCGTTCCAGGCTGGACTGCCGCTCCCCCTGCTATGATGCCTGGGCAGGTCCGGGACCCTTCCGTGACTGCGGGCTCTCTGCCGGGGCTCGGCCCCCTGACTGGTCTCCCCAGCTCGGCTCTGACGGCCGAGGAGCTGAAATACGCCGACATTCGCAACATCGGGGCCATGATCGCCCCCTTGCACTTCCTGGAGGTGAAACTGGGCAAGAGGCCCCAGCCGGTGAAGAGCGAGGTGAGTGAGCCGGGAGCTGGAGGCCTGAGCCTGGAGGCTCTAAGCGTGGCCCGAGGACAGCAGCATCCGCGGCACCTGGAGGCTTGTTAGAAATGCAGAATCTCAGACCCCACCCCAGACCGGCTGAGTCAGAATCTGCATTTTAACAAGATTCTCCAGGGATTCTTAGGGCCGGATGCTTAACCCAAAAGAAGGACGCTGAAGATAACAAGAATGAATAATAATAGTGTCTGGGCAAGTTCTGTGGGGTGTTTTGAGGATCAAGGGAGATAAAGCAAATGTACACTTGCTTGAAAAGTGTAAAATAGAATGTTAGTGTGGGGTTATCTGTTAAAATCATGATTATTAGTCACATCTTTGCCCCCAGTTCACTGGCCCCAGGCTGGAGCTGAACAGGGGATTTAGAGGAAAATCACCGAGCGCCATCTCCCTTAGCTGGTGTCTGCAAAGTGCCCCCCACCCATTTTCCCTTCCCCAGGTCCTTTGCAGCTGCACCTCTCACAAGCCTTGCTTGCCCAAGAGCAGCTCTTCCCTTGGGACAGGCGAGAAGCGGAAGTCCCCATTCAGCATCTGCGTTTGCACACCCCAGCTGTCCTATCCATGGTGGCGATCTGTTCAGAGGCCTGTCTCGGGGAGGGTGTCCCTCCAGCAGATTCATTTTGGTCTGGTCTGCTGGAGTAAGCAGCTCACCTGGGAGGGAGAAGGACCCAGTGGTGGAAGGTAGAGAGGTGGCTGGGGTAGGGAGAATGGGGACGCATCTGCAGCTGCCCTGCTGGATGAGTGTTCCTAGGCAAACGTGTGCCTGAATGGGGGCTGAGGGTTGGAGGTTCCAGAGGGAGGGACTCTTTTTTTTTTTAAATTTATTTATTAATTTAAAAAAATTAACAAACGAAATGGGAGGTACTCTTGAATGGAGCAAAATCTCTGGGGTACTGGCTTGAGAGAGTTGGATTTATTATGCAGTGACTATTCCGTAGCCCCTACACTCCACCTCCCTGACCCTGTGGCTACCATAAAGACTGGAAGGAAAGGCACGGGCTGCTGGGGGCTCAGTCAGGGGTTGCAAACTGGCCGTTTGTGGGCTCGCTCTGCCTCTCAGATGCGTTTTGTTTGACTGGTACCGTGTTTTAAAAGAAACAACAACCTAGACTTCATTTGAAAATTTGGATTTTAATCTTTGAATTAAAAAAATGGGACGGTCTGATCAAAGGGTACCTGCTCTGGCATGGCGACATCTAAAGGGACTGAAGAGAGCCACTTAGCGAACAGGAAAATGCCCTCTCTCCAGTTTGCCAGAGGCCCCCTGCACCTCCCTTCTTCCTTGGTTCTGCTCCCCCCACCCCACTCCCTGACTTTTGCATTTGTTACCCCCAGCTGCATTCAGGTACCCTAACTGCCTGGCTCCTACTGCAGCTATTTGAGCTGAGACAGCTGGATTAAGTGCATCCTCCGTGCCCACTATAGACTGTTGATTAGGAGATGAGAGCCGACTGTGATTATGTTCTTCTGAATTGATTTTGTAGATGACATGCTGCTCATGGCTTTTCCTGACTTATTTAGCGTTCTGTTTTCTTTATGGAGGATCCTTGCCTTTTGATTCTCTGCTATTCACCTTCTCAGCCCCATAGCTTGAAAGCATCCGTCTCTGGGTCGCTCCACAGTATAACTGCCATTAAAAGCCACCAGGGAGCAGTTCTTTGGGGCACTCAGGCTGTGAGGCTGTCGAAGAGGGAGGCGCCTGGGGCAGGGGGGACCCAGTTATCGCCGTTCCCCTCTGCCAAAGGCATTTCCTTTTTTTAGAAAAGACCTTTATTTGGGTTGGGTATTTTTATATTTCGCAGCCACCCCCAAATTGGTGGCATCTGCCCTGTACCTGACAGTGACGTTCGGTCCTCACAGGCACCCACAACGCACACCCTCTAAGCCGTGAAAATAACAAGCCTTTTTTAGGGCGTATTTGCATGTCCTCTCCCTCACTATCAGACTGCAGCTTTGTGGGGGTGAAGAGGCAGGATGGAACAGTGGACAGACGTTGTGCTGGCATTGTATAAGGTCAGCCCTGCATGGGATCTGACCTCTAAATGGTTCCTAGGTCAGACCCAAGGTGAGGCACAGGTCATGCTCATTTTCAGAGCAACCAAAAAATAGGGAACAAGGAGAAAAACTTGCTGCTAAAGAACCTTATGTTCCTAAGGTTTGTTTTCATATGGCCAGCTGCCTTTAGTGGCCTGAAATCGACATCTTAGACTGGTAGAATTTCTTGAATAATAAGATATTAGCTCACATCTATTAAATACTTGCTATGTACCAGGCCCAGTGCTGCTGAGTACTTGACATCATGAGCTCCTTTGCTCCTTACACAATCCTGGTGACCAGTTATCCCCATTTTAGAGAAGAGCAATTGAGGCTTAAGGAGGCAGGTTAAGTCACTCAGGGAAGTGGAGGAGCTGGGGCCTGAATGACGACGATGATGATGCCAGAAATAGCCGTGTCTCACTTGCACCGAGGGATGTATGCACCAGCAATGAGGCTAAGCACTCTTCATGAATTATCTCATTTAACTTTCAAAGGAACTCTACAACATAATTGTTCTTGTTCTTGTTATTCCCACATTATGGATAACGTCAAAAAGGTTTAGAGGGGTCCAAGGTCACAGAGCTGGGAAATAAGCTCAGGCAGTCTGACTTTAGAGCCAGAGCCTGAGCCTTACGCTGTGCTGCCTCCTGTGCCTTCCCTGCCCCCTCTGAGCTTATAATCAGCACTCTGTTTGGGCTGGGGAGCCCAGTTGAACCTGGCCCCAGATGCTCAATCATTTTGATGACATGGCCCGATTAGTGCTGAGCCCTGCATTTCTGCAGCCTCCTCACCTCCCAGGCCCTGGAGAGAAAGTGGGCCAGTCTGCGGCTGCAGACAGCAGTATCTGAGCTTGCTCTTGGACTGTCCCCTTGCAGAGGCCAGGAGTCTCTTAAGCCATGTCCAAATCATGAACCACACTGGTAAAAACAAATTGGAGAAATTGTAAGGTGCTTTATGCTGATGCTATTAACTTTAGTGTTAAACTCTTTTGGTGTCAACTGCTTGCTGGCCATCCATTCATTTGGCAGGTGTTTGTTAACCACCTACTATGTGCCAAGCATTGAGCTAGGCACTGAGAATTGAACCATGAACAGAGTAGACAATGTCTCCCCTCACCGGGAGTTCACATTGTAGTCTGGGAGGGACAGGGTGTGTTAAAAAATAAGCCTTAACATACAGTATAAAATATCAGGTGGTGATCAGTGCCATGAAGAAAAATTAAGCAGGCTAAAGGTAGAGAGTAGCAAGACTGCTCATTTTCATGGTTGGCCGGGGAATCTGGGGATGTTATATTCTGGGTTCTGGGATTGTTTGAGCCATTGCTTCTTTCTTTGCCTCTTTGTTCTTCTTTCCTTTCCAATGTTGTTTTTCAAGACAGCTTTCCTTCCTGGCTTTCCCCAGAGCTTTCCTTCCTTCACTGTTCCCTTCTACAGCCTCTTACTGCTGGGCTTGTCAACCCACCAGTCCTTGTCTGCCAGAAGATTTTGGTTTTTCCCGTGTCATCACTGAGTGGGTGGCTGTGGCTACAAATGTCATACCTCTTCGCTAGGTCTGGAATGCATTTTGGTAGGGAGGAGATGGAAGCCAGAAGCCCCACCCTGACACACACACACCAAACACTCAAAACATGCTTGACCCCCTCACCCTCTGTGCTCCTTTGCAGTACTCAAGTCAGTTCAAGGGAAGGGGGACTTGATGACCTTAGAGCAAAGAGGTTGCAAACTCTCACTCCATGAGTAGGAGTCAGCCTACAGATGAATTTTGTTTGGCCCTCACAGTGCGTTATTGGTGTGTGTGTATGTGTGTTTTTAATCGAATAAGTTGCTATATTTAAAAGTCAGGAAATGTGGGCTTTCTCGCCTCTCTTAAAAAAACCCAGCAGAATATCTAGCCACTTTAAGCCACACCCTTACATGCAACGAGAGTACGAGAAGCTGGAGCTGAGTAGCAGGTGTTCACTGCACTAGCAGGCACTCTTTAGTACGTCACAATCCCCGCTACTCCCTATTGCCTAAATCCAGCCCGCTTCACATGGTGGGCTGCATCATAGCCTGCTTTTGAGTTCTTGGACTGGGTAAGGGGGCCAAGGGCAGGGATTACATTTTCTTTCTTTCTTTCTTCTTCTTTTTTTTAAATTTCCATTGCCTCACAAGGATTCTACATTTAACAAATGCTTGTTGGATTGAAGATTAATTAGCTGCATCAACTTGACAAGTCACATAAATTTTCTGTTCCTTAATTTCTATATCTCTCAATTATACCGCAAAGCATTGCCAATTTTTTATAGTCTACTTTTTTTAGAGCAGTTTTAGGCTTACAGAAAAGTTACACAGAAAGAACAGAATTTCCTTATACTCCCTGCTCACTCCCCCATACAGTTTCCCCGTTATTAACATCTCACATTAAGTGTGGTACATTTGTTACAAATGTCAAACCAAGATTGATTCAATATGATTAATAAAAGTCCATAGTTTACATTAAGGTTCATTCTTTGTGTTGTGCAGTTCTCTGGATTTTGACAAAGGATAATGCCATGAGTCCATTATTACAGTACCATACAGAATAGTTTTACTGCCCTAAAAATGTCCTGGGCCTACCTAGTCATTCATCCCTTCTCCCTCTCCCTGAACTTTTGGCAACCACTGATCTTTTTACTGTCTCCACAGTTTTGCCTTTTCTAGAATGTTATGTAACCAGAATCATACAGTATGTAGCCTTTTTGAACTGGCTTCTTTCACTTAGCAAAATGCGTTTAAGTTTCCTTTATGCCCTTTCGTGGTTTGGTAGCATTTTTTCTTTTCATCATTGGCTAATGTTCCATCATAGGATGAACCAGTTTGTTTATCCATTCACCTTTTAAAGGGCATCTTCGTTGTTTCCAATATTGGGCAATGAATAAAGCTGCTGTAAACATTTGTGTGCACATTTTTGTGTGGACCCTAGTTTTCAGTTCATCTGGGTGAATACCTTTGAGCACGTTTGCTGGAGCATGTGGTAAGCCTGTGTTCAGCTTTGTAAGAAACTGTCCATCTGAGTTCCAACGTGGCTGATACCATTCTGCGTTCCCACCAGCTGTGATTGAGAGTTCCTGCTGCCCCACATCTTTGTCAGCATTTGGTATTGTCAGTGTTTTGGATTTTAGCCATCCTTATAGGTATATCTCATTGTTGTCCTTTGTTTTCCTAGTTCTGAATTTAAGCGGCTTCAGGCAGAGAAGAAAACAGAACACAATGAAAAATCAAATCACCCATTCCCAAACTTAGCTGATCATTAAAACTGTCTGGGAAACTTCTTAAAAACACAGATTTCCAGACCCCACCCCAGATTCCTGGGATCAGAATCTCTCAGGGTTAAGGAGAGCCAGGGAACCTGTATATTTAGTAAACCCAGAGATTACTCAGATGCATTTGTGAACCTGGCTTTAAACCTCTTGTGTCCCTGCGGGCTCTTCTGATCCTTGTCAGGGAGCATTCCTAGGGGTTCACCTTAAGTAATCAGTGTTTACATACCATCATGGACTGACCTTTCAACTTGGTACAGCTCCCTGCACATCTGCACGTATTCCCCATGGTGACTGGATCCATAGCCTCACTGTTTTTAGACCTGTTTAAGAGACCTTAGCTCTTACGGATTTCACATTGGGGATTTCTCACATTCCCCATGGATTCTGGAGAACCTTTAAAAGTCTTTCACCATGGCATCTAATGAATTCGAATTTAAATCCATGGACTGCTGGGTGACCATGGAAGGCTGGTCCCCTCCCAGCCATAGGTGGTCTTCCCAGAGTCTGGTCAGAAAAGAGACCAAAATATTCATCCGTGTTTAGCCTAAGTACAAAATGTTGCCCCAAATCAGCCGATATGCTTAGTAAATGTTGGCCTAAGCATGCTTCTGTTTTTAGTGATTTAAATCATAAAAGCAGCCCACTGACATTTTTTTTAGCAAGCATTGCATAATTGGCTTTTAATTTGGGGCTCTTTGGAATAGTCTTGGCCTTCTTCCCCCTGACTCAGATGCTTTTTCTGTCTCATTCTTGCTTGGCAGAAAGAGAGATCCAATCTGTCCCTTCTTGGAACAGAATCTCCCAACTCATCTTTGAAATCCTGAGTTTCCACTTTAGTTCCGCCACTTTGTTAGCACATCTTTAAAAGCTGTTAGCTTTTTTTTTTTTAACAATTAAATTTGAGGGAGCATGAGTGATAGCTAAAGGAAGCTCTGAATGGGCTTTTAATTGGTCCCTGTGGTATCCAGTCTTATTTGGAACCATACCCTGAGCTTTTAAAAGGATTCTGAAACTTTTATTTAACATCATAAGTTGGTCTCACATACTATCATCCTAATACCGGGTCCCTTAGATGGAGGTGGCAGTAGGGACATGGCTGGATCTTTATGTTCTTAGCAGAATTCAGACCTCTGAAAAGTTCAAGAACTTTTCTTCGTTTCTCCATTTATGAGATGGGGGTGATAAGTATGTAACTCCATGGTTTGCTGTGATAATTAAATGAACTAATGTGAGTAAATAATTTCACATAAGGCCTAGAACTCAATAAGATGTCCAACAATGTGATGGTGGTTCACCTATCAAATGTGTTGATTAGGCCAGTTAGTTTTTATCATTGATTTGAAAAGTGTTCCTTGGGTTTTTATTTCCTCGAGAGTACTTTGCCCTTGGAAGTAGAGGGTGGCCTGAGTGTGGGGAGATGCCCAGATGTAGTGGGAGCAGGGCACCCACCTGGCTTCCTAAACAGAGGGACTGTCTCCGGGCCCTGGGAAGAGCTTAAGCCTTTGTTTCAAGCCTGTGGGCTCAAAGTCCGGCTGCATTGCTCATTCCGTTTGACCTTGGACAAGTCAGCTGGTTGGAACATCAGTTTCCTCATCTGTAAAATGAGGAAACTAAAAGTCATAGAGTTTTGTTGTGAAGATTAAGTGAGCTGCTGAATTTAAAGATGACCTTTGGCTAGATTGCAGTGTACCGTAAATTACCTTTATTAAAGTGTGTGTGGGGGTCTGTCTGTTGTGAATCACCTATTGTGACAGGGCTGGCCTTTCCAATGTGTTGGGCCTTTGATCTGAGCTTCAGAAAAGCAAACAGATCTTCCAGTTTCTGGTTGTTTATGCAGTTTAGATGCAGCTGGAATTTCAGCTATCACAAACTGTGAATCAAAAGGCTCTTCAACCCTCTGTTTTCTGCTAAGCTACCTTTTGTGAACCCTTATCATATTTTGTGCCGTGTTAAATGATAATGCTGGATTCTCAACAGCAATCAGTTTTTTTTTTTTACATGGGCAGGCACCGGGAATCGAACCCGGGTCCTCTGGCATGGCAGGCAAGCATTCTTGCCTGCTGAGCCACCGTGGCCCACCCAGCAATCAGTCTTTAAGCAGCCTTGTGAAGAGGCCTCTTTTGTCAGTGTCAGTCCTCTTACTTTGCCATCCTAGATCCACTGGCATCAGGACTCGGGACTAGGGAACAGTCCTCATGGATGAGGCTCCTGTGATTGTACAACTGGATGAGGCCAGTCAAGTCTCTCTCCCTTCTACTGTGACCAAAAGGCACAGACAACTTGGCCTGATATCGGAGCACAGAGACCTAGAAGGACATATGGACAGATTCAGGCAGGCTAGGGAGTGCAGAGAGTGAGGTCATGCGCCTCCTTTGGGTTTAGTGACCCTTTAAGTTTGCACCCATGCTGCCCTATGCTGGGGCGCATTGTGCTCTGTTCTGTAGCTGTAGAGTCCCATTTACTAAGCTTGTTGCATGGGTGGTCTCTGGATGAGAAGCTCCCCTTGGCTTGCCTCCATAGCCCTTCCTTCCCAACCCCCAATAAAAAAACTTGCTCCTTTATAGCAAAGCAGGACTCTCCATTGGAACATTTCAACTTTGGAGAGGTTACTGGACATTTGAACTTTAATATTCTACGTTGAAAAGATGGATGAGATGGACCATTACCTCACGCCATACAAAAATTAACTCAAAATGGATCAAAGACCTAAATGTAAGAAATAAAAGTATGAAATTCTTAGAAGAAAACATACGGGTAAATCTTCATGTCTTTGGATTTGGCAAAGGATTATTAGATATGACACCAAAAGCATGAGCACCCACAGCAAAAAGAGACAGATGGGGATTGCATTAAAGTGAAAAACTTTTGTGCGTCAAGAGGTTACCATCGGGCCACAGTGGCTCAGCAGCAAGAACACTTGCCTGTCATGCCAGAGGACCCGGGTTCGATTCCTGGTGCCTGCCCATGTAAAAAATAAATAAATTAATTAATTAAAAAAAAAAAAGAGGTTACCATCAAGAAAGTGAAAAGAGAACCCACAGAATGGGAGAGTGTTTGCCAATCATGTATGTGATAAGAGACTTGTATCTAGAATATATAAAGAACTATCACAACAAATAACACAATTGAAAAATAGGCAAAGGATCTGAATACACATTTCTCCACAGAAGAGACAGAAATGGGCAATAGACACATGAAAAGATGTTTCATATCATTAGCCATCAGGAAATGCAAATCAAAACCACAATGAAAAAAAACCACAATGAGATACTACTTCATACTCACCAGGATGGCTATAATAAAAAAGACAGATAAGTGAGGGTAAGGATGGAGAAAACTTGGAATCCTCATAAACTGCTAGTGGCTATATGACATGCTACAGCTGCTTTGGAAAACAGGCTGGCAGTTCCTCAAATGGCTTAACATGGAATTACCCCATGACCCTGCAATTCTGCTCCTAGCTATTTAACCAAGAGAAATGAAAACATAAGTCCACTAAAAAATGTGCACATGAATTGTTTGTAGCAGCATTACTCATGATACCCCAACATGAAACAGCTGAAATGTCCATCGATTGGTGAATGGACAAACAAAATGTAGTACATCCCTACAATGGAATATTATTCACTCATAAAAAGGAACGAATACTGATACATGCCACAGTATGGATGAACCTTGAAAACAAATGAAGGAAGCAGTCACAAAGGACCATATGTTGCACAAGTCCCTTTATATGAAATATCCAGAATAGGCAAATCTATAGAGACAGAAGGTAGATCAGTTACGCTGGTTGCCTATTGGTGGGGAAATAGAGGGAGCAGGGGATGAGAGCTGAGCATTCAGGGTTTCTTTTAGGGATGATGGAACTGTTCTAAAATTGATTGTGGTGATGAATACACAACCCTGTGAATATACTAAAAGCTATTGAACTATGTACTTGAAGTGGGTGAATTTTATGGGATATGAGTTGTAGCACAATAAAACTTTTAAAAATAAGGAAGACTAATAGCTACCTCATAGGGTCGTGGGGAGGGTTAAAAAGGATCATGTATGTAAAAACTACACAGCAAACTGGCATGTAGTGAATGCTCCAGAATTAGTAGCTGTGATTCTTAAACTGCCTTTTTAGGCCATCAGCAGTGAAAAGCCAGGAGCTGGTTGGGGGTATTTTCCCTCTTTCCTTTTTATTGCCAGTGGCCATCCAGAAACAAAGAGATGAATCTCACAGATTTTGTATGCAAGCTTGGAAGAAATATATATGGAAGGTAGTTTTTAACCCAGGCCACCCATTAGAATCACCTGAGAAGAGTTTACACTATATTGACCTGTTGCCCAGAGATTCTGATCCAGGTGAACTGGGTGGGGCCAGCAGGCGGTTCCACCCTGTAGTCATTGTTGCTACCCCTGGTACAGCAGAAACCAGTTCAGGTCTTTGAAGGGGTGAGGACATCTGGGTTCTAGACAGGAGACTCACATGACCAGTGCATTTTATGGTTTGCAAACTGCTTTTGCAGGCTTTGTGTCCTTTCCTCTGTTCAAAAACCCTATAGGGTAGGTATTATTAGCACCATTCGCTGTTAGGTAGCTCAGGCATAGAGATTAAGTAACTTGCTGGGGTCACATTTTAAGAAAATAATTTAGTTTATTCTATTAGAAACAATCAAAAATTAGATCCGTACAGTATCCGTACCCATTGGTTATCAAATCTGACATCTTGGAGAGAACAAGCAAGGTCACTGCTGGTGCTGTTTCAGGTAGACTTCAGAACATAGCTCTTCCTGCTACTTCTCTAATTAATGAATCTCCTGAGAGTGCAAAGCAAGCTGATAAACCATTTATATATATAGGTTATATATATATAGTAAAACCATGTATAACTACTGATTTGTGTCAGTCAGGATTTTTTTTTTTTTTTGTAGTTTTGTACAAGGAAAACAAAAGATGGGAATAATTTGTATGCCAAAGCGGTGATATACCTGTAACGGTCCCACATATCTCTGATTTTTTTGCATCAACCCAAACACACCTTATTGTTCCCATTGATGATTATAGTAGGTATACGATACAATCGTGAGCCCTTTAATAAAATACCTCCTTTGATCTATTTAGTATTTTGTGATGCCACTTGAAAAAGAGACTTCTGTTGCCAAAAGCAGTGTGTGCTCATGTACAGATGCACGTATATACATCGGCGCTACTCAAAGGGGTGCCCTCAGACCAGTAGCTCCGGCGCCTGGGAGCTTGTCAGAAGTGTATTTTCTTGGGTTTCACCTCTAAGTACTGAATCAGATTCTCAAGAGGATGGGGCCCATGATTGGAGATGTAACGGGTTCTCCAGGAAACTAATGTTCTCTGCATGTTTAGATGACTTTTACCATCCCTTCCAGCTCTGGCTGCAGTGACTTTATCTGGAAATGGCTATAAGGGTCTAAAACCACTTTTTCTCCCCAAATCTGTCCTCCAACTTCTTGGAGGGATCGTCCTGCCTACGGGGATAGGTATTCCCTCCTGCATGTGTGTTCCCTAAATCTGGGTAAAGCAGTAGACGCTCTCTTCGTCCCAGCAAATACCCTAGTGTTTCCAAACCATTCCTTTCCAAGCCTTGAAATCCTCAACATTCCCAGCATTCACGCCCTGAGGGACTTCCCAGTTAGGTAAACTGCTTGGCCCTAGGCCTGCTCCTTTATTGTTTAAGCAGGAAGAATCAGATCTGCCATTCTGGTGCCAGAGGAGCCCTCATTGCTGCATCTGGCCTGGATTTCTCGGCCGCTCTGGGTCTAAGAACCGGGGAAACTGTGTGCCCCACCTCATCTGCCTCGGTGCCGCAAAGCCCTTCTGTACCCTATCTCTGAAGTTTAATTGCATCCATCCTATCACTCATGGTAAAGTCACCCTTCCATCCTCCAGACCAGGTTGTGAATACTTTAGGCCATGGTTAGCTCGGTGAGATTTTCAGTAGCTGACGTTTAGAAGCTGGGAAGTAGAGGTCACCCGTTCTGCTTGGTGATTTGTCTGTTATCTGTGCCTTGTGCCTGAAATAAATTGGCTGAAATCTCTGTTTTAGCTGCACCCCCTGCATACAGATGAAATAGAACTGCGTTGGTACAGAATAATTAAGCTGAGGACCTTGTTTTTCACCTTCAGATGAAAGACAAATGACTTCCAAAGGCTTTAATAGGATGATACTTGAAATGTTCTTCCATTTTGACCAACTCAAGACTTTCAAAATGGTCCTATTCATAAATATGCTTTGCAACATCTGCATTTTCATTTACTGTAGATAGAATTATTTTGTAGAGGCTCTTGTCTCTCAGTTTTTTGCCCCAGTGTAATCAAAGCACACGACATTGCTTTCTGTTGTTTTTATTAAAGAATGCATTTCAACTGTATTATTGGTTTGACAGTCTCACCACTCTTTTTTGAGAAGAAAATTGATTTTCTCCTGGCACATGTATTCTGCTTTTTACTGGTCTTTTGGTAAAAGGGAGAAGAGAATCTTACGGGGACCACTATTTCTGTTCTTTTCTCATCTTTTAAAGAGATCATCAGTTGGGCAAGAAAATAGATTGATTGCCTAGTGGGAAACCAGACCCCACCAAGCCATAAATATGAAATGGGCCTGAAATCGACATATTTTAACAGAAGCCTTCGTTCTTCAAATAGCTTTTCTCCAGCAAAAGGATTTTCCAGCAATCATCTCTTTTCCTCTTCTGTGTTAGGTTTTCTGTGCGCGCCAAGGTGATTTTTCCTACATCGTCTGGGTCTATCTCATTTTTGTAGTAGCAGTGTTTGCTCTTTCCTTGGCAGAACTGTCTGTAATGAGTGCTGGCTTTTTCAGGCTTTGTTCCAAACACAATGCTCTCTTTTCTTAGCGGTTATTGCAGACTGTTCTCCACTGCATTTTGACAGAATGGCTCTTCCTTACCTTGTTCGAGTAACTCACCCCCACACTTCAGTGGCCTATTATTTTATGGGCTCAGTGGGAGAGGGTTTTTTTTTTTTTTTTTGGCTGTGGACAAGGGTGGTTGGGAGGGCTAAGGTCAGAAAAATGCATCATCTTGCTGAGATGTAAGGAGACAGAGATGTCGGTTCTGATGGGTCCACCTGTGGGCTTAGAAACCCTGAACGATCGGTGGTCACAAGTTGCCAGACCTTCAGTTCAGAAAGAAGGCATCTCCCATCTGTGCCCAGAAACCCGTGGTGTTCTGGTTTGGCCCTGCCACTGTCTGACCCAGGTACTGGGTCCCGTCTCTGAACTTGAGTTCCCTCACCTGAGGATGCAGGGGCCTGTACGATTCTCTAGGTGTTCTCAGCTGTGGAACCCCAGGATGGAGCTTAGTTTAGAGACTTGCTCCTGCCCACCGTTTCCCACAGTTGCTGAGTGCACTGAGCGGATCACTTGTCCACTTGCACCTCCAGCTAGGAGAGGTGAGGGAATCATTTGGCAGGTTGAGCCATTGCCTCTGCCAGCTCCTGTCCAGACCCTTCACCTTGTGGTTGGCTGGGTTGGTTTGATATCTTGAATGAGCACAGGGCCTAAAGTGCGTTCATATGTGAATGTGTTTGATTATATATTGGGGCTTGGGACACAGCTGGATGCAAGTGGAGAGAGCCCTGGGCTGGAAGTCAGGATTTCTGGGTTCTTGGTTGCCCTCTCTATAGACTGGAGCTTTGTGCATACTCCCTTTAACAAACATTTACTGAGTACAAACTCTGCAAGCTCCTGGACACACAAAAAGTCAGCAAGACAAGAGGACACTTTTCTCTTGAGCACCTCCCAGTCTAGTGGAGGGAACTGGAACTGGTGATATAATACAGCACTTTAGGAGCAGAATAGGCCCAGCATTCTATGGGAGCAGAGGGATGCCCCCCAGACTGGAGGGGCTGAGAATCAGGGAGTACTCCCTGTGGAGGTGGTGCTCCAGCTGAATATAGAGGATGAGACGTAAGCCACGGGGACAGTAGAAGCAGAGGCATGCAGACCAGGGGATATATGGGGTAGATTGAGGCAGGAACATGGAGTCTGGGTAGGAAGAGAAAGGTAAGACCAAAGCAGGTAGAACCAAATCAACGGGAAATCTGGTTTGAGGATACCTTATGGTGATGCACAGTTACATAGAGCTGGGAGGTGAAGGAGCATGACACCTTGTAGTATCCTTTGGACTTGTCAGTGAGGACCCAGTCTCTGCCCTTAAGTGTCAGCCTTGGAACAATCTGCTTCCTTCCCTAGGCCAGTCTAGGGATTGGTGTAGCTACTGGTCAAGTCCCTTTCTGGCTCTAAGAGTCTGTGAAACTACCAGTGATTATTTCTGAAAAGCAGAAATTTCTTACAAGGGGATGAGGGGGATGTCCTTCTCACTCCTACTTCCCTCAGTCTAACCATCCCTGACCTTGAAGGTTGGATGAGTAAAACCAGGGAAGTCAGAGCCGGAAGGGACTTTTCCAGTGTACCGCTGGGAAAGCAGCCTGATGTTATGGAGTCGAATCACAGCTCTTGTCTTGCCTTGGCCTTGGTACCTTGGGAAGACACTGCTGAGCCTTGCTTTTCTAGCCTATAAAATGAGGCCTCTATTGCCCACCTTGCAGTTCTGCTTGAAGGTTAACCAGAAGTGGGAGCTATCACGTTTATTACAGATGAGAGGAGGTCCAGAGAGATGAACTGGTTGGTCCAAGGTCAGCAAGTTGGCCATCTCCATGGCTGGAACCCAGGCCTTTTACCCCAGACCTTGCTGGGGTCTGTTGCCCACCAGAAATTATAAATTAGCAGAACACGGGCCGGTGCAGCTCACAGATGTGTTTTGTTTGGCTCACAAGATGTTCTTTTCAAAATGCAATTCGTTGCCAGCCTTAAAAATTGGGAGACTGCACATAAAAATTGATATTTTCAACTAGTCTTGAAAATTTGCAGGATTTGGCTGCCTTGGGCCTTTAGCGCATCTGGGGCTATTTGGGGTGTCCCTGCCGGGATGTGGAGGGGCACACCCCATCCAACCCTCCTTCTTCACTAGTGGATATGTACTTGGCCCCTGGAGATGACTGCGTTTGCAACCCCAGCCTTAGACCAACTATTTGTCTTGAATTTTTTCTTACAGTCCTGCCCACTGTTCACTGAAACAGCCTAATATTTCACAGCTGAGGTTTCAGCTTTTGGCAGTGAGAGGGCCTGGCTAGAGGAGACGGGAAAGCAGACTCTGGCCAGGGGAGAGGAGGGCAGAGAGCCCCAGGGGAGATGCTAGTGGAGAGGGCCTGGCCCCTGCCGGCTGTAAGGGCTCAGTGTGGGTGTTGGGCGCCAGCCCCAAGGGTTTCCTCATTCCACCCGAGTGGGAGGGAGGAGACAGAGGTAAGGTCTGACCCCTGGCCCTCTTACAGGGAGAACCGCAGCCCCTGGCTCAGTACAGCCATGTTTACGTGGGGGAATGTCTGGTATGTTTGGCATTTGGGTGTTTACTTCCCAGGGTGCTCATGGGTCCCTGGTATTGAAATGTGGCTCCCCCATGCTGGGGAGGGGGGCCAGCGGGGTCCTCGTGGTCCCCAGGCCTGGCTTGCTGCTCTGGGAAATCTAAATGGAGAGCTTGATTAGGAGGCTGCAGGGCTCTCCTTCCAGACTTGCTCATGACAACAGGCCCCTCCACCCCGTTCCTCCCTCCCCGGGTCTCCTTTCTAGGCCACATTGCCACCCCATGCAGCAGGGCTCAAAGCCTTCCTTTCACAAGTGAGGGATGCAGAGGCTCGCCCAGGAGCACACAACTGATCCGTCGCAGAGCTGCTGGGGAACCCAGGCCTGGAAGAACCAATCCCCCAAAGTCCGCGTTGTGTCCCTGACACCAGGAGCCTCAGATAAGCCTACTTTTCTCTGCCACGGCTGCAGTTCTCAGTATGAGATTAAGCCCTTCAGCCCTTCACTACTCTAGTTAGTGCTAGCTTCCCACCGCCCACTCTGTTTTTGCTTGTCACCTCCTTTATTGTCCTTTTCTTTTATTGCTTTGTGCATTTGAGAGCTTCTCTGTTTTCCAGGCCTTGGGTTGAAAAGTGTCATTCCTCTTTCTCATTGTATCTCTTTGTGGGTCCCACAAGATATCTATTTGAAGATGCTTATGAAAAGTCAGGATTCAAAATCACATCTGGGCTGCAGTTACCCCTGGGTGAAGATTGCGTGGCCTGCGGATGGGGCCTGAGAAGCATGAGCACAGGCCAGGGTGAGGCAGGAGAGGGGCAGGCAAAGCCCCATCCCTCAAATGGGTAGTCTTGATGTTCATTATGCAATAAATACTTTTGTTTAAAAAAATCCAAACAGGAAAGAACAATATGATCATTTTCTTAGAGCTAGAAGCTGCTGCATCGTCTTTATACCTCCTTCACTGGGATGCAGCTGAAAAGGTGGGGTGCCTGTTACCTTGCATGATGGTGTGGGGGTGGGGATCATGCAGCCCGCCCATGCTTTTAAGGGCAGAGGACATGGAGGCCCTGAGGCCAAAAGACCTGGATTCGAATCCCTGACCTGTCAGTGACTCTTTGGGCCCCTTTGATATCCTTAGTTTGCTTGCCCATAAAAGTGGGGAGGATAACAGAACTGTCTTCAGTGGTTTATTGAGACAGGGGATTAAATGAGGTTGCTGATTTAATTAATAAACGTCATTGAGGGCTCATTCTGCACCATGCTGAGATCTAGTTGCTGGGTGATAGCGCTGAAGGAGATGGAAAGAGCTAAGACCTTGCTCCCAGCGCCGGCAAACACGGAGGTGCAGTTAGTGAAAAGCACCTGGAAGGAATAAACAGGGTGATGTTACTGGGGTGGGGTGGGGCAGGGCTTTATTTTAGATTGAGGTAGTTAGCAAAGGCTCCTCAGAGAGCCAGAGCTTAGGAAGTCCAGCAGGGGCAACAGCCAGGGCAAAGCCTGAGCACAGGGAAGGCAAAGCAAAGAGGGGAGAAGTGGTGCAATAGAAGGCTAGAGAGGTGGGGGGGGGGGACAGGTTTCCTCAGCCTCGTGACGGAGCCCAGAGCTTGTCCCGAGTGTGGTGGAAGCCGTTGGAGGGTTTTAAGCAGAAGAGAGGCATGAGCTGGCTTCAGTTTTAACAAGCTCATTCCTGGCTGAAATGTGGAGCCTGGACCGTGTGTGTATTGGAAAGGTAGATGACGGTGGCCAGAGAGGACAGGCGGAGTCCTTAGGAGGCCACCACATTGGTCCAAGGCAGAGGCGCTGGGGGCTGGGACCAGGCTGCCAGGCAGCAGGGATGGAGTCATGTGGGTGGGTGCTTTGGAGATACAGTTTGCAGGTGGAATCACGACCTGCTAAATGAACCAGGCGAGAGGGAAGGATAGGGGCCAATTCCCAGGTTTGTCTTTGCTCAAGTAGCCAAGTAGATAGTGGCACTGTTTTACTGAAAGGAGGACAACTCGGGGAGGAATAGGCTCAGGAAGAGAAACTCAAGCAGCCCTTTAATGGCCTCCAGAGCAAACTTTACTCTGTCTGCAAGCCACCTAGGAGTCTTACTAAAATGCAGGTTCTGATTCAGTAGGTCTGGGAGGGGTCCCAAGATTCTGCATCGGGGAGGCTGATGTTGGCGTGGCGGACAACACTCTGAGTCTTGGAATAAGTGCCAGTGTGGCCGTGATCGTCACCCCCTAAAGAACCTCTTGGCTGTTGCTCTCATTGCCTCCTGCCTTGTAGTCCTGACTGGGGCTTGTACCGAGGACAAGCTTGTGGGGGTCACATAGCTAGAGCCATGCGTGAGATATTCTTATTTGCCTGTCAGCTCCACTCCCACCCCAACCCGCTCCAACCTCCGTGGACTGCATTACCCAGGATCCCTTGCACCCTGGCTTCTGGTGAGGCTTAGCCAGGGGAGGCACCAGCAGTAAGAGAGAGAGTTTGGGGTATTTATTCCCCTGGATGGCTCCTTGCCGGGCACCAGTCAGGCAGTAGGCTTTTTCCTCTACTGGAGACTACCGCTCCTGTGTGGCCATCCTGTTTCCTGCCTATGGCTTCAGCTATCTGCCGGTTCCATGGATCACTTCTGCCCCTGTGTCCTTCAGGTCTACAGTTTTAATGGCGTCTCACTATCGCTATCCCTGGTTCCCTAACTCCTCCCATCCCTCCTTAAATAGTGCCCTCGTTAAACTCTCTTTAGAGACTCCATTGAGCGACCCCATGCCTCTCTCCTGGGACCCCCTGGTCCAGGAGATTTGACACACACTAGAGTGACACACCTCCGTTTGCTTTCCAATGGGACCCTCCACTCAGAGCTGCTGCTCAGGGCTCCTTCCTCCTCCAGTCTCTCCACCTTCCCAGCATCCGTGAAGCATTGGCCCTGGGTGGGGTGCCACCTTGCATCACCTGACTTTGTGCAGGATATAACCAGGGTGCCTTGGGCCCCCTGCGGTGCAAAGGCAGAAAACTTCTCAGTCTCCCTCCAGGCCAAAGGGGACATTTTCAGAACCAGTGCAGGGGTACACCTTATGGGCCCCCAGGATAGGCAGCATCATCAGGCCCCAGAGGCGGGGGCAGGAGGACCAAGAGAGTTTCCTACTCTGTGTGTGCTTTCTGTCTGGCCACCTGCTGGTCCACATGTCTCTCTGCTTTGTTCTCTGGCTCTGCCTCTTTCTAACTCTCTCCACCCATCTTTGTTCCTCTGATTTGCTTTCTCTGTCTCTTTTCCTCTCTGTCTTTGCCTCTCTCTGTCTATCTCTGTCTCCCTCTCTGGGTCGGGACCTGGAGGAGGCAAGTGAGGAGCCCCCACCAGGGCTTTAAGGAGGCGCACACGTTCGGGTGCTGACCGTGCCCTTGCACAAGCCTGAGGGTGAGGGCCTCCTTAAGCGGCTACCCCGGGCTCCTCCCTTGCCTCACTTCGGTCTAGGCTCAGCTTTTCCTTTCCCTCCTTCCCCTCTCCCCCTCCCCCCTCTGAGTCCCTCAGTATAGCTGAGTATTTGTTTCTCTCTGGTCTTTGCTCATCTCCATATGTAGCCAGATCTCTCTGCTTCTCTGGGCAGATGGCTGAAGTTGGTTGCTCCAGCCCTGCACGCCTTCCAGGCCAGCACTTAGCGCCTCTGAGTCCAGTTTCAAGTTTCCAGATCGGCTCAGCTATCTACACCTTATGCAGGCAGCTTCAGCCCTTGGGCTCGGCTCCTCCTGCCCCCACAGCAGGGGCTTAAGGATGGGGTGGAAGTAAGGAGGAACTCCTGGTCGGAGGGCCTGATGGTTGTGGATCTTAAGTCTGTCCCTCCTATGCAAAGTGTGGCAGAGGGGCCATCCGCACTGCCCAACACAGGTAGCTCTGCCCTCGAGGCTTTCCTGGGAATCTGGGAAAACTGCAACCAGAGCAGAGTTTTAAAATCAGAGAAAGATATGCAGCCCTCCTGTCCCCTTACCCCCCACCTTATGTTTCTTTAAATATAGTGAGTGTCACGCTGCCTCCTCCTCAAAGCCCTGGTTCTTCCAGCTGTATCTGCAGGAAAAAAAAAATATCATCTCCCATTTTGGGTTCTGGTTTTAGATGTCTGAGCTGGGTGTGTGGTGAAAATACTCTCTGCTGTCTCTCACCCACTCATGGCCAAATGCTCTAAAGAATTCAAGAAGTTTCAAGATGAAGGAGGCAGCAACCTTGACTCTGGGGAAAAAAGAAGAGCCTGGAGGAGGCTGGGGAGGGTCTCCAAATGGTCCGAGTTGGTTGGTGTAGATGCTGCCATGCAAGGGTGGAAAGACCCAAAGTTGGCTCATGGGAGATGAAAAGGCTGAGGCTGCACTGCCAGACTCCTACTTATTTCTGGTAGAACCTCAAAACAGCTGTTTCTACATCTCCCCTGGACTGGTCAGGAAGACGGGCTCTTAGATAGTAGCAAGAAGATTTAGGGGAGATTTGGCCTTAGCTGCCATGAAGCACATCAGCACAGTTTCAATGGGGAGGGAGTGGTGATGAAATCTTTAGGGACACTTTTTGGCTTATTGGGGGTTATCATCCAAGGTGGGGTATAGATGTAGGGAGGCCTGGGGTGGGCCTGGAAGCTGACATTGGCTGTGGATTGTTTCCAGGCCTGCTTGGGGTTCATGCAGACCTACAGCCAGTAGGATCTAGAAGCTGCCTTTGGCCAGTATGCTTCTGGAGAAGAAAGCCTAGCTGGCCTCCTACAGACAGAAAGAATTGGCCATCCTTGGCAGAGAAGGCTCCTTCAGAGCAGTGGGGAAAGGGCTATGCATTGCTTACATGGATGACAAATAGCTCTTATGACTAAAGAATGCAAGCCTATGGCATTTTTTGCTGGATATCCTTTATTCATTCATTTGTTGAGTCCCTGCTAATGCCAGGTTCAATACTAGGTACTGTGGTTGCTTATGTTTCTCACCCTCCAGGCTAGGAGAGAAGACAAGTACCTACATACCAGAGAATTACCATGGGATGTGAACAGCACAGGAAAAGCAGTTAATTATCTCTGGGGAGTCAGAGGAGTCTTCCTGGAAGAAATGACGTTTGCTTTTTTTAGCATGGGCAGGCACGGGAATTGAACCCGGGTCTCTGGCATGGCAGGCGAGAACTCTGCCACTGAGCCACTGTGGCCTACCTGACATTTGCTTTTGAAAGTTGAGTAAGAGTTTACCAAATGGGAAAGGAAGGTCATTTCAGTCGGGGCTGGGTGAGGTATTTTGGAGTGGAGGGTGATGGAAGGATGGGATTGATGTGGTTGGAGAGGTTTGATGGAGCCAGCCTCTGACCTGGGCAGCAGCTTGGCCCATTCACTCTCTTAAACTTCCTTCTAGCTTTGAGTCTCTTTGCATCTGATGCTAAAGCCATTTCCATTTGCTCCCGGAAATTCGGTAGGATGAGGCCCTGTGCAAGGGGAAGTAGGTCTTGGAGGAAAGAAGTTCGGTCTCCTAGGAAACGGCAGCTCTACCAAAACCCCTGGGTTGCTCAGGGGAAGGGGTCCGAGGCCCTGCGAGGCCAGGGGTGGCCAGGTTGCACACAATGCCTTGGCAGTTTGTGGGCAAAACCTTCTGGCCGAGGGGAGATTGCACCGCCAGCCACTTCCTCCAGCTCCTTCCCTCTGCAAGTTGTCACGGTTACCTTGGCCTTGTAGCGGGGGCGGGGGTGAGGTCGAGGTTGGGCGGAAAAAATTTCGGCCAGGTTTGTATTTTCTCAGATGCAGGTCAGCCAGAGGAGCTGTCACTTCTGGTTCCATTTCAGAGAAGGCCAAGGGGCTGGGTGGTGCTTGGGCGTGGTGGTGTTGACAAGGCACCTCTCCAGCCTGCCTTGCAGCCAGGGCAGGAGTGAGCCAGAGAGAAGCGTAGAAGTGGTGGAGGAGAAAAGGGGCTTCTCAGCCAGGACCTGTGCCCGTGGCATGGGTGCTGGTCTCAGGTCCAGGCCCTCCGTCCTGAGCCCTAGAGCATGCTGGGAGCGCACAGAGAGAGGCTGCTTACTTTCCTGGCCTAAAGCCTGTGCGGCTGAGACCTTGTTCCAAGCCTTGGCTTGCCAGTCACCCCTTGGCTCAAGAAGCGAGAGAGTTGGCAAGCTCAGGGCAATCCAGTGACTCCTCCAGTGGCCTTGCCTCTACCTCTAGGCTGTCCCCTACCTAGCTGGCTCCGAGTGTCCACCAGATTTTCCTGGTTGGTAACGGTCAGCAAGAGGTATCGCATCAAAGTGATCCTGATGGGCAGGGGCTCTGCAGCCCAGTGGTCATCTACAGGGATGTTGAAGCTGGAAGAGTTCAAGTTCAAATCCTGGTTCTGCCATTTCCTGGTTGTTGTAGGACCTTGGGCAAATCAAGCTGCTGAGCCTCAGTCTTACCATGTGTAAAATGGGAGAGGGATAGCACCTTCCTCAAAGTCCTCGATTATGTGAATTAAGTTGGTGATTAAATGACCTAGGTTTAAAGCATTTTGCAAAGTCAGCAGCAAATGACAGCTCTTTTGCTATTAGTATTAGTGAAACAATAATAACTGCAGCTTTGACGCCAAGTCAGGGTTGGTGGGCTATGAGTTTCCTTCCCATCATTTCGTGTGCCCTGTTTCACACCTGGAGAATTTCCTAATGTGTGCTGGGGGAGGAGCAAGCCTGGAGACCCAGGAGGCCCCTCAGCTTGCATTCTCTGCCGGGCACTTTAGGGAGCTCCTGGATTTCCATCTCTCCCTCTCAGGTGGGTATCCCAGGGGAAGGACATGCAGGGACAGGGAGAAGAATTAAAGCAGAGGGAGGAGGCTGGGGGCTATTCGGCAGCAAGAGGAAGCAGATCCGTGTGCTTGGAAGGACCAAGGGGGAGGAATATTGGGTGCGGAGGAGCAGTGAGGGTTAAACTCCTAGCAGAAGGCAAGAGGGGAGGGGGGAAGGTAAGTCTGGGTAGGGAGAGGAGGTGGAGGCGGGAATGTGAAAGCTGGACCAGGTCCCACGCATAGTTAAAGGAAGTGCCTAGGAACTGCTGGCCTGGAAAATGGTGCCCAGAGGGCTTGGGCTGGGCAGGAGACAAAGCCATCACTGCACTGTTTGATGCGACCTCTGCATGGGTAGACATGCTGGGCTCCAGGCCCTCCTAACCCCTGACAACCCTGCCCTCCTGGGACACTGACGCCTCCCAGAGATGCCCACCCACTCCCAGTGCGTCCCCTGAGAGGCCACTGGTCTGGGAGGCCATGGACTTGATCAGTGCTGGGATGGGAGATAGGAAGGGGGAATTGTCCATCCATCTGTCTATGGCTCTTTCGGTTTTGATGACTAATTGGTGGCTCTTTCCCCTCACAGCTAGATGAGGAAGAGGAGCGAAGGAAAAGGCGCCGGGAGAAGAACAAAGTTGCTGCTGCACGATGCCGGAACAAGAAGAAGGAACGGACGGAATTTCTGCAGCGGGTGAGCACGGTGTTTGGTTGGGGGTGGGGATGCTTGCCCCCTTTTTGGGGGTGGGCTTGTGGACTTCTAGACCAGGAAATGTCATCAGATGCCTGCTGAATCCATGCGTACCTGCTGGCATCTGCCCAGGCAGCCTCACCTCTCTGCTCTTCCCTGACTCCTCTCATGCCACCTCCTCCCTGAACCCAAACAACCAAGGCAGCCTGCAGTCTTTCCTGCCCCCACCCCCACCCCCAGGTCCCCAGGAAGCCCAGCCAAGGCAGGAGGAGCCACGTTCTCCACTGAGGTTAGACCCTTGGTGCTGATGGACCTATATGACCTGAGACTGGCAACACTTATTTTAGTGCCCCGGTAGCTCAGTAGCTGTTGTGGGGGCTAATGAAGCGAGGTGATAATGGCATGTGTGTGAGCAGTGGGCATGGCACAGTCTGGCCCTGGTTAATTTTGCACAGAGGAAAACTCCTTCCCTTAGCTACAGGTGGTTCGGTTCTTGGCCCCACTGAAGATGAGCCCCATGGCTATTGCTGCTACCCACGGGAGACAGAGGTCAGCCCTGCATGCAAATGTCAGTTGAGCGTGGCTTTTCATCCTGGCCCTTTAATTTGAATGTGCCAAGCAGGGTGTTTGAGTCCTGTCTTTTTTTTTTTAACATGGGCAGGCACTGGGAACCAAACCCAGGTCTCCGGCATGGCAGGCGAGAACTCTGCCTCCTGAGCCACCATGGCCGGCATGAGTCCTGTCTTTTTGACCTTCCCTGTATCTTGAAAAATGGTAGAAGAGAGTAAGGGAATATGACCAGGCCAGTTGTCACCCGGCTCCACTCCCCAATAATTTTTTCATTACTAAATAATAATAGGAATAATATATAATAATAGCATAATTGTTCAGCTATGATTCTGTAGTTTACGATAATTAACAATAGTTGCACCCAGTTATATAGTTGGACACTGTGCTGAGTGTTGTACATATATTATTTCATTTTATTCTCATAGTAACTATATGAAGTAGGTACTTTTATTATCCTCTTTTGATAGATAGGGAAACTGAGGCACAGCAAGGTTAAGTAACTTACCAAGGTCTCTCAGTGACTAAGTTAAGCCTTAGGTTAACTTCAAAGCCTTTATTCTTAACACTCTGCTCTACTGGCTTTCATTCATTCATTCATTCTTCATTTGTTCATTCATTGATTCAACAAATAATTTTAAGTGTGTTCTAAATGCCCAGCACTGTGCCAGGTGCTCTAGGGGCACACAGGGAGGAGCAGACAGTGTCCCTTCTCGGGGTAGGGAGGGGCTGGAGAGATAAGGCTGGGATTGGCCTTGGTGTGATCTAACATTGTGGGGGGGGGGGAAGGGTGGTCTGTGGGTCTTTTCTCAGGCTTGCACCAAGCAGAGAGCAATTCTGAGGTGAGGATCAGGAGTGTTTTCAGCACGGGGCCCTGTGTATGCCTCCATGGCATAAGCATCAAGGGCAGGGGAATGGTTATTGGAGGCAGGACTTCCAAGGGAGCCAAGAGACAGTGGTACTATAACATAGGGCTGAAGTTTTCTAGAGTTTCTAAGACATGTCTCACATGGGCCTTCATGAGGGACGGACAGTCATGCACCTCATTTTCAGTCAGCATCAAGCACCTGCCATGGGCAGAGCTGGGTGAGGGAACAGAGACCTTTCCCATCAGATCCTTGCCTTCCAGGGGCATCAGCCAGTGAGCAGGCAAGCTGTGCCCCGGTGGACAGCACACCAGTCATACATAGTCAGTACCCAAATCACAGAACCAGCTGCTCTTCTCATTCCAGCAGCACCGAGCACATACTGCTAGCCAGGCTTTACATGTGTCTCATTTAATCCTGACAACATTTCAGCGAGACGAGTATCTATTGTCCCCATTTGAGAGATTGACTTGTAGCTCAGAGAAGTCAAGTCCCTTGTCCAAGATCATGCCTTAGTGGAGTGGTGGAGCTGAGATTCTTTCATTCATTTGCTGATCCATCCTCTACCCGCTAAGTGCCTGTTGAGTGACTCCTGCATGGTGGATAATGGGCTTGATGTCTGCGGGGGGGTGGGGTGATTAATGGGAATGAGAAAGAGTAGCGTATGCTAAGTGTTTGTTGGGCAAGCCAAGGAACCAGGAGCATATGGCAGTGGGGCCTCCCCTCATCTAGGCTGAGGATGAGTTGCTTACGTTGAGGCATAAAGGAGGAAGAGGAGCTGGCGAGATGAAGGACAGGGATGCAAGGGGTTCCAGGAACAGCACGAGCAAAGACAGAGGCAAGAGAGGGGATGCCTTAAAGAATTGAAAATGTCAGTATGACTGGATTTTAGAGTATAAGTGGGAGAATGGAGAGGCAGATGGGGAGCAGACCTTTAATATGTAGGGTGACCCTGTATCCCAAAGTTGCCTGGGACAGACCCAGTTCATGTCTGTTGTCCTGGCCTAATTATTGATAGCACCGTCTTTCACTCTCAAGTGTCCCCACAAGGATGATGAATTTTTAAGAGCCTTTGAAGGGCTTGAGTAGGAGAGAGACATATCTTTAAAGGAGCCCTCTGATTACAGTTTGGGTCACAGACTGGAGCAACGAGAGTAGGGCAGGGAGATGAGCTACATGGCTGTTGTGTAGTCCTAGTGACAGCAGATGGCAGCTGTGAGGGTGAAGGGAAGTGTGTGTTCTCTGGGGTGGAAGGGGATTTGAGAAGGTCTGTCTGGACCCAAGTCCACTCTCCCTCTCACTCCCACATCCTTCTCTTCTCCGCTGGCCTTGCAAGCAGAGGGTGGATGTGAGGTCTAGGGCATGGGGCAGAGGTCTCCATCAACAGTCGGTACCCACAGACCTGGAGGGGATTCTTTTTTAATTTTTTAATTTTGTTTTTTAAACATAACAGCATACAAACACGAGCATTCTTCCCATACGATCATTCCATTCTTGGCATATAATCGATAACTCACAATATCATCAGACAGTTGTATATTCATCACCATGATCATTTCTTAGAACATTTGCATCAATTCAGAAAAAGAAATACAAAGAAAAAAGAAAAAAACTCATACATGCCGTACCCATTTCCCCTCCCTTTCCTTGATTGCTAGTATTTCCATCTACCTAATATATTTTAACCTTTGTTTCCCTTATTTTTTTCTATACCCTTTACTGCTCCCTTTCAAGTAATTTATTTTTTAATAAGTGAAACATTTACAAGGTTCAAAGGTACCAAGGAATATATAGCTGTGTAGGTAGGTATGTAAAAAGTCGCCCTTCCACACTTGACCCCTGGACACCCAGATCAAACCCTGGGAGATTCTTGCTGCATCTTGGAGCTGGCCTGCCTGGAGCAGCCGAGACTTGCCGCCTGGGCCAGGACCCCACTCTTCCTTCAGGCCCTGGGGCTTCCTCAAGACCTCCCATCTGCAGTCCAGAGCAGCAGTCCCTAAGGCCTCTCCCTTTTATCACTCTGGCCCTTGTAGCTGCCACCATGTCTAACACGGGGCCTCTGGGCCTGTAGTGATAGCATTACCTGGCGTTTGCCTGTTGCATGGTCGCTGTCTCCTCGATGGTCACACTGGCTCTGGAAGGAGGCAAGGCAGCCCCATTCCATTGGCAGGGACCCTGAGGCTCAGAGGAACGAAGGATTTGCTCAAGGTCGCACAGTGGCCAAGTGAGGACCAGACCTCAGGGCCTCCTCTGTTAACCAGTGCCCTATCCCGGGTTGCCCAGGCTCAGAGAAATTGGGAAACATGCCCACAGTGGCACAGCTAGCAAGTGGCAGAGACAGGACATGAGCCCCGGTGGGCTCTGAAGGCACACCAGGCAGTTTCCCAGCTCTTACAGAAAGTTGCATGCCAGTGGAATTCTATTTTAAATGCATTAGGGTAGCATTTTTTATAGTCAGGAATCTTAATGCGTGCGGTTGCCTGGCCTCATCATCTTATTTTCTGGGAGGAAATCAAGGCCCAGAGAGGGGAAGCGATTTGGCCAAAGTTACACAGCCAGGATGAGAACCCAGATTGCTCAGCTCCTCAGCTTGCTTTTTTTTTTTTTTTTCTGTTGCCTTTGCTGACTACAGGGTGGGAGGCAGAAACTTCGCTGGTGCTAATTCTATTCCAAGATGACAAATGGTTTCATTTTCTCTAGGGCAGTACATATCAACTAGAAGTCAAAACGATAACAAACATGTAAGCAGTTATTCACTTCCTAATTAACACATGAAGATCCTAGCCCACGCTCCTTAATTAATTAGGAAACAGCTCTAGTAATAGTTGCTATAAAACCACAAACCACTTCCTTAATTATGGTTAAAAAATAAGATTCCTCTGAACTTAATTCATACTTATACAACAGTTAAATAGGTAGCCCCAATCAATAGCTCCCCGAGTACAGAAGGAATTAAAACTAAAAAGCAGTTAGTTATATCCTGGAGGCCAGACAACCAGAGTTCAGATACCTCCATGTTGTACACATTTTTAAATTGACAGACTATAATGCTGTTCCAATCATAAATGCAGGTGTAAAGCAGGTTGCCCCACACAACTGGTCCTTTTGTGTATGTGTACTGCAGATGCTCACATGTAGGGTTGGCTTGATGTGTGAGAGGTGAAGAAGGTGGGTCTGTAAGTAGGGCTGTGTGGATCTGACTCTTCTCCTGGATGGCCAGCTTCGGCTTCAAACTCACGGTGCCTCAAACTAAACCCCTCTGTGCCCCTCCCCGCCACGCTCCAGAACAGCTCCTCCACCCCTCCCAGACTCTGTACCTTGGACCCTTCAGCCAGGTGCTGTGTCCTTCCTCCTCCATATTCAGGTAGTCCCCAAGACCTGCCAATTCTTCATTCAAAATGGCAGTCCCGTGTTTCACACCTTCGTTCCGGCTGCCCTGGGAGGAGGCCTGCCCTGACTCCTGTCTACAACTTGTCCCTCCTCTCCATACCCTCCTGGGTCCTCCCCTCAGACATCACCAAAAAAACTCACCCTTTTTCTCCATAGCAGCCACATCTGTAAAGTGGGGAGAAAAATCGTATCAAGTTCCAAAGGTTGCCGTGAGGATGAAACAAGTGAATGCATGTGAAGTACAGGGAGCATGTCTGTACCTACTGCCTCTCAAGAAATGCTACCTCTATTTCTCCTTCACTTCCTCCTCTTTCTTCATTCTTACTAACCCTCCTCCCTCCCTCTCCTCCTTCTCTTCTCCTTTTTCTCCTTCAGACTGTTCTCTTGCTTAGGGTTCAAGTTGAAAATCCTAAAGCCTCCCTAACCATTTGGCTTACAGAGTGTTTTTCCCATGTGAGTTCACTTATTCAAAACTCATGAAAATTCCCTTTTCACAGATGAAATAACTGTGGCTCAGAGAGATTAAGAAACTTGCTCCAGATTTTGGTTCTAAATCCTATGTGCTTTCACAGAGCTATAGTCTGTCTCTAAATCCACCTTCCCAGCTTTACACCCTAAAGTGAGCTATGGCCAAACTGGAATTTTTTTTTATCTCCTCTCTTAAGCTTTCCCATGTTTGTGTCTTTGTTCACTTGGGGCTCCCTCACTCAAATTCCTTCCCTGATCTCTACCCAATCGGAACTGGGTTTTTCAAGGCCAAGGTTAGACCCTGCCATTGAGCCTGCTCTGAAGGTCTTGTAAGTCCTGGATGGTGGGTGGACACTCAGTAAGTGCTGCTCTGCCGATTGCATTCCGTCCTCCCCTTGGACTGGAAGCTCCATGAGGGCTGTACCAGGGGCTCGGGGGCCTCTGGACTCCCCCAGAGCATTCGTTGTACCCAGTGGTCTTTAGCAAATACTCATACATGGATGGATTAAACTGAGGTGGCTAGAGGCAGAGAGGCTCAGGAAGCTAAGACCTTTGGCTGGGGGAAACTGGTTGGTCAGAGTTTGTGAGACGTTCCCAAGGTCATCGGGCCAGTCAGACCCAGAGAGCAGTGAGCCGGTGGCTAAGAGCCACACCTGAGTGCTCCCAGCCCAAGGGGACATGGACTCTTACTGTTTCATGTGGGGTCCCTCCTGGCTCTTAGAGATGGTCTTTCCTCAGAATTCTGTAAACAGTGGACCAGGCCAGCTTCCCTGTTGTGCCTCAGCCCGCTGAAGTAACAGTCACCATAGCTACCTTTTAATAATTTCCCTCCTGGGCGCTTTTTTTCCTTTTTGAGGCACAAAGCTGTTCCCTCAGTGTCTGGTCACGGGGCCTGCACATCTGAGCGGGTCTGAGTTCCCAGGTGCTCGTGCTCTCCACTCAGAGATGAGCTCAGGGAACAGTTCCGTCAGGCTGCCTGCTGTGAGGGAAACAGAACCGCAGGAGGGCTGCTTGACCCATGTCCCACCAGGCAGAGGGGGAGCTCATAATCCCAGGCCAGGCCCGGGCTGTCCGGTCGTTAGACACGCAGTTCCAACCTCAGCTTGCTTTTCATCTGAAATAGGTTTCTGAACCTGGGCACTATCGACATTTTGGACTGGATAATCCTTTGTCATGGGGGGATGTCCTGTGTATTGTAGGATATTTAGGAGCATCCCTAGCCTTTGCCTACTAGATGCCAGTTACACCACCTGAATTGAGCTATGGCAACCAAACAGGCTTTAGACATTGCAAGATATCGCCACAGGAACAAACTGATCCCATAGTTGAGAACCACTGGTCTGAAACTTTGCTGGCCTTTGAATAAGATTCAACTCTTTCAAACTGGTTCAAGCTTTTAGATGCAATCCAAGAAAAATCATTGGGATGCTTTTCTATTTTACTCTCTTGACCCTTGAGCTTTGAATCGATATGTCCATTACCTGTCCACATTATGAACGTATAAGCACTCTGCCCCTAGATGAAGACCCCAGCAGCCTTTCCTTTCCTTGGAGCCTCTCAGAGTGAGCTGGCAATTCATTGGAAATCTCATGTGAGGTCTATTTGAAACCTCATTTTGGATCTAGAAGGATGGCTGTCGATTGCCTCCCAGCATGCAAATCTGCTAGATTACAGGGGATAAAGAAGAAGCTGTTTAGGTAATTACAGCCTTATAGCAGGGAGTACATGTTTTAAGAGGAATTGCATGACCATACTGAATTTGTTGATATCATGGGCCAAAATATCCCCAACATACGTTTATCACACATCAAAGCACTTTACCATTGCACTGCCATCCATGGGTGCCCAGAACCCCTGAGGACCTCCATGGACCTGCTTTAGATCCATTTGGCCTCTATTCTTTTCCCACCTGTTGTTTCTTGGGCAAATGAGGAACAGCGAGGAGTATACTGAGTGAGGGAAGAGAGGTGGGAAAGGAGCAGGGCTGGTCCCTGGACAGAATCTGGGCTCATCCCACTGGTGACAAAGTCCAGTGTCACAGGTCTGTCGTGTACTGCCTACAGAAAGTCAGTTAACACTGGGGCTCAATAGCGTTTCTTTGCTTCCTCCAGTAGGAACCCAGCAGACAGAAAACAGGGAAATGCCAGCCTCCACCCACAGGCAGCACCTCGCCCCAGAGCATAAAGCTGTCTGTATGTGTTTGTGTACAGGAATCTGAGCGGCTGGAGCTCATGAATGCGGAGCTGAAGACGCAGATCGAGGAGCTGAAGCAGGAGCGACAGCAGCTGATCCTGATGTTGAACCGGCATCGTCCCACCTGCATCGTCCGGACCGACAGCGTCAAGACTCCCGAGTCAGAAGGCAACCCGCTGCTGGAGCAGCTGGAGAAGAAGTGATCGTGGGCTGGGAGAAGGAAGAGGAAGGGGAGGACGGATGAAGAAGGAAGAGGAGAGGTCCAGAGGGCTCTTCCTTGATCCGTAAAAAAACTTTACACCGAGGCTCAAGCACAGCCAGCATCGGCCGGGCTTCTTTTGTGGAACTCAGATCAGCCCCACCTGGCGAAGAGCAGGCTGAGGATACCCAGAGGGACCAAGCGCTGAGACCAAAGTGGACCTGCGGGTGGGGCTGGCCTGCCTGGGGCCCAGCTCGAGGAGGCAGGACACGGTGCCTGCCTCTTCACTGGGCACCCACCCAAAGGACCCCCAGCAGCTGGGAAAAGCCAGGCATTGGAACCAAAACGAGGCTGGGGACGGAACTCAGAGTGAAACTGCAGTACGTATGACCCCTGACCCCTGACCCCAATGCCAAGCTGGAGAGGGGCGTGATGTGGGGCCCACCATGGTCCAGCCCTGCCCTGCCCTGCCGGGGAGGCCGCAATCCTGGGGTGCACCCTCACCGGCCCTGCTGGAGTCTGCTGTGGGCACTGAGGCGCGGGCGCCCTTCCAAAGCACATACTCACTCGAATGTTTACAGACTGGCTGTCCTGGCAGTGCTTTCAAATGCACATGTTTTTTATACTTTCTTTTTTTTTTTTTTTAATATTTTTTACAAAAAAAAAGATTTTATACGAGCAATATATATATGGATTTCTATAATCACTCGATGTGATACAGTATAAATATGCTATGGTTGGTTTGTTACGAACAGATATCCACCAGTTATGGCCGTTGTGTGTAACTCCCAAGTACTGTAGTTTCTGGGTATCGGGGTGGCCGGGGCGGGGGTGGGGTGCATTTCCATCCTTGTAAACCCTTCATAGTACTCAGTCCTGTATCACTCAGTAAATGTTACTCTTACTTACCCCACTGCCTCCCGTGGTGTCTGCTGGGGAATGGGGGTACAGTGTCATCTTCAAGGGTCTGAAGTGTCAGAGAAGTTTTGGAGCATCTGCGGTAGCCTTTAGTTTTCACAACAGTCCTCCCAGGTAAGTGTTAATACACCCATTTCACAGACGAGGAAGCTGAAGCTCAGAGAAATTAAGGAAAACTGAAGTTACCATTTGAGAGTATTGACTTTGTCCTATGTAGTGGGGAGGGTAATGATTTTCCTTGCAGAGTTGGGCTTAAAGAGAGAAAGGCCACATTTGAGCAACAAAAGAGGTTCTCTGGAAGTGACTCTTAGGCATTATTATAGGTAGGTTTAGCTTCTCCACTACAGAAATAAGCTTCACAAAAGCAAGCCTCAAGATCAAGGGCTTGGCCTATTTTAACTTGGGAGTCTCTAGTATTTGAGATAGTATTGGGGATGTTCCCAGTGGTAAAGTTTAATAGCTCCCAATTTTTTTCTCCCATCACTCAAGGGACTTTGCCAATATATATATATATATTTTTTTTTTTTAATACTTTTTTTTTGGGCATGGGCAGGCACCAGGAACGAACCTGGGTCTCCAGCATGGCAGGTGAGAATTCTGCCACTGAGCCACCTTCACACTGCCCCCAATACTTTTTAATTATCTGCCCAACATACTCTGGGATGTATTCTGGTATTACCTTAAGTTATACAGAATTATAAATCCTCGTTCCCATTCTGGGCTCTATGTGTTTGAGATGTTTAAATGAGCTGCCCAGATAGATTGAGTTAGATTATGTGCTACAGAAAATTGAAGTTTTGGACAAAATAAACCTCTATGCCTTTGGTCTCATAGAGTAGGTGAAGTTGTAAAATACAGACAATGTCATCCTTACCCCTGTATTCTGATTTTCCTTAGTCCTGACCCAGTTGGCTTGGTTCTTATCTTTAATTGATGCCTGATCTCTTTTCCAGCTGCTTTGACAGTTGTTGTATGTGGCAATGCTGACTTTCACAGCTGCAGACCTCCAACTCTGAGTCCCATAGGTAGCTAAATTCCAGGGACATACCAGGTCATACATTTATAGCACAGCATCTCAAAATCTAGAAATAACATTTGCAGCTCTGGACTAAATGTGACTGCTCTAAGAGCTTATAATCTAGACCCCGATTTTCTTATAAGTATTTTCTAAAAGAGACCATACAGTATTTGTTCTCTTGTTTCTGGCTTACTTTGCCCCACATAATATCCCCAAGTTTCCTTCACCTTGTTGCATGTCTCACAACTTCGTTCCCTTCTACAGCCATGCAATATTCCATCATATGGATACACCACAATTTGCCATTCTATGTCTTAGTCAATGTATCCTTCAGCCACCTCCGTTTGCTGGGCATCATGCATAATGTCCAGTGTCAACAATCCATGTCTCACATTATCCTCACTTAGTTCTACAATCATCAGCACTCTCGGTTTTAGACTATTTTCATTGCTCCAAAGAGAAAAATCACTAATAAACACACCCTCACCAAATAGAAAGTCCAAACCTCCCCTTAACTCTTGTCCTTGCCCCCCAATTATTTGCCCCTGGTATTGCTGTGGTGCTGTTGATGTCTTCTGCGTTAAATATAGACCATAGCATGCACTAGTAGTTCTTCCCCTATACCCCAATATTATTTATTATTGTACAAGATTCGTACTTTTTTAGTAGTTCATGCAAGAACTTATTTATATTTATAGTATTAATTGGTGGGATACATGGCTCTATACAACTGCTTTTAATCATGCTCACCTTCAATATGGTAATATTACTTATAGACCCACTAATGAACTGCCTTCGCTTCTATCCATTACCTTATACTTAAGTTCAATCTCATTGGCTAACCGTTCACCCATCTCAAGCTTCTGTGTATCTCTAGGCCCCCTATATTCTGTATTATAAGCCTGTGAGTTTACCTTTACCAAAGTCATAATAGCAAAATCACTCAGTATCTATCTTTTTTTGTGTCTGGTTTATTTCACTCAGCATTATGTCCTCAAGGTTTATCCATGTTGCTATACACTTCAGGATGTCATTTTGTCCATATATATCCCACATTTTATTTATCTACTCTTCTGTTGATGGGCACTTGGATTGTTTCCATTTTTTGGCAATTGTCAATAATGCTGCTATGAACATTGTTGAGCAAATGTCTGTCACTGTTTTCAGCTCTTCTGGGTATATAACTGTTTCAGTGACTTTTACAACAGCATGAAATAGGCATTGTGGTCTCCATTTACCAACAACTTCACTGAGTCTCAGAGAGGGTCCGTGACTTTTCCAAGGTTACCATCCAACAAGGGACAGAGCTGGGATTTGAACGCTGCCTCCAAAGGCTGGTGACTCTCAATTCGTTGCCGAACGACTGTGCAATTGTCCCCATGGTTGAATTGTCTCACTTGATTGGAACGGGAAACCTGTGAGGCTGCAGTTCCAGATTTGGTTCCTGGGCAGACAGGATAGAGTTCCAGTCTGTCCCATGACTGGGGAGCAAGCCAGCTATCTGACAAATGTGCACCTGACCCAGGGGACAGCTCATCCCCACCTCACCTCCGCAGCTGGGAAACCTGCCCCATAGAGCAAGACCAGCTCAGTGTGACACATGCTCATTGCCATTCACTTGGCACTTGACAGTTCACGAGGCACTTTGTTATGTCATTTGATATTCTGGCCCTATGAGGAAGTTGGGATAGGCTGCTGTTCTCCATTTTTTTTTTTTTTTTTTGGTATGCTGAATGGCAGGGTCACATTTCGTACTTTTTCCATGTGCATATCCTGTTATTGCAGCACCATTTGTTGAATTTTTGTTTGTTTTTGCTTGTTTGTTTGCTTTTTGGAAAGTGCATGGACTGGGAATTGAACCCGGGTCTCCCACATGGCAGGCAAGAATTCTACCGCTGTTGATGTCTTCTGCATTAAATAGAGACCATAGCATGCACTAGTAGTTCTTCCCCTATACCCCAATATTATTTATTATTGTACAAGATTCATACTTTTTCAGTAGTTCATGCAAGAACTTATTTATATTTATAATGTTAATTGGTGGGATACATGGCTCTATATAACCGCTTTTAATCATGTTCACCTTCAATATGGTAATATTACTTATAGACCCACTAATGAACTGCCTTCACTTCTATCCATTCTACCACTCTTGCATCCCCTAGCTCCATTTTATAGTTGTGCAGACTGGGGCTTACAAGAGTTAAAGCTCACTCAGCTGAAAAAAAGAGGTGGACAGGGAGTTGAACATGACTCTCCTACCTTCGAATCCCTTGTACTCTCTTTTTCATCACTGGGGCTAGATGACTTGTTATTGGTGAGGATTTGTGTCAAGGGAAGCAGTAACCTTGAACTGCTTCCCCAGTCAGGAGCGAGACCTTCTGGAACAAATGGAAATGGGGAATTGGCCATTTGTGCAACTTTAGCCCCTTACCCACTCGTCTAATTTCCTTCCACTGAACCCATCCGGAGTGAACTCCCCTCTGAGTCCTGCCTTCAAAGCAGGGCTGGGTCAGCTACTCTCAGCTGTGGCAAGGACATGGTCAACCCTGGGCCTATAATTCTTTATCCTTTTCAGGTCATGAGTAAAATGAGGGTGTGGACTTCCAAGGATCATTCAGGGGACTTGATAGGAGGACCTGCAGGACTGCTACCTGCCACTGGCTCTGGGTCCTCTGGTCCTGTGACCCGGTGCCACAAGCCAGCACCTCCAGAATAGAGCCCCTTCATAGTCTCTGTGCATGGGCAGTCATCCAGAACCAGTGACTTCTGTCATGCTCCTGTGGATGGTCAGAAGTCACAATTGTAGTCTTCATCATAAGTGTTAAAGTCAGAATTTTTCATTTGTTACCTTGGTCAGTCCAAACACCTGCTAGTATTCCCATACCACAGATTAGAAAACTAAGGCCCATAGAGGAAGGAACTTGACCGAGGTCAAGCGGCACAGCCAAGATGTTATTGCACAGCCTGATTCCAGGTATATAAAAGCCAATGCTCTGTGTTTGCAGAGGGACCTCGGTTTCCAGGACAACTTGTACAAGGGGCCAGGGAAGTTTGGCGTGAATCAGCAGGTGTTCACAGAACATACCAGGAATTCCCAGCTATTAGACACCCATTTTCAAGACATACTTTAGGGCAAATAGGCTCACAGTCCAATCTGCCACTTACTAGCTATGGGCTTCACTTCCCTATCTGTAAAGTGGGAAAACTGTACATCCCGTCTTTTCTATGGGATTGTTGTCAGCATCAGATGAGGAATGGATGGGAAGGTGTTTTGTGAACTATAAAGCTCCAAAAAATGCTACTTATCTTTCCCTCTCTTAGCATGGATGCTTGACATTTACCACATAGTAAAAAATTATTTGAATGTCTTTTATTCTCCCAAAGGTGAGCTGCAGAGCTTGTGTTCTGGCCAGGTGCCAAGTCTCCAAGGGGTGATGAACATCTGGGATCCAAGATTCTTGGGTTCGACTTCTTATTGACCACAACCAGCTGTGCTGGGCTGGTTGTCCCCTCCCTGAGCCTCAGGGTGCCCTCCTGCTATGAGCAACCGTTAAGCAGATATGTGTGACCTTGGGCCTGAGAAGGAAGAGACCCATTAGCAATAGAAGGGCAGAAATTAATATGTGTGGGTCAGGACACAGATTAAAGGGGCTTGCACACACTGCTAGTCAGGTGGAAATTGCAATTTTGCAAAATTTGCAGCTCCTAGCAATTTCCGACATAAGTATATAATGGAACTCTAGCATGGGGGAATAAGGAAATGTACAAGAATGTTAATTGAAGCTTTGTTTGTAATAGAGAAAAATTGGAAACAACCTAAATGCCATGCCTATAGTGTTTTCATAAAATATTATGCATCAGTTAAAATGAATCAACCAAAGCTACATATATCAGTGTGGATAAACCTCAGAAACATAATGTTGAGTGGAAAACAAGCAAGTTGCAGGAAGATGTATACAATATGCCATTTATATAAGGTTTCTAAGTGAACCAAATGACACTTGATTGTTTCTAGGTACACACAGAGCAGGGTGATGGAGATATGAAAACGTGCCCAGGAATGCTACAAATACCAAATTCAGGAACAAGCAGTGGTCCTTTTGCAGAAGGGGGCTGGGCATAGCATGCTTGGAATATTTCAAAAGAAAAAGAGAAAAAAAACACAACACAAATGTAAAGTTTGGTTTTTCCGTTCTTTCCTTAGCAAACTCGGGAAATAAAAACAAAACCTGAAATTACGGTAGAGTTGCAGCATATGCTCATTGAATTTATGCAAATTTAATTATATGCCAAGAGGGAAAGAAACCATTCAAGAGTGTGAGGGAGGAATTTAGCTGGCCCATCACATCAGTAAACCTGTGCCCCCAGTGAGAGTGCTCCAGGTTGAGGGGCCCTGGAGAATGCTGGTCTGCTCTACTTCAGTGGGTCCCAGTTCTTGCAAGCTGCATAAAAGGCAATTTAAAGCATTTTCAAGGTTAATTAAGACTCTGCACATTTTTGTCTTACATGCTGACTTTTCAATCCAATCCCTATTGTAAAATGCCACTCCACTAAGCCTTTAAGTGGAGCAGTGGGCTAGAAGCAAAACAATAGGGGAGTGTTTTAAAGATAGAAATTCAATTTTCACAGGTGTGTTAGCTTTCACAGGTGTGTTAGTTGTTCCCTATGGCCGCTGTGACAAATTACCACCAATGTAGTGGCTTAAAAGAAGACAAATTTACTCTCTTAAAGTTCTAGAAGCTAGAAGTCTAAAATGGGTCACATGAGACTAAAAACAAGGTGTCTGTCAGCAGGACTACATTTCTTCTGGAAGCTCTAGAGAGGAATCTGTTTCGTGGCCATTTCTGGTCACTGGAGGCTGCCTGCACTCCTTGGCTGCTGGCCACCTTCTATCCCCAAAGTTTGCAGTGGTTGGTGAAGTCTTTCTCACATCACACTTCTGCCCCCCTCTGCCATCATTTAAGAACTGATTACCAAGGTCCCACCCTAAACAATAGGCCTGCCCCCACAAGATTGGATTAGGATTAATACAATGTGGCTTTGCTGGGGTACATGAAATTTTCAAACCAGCACACCATGTAACACAACATATTTGCAGATTCCAAGTATTAGAATTTGAGCATCTTTGGGGAACCATTAGTTCTGCCCAGCACAATAGGTGGAGGTTCTTAACACTGACCCTTCTCACTGGAGGCCAGGGAGGCCATTCCCCATGTAAGAGCCAAGGGGATGGAGTCCCTGGCACAGTGTAGCACATAGCAAATAGTCAACACACACAACACACAAACACACACAGACACACAGGCTAACTCATAGATACCTGATATAATGTACACACAGTTACATGCACAACACACAGATATACACATAGATACTCACAGTTACACACCTAGTCATTCACATAAGGTGTGACTAAATATGAAATAACGAGATGGATGTGAGTTTTGCTCCTTTATATTACATTTCTGCAATTTTGAAAAGGGAATTGTTCACCATAATGACAAATTGTTGTTCTTTGGGAACAGCTACATTTTGATTACAAAAGGTAGTTAATTTAGCTGGGTATACTATTTTGGCTTAAAAACAAAATACTATGAGAGACCGATTTTTTTTTTTTTTTTTTTTTTGCATGGGCACACACTGGGAATTGAACCTGGGTCTCCGACATAGTAGATGAGAACTCTGCCACTGAGCCACCGTTGCCTGCCTGAGACTGATTTTTTGTGTGGCTCCTCAACTGGCTCTGTGAGCAATTCCTAAAGAGGTGATGCCTAACACTCAGGACCATTTGCAGTAAAGTTTCACATAGGCATTAGCCTGCTACTGCAGGGAAGGACAGTGCTCACTTGGATAGGCTGTATTGGACACCCATTGTTCTCTATTTGAAATCTTCTATCACAAAGACCAGATCCATGTGAGCTTTGAACAACTCCATACAGGTGTGACCTGACAGCGCCTGGCCACAGGCCCTTGCCCAGGACTTCTTGCCTCCTGTCCTGGGGATCATCCCTGGCCACCTACCTGGCACTTCCCTGTATGCAACTTCTAAACTAGGGGCAGTAAATGGCTGTTAGGTGACCCTGGACCAATGTGGGGATGGAGAGAAGAGAGAGGGTTAATCTTCCATGCTGAACAGTTCTCAGATGAATTTCCAGAAGACCTGGCAAGATTAAGCAAGACCTATAGAGGGGGACTCTAGGAGGCAGCTGATTCAGTAACACATCTTGTACTGGTTTTCTCTCCCTCTACATGTCGCTCGCTCCCCAAGTCCCTCCTTCTCCCTGGGATAACTTCCCAAATAAACTACCTGGACACAAGCACTGGTTTCAGACTGATTTGGGGGAAACGTAGGCTAGAACTGGTATCAGAAGTAGCTGCAGAAAGCAGACCCTCAGGATGGGGTGTTTGGAGGCAGATCAGATGAGAGTGACAGCCAGTGGGGTGGGGCCAGTCCCTGCAGCCAAGGAAGATGGGGGGGGGGGGGCGGGGAGCGGAGCGGCTGGAGACGGTGCAGGTGGAAGATGCAGAAACATTTGGGACGCCTGCATGGCATGGTGTAAATTACACAGCTTGAGTTGTTGATTGGTTTTTTTTTTTTTTTTTTAAAAACTGTTTTGGAAGCCTTGGGAAAAAGAAAACGAAATTAGTTCAGCCAAATGTAAATTCAGGACGTGCTGAATGTAAGAACTCAGGGCCCAGGGCCTACCCCACCTCCATTTTGAGAGCAAGTCACATGACCAGCACGGATGTTAAAGGTCAAAGAACATAACCCCCCTCTCCCCTAATAACCAAATCTCGCCTGAGTCTCTTAGGTAGCTTGTACCACGATGTGTATCCAGGCGCCTCCGTGCCGTATTCAACTCTAGGGAGATAAATAGGGTCACGTGTCTGCACAGCTCGAGTAGAAGAAATATAGACCCAGTTCCGGAAGGAAGCAGCTTACTAGTTGAAGGAACTACAGGACCTGGCCAGTATGTGTTAGCAGGAACCAGGGAAACACATATGGAAGAGGTTTGAGCTTGAGGGTCTTGGAACAAAGGGGTCTAGAGCGTAAGTCTGAAAAGGGGAGAGGGTTTTGTTTTTGTTTTTTTTCCTCTTTTTATTTTTATTTTTTAAATTTTATTAATAAAACCAATCAACATACAACATGAACATTCTTTTTTTCATCACATAGTTGTATATTCATCATCACGATCATTTCTTAGAACATTTGCATCAATTCAGAAAAAGAAATAAGAAAACAGAAAAAAATTATACACACCATACCCCTTACCCCTCCCTTTCATTGATCACTAGCATTTCAATGTAAATTTATTTTATTTTTTAAAATTTATTTATTAATTAAAAAATTAAGAAACCAAATAAAACATCAACATATATAATCAGTAATTCACAATATCATCACTTAGTTGCATAGTCATCATTTCTTAGAACATTGGTATTAATTCAGAAAAAGAAATAAAAAGACAATAGAAAAAGAAATAAAACGAACACAGGAAAGAAAAAAAAAGGTTATACCTACCATACCCCTTACCCCTCGCTTTCATTGATCACTAGCATTTCAAACTAAATTTATTTAATCTAAATTTATTTTAACATTTGTTCCCCCTATTATTTATTTTTATTCCATACGTTCTACTCATCTGTTGATAAGGTAGATAAAAGGAGCATCAGACACAAGGTTTTCACAATCACACAGTCACATTGTGAAAGCTGTATCATTATACAATCATCTTCAAGAAACATGGCTACTGGAACACAGCTCTACACTTTCAGGCACTTCCCTCCAGCCTCACGGGAGAGTGTTTTTGATATGGGAGCACTCACCTGGGACACAGGGTTCAATATCACAGCATTGTCATGTGGAGCCTATCTTTTTTTGTTTTAGTATTTTTTTTTATAGTTAAGCTTTGAATTATGCTCCCACATTGATCACTATGCATTTTTGCATATATGGTGATTTGTATACAATTTTCCATAAGTAGTATCAAGCCATGCTATGTATACTATTTGAAAATTTGCATTTTCAGTCACCAATATTCAATCAACACCTTCCCATCAACACATTTTTGTATCAGTACAAACTGAACTATACACCATCTTTTTTTTTTTATTGGTGAAGTTGTAGGTTTACAGAAAAATCATGCATAAACTACAGGGTTCCCATAAACTACTCTGTTATCAAGATCTTGCATTTGGTGTGGTGTATTTGTTAGAATTATGAAAGCACATTTTAATAATTGTACTATTAACAGTAGTCTGTGGTTTAACTTAGGGTTCACTGTTTATGTTGTACAGTTCATGTATTTAAAAAAAATTTTTTTTCTAGTAATATATATACAATCTAAGGTTTCCCCTTTTAACCACATTCAGATTTATAATCCAGCTGTTATTATGTTCACGATTTAGTGTTACCGTCACCACGATCCTTTACCAAAACCTTTCCATCATCCCAAATAGAAACTATACTATTTTAAGCTTTAACTCCTTATTGTCTGATTTCTTTCACAATATAATGCCGTTAAAGTTCGCCCATGTTGTTGCATGTATCAGAACTTCATTCCTTTTTACAGCTAAGTAGTAATCCACTGGGGGTGTGTATGACACATTTTGTTTATCCATTCATTGTTTAATGGACACCTGAATTGCTTCCACCTTTTGGCTATTGCGAGTGATGCCTCTATGAACATTGGTGTGCAGATGCTTGTTCAAGTCTCTGCTTTCAAGTCTTTTTGGTATATAGGTAGACGTGGGATTGCCAGGTCTTATTGTAATTCTACACTTAACTTTCAAAACTGTCTTCCACAGTGGCTGAACCATTTTACATTTCCACCAGCAATGAATGAGTGTTCCTATTTCTCCACAACATCTCCAACATTTGTAATTTTTCATTTTTAAATAGCTGTTCTAGTGGGCATGAAATGGTATCTGTGCTGGTTTGAAATGATGTATGTACCGTAGAAAAGCCCTGTTTTAATCCTAATCCCATTTTGTAAAGGCAGCCGCTTCTTTTAATCCTTATTCAGCACTGTATGTTTGAAACTGTAATTAGATCATCTTCCTAGAGATGAGATTAAATCAAGAGTGGTTGTTAAGCTAGATTAGCTGGAGGCATGTCTCCATCCATTTTGGTGGGGCTTGATTAGATTCTGAAGTCCTATAAAAAAGGAGACGTTTTGTAGAATGAGAGAGATTCTGAGAGAGCAGAGAATGACATAGTCACAAGAAGCAGAGAGTCCTCAAGCCAGCGACCTTTGGAGATGAAGAAGGAAAATGCCTCCTGGAGAGCTTCATGAAATAGGAAGCCAGAAGAAGCTAGCTGATGACACCATGTTCACCATGTGCCCTTCCATATGAGAAAGGAACCCTGACTGTATTCGCCATGTGCCTTTCCAGATGAGAAAGAAACTCTGACCGTGTTCACCATGTGCCCTTTCACTTGAGAGAGAAACCCTGAACTTCTTCAGCTTCTTGAACCAAAGCATCTTTCCCTGGATGCCTTAGATTGGACATTTCTATACATTTGTTTTAATTGGGACATTTTCTCGATCTTAGAATTGAAAACTAGCAACTTATTAAATTCCCCTTTTTAAAAGCCATTCTGTTTCTGGTATATTGCATTCTGGCAGCTAGCAAACTAGAACAGTATCCTATGATGGTTTTGATTTCCATTTCCCTGATGGCTAATGATGTAGAACATCTTTTTACCCTTACTCACTGTGGTAGTTAGGTTCATATGTCAACTTGGCCAGGTGAACATGCCTGGTTCTATTGCTGCGGACATTATCCAATGGTATGTGAACCTCACCTGTTTCTCATTACATCTGCAGTTGGCTAAGAGGCATGTCTGCTGTAATGAATGATGTTTGATTTAATTGGCTGGTGCTTAAATGAGAGAGCTCAACATAGCACAGCCAAAGCAGCTCAGCATACCTCATCTCAGCACTCGCAGCTCAGCACTCATAGCTCAGCCCAGACCTTTGGAGATGCAGAAAGGAATCACCCTGGGGAAAGCTGTTAGAACCCAGAGGTCCGGAGAGAAGGCCAGCAGCAATTGCCCTGTGCCTTCCCATGTAAGAAAGAACCTGAGTTGAAAGCTAGCTGCCTTTCCTTTGAAGAACTATATGTCAATTAAATAAATCCCCTTTTATTGAAAGCCAATCCATCGCTGGTGTGTTGCATTCCAGCAGTCAAAAAACTAGAACACTGATAGTCTTCATTTCTACACTTTTCTTCAGACCTCTATTTCCTGTCTTTTCCTATCTGTCTGTAGGCTCCTTTTTGTATTTCTTGCAGAGTTGGTCTCTTAGTTGCAAACTCTTTCAGTGGCTGTTTGTCTGAAAACACTTTAAATTCTCCCCCAATTTGCAGGATCATTTTGCCAATTATAGAATTCTTGGTTGGCAGTTTTTCTTTTTCAGAATCTTAAATATGTACTACCACTGTCTTCTCACTTCCATGGTTTCTTCTGAGAAACCTGCACATAGACTTGTCAAGCCTCCCTTGTATGTGATAGTTTGCTTTTCTCTTGCTGCTCTCAGAATGCTCTCTTTGTCTTTGACATTTGATAACTTTATTAGTAATTGTCTTGGAGTAGGTCCATGTAGATCTATTCTTTTTGGGATATATTGAGCTTCTTGGATTTGTAACTTATGTCTTTCATAAAAGATGGGAAATTTTCAGTGATAATTTCTTGCATTATTACTTCTGCCCCATTTCCCTTCTTTTCTCCTTCTGGGACACCCATCACATGTATATTCATGTGCTTCATGTTGATATTCCCTGAGGCCCTGCTCATATTTTTCCATTCTTTTCCCTGTCCTTCTGTGTGTAGAATTTCAGATGTCCTAACCTCTAGTTCACTAATTCTCTCTTTTGCCTCTTCAAATCTGCTGTCATACATCTCCATTGTGTTTTTCATCTCTTCTATTGTGCTTTTCATTCCCATTAAGTTCTGCCATTTGTTTTTTCAAGGTTTTGAGTTCTTTCAACATAAAGAAGAATGCTCACCCAATGTCTTCTTTGCATCCTTCATCTCTTTCATATCTTCCCTCAACCCACTGATATAATTTTTAATTTGATTGTACATGTTTGATCGAATATTAATTAGTTGTTTTGACTCCTGTATCTCATTTGAAGTGTTAGTTTGTTCCTTTGACTTGATCATATCTTCATTTTTCCTAGTATGACTCACATTTTTTGTTTTTGTCTTGGCATATGATTTTGTTGATTAGTTTATTCTGTAAGTCATTTTCACTCTTTCACCTAGGACTTTCTTGTTGGTTGACTTTGTTTTTAATATGCTTTTTTGGTATTCAGTTCAACTTATTCCAGACCTCTAGCATTGCTTCTATTTAACTGTTCAAAATTTTTCAGCTCTTGTTTTTTCTGGTTCTTTCTCTGCCAGTATAGAACCTTTTTGTGAGGAGGGTCTCTCCAAATATGATCGACCCTAATCAGACTTTCCCCAACAAGGCAGGCCCAGGTCTCAGGAGGAGGGTGTAATCAGTATCAAGTTTCCTTGAGGATGAGACCTAGCAGGTTGCTTGACTTTCCTAAGAAACTTCTAGACTCTGTGCTTTTCCTATACTGCTCAGCAGGTGGCGCTTGTCAGCCTGCAGCTCTGCACTGGCATAAAGTGGTGTAGTTTATTTAATTCTCAGCCTGCCTGGAGCGTGGTTGAGACAGTGGCTGAGGTGTAAGGCAACCTTAAGCTCTTTCAGATTCCCAGGCCCTGGGGTCTGAGTTTTTTGAAGGCAGGCTACCACTTGAGGTGGGCCAAACCCCCCTTTTCTTGGGAAGAGATGCCCATTAGGAAATTACTTCCTTCAAAAAGTAACAATTTACTTTTAATGCTGCCCTTGACTGGGTCAGTGCTGACAATTGAAAATGCCTGTGGCTTTCTGTAATGAGCTACTTGGGACAATTAAAAAAAAAAAAAAGAAAGAAAAGAGAGAGAGAGAGAGAGAGAGAGAGAGAGAGAGAGAGAGAGAGAGAGAGAGAGAGATTGAGAGAGACCCAATTACAAGGTCACTTTTCTGCTCTCTCTGGGTTTATCTGTGCTTAGTTTGTATTCAGTCAATCAAATTGGTTAATTAAAACCACAATTAGAGCTTGGTTGAGCCATACCTTCCCTTGCTCCTAGTGGATATGGCTTCTTTCCCCCATGTGGAAGTGTCTCCAGCAGGCTGCCATGTCCGTGGGGGAGGGGCACCAGCCCCTGAGTTCAGGGGTTTTACTCACAATTGTGTGGTGACCTCAGCCCTTTCACGTGTTCCAGACTGGTATACAATGTGTCTCTGGTCACAGATGTCCCCAAACAATTGTTCCAGACAGTTCTCAGCTATTTACTAGCTGCTCTAGAGAAATGACTAAATTCCACATCTCCCTGTGCCACTATGTTGCCCCACCACCCTCACTATTTTTGTACTTGTTATATCTCTCTGCATTGTATGTGCCAAACCATAGATTTATCATTACTTTTCATGCATTTGCATTTATCAGCTGTAGGAAGAAAGAAGTAGAGTTATATATCCCAAAATACAATAAAATAGTAAAACAATTTGCTGGCATTTACCATAATTTACCAGCTTCTTCCCACCCTTCCCCGGATGCTATATGGCGTTCTACTGATCGCTGGAGCTTCGACTGATGTAGACAGCTCCTGCCTGTTTTAATAGCTGTTCTTGCGGAGGGACTGACTCCCTACTCCACACCTTCCCGTAGTTCCTGAGCATTGCTTTCTGGTATGAGCTCCTGCAGTAGAAAATGTTAGTGCCTTGCGCAAGAAGATGGGAAAGAAACTACTTGAGGATTCAGGGGCCTACTGTACTAATGAAGTTGTTAGTCATCCAGTGGTCTCGGGCTTTCTTTCTTTTTAAATATTTTTATTGAGAAATCTTCATACACTGTCCATACATGGTATACAATCAGTGGCTTACAATGTCATCATATAGTTGTGTATTCATCACCATGATCATTTTTTTGAACATTTGCATCAATCCAGAAAAAGAAATAAAAAGAAAAAACTCACACATACCATACCCCTTACGCCTCCCTCTCATTGAATACTAGTATTTCCATTTACCCAATTTATTTTACACCTTATTCCCCTATTATTTATTTATTCTTTTTTTTAATTTTCAGCAATTTATTTATTCTTTATCTATATATTTTTACTCATCTGTCCATACCCTGGATAAAAGGAGCATCAGACACAAGGTTTTCACAGTCACATTGTAAAAGTTATCTCTTTATCCAGTGTCTTCAAGAATCAAGGCTACTGGAACACAGCTCAACAGTTTCAGATACTTCGGTCTGGGGCTTCTGAGAAATCCCCTTCAAGCATCTCTTGTAATCCTCTGACAGGTTATTGTTCCTTGTACCCACCACTAAGAAAGGGTCCTACATCCTGGAGGACCTGTTTGGATTTTGGAGGCATCATAAACAAGTATTAGGAATACTGCTCTGTAACCAAGAAGTTAAGAATTCACAAATGATTATGATTATTGCATCATTATATAGATGTTTCTCTTTCTATATTATGGAATAGGCAGAAGTTAATAACTGAAACTACTGAAGCTCAACTTGTCTCAGCCCCTGTTTACAGTGCTGTTGTAATGTTTATTCTAGCATGGTCTCAGCCTTGTGTATACGTGCCCTATTATAATGGTAAAACTCCATCCCCCTTATCTAACTTGCTAGCTGCTGAAATGCACTATACCAGAAATGGAACAGTTTTTTAAAGGGGAAATGTATTAAGTTGCTAGTTTACAGTTCTAAGGCATTGAAAATGTCCCAAATAAAGCAGGTCTATAAAAATGTCCAAGTTAAGGCACCAACAAGCTCAGGGTTTCTCTCTCAGCTGGGAAGGCACATGTGAACATAATGACATCTGCTAGCTTCCTCTCCATGCTTCTTGTTTTGTGAAGCTCATCCAGGGATGTTTTCCTTCTTCATCTCCAAAGGTCTCTGGCTGCGTGGGCTTGGCAGTTCTTGTGGCTGTCTCGTCGTTCTCTCAGAATCTCAAGGCTTTTCCAAAATGCTTTCTCTTTTAAAGGATTCCAGTAAGATAATCAAGACTCGCTTGGAATGGGTGGATTCACATCTCCCTATAATCCAAAGTTAATACCCACAATTGGGCGAGTGACATCTATGTGGAGATAATCTAATCAAGTCCCCAAACTATAGTTCTGGATAGGGATTAAAAGAAACATTGCTCTCAGAAGATTGGATCAGGATTAAACCATGGCTTTTCTAGGGCACATAATCCTTTCAGGCCAGCACCCCCCCCCCTCCTTGTTTGAATCCATAAAAGCCCTGAATTCCTTAGATTAGGAAAGATGGATTTTTGGATAGGCCATTTGATCTCCTACTTGTTGCATAGCATTAAACTTTCTTTGAAAACTTGGTGCCATGGATTGGCTGTTATGGTCCTTAGGCACAGAACCAACTGCTTTTGTTTGATACCCATTTGCCAGTGACTTCAGAGGCTGCCAGTTTTGAGTGGAACCTAGAGCAAGAGAGCTCTCTGCAACAGGTCCTGGCTGTGGCCTGATCTGCCCTGCCACTCACCCCATACAATCCGGCAGATTCAGTGGCGGTAGAGAAATCCGAGGTGCATAAAAAGGGCTGGCTATTTTGATTGTATACTCATGATATAATTAAAACACAACTAAAACTTTGTCACCCACTGTCCTTTTAAAATTTATCCAATGAAGATAATATTTCCTTGGCCCATGGAAATTCCAGCATGCCTGAACTTTTTGGTTCACTTCTGGTAAGAGACAGCCCATGTCACCCACAATCTCAAGTTGTTAAGTAGAAGGTCCAGTCTAAGATAGTATCCAAAACCTAAACTTTATTTAAGGTTCAAATCTTCCCCCCTCCCCCATAGCAGCCAGCAGTGGGGAAAGGAAAGCTGGTTGCCTCTTCTCTGTTTCTTACCTCTCTGGTCTCCTCCTCCTCTCTGCCTCCACCTCCAAGTTCACAGGTTTCTGGTTCCTCCCAGGGCTGGAGTAGGAGGTAGTAAGAGAAGTGAGACTGTAGGAAGGGCCTCTTTGGAACCTTTAGACTTCTAAGCTGTCTTTGGGCATGCTGGTCTTGGCTACATGTTTAAAGCTGATTCTTTCTCTGATAGGTATTTTAATGGGTTCTTGTAAGGTTTCAGGGCCCAGGTACCTCTCTTCTGCATGTCCTTCCACCTGGGCCAGGAGCATCTTCCTCATCTCCGGCTTCTTTTTCATGCACCTCAGCATCCTGCAGATGGCCCCGCTGGACAGGACCCAGTATAGCTACCCCTGCCCATACCTGACCTTGGGAAGCACTCCGGCTTTCCTTGCCAAGACAGCCTCAGGTGCTTTAGACTGAGCCAGGTATAACCGCTGCTTCAAGTAGCCCATGGAAGCCCCCTCACTTAGCTTGAGGGAAAGAAAGCAGCAGCTCCCTCCCACCAACCTGTGGAGGGTAAGTACTCAGCACCTCAAAGGCGCTCTCCAAAGAAATCACCCTACAAATTCCTTTCCCAGCTCTCCATTCTCTGAGCCCTTTTATAACCTCGATCTGGATAAGAGTCTGACCATCTTGGAACCAGTCCTTTGAAATTTGTAACATCTGCACATGATGATCTATGGTGATTTGGTCAAAACTTTAATATTCTAATACAGTGCTTTCTGAGTTAAAGGGTTGATGCTTATTATTAAGTTTCACTGACTCATATTGCCTGGTTGTAAAAAAGAAATTGCAGCATTTGGCTCCCCAGTGAACTAAAGGACAGATACTAACTTTCATTGAGTACCTACTATCTGCTGGACACTTGTGGGATGGGTGTTAAGATTTTAAGCCCCATTTTATTGATTAAGAAATTGAGGCTCAAACAAGAGACTTGTCCAATGTCACACACCAAGTAAGACTCACCACTGGATTCAGTTCAGTGGACATTATTGAGCTCCTGTCAGGCTGGAAGACAAATAGGGGCCCACAAAATCCCTGCCTTCAGGGACAGCACAGTCTCTTGGGAAGGCAGATGAAGAATATGGTAAAGCCTATACAGGGGCAACAGAGAGGGGCTTCCAGGTCTTGTGACCTTGGAACCCCTGCTCTTTCCTTCTGAGAGAAAATAAAACTCCAGCTTAGCTGGGAGTACATTGTGGTTTGGTGACCATTTTATCATTTCAGACACAGAGCAGGAGAGAACTGTTCAAGCTTCCCTCAGCCTGGAATCTTTCCCTTTCAGCCCTATTTAGAGAGGTATTTAAAGCACAAATGTAAAGGATACGATTATTCTCCTTATTTGCCTTTCTTTGAAATAAAGACTCGGTCCATCCTTCTATTAACCTAGATTTGCAGAACTCTGCATGAGAAGAAACCTCCTAAGGGCCCAAGAACCAAAATGTTTGAGTTCTCTGACTTTATACAGGGTTTCTGAAAAAGCTCTCTTCCTCTTTGAAGGTACTGGGGAAACCAGAAGAGAGTTCCTCAATTGCAGTCCCTTCAAGTAGCTTTAGTGTTTGCATTTCTAAAGTAGCTTCCAGCCGGGGCTCCAGAGACATCCTGATTAGAAAGAGAGGGGAACTGAGAGGGGAGTCCAAGGTCACCGGCTTTGTAGCTAAGAGCTTGTGGGGGCCTGGCCAGGTACCTGGACTGCATCAGGTAAGTGGAGGTGCAGGCAGCCCCCGCAGTTGGCCTCCACCCCTGGCTGGACTACTGGACACTGAGCAGGTGACCCTCCTGGGGTCCCTGGGGGTGACAGTCTCTATCCCTCCCACAATACCTGATTGCAGTTTTCTAACTGGGACTTGTAGGAAAGGGGATATGCTTTAATCATAATCTATGGATGAGCAACTAACAGGATTTACCAAATGAATTACCTAAATATAACAACTGTTTACAACTACAATGCTTAGGTGTGGATTTCATTTTGCTGGTATTTCCTCCCTCACTAGGGAATTACTACTAGTTATTCAGCCAGTCAGGGGTGGCTAAATTAAGTCATTTCTGTACCTTCATCTTCTTTATTTAAACGTTTACTTGAGAAACACAAAAGTGTTAAAAATCACATATAATCCCAATTTTTTTTTTTCAGTCGCATGAAGGAAGAAGTAGCACAGTAGCCCCTTCCACTCCCCACTCCATCTCCCAGGATAAGTATTGTCTGCAGTTCGGTGTCTGGGATTCCTTAGTTTCCTTCTGAATTTCTACCAATATATCTGAATAAACATATACATAGTATCACATGATTTTTAAAAGTAAAGAAATCATGTTCTACATATTGGTCTTGGTAAAGTTATATAAAGACCTGGGCACCCTCAGAGCTAAGAAAACCATGCCCTGCTTCCTCTTGGTATCCCCACCAGGGCAGCCAACCCAGATGGCCAGTCAAGCCCCTGGTTCATTACATTTGACTCAACACAAAATAGAGCCCACTGTGGTGACCTAACGCCCAGGCCCCCTCCTAAAAGCCCATGATAGACCTGCGTTAGCCAAGGACAAAAGTCAAGAAAGTAAACAATCTCCCCAGAGGGGTAAGGATGTAAAAACAGTATTGGTTGTATCTTGGTCTTAAACACTAACCTTAATAAAGCATCAGGCCTTAGGCCCCTTTAGTGATTGTACCAGAGACCCAGTGTCCTCATACTGTATGGAATATCTTTGTTTTGAAGTTACGTATTGCTCGTGCATTTCAGTTACCTTTGCAGGGCGCTAAATGTCAGCTGGCCATCACCGGGAAAGTTCTCCTGTCCATAAGTCCTAATAAACGTATGTCCACTTCCGTGCCTGGCCTGTTTCCCGGGCCAGGAAAAGAGAGCAGCTGCCCTCTCCCGGGTTCTGTACGAGTTTTGTCTGGGGCCGAACACCTACCTGCCCTACACCCACCCCTATAAGACAGACAAACCCTCATCCAATCAGTAGGAGGAAGCTAACTTCTGCGTTTTTTTTCCCGCAGAGATTTAGTTTTATTTGTTCACCCAGAACAAATCAGGCTTTAGGATTATGCTCTTACTAGACACTTCCAAGGTACTGATTGACAAACTAAAATGTCGTTTTCTTACTTTACCCTGGAAACCATATCTGGCTAAAGAGCTGGGGTCGGCTGTCTGTGTAGCGAAGTCTTTCCTGCAGGGTAGAGTTACTCCAGAGATTGTCTCTAACCTAGAAGGCTTTTGGGTGGGCCAGCGTTTCAACAAAGGGCATGGGATGTTTGCAAGGGGGCTATTTTCATCTAGGTATGGTAGCCTGAAGCCTTGCTCTTCTGGACCATAAGATATTTGGGGGAAATTATCAGGTCTTCTGTCTCTTGGGCTATTTGAGATAAACTAAGATGAATTCTTAATCTTTGGAGTCTGTTCCTCTAAACTCAATGTGGACTGGAGCCAGGCAGGTGATGGAAGTGAGGGAAGTGGGCGGGAGATCTGGAAAGCATAGGCCCAAACAGAGGGTTAACCATTATCACGAGGACGGGCTCCATATTGCCAGTTCTCAGTTGTCAAGAGAAACCAGGAATCCATATTTTCTCTAAAGACTTTCGGTTTGGGGATTCACATTTTTGAGAAACAATGAAGGCCAAACAAAACAAAGTTGGATCAGGACTACCAGATAGCAACTTCTGTTATAGACCACTGCACTTTGGTTTACATAACTCTTTTGTTTTTTCCCAGATTACAATATAATTGATCAAGTTGTATTCTGGGTATATATTCTGAATTCTAAGGAAACACAACATATTTGGAAACACTCTGACCTCTTGATTGGATTTAGGGGATGCCTTATTCTCATTAACATACTTACAAATTGTATTTAAATAATTTTTATTTTACAGTGACCAATCTTGTCTTTCTGCCCACTTCCGTCACTTCCATCACCTGCCTGGCTCCAGCCCATATTGAGTTTAGAGGAACAGACTCCAAAAATTAAGAATTCATCTTAGTTTATCTTAAATAGTCCAAAAGACAGAGGACCTGATAATTTTTTTCCCAAATAGTAAAATTAATTTTATTTTTTTTATTTACATCTGACAACAGTTCATGCCAAAGTTCCAAATCTGCTAAGTACTCTGACTACACGTGAATTCAAGTCTACATTCAGCTAACTTCCTTTTTATGTCTCTAAAAATTGTTTGCCATCCCTAGAACCCTGCAGCTACTTCCGTTCTTGCAAGTGATCTGGTTTCCATTGCTACGGCAAATCTTTGGTATCCTGAATAAAATATTGTAGTCTGCAAACCCGATGCTGATTTGCCTTTTGACAGCCTGCAACTTGCTTATTTCACTTCTAGTATGAATTTCCTTCCAGACCGTACAAGTAATCTAACACTTTCTTGAAAACTGTGCCTGCTCGCCATTCCAGGCACACGAACAGCTGCTGTTAGGTGGGGTTCCACTGCTAAAGAAGACTCACAGGCCCAAATAATGCTTACCCGTGGAGGGTCTATTGCAAGAAAAGGGTACAAAATAGCCTTAGCTTTAAAGTAAGAACATGCATCACAGGTGAAGGCTGCCTTACAGCAAGGGGTCCCCAGAGGCCAGGCATAAATTCCAGTTGTTCTCCCTCTGTAAGAACCATCCTGGACATGCTTTCTTTCTTGGATCACAGACAAGTCACAGAAAACCTTGGAGTGAGGAGGCCCAGAATGGAATCTCCACCAGGGTTTCTTATAACCTGCTGGTCATGTAGACACTTTTTATCCTTTTTTTTTGTTGTTGTTGTATAGCAGAGCCCTCCAGGGATCTCACCAAAATGGTTCAAATGATCAGTGTCACTATTATCAATGAATACTGAAAAAATAAAATAAGCACTGCTGAAATACAATACTGAAAAAATAAAAATAAGCACTGCTGACAAGCTGGTACAAACCACCCCAAAGCCCCTTAGGCCCATGGTGACAAAGCAACACTATTAATCGGTGTAATGCTTTGGCCTGTGCAAGAACCTCTCTTATTTTAGTACATCAGCTCAAGCCAACTCCATCCTGCTGGAATTAATCCTCACAGCACACCATAGCAGGTAAGGAGCAACACTTTATTCAACCATTCCCATTTGGTGGGTGTTATTCCTTCCCTTCCCCATTCCACCCCCAGCTATGTTAAGCATGGCCGCAGTGAACATCCTCAGACATCTGTGCCTTTCTGAACTCCCTCCCTTCTTGTTGTAACATGCATTCCTCACACGAGAATGCTGCCAACTCGCTTTCCCTGCTCTTCTTGCTCTGTCTTTTATTTCCTTTTTCCCACGTTTTAGGGGGAAGGAGACCCACTGGGTGGCAATTCTATACTCAGACACCCACATTCCTGTTCGAATTTTGCTATGGTCCCTACAAAATGCCTTATGGTACTCCACTGTTCTCTGGGCTTCTTTGTTCTCACGCTCTTACCCTCTTTCTGCAGGTCTTAGAAAGTACGGCTCCTTTTCTCCGGGATCTGGGCTGTCTGCACAATGGAAGGTATCATTTCCTTAATGCAACTCTATCATTTTGAAAGACAACTGCTTCCTGAAAGAACATGCATCCAAAGGCTCAAATCCCGAGGAAACTAACATATCCTACCTATTTGTGTTAGAATAATGCCAGTTGCTATAATGGAAAAACTTCAGATCTCAATGGCTTAACATCAGAAGAGTTCCTTTCTCCTCTTATAAAGTCCAAATGGCAGCAGGAGGGGGCACTCTGCTCCATGCTGTCATTCAGGGATCCGTGCACCTTCCATTTTGTGCCTCTATCCTCATCTAGAACCTTGGATTCCACTCCCATCCAGCAAGCATATGGGGAAAGAGAAAGAGTAGAGAGAACTTCAGGACAAGTTTTTATGGGCCAGGTATGGATGTGGCACATAACACTTTTTAGTAGTTTTAAAAATAGACACACACACACACACACACACACACACACTATATATATACACACATATGTATATATATATTCTTTGATAATCTTCCCTTCAAGAAGTAGCACTTAATTCCTCTTCCCTTGAGGATGGGCTGGACTTAGGGATTTACTTTCTAACAAACAAAATTCAGCAGAAGTGATGGTATGTCACTTTCCAAATTAGATTTAAAAAAAAGACTGCAGCTTTCATCTTGAGTGTGCACCTTTCTCTCTTGGATCACTCCCTCTGGGGGAAGCAATCATATGGAGTGTTCTAGTTTACAAGCTGCCAGGATGTGATATGCCAGAAAGGGAATGGCTTTCAAAAAGGGGAATTTATTGAGTTGCAAGTTTATATATTCTAAGGCCATGAAATGCCCAAATTAAAGCAAGGCCAGGGTGGGCCACGGTGGCTCAGCAGGCAGAGTTCTCACCTGCCATGCCAGAGACCCAGGTTCAATTCCTGGTGCCTGCCCATGTGAAAAAAAAAGTGTTTAGAAAAAAAGCAAGGCCACAGAAATGTCCAGTCTAAGGCATCCAGGAAAAGATACCTTGGTTCATGAAGGCCAATGATCTTCAAGGTTTCTCTCTCAACCGGAAAGATATGTCGTGAATATGGTGACATCTGCTAGCTTTCTCTCCAGGCTTCTTGTTTCATGAAGCTGCCCCAGGGTGTTTTCCTTCTTCATCTCCAAAGGTCTCTGGCTGCATGGGCTCTCAAGCTTTTTCTGAAATGGTTCCCTCTTAAAGGGCTCCAGTAGGCAACCTCACCTTGAATGAGTGGAGACACATCTCCATGGAAACCATCTAATCAAAAGTTACCACCTACAATTGGGTGAGTCATATCTCCATGGAAACAATAAAAAATATTCCATCCAGCAATACTGAATGAGAATTAAAGGACATGGCTTTTCTGGGGTACACAAGAGATTCAAATCAGCACATGGAGAAACCCATGTGGTGAGGAACGGATACTTATTGTCTCCAGTCAGGGGAGTGAACTTGAATGTAGGACCTCTAGCTTTAGCCAAATCTTTAGAGACAAAACCTCAGCCAATTTTTAAAAATTATTATTATAATTTTTTGGTGGCAACATATTGTTCTAGTTTGCTCACAGCTGGAATATAATACACCAGAAATGGAATGGCTTTTAAAAAGGGGAATTTAATAAATTACAAGTTTACAGTTCTAAGGCCATGGAAATGTCCAAAAGCAAGTCTATAGAAATGTCCGATCTAAGGCATCCAAGGAGAGATACCTTGGTTCAAGAAGGCCAATGAAGTTCAGGGTTTCTCCTTCCACTGGAAAGGTACGTGGTGAACAGGGCAATGTCTACTGGCTGTCTCTCCAGGCTTCCCGTTTCATGAAGCAGCATTCTTCTTCATCTCCAAAGGTCACTGGCTGGTGGACTCTCTGCTTTGTGGTTGTGCAGTGTTCTGAAGCTTTTCTCCAAAATGCTTCTTCTGCTAAAGGATTCCGGTAAACTAATCAAGATGGACCTGAAAGGGTGGAGACACATCTCCACCCAATCAAGTTTAATACCCACAGTTGATTGAATCACATCTTCGTGGAGATAACCTAATCAAGTTTCCAACCTATAGTACTGAATAGGGATTAGAAGAAACCGTTGCCCCACAAGGTTGATTAGGATTAAAACATGGCTTTTCTAGGGTACATAAACCTTTTCAAACCAGCACACATATATACAACATAAAATTTCCCATTTTGACCGCTTTCAAGTATACAATTCAGTGGTATTAATTACAAGCATGATGTTGTGCTACTATCACCACCATTCGTTACCAAGACTTTCCCATCACCCCAAACAGAAACTCTGTACTCATTAAGCATTGACTCCCCATTCCCCCAACCCATGCCCGTAGTAACCTATAATCTACTATCTGTTTCTATGAATTTGCATGTTCTAGTTATTTCCTATAAGTGATAGCATACATCTTTCCTTTTGTGTCTGGCTTATTTCACTCAACCTGATGTATTTAAAGTTCATCCATGTTGTGGCATGTATCAGAACTTGATGCCTTTTTATGACTGAATAATACTTCATTTTGTATATGTACCATATTTTGCTTATCAGTTCATCTGCTGATGGACATTTGGATTGTTTCCACCATTTGGCTATTGTGAACAATGCAGCTATAAACAATTGGTGTACAAATATATGTTGAGTCCCTGCTTTCAACTCTTCTGGATATAAACCCAGAAGTGGGATTGCTGGATCATATAGTACCTTTCTGAGGAACAAATGAACTATTTGCCACAGTGGTTGCAGCATTTTCCAAACCCAGCAACCAAGCATAAGGGCTCTTATTTCTCTGCATCCTTGCCAACACTTGTTATTTTCCATGTTTTAAATAATAGCCATCCTGGTGGGCATGAAGTGGAATTTCATTGTGGCCAATTATATTGACCATCTTTTCATGTTGGTATTGGTCATTTGTATACCTTCTTTTGGAGAAATTTCTATTCAAGTCCTTGGTCCAGCTTTTTTTCAATTGAATTCTGTGTCTTTTTATTGTTGAGTTGTAGGGGTTCTTTATATATTATAGTTCCTAAACTTTCCAAATATTCTATTCCATTCTGTAGATTGTTCACTTGGCCAATGGACTGACTCACTGATCTCATGAGAGACCCTGAGCCAGAACAATCCAGGTAAGCTATTCCTGGATTCCTGTTGAGATCATAATTGTTCAAATCTGTTACATTTTAGGATAGTTTGTTATGCAGCAACAAATAACTAATACACATTTTCACCTATATTTCACTGGCCAGAACTCAGTCACATGGTTACACATCAATTATGATAGAGGCTGGGAAATGCAGTCAAGTTGTGTGCCCAGGGGGAAAGGAAAATGGGTTTGGTGAATGTCACAGCTCCCATCTGCTAAAGCAAATGCTTAAATAAGAGGAATTTACTATCTTGTGGTTTCTACGAGGCTGGCAGTCTCATTCCCTCCCAGGGTCAGCAGCGTTCTGGTAGCTGACAATCCTTGAGGCTCCCTGGCTTCCGCTTCACATGGTAATGTCCTTTCTTTTCCACGCTCCAGCTTCCAGCTACTGTTCCTTCACGTAGTATTCCCTCTTTGTCTGAATTTCATTCTGCTTATAAAGAGCTCCAGTGACCCGGATTAAAGCCCAACCTGATTCATTTGGGCCACATCTTAATTGAAGTAACATCTTCAAGAGATTCTGTTCACAATGCGTCCATACCCACCAGAATGTAAACCAAGACCAAGAACATGTCCAAATTGGGATACGCAATCCAAATTGGGGTACACAATTCAAACTGGGGTACAAATTCAGTCTCCCACAGGGAACAACTAGCTAGTCTCACAGGTCTCACTTTGGACTACTTATTGCCCATTTTATGTGCACTGCAACAGCACTGGCTATCTAAGAGGAGGTAAGGAATGCTGAACCCAAATTTACATTTTATTTTATATATTTTTATTATGATGACTGTAATGCTCATTTTTTTGTTGATGATTTTCTTAAAGCTTCTACAAAATAGGTTACAGAAACCATGCTATATATGATTGCAATTTGTTGTAAGGGGCAATACGTTATAGCGAGAAAAAGAGAAAAATCTAAATGCCCATCAATATGGGAATGAATAGTCGAATAAAGTATGACCTGTATGCAATTAAAAAAGATCAGAAAGAGATATACCAAAATATTAAACTAGGGGACCCTGTGGGGTGAGGTTATGGGTAATCTTTATTTGTTTATTTTGTGGGCATATGTATTTATATTTTCTAATTTTTCTAAAATAAATGTATGCATATTATTTTGTAACCAGAAAAGAGAATTATTATGCAAATGAAGTCCAATGGAAAAATTTAAAGAAGAAATTCTCTCCAGGTGTGAGAAACACCAGAGCTGTTAAAGTTAAGACTGGACAACACCTGGGCTCTGGGGAGCGCCCTTTGGTCTTTTCGCTCTCATTCTCCAGAGAGAACGGAGCTGCCCAGCTGCCCAGGCTGGCTGAACCTTTGATTCACTGTAGGGAGACTCATTATGTTATGAACTTCTCTCCCTTTATGAATGAAAAACATTTGTCTGCTACAGGGATAGCGCCTTAATGATTCACTGCTTCAAGTTCACAGCCACCTGTGAAATCTTCAATTTATCACAGTGGCATCAAGGGGCATCTGCTCCATGCCAGCTACCTGCTTCTTCCCACCCTTTATATGCCAGGCCCTGGGCTGTCACACCTAGAGGCTGTGGATAAGTGTATAGTTGCTGAAGTTCAAATCCTGACCTCCGCCCCTTCCTGTGTGTGATTTTGGGCGACTTACTTTTTTTTGGCATGGGCAGGCTCCAGGAATCGAACTCGGGTCTTCAGCATAGCAGGCGAGAATTCTGCCACTGAGCCACTGGTGCACCGCCCCTTACTTAACTTTTTTTTTTTCCCTTTTTTTCGACCGGGAATCAAACCCAGGTCCAGGTCTCTGGCATGGCAGGCGAGAACCCTGCCTGCTAAGCCACCAAGGTCCGCCCCTTACTTAACTTTTTTAGCCTTAGTTTTCTCATCTGTAATGGGGCGAAAAAACATTTCATAAAGCATTTAGAGTGATGCAAGCCACATAGCAAGAATTCCATAAAGATTAGGCACTATCATAGGAATTGCAAAGACAGACAGTGTCCCTGCCTTTGGGAGCTACCAGTTTATTGGGAAAAGACAGACATCGGATACCTAATTACAGATAGACGAGTACTGAAAGGGTGGCGCTCAGTGACCCTTTCTGAGGAGGCAGGATTTATTATTCACTTATCAGGTGAAGAAACTAAAGCTCAGGAAAATTAAATATCCTTCTCTAGGTACATCCTTGCTAAGTGGTGGAGCCAAGATGCAAGACGTGATATGTCTCACTACAAGCCCTTGCATTCAGGGCTGCACCGTGATTTTCTTAGGCCCGAGGCACTTTTGCCTTCATGGGCCCTGTCCCACACACAAAAAATTAAATTAAAAATTAAAAGTTACATTTCACAACTGCATTGCTATAAAGATAAGTATATTCCAGGCTGATTATATTCATTTTTTTTCCTGCTGATTTTAAAATAAATCACTTTTAGGGGCATGGGAAAGTCTCATAGGCTGTTGGTACTGCGCCCACTGGCCCTAATAGATAAGTCTCCCCTATTTATTGCAGGAGGCTGAGGATGATACAATCCTTGTCGTCAAGGAGCTTCCAATCCAGCAGGAGAGAAATGAAAACAAAACGACCCTAAGTCTAGAAGTATTGAACGCTTGCTTAGATCACTTAATTCTCTCAATGATGTAAGAATTAATATTATTTCTACTTGACAGACGAGGGAACTGAGGACCCAAGAAAAGCCATATCCACAGTGGTGAATTGTCAGGGGCAGGATTCAGACCCAGGTCCGCCTTTCCCACGTGCCTGGCTTTTTCACTCCCTGCCTCCCAACTGCAGTGCAGACAGCAGAATGCAATCCACGCTACAGTGGAGGTCTGGACAGAAGGATGTGACTTAAGAATCAGTTCTCGCTGGGCAAGGAGAACCCTTGGGTGCGCTCAGGTCCGGGGGAGACGCTCAGCCTTCCACCATTGTCCCTCTGTGCAGTGCCCAGGTGGCCCCACCTTCTGGAAAGTCCCCTTCCCTTCTCTCTCTCTCACTCCCTCCTCTCCACCATTTATCCCGGCTTGGCTGGGCTTGGGCCTGACCGAGAGTTTAGGAAGCACCAGCTGAGCCATGTGTGTGACAGGCATATAAGGGAACAGGGACACACACGCTGGTGGCGTCTCCTGGGTGTGGCTGATATTATGGATTAAACTGAACCTACCCTGCCACCCCCCCGCCCCAAAAAGATATGTTGAAGCCCTGGACTCCCAGTACCTTATTTGGCAGTAGGGTTGTTACAAATGGAATTCATCAAGTTAAAACGAGGCCATATGAGAGTTGGGTGGGCCCTGAATCCAGTATGACTGGTGTCCTTAAAGAAGAGGAAATTTGGACACAGACAGACAGACAGATGGCAAATGCCATGTGACCTACTGAGGCAGAAAACACCGCGGATTGCCGCACGCCACCGCCAAGCCAAGAGAGAGGCATGGGACAGATTCTTCCTTGCAGACTTGAGAGGGATCTGTGCCTTGATTTTGGACTTCAAGCCACCAGACAGTCCATTCCTATCATCTTAAGCCTCCCAGCTTGTGATACTTTGCTACGGCAGCCCTAGCAGACTAGGCTAGATGGGATAGGAAAAGATGAGAAGGCTGCCAATAGTGCCACCCAAATAGAAGAAAATGATCCCAACCGCCTATAATTCTAGTTTCCAAAGCACTTCCTTTAATGCATTTTGTTGGTTTTTATCATAACCCTCGTGACATTGGTAAGGCAGGTGTGCTGGTTTGAATTTGTGGACCCAAGAAAACCCATGTCCTTTAATCCACATTCAGTATTGCTGGGTGGGAGTTTTTAAATTATCCATGGAGATGTGACCCACCCAATTGTGGGTGGTAACTTTTTCCATGGAGATGTGTCTCCACTCATTCAAGGTGGGGTTGCTTACTGGAGCCCTTTAAGAGGGAACCACTTTGGAAAGAGCTGTAGAGTCCGCACAGCCAGAGACCTTTAGAGATGAAGGAAAACGCCCCAGAGGAACTTCACGAAGTGAGTGAGAAGTCGGGAGAGAAAGCTAGCAGACACCACCATGTTCGCCATGTGCCTTTCCAGTTGAGAGAGGAACCCTGAACTTCATCGGCCTTCTTGAACCAAGGTATCTTTCCCCGGATGCCTTAGATTGGACATTTCTATAGCCTTGCTTTAGTTGGGACATTTTCACGGCCTTCGAACTGTGGACTTGCAACTTAATAAATTCCCCCTTTAAAAGCCCATTCTGTTTCTGGTATATTGCATTCCAGCAGCTAGAAAACTAGAGTAACAGGTAATATTAGAGATAATTACTTAAAATCCTACTCAGCCTCCCCTTGGCCTTCCCTAGTGTGGCGTTCAAGGCTTTTGCCCTAACACCTTCTCACTCTGCCTCCTCCCACCCTACGTCCCAGCAGACAGAGCAGCCAATGCACCCAGCAAAACACTTTTCCTTGGCCCTAGCCCAGAATGCCCAGGATTATATGACTCAACCAAGGGCACAAAATCAGGAAGCGATAGATTTGAGATTCAAAACCAGATTCGTCTCACCACAAATCACATGCCGAAGAGCTTCCCTTAGGGGATCAGTGGTGTCCCACCTGTTCGTGGAAATAAGCAAGTGTTACTTAGAAATCCAGATGGTGTAATGGCTAAACCCCCATCACCTGGTGAGCACCTGTGTCTCATTTAAGACTCAATTCAGGCATCGCTGCACTTTCAGCGGTTTTATCAGTTTGAAGCCTGTTTAACGACGAGCAAGGGGATCCGAGAGTCACGATGCTGGTATTTTTATTTGTAGTAGGTAGTCACAACTGAAGAAAAAGAAATGGTTTGGAGGCTTTGTGTCTGGGGAGACCAGGCAGCCCGTGGCTGAAACCTGATTCCCTCCCACCGTTAGGGAGGCTTCTGGGGTGAAAGGATGCTACACTGCTGTAGAGCCAGGAAATGGGGGCTGCTCAAACCCTGCCATTCATTCACACCTTCAGTGTGACTCATGTTGGTGCAATTCAACGGACTCTGGGCACCTGCTCACAGATGTGAGCAGAGTGGAGTACCTCCTGGCTGGAAAGCTCCACAGCCCGCCTCCTCGAGACTGCAGGACAAGAGACCAGCAAAGTGGCCAGGGCACTTCGGACACGGCTCCAGCCCACCCACCCTTCCCTGGAGCAGGTGCAGTGGGGGCTGGGTGCTCCCTGCCCTCGAGGGACTCACAGGCGGGCAAGTGAGACACTAGGCAAAAGCATGCCATATACATGTGTATCTCTGTTGTTGTTGTAGAGTTTTTAATAAGTGGACCACAAATTTATATACACTGATGTCAGTTTCATGAACCAAAACATATATAAATGTATACCTATACGTGTATCTAAATCTACATCTTTCCAGAAGAATATTCATTAAAATACTAATGAACCACACTTTTCTCTGGATAGTAGTGTTACAATTGATTGATTTACATGTGTCTGTATTTTCCAGATTTTCTACAATTGTCATGAATTAGTTGCATAATCTGAAAAACATGTCCAAAACCCATTCTTTTTTGGATGGCCGGGATTCCAAGTCTAGGGGATTCTCCTTCAGTGGTACAGGAGGCCCTGTCTTGCCTTTTCGGGGGGCGTCCCTCCAGCTCTCATTCTTTGAGGGGGAATCTGGGAAGACCCTCAAATAGGCTTCTGCCTTCTCTGACCAAGGTCTTTGCTGCCATCTAGTGGCCATATGGTTCCTCAGCAAGTCCAACGTCTTAACCCTTTCCCGTCACAGGCGGCTTCTTCTCCTTTAATGCCCCATTTCTAGAACTGTTTTATTGTTATTATTATTATTATTATTATTCTAAGACTGAGCAGCCATTTAAACTCAATGAAGTTTGCTCCAATGTAAGACTCTTTCAAGCTCTTGTGGAAATGTCACTCTTGTGAAAATCAAAGCCTCTTGGCCCAAATTTCACAGCCAGAGGCTTTGGGTTACCTGACTGAAAGGGATTTGGTTTGGGTCAGGGCGTTCCTGCAAGTGCCCCCAGCGCTCCTGGTGAAACACAAAAGGATGCCGTTTGCTTCTCACGGAGCGGGAACGGGGGCGATTGCTGCTCCATCCTCACGCAGAAGCACCCCGGGAAACAACTGGGGCCGGGCGGCCACCTCGGTCACCTTGAGCCCGCGGGTTAGGGCAGCGCGTCCTCTCTTTCACGTGCAGCGCGGGAGCAGGAACCGCGCCTGCCTGCGCTCATCGAATGCTCACCTTGGACGCCTTACTTGACATCTCTGTGCCTCAGTTTCCTCATCTGCCAGATTGGGAGGAAAATAGTGCCTATTCGTAGGGCTGTAAGGATGGCGTTAATACACGAGAATGACTGGAAAAGTACCTGGAATAAATTATTATTGTGATTTACCAATTACCCTCTTTATGACATAAGAGTGAGGTATATTAACAGTGAGGTGTCATTCTAAGAATGCATGTTGTTAAGAGTAGGAGACTTACCATTTGATGAGCCTTTTTATATTAGGAACTATTCCAGGAGCTATTTAGTTAGTACTTTTCAGGTTTGGGTGCTCATCTTCATTTTACAAGTGAGGAAATTAAGATTCAATTTACCAGTCAGGGTTCCCCAGGGAAACAGGATACATATAATTTAGTTTAAGTAATGGCCAACTCAATTATGGGGTTGGCAAGTCTGAAATTTGCAGGGCAGCCCAGCTGTCAGGAAATTTCAGGAAGAGTTGATGATGTTTCAGTCTTGAGTCTGAAATTTGAAGGGCTGGAAGGCTGGCTGGAAACTCAGGAGTTGATGGGGTAGTCTTGAGGCAAAATTTCTTCTTCTCCAGGAAACCTGTTTTTCTGCTCGTAAGACCTTCGACTGATTAGATGAGGCCCACCCAGATTATGGAGGGTAATCTTTTTTTGAAGTCAACTGACTCTAAATGCTAATCACAGCTACGAAATACCTTCCCAGTAACATCTAGGATAGTGTTTGACCAAACAACTGGACACCACCGTCCAGCCAAGTTGACACATGAGGTTAACCATCACATTCAGAGAGGTTCAGTAACCGGCCCAAGAGCACACAGCTAAGCAGTGTTGGAGCCAGAGTTTAATCTAATTGGTGTGGTGCCAGAGCCTCTGTTCTTTCCCCCTCTAGTTGGGTTAGATTGTTTTTACTAGTATTTTCTCCTATAATACTTTATCCTCCCCCCATCCCAGGCCTATTTGGTTATGAGTTAATGTACTGCTAGCTGCTGTAACAGATAAACTCTATATTACCATCGCGTTACACAATAGGTATGCAATAACCTTTGTGAGGGCATTTCCATTTGGTGGCAAGCTCCTTCCCTCTTGTGGTTCTGCCCCACTCTGGGGTGCTAGAATCCTCTGCGTTTAGCTGGTGAGTGAGGAAAAGACACAGAGGCTTGACAGGCCAGGCCTGGAAATAGCACTTATCAAATCCATCCACATACCACTGGCTTAAAGCTCAGTCACATGGTCATAGCTAACTGCCCGGGAATACAGGAAACCTACTCCAGCTCTCTATCCGGGAGGCAGAGGGAACAGGATTCGCGAGCCAGCTGTCAGCCATACCTGCTTTATGTCTTACACAGCCTTGAGGTCTCGGTTTAAATTTCTGTTCCTCCAGGAAGAAATCTTGACCCCGCGCACCTGAATTGGGCCCTGCTCCTCTCAGCCACCTTCTCTGTGCACAGAACGGTGCCTTTTGACTCATCTGCCCCCCACCTAGAGCTCCATCGCGCAGGGCTGGGCAGGATGGGTTCTGTTGGAACTCCCAGCCCTCATGCCGGGTCTGGCACACAGTAGGTGCTCACTAATCGCTAAAACTGTTCAATGAAGGATGCCTGGGGCACGCGGCAGAGAAAGTGGTTGGGAGTGGTCTCTCCGCTCCCCCCACCAACCGTTGAGCGGTTTCAGGACCCTGGGACTGCCTCGGCCCGGGCAGCTGGGAGCCCTCTGAGGTTGAGGTTGGGGGCCTCGGTTCTCCAAGAGTGGAACTGAGACACCGTGTGCGGTCCCAGGTCGTCTGGGCCTCCACACCTGGGCCCCTGAAACCGACCCGGATGGATGTCTTCTCCCCGAAGTCTGTTCCCGCGGGTGTGCCCACCACAGGCCCAGCTTCGAGTTTAGGAACCAACGGCAACGCTAACCTGATAAATGGCATCTGCTTGTTTATGATTTATATCCTGTCCGGGGCCCCCCAAATACTTTGTGGTAACTTACAAAATGAGCCCCAATAAGAGAAAAAAAGTTGAATAAAAGAGAAAATCAAGTCAAGGTTTTTGATATTCAATCACTGGCAATCTGACAGCTCCTGGGAGAATAAAATAAGTGTTTTTCCTGCGCAAGTGAAATTTGTATTTTGGGACAATTTAACAATTTAAAGAGATCGATTTAAACCAAGCAATTAATTAATGAAATTTAAAACAATTTAAATTGTTAAATTGCCTTAAATTTCATTAATTAATTGCTTGGTTTAAATCGATTTTAGTTAAATTGTTTTAAATTTCATTAATTAATTGCTTGGTTTAAATCGATCTCTTTTAGTCTTCCTTTTCCCCACTTACTACCTCCGTGTGGCTGGTATTCATGGGTTTTGGCCTGTAATTAAGATTAAGATTGGGTGGGGGCTGGGATCAGCTCCGGGCCTCTCTTTTTGGGGTTCCAAGACCCTCTTTGGACCCAACCTCTCTGTGCTCATCTGCTGCTTTTCTTCCCTGGCTGCAAATTCCCTCCCACAACCTGATATAAAGACGAAAGTGTATCCAGGAACAAAAAGATGTCCCTCCCCCACCCTACTCCCATAGCTGCAATTGTCCTTCTCTGAAAAACCCAATTTAACAAGAAGGAAGGGAAACTGGCCCACGATGGTGATGGGCAAGAGTCTAGTCTGGCCCCTCCTGGGTGGCAGCCTGGGCACGCCCTCAAAGGTGCAAGAGCCCCCACCGTCTGTCTCTGAAGTATGGCAACTGTACCCAGATACCCTGGGTTGGTGTACAGGTCCCACCGCTCATAATACCCTGGAGGGACAGCACGTTAAGTCAGGAATAGCTCACCAGGGGCGAGTGTTTCAGGCTACTGCTTTCGGGACCAACTGGTGGGCGGAGGTGCCCTGGGCCCAGGGGAGGGTGGGGAAAGGGGGGAGGTTCTTTGTGGAGAGGAGGCAGAGTTGGTCCCACAATGCCCCAGGGAAACCGAGTATCTGGGGGAGGACCACAGGCTTGCCGCTACCTTCTCCCTTCACCATGGCATGTAGTTTGCAGGCACCCTCCATAGCACCTTTTAGGTTGAGGGAACTAGGAGCCTACACTCCTTGTTCCTGGAGTGCAGGAGGACAGGAGAAAGCTGGGAGGCAGCGCTGAAGCAAGCCCGGGTCTGTGCAGCCGATGCAGCCTGTGCATCCAGGGGAGGAAGGAGGAGGGGGATTCCAGGCCCAGGAACACTGGGGCTTCAGAGAGATTTGTATTCCAGAAGCTTCCCTGGTCCGCACAGGCCAATTTTGTGCTGATTCTTTAAAAGGAATACAAAAAATTCTAGCCTCCCAAGGAGCAAGTTTTCAGTGAGTTGAGAAAGGAACCAAAGCCAATCGTAACTGGAGAAGGGGTTTCCCCCAAACTCTCCCTCTGTACACTCAGCAATTAACAAAGATGCTGAGAAAGTGCTGAGAGCTTGGCCCCAGAGGGAAGATGGTGCAGGTGTGGGGAAGGGGCCAGCTGGGGAGGGCACGTTTCTTCTCAGGCATTTATCAGCAGGCTGACAAGTCCACGGCCCCCTGCTCTCCAAAGCCCACCACCCCCCCCCAGCTTTGTCACACCCTGGGCTGCAAAAACCTGTTTGAAATCAACTTCTATATCCTATAGTGCAGGGCATCCCACATGAAAACAACAGAGATGTTTACCAGCATGGGGAAAACCCCCCATAATCCTATCACACCATCAAATCAACTGATTTTATTCCTGTGGGCTTCCTTCCCTCAATCTTTATAGTTTAATCAGAACTCGACTATACCCACAGTATTTGCTTTTCTTTTCTTTCTTACTGTTGCGTGATGCTGGGCAAGTCTCAGTTTCCCCATCTGTAAAACGAGATCCCTTTAGCCCACACCCTACCAAGTGGCATGAGCCTCCAATGAGATGGTGATGACATGACCTGGCACTTAGTAGGCACTCATTTTAGTTTCCTAGGCTGCTTAAGTAAATATCATGAAAAGGTTTGGCTTAAACAATGGGAATTTATTAGCCTGGAGTTTAGACAGGAAAATGCCCAAATCAGGGCATCATCAAGGCGACGCTGTCTTCCTGGAGACCGTGGTGCCCAGTGGCCTTGGCTTCTCTGGTCACATCGTCATGCGCATGGCAGCCTCTCCGGCCTCTTCCTTCTCCTGCAGGTTTCCTTGAATTCAGCTTCTGGCCGCTCCCTCTGTGGCCCTTCCCCTCTTCTCTGTCTGAATTTAATTATCTCCTAAAAGACTCCAGTAATAGGATTAAAACCCATCCTAATTGAGGCATCCCACACCTTAACTGAAGGAACGGACTAGAGTCAAGAATGTTTTTCTGGGCTACATACAACTTCAAACCACCACACTGCACACAAATGTTAGCTGGGATTATTATTTCTAGAAGCATTTCTCTGGGTTTCATTCTAAGTTCTTCTGTGCTGAATATTTCAACTCTGTAGAGATATTGTGATAAAAAAATTAGAACTGTTAATTTTGTTTGCCATCTGGTCACAGTGAAATATTTTATATAGTTGCCCTTTAAAGACTCACATCAGCAGGAGCACATGTGGTCCATTTTTCTGTAGCTTGAGGACCCAGTCCCTTCACATTCTCATTTCGACCCAAGAGTACGCTGCTGGGGTGCAGTGCCCTTGTTATAGCCGAAGCTTTCTCCAGCCAGCACGGACGGCAGCAGAACATGCCGATGTCAGCTTTCTCCAAATAGGGGTCCCATCTCATCTCCCAATTTCTGTGACGCTCTAGGAATTAAAACCAGAGGGTCCTGGGGAATCTCAGCTCAATGGCCCACTCACCGTGTACCCTTGGAGAAGTGATCCTTAGACAAAGTGCTTGGCCCTTTCTCTACCACACTGCAGAGAAGGACAGTGTTAGAAAATTAATTAGGGCATCTCTGCATTGTTGAATGAGGCTGTGTTGGGACATTTTCTGTTTGAAAGTGTGGTTTTGGTGAGCCCGAGTCTCCCATGATTGATGGCTTAATACAAGTGTTTGGCTGCCATTTCTGGTCTACCTAAGGGTTATTGGGACAATAGGTATGTCTGGGAAGCAAGCAGGAAAAAGACAGCTGTATAGAAATTAGAATTTCAGACTCATGAACATCTAGACAAGGTCCTCAATTCGCTCATCAGTGAAGTGAAGTCTGTGAAAATGGCCAGTGGTGGAGTCCAGTTAGCCTTGGCTCTAGGGAAGGCCCTGGTGAGGTCATTGGACCTTTGCGCCAAGGCGGGCACATGATGGAACTGCTCTCTGCCCCTCACGTTCTAGGTCCACCATTCACCAAGGGCACCACACTCAGAAATTTACAGCATCCACCAAACAACTCCATGATGGATATATACTGGTGATATCCTCATTTTCCAGGTGGGAAAACAAAGATGCAGACAGATTGACTACATTTGTCCAAAGTCAAACAGCTAGTAAGTGGTGAAGCTGTGATTCTATTCAGTCTCTCTGACACTAGATATCAGCCTACACCACTCTTTTTTTGCTTATAGGAAAACTTTCCTGATTTCATTGAACACAATTTCACATTAGGTCTGTGCATAGATGGACATAATGTTTGGTTCAAATCTCTACGTAAAAGTGTTTCATTTCATACTGTTCTTCCAAGTAGAGTTTCAAGGCCCATTCAAATACTGACACCTGACATTTGACATCTTGAGATTTTATCTACAGGCACAGAAAGTAGAGGCGCCATCAGCATACGAAGGCCCAATGGTGTGAGGTGGCTGTAGGAGGTGCTGTGTTATAGTCACTGCCTAGAAATCCTGAGGGACTTAATGATTGGTTTATTTTCTTTGTCTCAAATTTCATTTCATTTCTTCCTCTCCTCCCCCCTCCCCCCTCTCCCCTTCTCTTTCCTTTTCTTTTCCTTCTCCTTCCTCCTTTTTTCTTTTTCTCCATCTTTCATTCCTACTCCTTCTCCTCTTCCTCCTTCAACGCATCAAGATATTTGAAAGTACTCAGGATTCTGCTCATTTATCATCATACATTAAAGTAATAAAAGTCCGTAGATCTTCAGTCCCACCCCAATACAGATGGTTACATGGTACCTCGATAGGATTTATTTTATCATGATCATTTTAAGTTGGGCAATCATCCTCATACCAGCAAGAGAGGCTGCAGGCTTCAATTTCCCAGAGTTGTAGAACTTTGTTCCTACAATGCCAGTCAAGAGCTCCAGATGTAGCTGGGAGAACAGATATCACTTGGACCATCACATGCTGATAAGCTCCCAGGTATGTGAAACCACTGAAGATGGGAGCCTTTCTACTTTTGCAAAGTCCATGATACTGCCGGAAGTAACCAGATAATCCACTCTAGATCATTCTGCCAATGAGGTCACGAGAAGAAGATACTGCAGTGTACAGGCAAGTCGTGTCCTCAGAAGCCAGGCTCTTCACCAGTCCACAAGAGTGCATTTTTCACCTTGAAACAATGCACAATAAGACAACCAGAAAAGGAATCATGTAGCACAGACTTTACCTTCAAGGAAGCTCCAAGAAACCGGAAGTTGAAAAAAATAGATTCTTCAAATTTTAAGGATCTTTGAAGGCTTCCCAACAGCAATGAGTCATCTTCAGCCTGTAGATGAGGCAACTGAGGCTGGAGGACTGGGATCCTCTGGGCCACACAGCTGGCTACCGGCAGAGTCAAGACCAGGTCTTTGGTGACAGACTCTTAGTTGCTGGCTCACCCCACCACAGCACACCATCGCCCTTTCTATGCCAAAGCATGTGTGGTCGAGAAAGGTCTCACGGAGAAGCAATGGGATCTAGGCTTGAGGGATGGATGGGGTGGCTATTGGGGGCAGGGAGGGGGCAGACTTCCTAATGCCACTTTAGGCTCCTTTGTAGCTTTTCCAATTGAACTATTACCTCTTCGCAGAAGACCTTTGGCCCCTCTGCCTCTTACCCTGTTTCAGGGCTCCTGGCATGGTGCTGGCACAACAGGACAGTTGGGAAAATGGATGAGATTCATTCTTCCACATCCTCTCCAGAGAGCTGACTCCTTGATTTTGAATCATTTGCTTAGGTTTCCTTTCTGCCTTCCTTCTTCATGGCCTACAGATGACGCTTTTTAGAGGGTGTGTCCGGCCCACAATCCCCCATCTCTGAGAACTCTGCAGCAGCCCCAAAGGAAGGGGCCTTGGTAGCCATGTTTGTAAGACCAGATCCCTCACCTCCCACTGTCCCCGTGTGGCTGAGAGGCTCAGGGGTGGAGCCCTGACCCAAACTGGACCCATTTGAGTCTCACTCCTAGGAATTTGGAATTGCTACTTGGAGGGGGCTTCTCAGGCTCCGCTGATGGTTTGAACTGAGGTGATGTTCACTCAGGAAATGAGCAGCCTCCTTTCTCAGAGACATGGAGGGGGCTTGTGTGCACAGTAAGGGGGAGATGGAGCAGATGCCAAAGGGCAGCAGCGACAAGGAACCCCGAGACCCCAGAGAGAAACCCTACGAAACCAGCTGCTGCTATTCCAGCTTTTGTGCCTGAGGGGGCCCCTGCCCAGATGAGGCCATCACCTCGTTCGAAGGCCCCTCCTCCAGTCCCACAAGAAGGACAGTCTGTTGCCTGGAACCCTTATCATACTCTGATGTTATCGGGTTTCTGCAGAAGGAGCTCACTCAGCCAAGTGTTTGACAGAGCTACCAGGGGAAGTCCTTGGTTAAGCTTTGTGCTGGAGGAACCACAGTCCGGAAGGTGGGGGATGTTGTTGAAAGGAACTTTCTTCTCTTTCTTGGAGACCCTTGGCCTGGTGGGGTCGCAGTTTGACCAAAGCTTCAAAAGAAATGGGACTCTGGGGAAGATATTAGTTTTTTTATGCAAAAACTTTTTGCTAGAAGTCTTCATAGCACTGAAGACTGAATTGGAGAGAAGAGACCCCAGGGGTCACTTCAGCCCCAGGAATTGTGCTAGGTTCTGGGTTACAGACACCAAATAAGATAGCCTTGCTTTACCGTTAGTAAGTGAGAAGGACAGGTGAATATGATTTTGCTGCAATGCACTGTAAATGCTGTGACAGAGAAATGTGCAAGCAATGAGGGGCTCCCAGGAAGGGGAACCTAATCCAACCTGGGGGTGTCAGAAAATGTTTCCCAGAAGGGATGACAACTGAACAAAACTTAAAGGACGAGTAGGAGTTGGACAGGCCAGATGGGGTAGGGGCAATCCAGAGGAAATAGCAAGAATAGAAGGGCAGAGTTGAGAAAGAGCCTGGTGGATTCCGAGAAACACCAGTGGCCGAGGTCCCTGGAGTGTGAAGTTTGCAGTCAAGAAAGAAGAGTGGCCTCATCAGGAAGTTGGAACTTGTTCCTACAGAGCTGTGAGCTCCAAACTTCTTTGACTGTGCACTCCATCTATTAAATTTTTTTGACTGTGCAAAAAAAAAAATCTTTGAATATGTCTATACACATTTATATTATATACAGTCTATGTATAATTCTTTACAAAGCAGTATATAAATATTTATTTGCAAAATAGATATGTGCTCTTACACTAATATGCTAGACATTGTCATAGATTTATATTCTCCTTGCCTTGTTTTGGATAAAAATAAATATACAAAGGAACTCTAAGATAGTCTCCAACCCCACAGCACCTACTGGAGAACTCTGTAGAGACGAGGAGGAGTCCCTGGAGAGTGTGGGGCACGATGTCCTTCCTCAGAGTCAGCCAGATGTGCAAATGTGGCTTGGACTGTCCCAGCCACAGCTGACAACCTCTCTGCTGGGTGATTCAGACCCAGAAACCTCAGTAGCAGGCTCTGTGTTGCCTCAACCGGGACTTCTAGAAGCCCCTATGCCTGGTGATTCCCACTCTGAATTCCTGGATATGCCTGCAAACATGACAGCACCCTTTTTTTTTCTAAGTTAACTGGAACATGGGCCTTATGATTTGAGGGTTTTCAACAGAAAAATGTAGAATTCACCTAGGTTGCTATCTTCCTGTCACTTTTTTTCGGGTAAAGTGAGCTGAACTCTATCTGGATCACTGCTTGTCCTAGACACGGAACACAGCAGGAAATGGTCAAACTTGGTCTGGGACCGGGACAACTGGACCAGTGAATGGCTGAGGCATCCCACTGTTCAGAGGGAACTAAATTTCTCCAGTCATGTCAGGGGAGCTTCCTGGGGCTTTGACTCTCAATTGATGTCGATAGAGACTCGTGTCTACTGCCATTTTCTTTGCCTCTGGCCTGAGAGGAGGGACTTTTTGAGGCTCTGGGGCCCTGACTTGTCCTTGGGGTTGAGCTCCTCACAGAGAAAATGCATAATGAGGACTTAGCAATGGTGTCTCCTTGGGGTTCTTCAGAGGAATCTAGGAACAACAGTGACAACTAAGCAGTAACGATGCAGCTGACATTTATACAGTAGTTACCCAAGCACTGTGCTAAGCTCTTTATGGTTATCTCATGTAACTCTCAACAAACCCATGAGGGAATACTCTTATTATTCCCACCGTACAGATGAGGGAATGGGCTTGGAAAGGTTTACTAAACTGTCAAGAGTCACATAATAAGTGTAGAAGTGGTGTAGTTGGGTTTCTCATCTCCCAGGCTCCAGAAGTTCCATAGTGGGAAACAAAGGATTGGGCTTTGAAAACTCATCTTCCAGGTCTTTGAAAGTTGGCATTCTTTTTGATTTCGCTAACCAAGCCAAGACTAAACCAAAGTCAGAGAACAAGAACACCGAAGATGGCCCTGTGATATCCACTCAAAACTGCAGGGCACCTTCAAAGCCTGGTCCTTCTATGCTTTCTTGGCAGTACTTGTCAGGCCAGGAATGAGGTGGGAGAAGTCAGTTACGACTGGTTTATTTTATCTGTCAAAAGATAGTAAAAGGAGAAACTTCCAGTTCTTCTTAAATTGGAGGTTTTTTGTTGTTGAAGCTACTGTTTTTAGCTAGTATAAAAATAGTTCATATAAATGGTAATGACATTTCAAACTGTTATAAAGAGGATAAAGAAAAAAGTAAAAGACTTCTGCAGCTCCAGGCCTACCCCTAGACCCACTCCATAGAGGCAAATATTTTTAATCATGTCTGGGTTTTGCTCTTCTGGTGATTATATTCAGAATTCTCAAATATGTCTACATTTCTCTTCTCAATTTATCTACTTTAGATATTACTTAAAGATTACCCCTCAGCTTTGAAGATTGAGGAATTTACTTCTCCCCAGTTTTCGTCTTTTAATATATGTTACTTATATTCTTGTTTATTGGTAAACTTTTACATTTTAAACAATACTCTTAAATCTCTAATTATCGGCCTGTTATGTTTTATGACATTTCTTGATCACACAACGTAAGTTGAGGAAACTAAACACAGGTATCCTTCCCTCTACTTTGTAGTGGATGCTGTGGTGTGCTGCCCAAATCCCCTTCAGAACTGACATCCTCATTCCACCAACAGCCAGGAGTGTGGGCAGCTAACAGCTCTCAACAGAGTCTCTCTAGAAATTGCCCTTGGCTGAAGGGAGCTACCCTAAGATTATGCCACTTGCGGGGGCAACCCATATCCAACGACTGGTCTATATGGAGCTTTGCGTTGTAAAGGCCCTACCAGCCCATTGCCTCAATGGGGCAACTCTGAAGGGCCATATCTAGCTTGTGACTATGTCCTTGACATTGGTCACTGCAGCCCAACTTCTCCTCTCCTTCAGGGGTGCTTCTTCACCCCTCATAGGTAGTGTTTCTGAGAACACTCCCTGATAAGCCTGCTGGATCCAAGTCCTAAAATCTCAGAGTCTGTTTTCTGGGGAACTTGACTTAATATATGCTTCTCCATATTTTCTATTTCTATTCTCGACTTTGGTCAGCTAGACAATCATTTTTACTGTGCACTAATTTAAATATACATGTAATAAAAGAAAATAAATAAAATAGAATAATAATATAATAAATAAAAGAAAATAAATAAAATAATAAAAATAAAATAAATTAACAAAAGAAAATAATAAAATCAATGTTCGTGAAAAAAAAAAATCAATGTTCATGGTCCCAGCACCCATCTTTATCCTTAATATTATCCCATATTTGATTCTACCATTACTTTGATATTGTTTTTGTAATATTGCTATCTTCACACTCTATTTAGTCTTTTAAACATTATTGATATGTTGTCTCTAAAAGCAGCAGACAGAAATTGCAATACTTTTATTTTGTAAATATTCTTCACTGAAGAACTAAATGGTGAGGTTTTACTTGTAGAGAAGGAAATACAAATTAAATCTGAGACTCCCAAAACGGACCGTCCCAAGACGGTCCCAAAAAAAATGGTTTTTTTTTTTCCTTACAGTCTACATTCTAATGATTGATTAAAATTTTATCTCATTGTGGTTTGCTTAAAATTAGGTCTTAACTTTCTATACAATTTTTTGTTTTACTGGAGTTTTAAGTTGTCTTTATTTTACCTTGGTAACACTAGAAAATATGCCTTTTCTACTAAGAACATCTAGCTTTTAAAACCTTTTTAATTTAGAAAGATTTTCAAACCTATAAAAATGTTGAAAAAATAGATCAATGTGGTGATCTGGAGCCAGATAATCCAGAAACACATGTAGACATGAGCTCTTATAAATGGGACCTTTTGATGAGATTTCTTTGGTTAAGCTATGGCCCAGCTGAGTCAGAAAAGGTCTTAACACTGTTACTGAAGGCCTTATAGGGAAGGTCACAGAGAGAGTGAAATGCAGAGAGAGCAGCCAGAAGCCAGAAGTCAGCAGGACCAGGAAGAGAAAAGAGAAGGGAAGAGAAGCCAGGAGAGGCAGTCATGTGCACCGTCATGTGACAGAAAAGTCAAAGGCCAAGTATCGCCAGCAGCCAGCCCTAGAACACCACAAATGTTTTAAGATACTAGAACCATAAGCAATATAAGACAGTGATCTCTGAGAGAAGGGATAGGAATGAGGTTAAGGCTTCAGAAACTCTGGTTTTCTGCCTGGAGGCAATTTTTCGATTATAGAGCAAAGAAGAAAAATCCAAGCAGTAGATAGTCCCTAGAGGAATTAAGAAGACAAAGATTGCATATGGAGAGGTTGAGAAAGATGGAATTTGTGGGGAGAGTCCTATGCAGAGAAAGAGATCCAGAAAGTTACATGGCAGTTATCTTGAGCCTTTGGATGAACATTCATCTGTGTATTCATAGATTCAAACTGCACAAGACCAGATAGAGAACAATTGCCAGAGAATTATAGTGTGAACAATTCCCACAACCCTCAGAGGGCTGGGGTAAATTCAAATTCTGTTCAGCCAGAGGAAGGGGACCTGTTGAACACCTGGGGTATTCAGTAGGGATCCTAGAAAGCTCACCTCTTAGTGGTAGGGCTAAACTGGCCTAGAGTAAAGGCTATTCTAGATCCATAAAAATTAAAAACAAACCTAGAAAGGCTCAACTTCTAGGCTTAACATGTAACTTAATTTCTTGCCCTAATAAACTTCAAAAGGCTTTTAAGGAAGACAACAAAATCCTGACATTTAGCAACATGACATTCGCAATGTCCAGCATCAAATAACACTTTACCGGAATGTGAAGACGCAGGAACATAGGGCCCATAACCAGAGAAAATCATTCAATAGAAACAGACACACAAGTGACAGAGATGATACAGACACCAATATTATACACGTTACAAGTACACGGCGTGCAAACTCACTGCTCTCCTAGTCTCTACGTGGACATGACTCCCAGGGGTGTAAGCCTCCCTGGCATCGTGGACAGAAATTCTAGAATAAGCTGGGACTCAGCATCAAGGGATTGAGAAAACCTCGATTGAAAGGGGGACGAGGGAAATGGGACAAAATAAAGTGTCAGTGGCTGAAAGATTTTAAATAGAGTTGAGAGGTTATCCTGAAGGTTATTCTTACGTATTATATAGATAACCACTTTTTAGTTTAAGGCGTATTAGAGAGGCTAGAGGAAGGTGCCTGAAACGGTCAGCTGTGTTCCAATAGCCATGTTTCTTTAAGATGATTGTATAGCTTTCACAAAGTGACTGCATGATTGTGAAAACCTTGTTCTGATGCTCCTTTTATCTACAATATAGACAGATGAGTAAAAAATATGGATTAAAAACAAATAAATAATAGGGGGAACAATGTTAAAATAAATTGAGTAGAGGGAATACTAGTGGTCAATGAGAGGGAGGGGAAAGGGGTGTGGTATGTATAAGTTTTTTCTTTTTATTTCTTTTTCTGGAGTGATGTAAATGTTCTGAGTAATGATCATGGTGATGAATATACAACTATGTGATGATATTGTGAGCCATTGATTGCACACCAAATATGGAATGTTGATCGATTTTATTAATAAAAATTTTTAAATGTTATAAATACACTCAAGGATTTAAAAGAAGCATCAAAATAAGAGAAATGGAAGATTAAAAATGAACCAAATGTCAGAATAGGCAAATCTATAGTGATAGAAAGTAGATTAATGTTTACAAGGGCCAGGGGAAAAGGGGAGTGGGAACTGACTGCTAATGGGTATAAGGGTTATTTTTGGAATCATGAAAATGTTCTGGAATTAGATTGTGGTGATGGTTGTACAACTTCGTGAATTTACTAAAGCACACTGAATTTTACAGTTTAAAAGGTAAGAGTTTCATGGTATGTTAATTATAACTCAAAGAGAAAGAAATGAAATAAAAAATTCACTAGATGAGGTAAAAAGAGATTAGACACAAGGAAGGATCAGTAAATGTGAAGAAATAGTAATATAAACTATCCAAACAGAGAGAAAAGAGACTGAGAAGTAAAATTTCAGAAACTTGTGAGATGATATCAAGCTTCCAGACATATGTGTAATTTGAGTTCTAGAAGGAGAGGAGAGGTCAGGGCAGAAAAAATATTCAAGAAAATAATTGCCCCCAAATGTCAAGATTTGGTGGACGTTTTAAATCCACAGATCCAAGGAGCTTTAAACATAAAGAAAGCTACAGCAAGGCACATTATAATTAAACTTCTGAAAACCAGTAACAACAGAACATTCCTAATGCAGCAAGAGGAAACGAAACATAATAACATATAGGAGAACAAGGATCATAGACTTTTCACCACAAAAATTTATGCCAGTAAATAGTAAAGTGACATTTTTAAAAGTACTGAAAGACAAACCAAAACAAAATTTAAAAACAACCAAAAAAATGAAAGTAACTCCCAACCTAGAATTTTACATTCTGCAAGAATGTTTCAAAAGTGAAAGCAAAATTAATAGTTTTAGTACCAACAAAAGCAGAGAGAGTTACGACTAGTAGACAAGCCCTACAAGAAATGTTAAAGGAAGTTGTTCAGATGCAGTAAAAATGACAGCTGATGGAAACTTAGATCTACAGAAAATAATGAAGAGTGTTAGAAATGGTAAATGGGTGGGTAAATATTAAAGATTTTTTCTTATCGTTTAATTTCTTAAATAACTGTTTAAAGCAAAAATAATAACAATAAATTGTGGGGTTTATAAAAAACGTAGAAGTAATCTGTAAGACAACAACAGCGCAAAATGGAGGGGGATAGAAGAAGTCTGTTGTGAGTTTCTTACATTACATGTTAAGTAGTGTTCTAGTTTGCTAGCTGCTGGAATGCAATATACCAGAAATGGAATGGCTTTTTAAAAGGGGAATTTAATAAGTTGCTAGTTTACAGTTCTAAGGCTGAGAAAATGTCCCAATTAAAACAAGTCAATAGAAATGTCCAATCAAAGGCATCCAGGGAAAGGTACCTTGGTTCAAGAAGGGCAGTGAAGTTCAGGGTCTCTCTCTCAAGTGAGAAGGCACATGGTGAACACAGTCAGGGCTTCTCTCTCAGCTGGAAGGGCACATGGCGAACACGGCGTCACCTGCTAGCTTTCTCTCCTGGCTTCCTGTTTCATGAAGCTCCCCGGGAGGCGTTTTCCTTCTTCTTCTCCAAAGGTTGCTGGCTCGTGGACTCTCTGCACCTCATAGCTACATCGTTCTGCTTTCTCTGAATCTCTCATTCTCCAAAATGCTTCCTCTTTTATAGGACTTCAGAAACTAATCAAGACCCACTCAAATGGGTGGAGACATGTCATCCCCTAATCCAGTTTAACAACCATTCTTAACTAAATCACATCAACCAGGGAGATGATCTCATTACAGTTTCAAATATACAGTATCGAATAGGGATTATTCCACCTTTAAGAAATGAGATTTATATTAAAACATGGCTTTTCTTAGGGGGCATACTTCCTTTCAAACCAGCACAAGTAGTATAATGATAGGTCTATCTGTGATATTGTAAACCCTGGAAAAACCACTAAAAATAAAACAAACAGGTGTAGCTAATAAACCAATAGTGGAGATAAAATGAAATATTAATGAATTTCACTCCAAAAGAAGGCATAAAAGAGGAAAGAAGGAATAAAGAACAGATGGGATGAATAAAAAATAAATAGCAATACATAGAATGAACCCAACTATTTTGAAGATCACACTAAAATTTAAAGTCTAAGCACTGTGATTAAAAGCAGAGGCTGTCAAACTAGATACAAAAACAAGACCCAATATATACTGCCTATAAGAAGTGCACTTTAAATATAAAGATGCAGAAATATTCAAATCAAAAGGAGGAAAAAAAGAAATATCATGCAAACACTAAAGAAATGAGAGTTGGAGTGGCTGTAGTAATATCAGAAGTAGATTTTATGACAAGAAATATTAAAAATAAAAGAGCTATGTTTTCTAATGATGAGAAGGGTCAATTCATAATTCTACATTTGTTTGCCTATGTGCTAGTTTGAAACTGTTGTGTACCCCAGAAAAAGATGTTCTTTTCCTAATCCAGCCTTGTGGGACAGACCTATTATTTGGGTGGGATCTTTTTTATTAAGTTGTTTCCATGGAGATGTGACCCACTCAGTTGTGGGTGGAGCCTTTTGATTAGGTGGTTCCATGGACATTCAAGGTGGGTCTTAATCCACTTACTGGAGTCCGTTAAGACAAAAGCATTTTGGAAAAAGCTCAGAGCCGACACAGACAGAGACCTTTGGAAATGCAGAAAGAAAATGCCCCCAGGGAAGTTGTTTGAAACCAGAAGCCAAAGGACCAGGAGATACCAGTCACATGCCTTCTGATAAAGGTGTTCCAGATGCCATTGGCCTTTCTTTACCCAAGGTATCTTTCTCTGGATGCCTTAGTTTGGATATATTAATGGCCTTAGAACTCTAAGCTTGTAACTTAATAAATCCCCGGCACAAAAGCCAAACCATATGTGGTATATTGCCTTCTGGAAGCATTAACAAACTAAAACAGCCTAAACAACAGGGCTTCCAAACACCCAAAGCAAAAATTGATAGCTTTAAAAGAAAAAAAAATAGAAACAAAAACATAATTATAGTTGGAGACGGCAAATCTCTTCTCTTAGTAATTGACAATACAATTAGAAAGAAAAACAGTGAGGTTATGAAGGACCTGAAAAATGCTTTCAATCAACTTGACCTAATTGACATTTTTAAAACCCTACACTAAAAAAAGAACAGCAAAACACATATTCTTTTTGAGCACATGTGAAACATTCACTAAGATAGACCATTGCTGGATCAGAAAATGAAGTCTTAACAAATTTGGTATTGAAAACATGCAGAGTATGTTTTGTCACCATTTATGGAATTAAATTAGAAATCAAGGCAGAAAGAAATCTCAGAAATGTTGATTATTTGGAAAGTAAACTACATATTTCTAAATAACCCATAGGTCAAAGAAGAAATTATAAGTGATATTATAAAATGTTTTGAACTAAATACAAATTAAAACACAATATATCATAATTTATGGAATCCAGCTAAAGCAACGCTTAGGTGAAAATGCAATAATTTGCAAGGTTACCACAGAATATAAGAAAAGGAGAAAAGTCTAAAATCAATGGTCTGATTTTCTACCTTGAGAACTTAAAAAAGAAGGAAAAGAAAGAAAACCCAAAAAGTAGAAGAAAGGGAGTATTAAAGATAAAAGCAGAAATTAATGACATAGAAAACAAAGAATAGAGAATATCAATGAAATCAAACATCAGTGCTTTAAAAACCAATTTAACTTCTTTATCTCTAATTAGACCAAAAAAACAAAACAAAAACAAAAACAAAAAGAGTAGGTACAAATTACCAATATTAAGAATGAAAGAGGAAACACCAATATATATTCTACAGACATCTAAAAGATAATGAAGGAATATAAGGAACAATTTTATACTAATTTTTGAAAGGCACTAATTCCAAAGTGTTCTAGTTTGCTAGCTGCTAGAATGCAATATACCAGAAATGAATGGCTTTTAAAAGGGGGAATTTAGTAAGTTGCTAGTGTACAGTTCTAAGGCTGAGAAAATGTCCCAATTAAACAAGCCTATAGAAATGTCCAAAGGCATTCAGGGAAAGATACCTTAGTTCAAGACGGCCGATGAAGTTCAGGGTTACTCTCTCATGTGAGAAGGTTCATGGCGAATACAGTCAGGGCTTCTCTCTTAGCTGGAAGGGCACATTGCAAACATGGTATCATCTCCTAGCTTTTTCTAATGGTTTCTGGTTTCATGAAGCTCCCTGGGAGGCATTTTCCTTCTTCATCTCTAAAGGTCGCTGGCTCATGGACTCAATGCTTCATGGTGCTGCAGCATTCTCTGCTCTCTCCGAATCTCCCATTCTCCAAAATGTTGCTTCTTTTACGGACTCCAGAAACTTCTCAAAACCCACCCAAATGGGTGGAGATATGTCATCACCTAATCCAGTTTGACAACCACTCTTGATTAAATCACATCTCCAGGGAGATGATCTGATTACAATTTCAAACATACGGTATAGAATAGAGATTATTCTCCCCTTACAAAGTGGGATTTTGATTAAAACATGGCTTTTCTAGGGGACATACTTCCTTTCAAACCAGCACACAAAGCTAATGAGAAAAAACAGAAAATGGCATAGCCCAATTTCTATTAAAGATAGTGAATAGTCCAGATGGCATCACTGCTAAATATTCTTAAATATTAAAATAGAAATGATACCAATTTTATACAAACTCTTTCAGAAAATATAAGATAAAGGAACCCTTCCCAAATTATTTTATGAAGTCAGCATTACCTTTTTAGCAAAGCAAGACAAACACAATACAAAGGAAATTGCAAACTGATACATGTTATGAACATGGCACAAAATAGCCTCAACAAAAATACGAAAAAGTTGGTGTCAGTGGGAATGGCAGAGTAACTGACTCTGAAAAGTCATTCCCGAGAAAAGTATGAGAACACTGCCAAAAAAACAGTTAAAATAAACTTTTTCGTCTCTTGCCCCACCACCCAAGATTCCAAAAGGAAAGAAGGTGAGGGGAAAATGGTGGCCCTAGCCCCTGCTGTTCTAAAGAAGCAGGAAGCCAAGAAAGTGGTAAATCCCATTTGAGAAAAGGCCCAAGAATTTTGGCATTGGTCAGGATATCCAGCCCAAAAGGTACCTCACCTGCTTTGTCAAATGGTCCCACTACATCTGGCTGCAGTGGCAAAGGGCCATCATCTACAAGTGCCTGAAAGTGCCCCCTGCCATCAATCAGTTCACCCAGGCCTTGGACTACCAAAGAGCAACTCAACTATTTAAGCTAGCTCACAATTACAAACCAGAGACAAAGCAAGAGAAGAATCAGAGGCTGTTAACCCAGGCTGAGAACAAAGCTGCCAGTTAAGGGGATACCCCACTAAGACTTTTCCTGTGCTTTGAGCAGGGGTGAATACTGTCACCATGTTGGTGGAAAACAAGAAGTCCCAGCTGGTGGTGATCACACATGACATGGACCCCTTCAAGCTGGTTATCTTCCTGCCTACTGCAAAATGGGGGTCCTCTACTGCATTAACAAGAGGAAGACCAGGCTGGTATGCCTTGTCCCTAGGAAGACCTGCACTACTGCTGCTTTTACACAGGTCAATTCAGAAGGTAAAGGAGCACTAGCTCAGGTGGTGGAAGCTGTTAGGACCAGTTACAATGACAGATATGATGAGACCCGCCATCCCTGGGGAGGCAATGTCTTGGGTCCAAAATCTGTGTCAAGCTGGAGAAAGCAAAAGCTAGAGAACGTGCCACTAAACTGGATTAAATGTACACAGTTGACTTTTCTGTACATAAAAATAAAAGTTCTTCTTCTTCAAAAAAATTGTTTTCTGAACTCTGGAAATTAACTGATGGCTTGTAACAAACCAAGGAGCATTTGTTCAAGAAAAATGGTTAAATCTTGGTAAGGACAGTGACTTTTGTGGCATTTTAACTTGCTCTACTTTTACTTCTCTTTCCCCAGCTCTGTGGTAACCTTGCAAACCAACAGAGTTAAAGACATGGTAGCCATGAAACCAGCAATCTAGCAAGCTCTACTTGCAGGACTTGTCTTTATTTAATCTAGTTCGGACCTCACTCAGTGCAAGCAGCTTCTCCCCCAGGGGTGTTTGTTGAAAACCATCAGTGGCAATTGTTTAAAATCATAGCTGCCTGAGGTGGTGATAAGAGTTGATAAAAATGAGAGCCTGGCCAAGAAACGTAAAAGGAAAAGTTTTAGAATGAGATATAAAGGGCCTTTGAAAGCTCCAGTATGTTTCTTGGAAATCAGAAGGCTGTATGCATGCATAGGATTGTGTGCATATCCAGGGGTGTGCCCATGTCCAAGAAAGACTTGAGAAGGCCCTAAGCTCTCACCTCTGGTTGACCTTGCTGCTCCAGGTAAGCAAGACATGAAAGCTGAAACAGAATTGTAAATTGCCTACCTGAGCATTGAAGGCATGCCCAACACACACACAGCACCATGGAAAAGATTGGGAGACTTGCTATTTCCAGAGGAAATAGCAAGGAAACCACTGGCCAATCATGAAGTGACCATTAGCTAACCAGAGATTTCAGTGGCAATGTCTGAGAAGGAACAGAGACTTTATAGAATTAGTTCAAGAAACTCACAAAACAAACAACAGCAACCACAAATCCTGGGGTGGGTTTCCAATTTCCAGAATCACCACATTTTGTTATTTAAAATATTCAGTTTTCAACAACAACAAAAATTACAAGACATGCAAAGAAGCAAGAAAGCATGGTCCATATACTGGAATAGAAGCGATCAACAGAAAGTGTTCTTAAAGAAACCCAGATATTGGACTTACTAGACAAAGACTGTAATGAGCTATTTTAAATATTTTCAAATAAGCAAAGGAAACCATGTCCAAAGTACAAATGAAAAATGTGAGTACAATGATTCCTCAAATGGAGAATATCAATGAAGTGACAGAAAGTATAAAAAGGAACCAAATAGAAATTCTGGAGTTGAAAGGTATAACTACAATGAAAAATTCACTAGTGGGACTCCATGGCAAATTTGAGCTGGCTGAAAAAAGTAATCAGTGAACTTGAACGTATGTCAGTTGAGATGTTGAGATTTTCCAGTCTGAGGAATAGAAATTAAAAAGAAAGATAAAAATTAACAGAGGCTCAGAGAACTGTAGGACACCAGCCAACAAATGTATAATGGGAGTTCCAGAAGGAGTGGTGAGAGAGAAAGAGAATGAAACAATATTTGAAGAAATAATGGCTCTAAAACTTCCCAAATTTGATTAAAAAAAAAAAAACTTTAATCTACACATCCAAGAATTTCAACAAACTCCAAGTAGGATAATCACAGAGACACACCATAATCAAACTGTGGAGAGGCGAAACAAAGGAAACAATCTTGAAAACCACAAAAGAGAAGTGTCTTATCATGTACAAATGACCTCAATATGATTAATAGCTGATTTCTCATCAGAAACCATGGAGGATGCCATCCTGACCAAAAGGGGGAAAAGAGGTGTAACAAATAAGTTATCGGTGGCTGAGAGAGTTCAAGTTAAGTCGAGAGGCTACTCTGTAGGTTGCTCTTACACAAACTTCAGTTGGACATTGCTACCTATCATAACTTGTCAAACCACAACCAGAAGCACTCCAGCCAATCCTAAAGAACACCTACGGCAATATATAAGATTCTAAAAAGGTTCCATGCCTTAGGGCAACTTTCCAGAAACCTACAGCCTCCATATGGGTCCCTGGACCAGATAAGTCCTGAAACCTCGAGGTGCCAGCCTTTCCAGAACATCAGCTAGTTCCATCTCTCTACCCCTTATTATCGACAGCCCTTCCAACATGAAAAAGGTAGAATGGTCATAGTGCAATAACTTCTGAAGAGTGGGAGAAAGATCAAAGGTGATGGTGGAGTTATACAGAGAAGGAAGGGTTTAACAAACAAGCATGACTGCTGAATCATTATGTTGATATTTATATTAGTCTCCAGTATCTTAGAGTAGCTAGAAGTGAAAACCTAAAATAATGGAATTATAACCCGTACCAAACTCTGAAATCTGTTCTACAGCTAATTATTGTGTTGTGCTCTGAAATTTATTGCTTTTTTATATACATGTTATTTTTTCACACACAAAAAAAGAAAAAAGTGATGATAAAAATATATATAATTTGTTCTAGACTCCAATGTTCTGGAACAGCTAGAAGGAAAAATCTGAGATGATAGTATGGTAGCCCATGACAAACTCTGGGATCTTCCCTGTAACTACTTTTTGAAGAGGGCTTTGAAAACTATTGTTTTTTTTTTCTTTCTTTACTTAGTATGTATGTTATATTATACAACTAAAAAGATTAAAATGTAAAAGAAAAAAATATATAGGAGAATGGCAAAATAAGCACAGGAAAAAATGTTCAACATCATTATTCACCAGGCTAATGGAAACAAAAAGCATATAAGGTACTATTACACACTCAGTAGAATGACTAAAATTTTTTTAAAACACAAAATTTAGATATTGTCAAGGATATGGAAAATTGGAATTCTCATACATTGTTGGTGAGAGTGCAGAATGGTACAACCAGTTTGGAAAACATTTTTCTTATAAAAGAAAATATGATACGATCCAACAATTCCACTTCTATTTATTGGCCCAGCAGGGGGGAAAACATGCTCATGACAAGACTTATATGTGACTGTTCATAGCCACTTTATTCATAATAGCCACAAACTGGAAGCACTTCAAATGTCCATCAACAACTGAATGGATAAACAAATTGCAGTACTTCTATACAGTGGAATACTACTCAGCACTAAAAAGAAACAAATTAGTGATGCATCCATAAACATAGACGAAGCTCAAAACCATTCCTATGCTGAGCAAAGGAAACGAGACACAAAAGAGTAACACTATAAATCCCATGTATGTAAGTTCTAGAACATGAAAAAGTAGTTTATGGTAATAGAAATCAAATTGGTGGCTGCCTGGAATGAAGAATGCAAGAGGATGGGGGACTTGACTGCCAAAAGGGCAAAAGGAAACTTTTTCGGGCAACGAAAATGCTCAATGTATTTATTAGGGTATGATCTGAAGCATAGTTGCACAGTATAGACATTTGTCAGAACTCATCAAACTGAACACTTCAAATGTTTCTACTTTATGTAAATTATATCTCAAAGTTGATTAAAAAAAAAAAGAAACCATGGAGGTCAGAAAAATGACCTATGCAGCGTACTGAAAGAAGAAATTGTCAGTCAAGAATCTATATCCTCCCCAGCAAAAAAAGAGAATATTAAACTGGTATAAAAGCCACCCCTTTGGGGATAAAAGGGGTGGGGGGCTAAGAGAATTTTTGGAGTATGTGATGTGATGACCTCAAGGTCTTTTGGGTTTTTATTTTTATAAAAACCAGTTTTATTTGGGTTACATAAAATAAATGTAATAGCTAACAGGCACTATATGTTTACAAGACTTCAACAATTTGAAGCAATTTAAATATGTTCAGTCTTATGAGGTGGGTACTATTACTTCCTTACATAGATGAAGAAAATGAGGCATAGACTTTTGAGTATGCGATTCACCCAAGATTATATAGATACTAAGTGGCAAAGCCAGAACGTTGGTTTTCACATTCAAACCCATATCTGAGATGCTGTTCTTTCTCATTTTCCTCCCAGACCATGTTTGTCTCCCTAACCTTAAAAAAAGTTGAGCAGGGAAGGGAGAGGTACAGAAAAGTCATTTGGTTCAGGCCTCACATTCCCAAAGCACTTGAAATGTGGGCATTTGACATTATCTTCAAATGAGGGCATATATCCCACCAGAAATACTGAGAGAAGAGAGGGTTCACCCAGATGTTAGGCATCCATCAATAATTTGTATAAATCCCTTAATTATCTGGGCCTGCCACAACACAATGAATTTCAAATACATGATAGTTTTTTTAAATTAATTTAAAAAAACAACAAACAAAAACATTCTTAACATATGATCATTCCGTTCTACATATATAACTAGGAATTCACAATATCATCACATAGTTGCATATTCATCATCATCATCATTTCTTATAATATTTGCATCAATTCAGAAAAAGAAATGAAAAGACAACAGAAAAAGAAATAAAATGAAACAGAAAAAAAAGATTATACATACCATACCCCTAACCCCTCCTTTTCATTGATCACTAGCATTTCAAACTAAATTTATTTTAACATTTGTTCCTCCTCTTATTTATTTTTATTCCATATGTTCTACTCATCTGTTGACAAGGTAGATAAAAGGAGTATCAGACACAAGGTTTTCACAATCACACAGTCGCATTGTGAAAGCTATATCATTATTGGATCATCATCAAGAAACATGGCTACTGGAACACAGCTCTACATTTTCAGGCAGTTCCCTCCCGTCTTTCCATTACATCTTGAATAACAAGGTGATATCTACTTAATGCATAAGAATAACCTCCAGGATAACCTCTCGACTCTGTTTGGAATCTCTCAGCCGTTGACACTTTGTCTCATTTCACTCTTCCCCCTTTTGGTGGAGAAGGTTTTCTCAATCCCTTGATGCTGAGTCTCAGCCCATTCTAGGATTTCTGTCCCACATTGCCAGGAAGGTCCACACCCCTGGGAATCATGTCCTATGTAGAAAGGGAGAGGATGGTGAGTTTGTTTGTTGTGTTGGCTGGAGAGAGAGGCCACATCTGAGCAACAAAAGAGGCTCTCTTGGGGGTGACCCTTAGTCCTAAATTTTAAGTAGACTTGACCTATCCTTTGTGAGGTTAAGTTTCATATGAACAAACCCCAAGATTGGGGGCTCAGCCTATAGCTTTGGTTGTCCGCACTGCTTGTGAGAATATCAAGAATTCAATTTGGGGAAGTTGAATTTTCCCCTGTTCTCACCATTCCCCGAAGGGGACTTTGCAAATACTTTTCCATTCACTGATCAAATCACTCTGGGCTTCATCGGGGCATCACTCTGGACAAACCAACAAAATCTCATGTCCTACCCAAGGTTCCATGTACTTATGGTGTTCGACCAAGCTATCTACATAAGTTATATTAGGAAATGCACTAATCAAAACATAAATTTTATACCAAATAAACATTTTATTATTGCTTTAGTCTCACACATAAGTTGAAATTTTAAAATATTAATTACCCTCTATAAAATGCATGATAGTTGCACATATATTACTTGTTTTGATATATCTTCATTTTTTAATCTGGTAGGAAATCAAAAAGTGGGAGTGGCCTTTCTCTAAACTGTTGAGAAGTTTTGCTTCCTTTTTTTGCTTTCTAAAAGGAGCAGTAAGAGTGGGTCAGAAGCCACTCTGAAGTCTACTCTAGGAGGGGCCGGTAGCTCACCTATCAGCAGGGCCACTTCCATAGGCTAAAGTAGATAGAAAATCCAGGACCCAGAAGGTTCATGGAGGAAAACAGAGATCCAGAGGTTTCCTGAGATTCAAAATGGTTTGTGATGAAGCCACCAGGCCCGTGTCGACCAGATGAAGAGCTTTTGGGTGCAAATTTTTAAACCCAGTGGTTTTTACCCACAATAGTTTTGTGCCCCCCTCTCTCAGGACATTTGGCAATGCAAGACGGCATCTAGTGGGCAGAGGCCAGGCGTGTTGCCACATACACTACAATGCACAGAGCAGACCCACATTAAAGAATTATCTGTCCCAGATGTCAATGTTGCCACAGTTGAGAAAACCTGCTCTAACCCCTGGGCCCTCCCTTATGCTAGACAGCCGTGGTCACTCTAGAAGCTTCCTGCTGGTCTGTATCTGGGCTGGACCACTGGCCTTGACCACAGGGGGATTTCCCTGTCATCACCTGGCCACCCCCTCTGGCCCCTTTGATAGAGAACTCTGCCCTCAGGTAAATGTTTTCCCTACTTGTTTGGGAAACTTTGAGAAGAAATCCCCTTAGGCCATCTTGTAAGCAGTGAAAATATACCATAATGTGCTTTTTCCACCCAAAAAGAAAAAAAAAATCAAGGCAGCTAGGGGATTTTTAAAATTTTAGCTCAAATAACTAAAAAGTAGCAGTCAACCCTAAGACTTCAAAGGTGGCACATCCTGCAACTGGCCCTCAAAAGGGCGCACAGATGGAGCTCGGAAAAAAAGAGTGGGTTTAGTATTAATGAATCATTAATGGACTAGACAGGAGAGGGGGTGACAACTCAGGAAATCTGGCCAGGGGTAGGGGGCTGGCTGGAGGACTGTGAACGGCAGCTAATGGGAGTGCACACCCCACTCCCTCCCCACACCCCTTCTGCCCCAGCCATGACCAGCTTAGTGTGGCCCCCTTGGGGAACCCCAGGACATTTGCCTGCACTCTCAGGAGATTCTTTTCTTCTCTTCTTTCTTCTCCCTGGGTTCCGTCTTATTAACTACAGAATGGACCATTAAGGAATGTAAGGCTCTAGAAAAGTGAAACTGCCTCTCACAGGGCAGGGCTGTGGCTGACCACCCGGGTGAGAGTGAGTTAGGGAGCTAGCCAGGAGAGGGGAGGGCGCCTAATACTTTTTGACCTTTAATCCCCTCAGAGGGCCCCACTCGCTCTTGCTTGGCTTGCTTTTGGCGAGTTGGGCTCTACAGTGACTCAAACAGCACAAGTCCTAGCTCAAAGCAGGCGATGAGAGAATAAACTGGGAGCCAGTTAACCCCTCCCAGGCGTTGGAGTCTAGTTGGTGCTAATGGCCTCCATCCACCCTCAACTCCTCAGTGTCCTTGGGCAGGTGGAAAAGAATGAACAGAAAGATGAAAGAGAGCCCAGTGGGGTCTATTCCTGGTGGACCGGGAAGCTGACGTCACACACTACCCTCTACCGGAGAAATGGGCGTGGTGATTTCCCATATACAGCTCACTGCGTTACCCCCACTCAAGCCCCACCCTAGACCAACTCAATTGGAATATTTGATGGGGTCGGTGGGGCCCAGGCATGGGTTACTTCCGAAGTTCCCCAGGTGATTCTAATGGGCAGTCATGACTGGCAGACAGAGGGCTGTTAATAACCGGGAATGCGTCCTTCCTTCTTTTTTGGTCTTGGGAGATTCTGCAGCTCTTTCCAGGGAAGGAAGCCTGATTTGTGACATAATTCTCACGAAGGTCAGATACCTGTTTCTGGAGTCCTCCTGAGCATGGAGGTACACCCAGAATGAGGAGGTCTCTCCTGTGCCTGGTACCTCTGCTTTAACACATTTTCTCTATGAATTGATCCTACCGCCCCTTCTCTTGTCAAGCATCGGTCAGTTAGATCGCAAAGTCTTGGAAATGGGGTGATTCGGCCAGGGCCGAACTGAAGTTTATATTTGTTCTGGCATTGAGAACAGCAAAGGAACTGGTATGAATATAGAAAACTTTTTTTTTTTACTTAAAAAAATGCACACATATCTATTTTCAATTACCTAAGAAGCCCATTTACATACAACATAGTCTGCTAATTTTAAGTAAAAAATAAGCAGTAGGCACTGGTATTATGATAACAGAAAGTAAAACACTGAAATATGGGTTGGAAAATAACTGCCATCCAAAACTGGAGTTTCCCCAATTCTTCACTGCCTCTTCCTCAGTTCTACCCATCTCCCATCTCTCCGTAATCCAGCAACTAAAAGTTTATTGCCTGGCACGGCAGGGACCAGAGCCTCTTTTGGCAGGTGGGTGTTATACAGGTTGCCAAGTATGTCACCCTGATTATAAACCATTTCGGTCTATTCAGGAGAGTGGCTTGCCCCGAGGATCTCTGCTTGTCATGTTTAGTTAGCACAGCACAAGTTCATTTTTAAAAATTTAACAAAAACTCTTACTGTTTTCACCATGTTCCAAGCACTGTTCGAAGCGCTTTACAAATACTAACTCATTTGATCCTTATGACAACCCTATAAAATTGGTGACAGTATATTTCTCGTTTTATAGGTGTGGAAATCAAGGCTCAGAGAGATTAAGTAACTTGTAAGGTAAACCAGCTAGTAAGTGGAGAGCTGGGCTTCCAGGATGGCTTGGTTGCTGTCTGTTCTCTCAACCATAGGAAAAGAACCATGAACTAATGGGGCCTTTTTCTTTCATTTTGCCTATCTTAGATTCACAGAGTAGTCTCTGGTGTCTTCCTCTGCTCTACCATTCACTCCCACCACGTTTCCAGCAGGGGAAGCGGAAGCCCAGAGAAGAAAGGGCCCTTCCCACGGTTACAAAGACAACTGGGTGCAAAGCCAGTTTCATAGTGTTGCTTCTCAACTCCCTTTTGATCCCGTCTCAGATTGCTGACATCCAGCTAAAATGTTTCCTTGGAAATCAGTTTGGGAAGTTTGGTGGCTTTCAGAAAGGCCCACAGATTCTTTATGGCTCCTCCCTTCAAGAGGCGGAGCCTGGTTCCCCTCCCCTGTGTGTGAGCTGGGCTTAGTGTCTCACTACTCAGGAATAGAAAATAGCAGAAGTGATGGGAGACTTGGTCATAAAAGTCACTGTGACGTCCTGTCTTTCTCGATGCTCGCTCTGGGGGAAGCCAGCTGCCGTGCCAGGAGGACACTCAGGAAGTCTGGGGAGAGGCCCAGGCGGTAGGAGCTGAGGCCACTCACCCACAGCTTGGAAGCAGATCCTCCAGCCCCAGTCAAACCTTCAGATGATTGTGTCCCCAGCCAATTACTGGACTGCAACTTCAGGAGAGACCTTGAGCCAAACCACTCAGCAAAGCTCCCCCTGGATTCCAGATCCTCAACAGCTGTGGGAGATAATAATGCTGTTTAAAGTCAACAAGTTTTAGGATAGTTTGTTATGCAGCAATAGATGATTCTAGTACAAGAGGTTCTGCAGTCTTCTTACAATACTGTAATCACATCACGCAGTTGGGGTTGTCTTGTCTCCAAAGGAATCCAGCTATATTTCGTTTAAAATGGTTGGCAATTCATGTATTTTAATTTGCTTAAATTCATTGTATCCCACCCTGCCCTTTGTTAGTCCCAACTGGATCAGTTTTTTGAAATTGTTCCTTTCCTGCAAATATTTCTCTAAAATCTATACCCAAGTAAAACAGCTATATCTAAGTTCCACTGAAATGATTGATTGATTGCTACAATCACAAGCCTTCCAAGCCTAACAAAATAATTTAGGAGCAGGAAATTTGGAGGTCTGGCAGCCTGGAGCTGGGCAGCAGCTTGGCAGTTCTATGATCAGAATGCCTGAGTTCAAATCCTGGCTTTCTCTGGCCTTGAGCAAATTATCAAACTCTCTGTCTCAGTTGCATTATTTATAAATTGGAGAATCCACTTGTAATACCTACCCTGTCAAATTATTGGGAAGGTTAAAATGAGAGGCAGTAGGGCATAGTGCTTGTGCTGGTTTGAAACTGCTAGTACCCCAGAAAAAGCCATGCTCTTTCAATCCAAACTGGGGGGGAGGCAATCCAATCGTATTGTGGGTGGGACCTTTTGATTAGATGATTTCCATGCAGATGTGGTCCCGCCCACTCAAGGTGGGTCTTAATTCGTTTACTGGAATCCTTAAAAACCCTCACAGAGAGAAAGAGAGCCCAGAGCCTGCACAGGAGCAGATGCCTAGACACAGGTGTCTGGAGATGTGGAAGGAAAGCCCACCTAGCAGAAGCCAGAAGGACACACAGTTGCTGAGAGAGCATTTTGAAACCAGCCCAGGAGAGAAGGGCCAGCAGACATTGTCCCGTGCCTTCCCATGTGACAGAGGAACCTGGGTGCAGCCTTTCCCCCGAGAAGGTGTCCTTTCATTGGTGCCTTAATTTGGACATCTTCACGGCCTTAGAATTGTAACTTGTAATTTAATAAATCCCCTTTATAAAAGCCAATTCATTTCTGATATATGCTGCATTCCAGCAGCTTTAGAAAAGCAAAACAGTGTTTAAAAAGCATGGGCTCCAGAGCTAGACATCCTGGGTTTGAGTCCTCCATCCACCCGCTTTACTAGCTGTATGCCTTGGGACACGTATTTACCTTTCTGGGTCTCAGTAGTCCACAAAATTCCATAAAATAGGGGAAGAAATAGAGCTTATCTCATATGACCATTGTGAGAAATAAACGAGTGAATTCATACTCCTGGCATGTAGTAAGTGATACATAGCAGGGATACTGGTACAGTTGTGCTCGCTGTTCTCTATTCAATGGCCCCCCGACGCTCTTTGACTTGGTGATGTTTTCTACTTTGCCCCAGGGCCCTCTATAACCAGCAGCTGTCCTAATACAAGTGCTCGTTGTCAACCTCAGGGATTTAAATGTCCAGAAAATGTTACTTTAGCATTGTCCTTAGGCTTTGGGCTGAAGGTAGCTGAACTGATCGCTGTAGGACAACTGTTACTTGGAGAATTTGGGGAGTTACCCATAATAACCGCAGTGGAAGGCCTGAATCCCCAGGCTTGCCACCACTATTCAGATACTATGTTGGAAGTTGAATAAAAATATCGACAATGTAAAAAGTTTAAAATCATGCACAGCAATACTATGTATTGCTTAGCCATACATACAGGTGTAGATCCTGTGTAGAGAAATGCATAGCAATAATAAACACTATATTCTGGACAATGATCATGTGGGGTGGGGAGAGAATAGGATTAGGAAGAGGTATCCAAAGGCCTTCAGCTCTATCAATAATTTATTTCTTAAGCTTAATGGTGGCTATATATAGTATTTATTATTCTTTAATCTTAAAAAAATTTTAAAAGCTAATAATTAATACTATTGAAAGAGATCCACCTTTCCATCTACGAGCTGATTTTTGCATCTTTCTCCTCATTAGTCTTCATTAAATGTTAGATCGGTATATCGGTTGGGGATCACAGAAGCAGCAATCATTAATTCGACAAGTACTTATTGTTGAATGACAGAGTGTTCAAAGAGTTCAGCAATTCATCTGCACATTATAGCACTCAGGATGCTAAATTCTGACTATTTGGTCCTTTGACTACTTTCCCTTCTTTCTATAAGGGCGGCATCTCTGTCATTCATATTTATGATTTCTGCTATTTACCATGTGCTAAATAAATGTGGATTTAAACTGAAGAAATATAGATATAACAGGTTTTACCCTCAAAGAGCTTTCAAGCTCCTAGGGGTGAGAGAAGGCACATGCTAATGCAGGTCGTGATGAGAAGAGTTCTATGGGAATTCATATATCTATTCATTTGTCAACTATTTATTAGCCGTCCACTGGGTGCTAGGCACTGGGCATGTAATTGTAATCCAGAGGGAAGCAGTCCCTGGCTTCTAGATGTCCCACTTCTGACCACCTTCACCACTGCCTCACAGGTGTGTGCCCCTAACATCTTTAGCGTGGGTATGTTTCTACCCATTGAGTCCAGCTGACCTCGTGACTTGCTTTGGTCAATACCATGTGGCAGAAGCAACATAGCATGAGTTTTGAGGCTGGGCCTCAAGAGGCCATGAGTGATTCTGTTTGTATACTCGGAACCCTGCAACCACTATGTGAACAAGCCCAGGCGAGACTGTTGAGGGATGAGAGACCCTGTGGAGGACAGCTTGTCCTAGGAAGCTCATTCTAGGCAGTCAGTTGTCAGCCTGCCTACCCGATGATCCAGGGTACATGACTGGGCCAAGCTGCGATTAGCCTAGCCCAGCTTATACCAAAGAACTGGACACAGACTTATGAGCCAAATAAATGGTTGTTATTTTAAGCCTTTTAGGTTTTGGGTGGTTTGTTAGACAGTAAAAGCTAACTGATATCCTGTCTCTTTCAGAGAAAAAAAAATCAAAATATCCCTGGAGCTTAGAACATTGCCTACCACAGGGTAGGTACTCAATAAAAATTTGTTGAATAAGTTAACAAATTCATCAATGGACTTAACATTCCAGTGAGGGAGTTAGGAAAAAAATAAGTAAATAAACTAGTAAATAATCACAAAATTTGACAAGTGCTGCGCAGAAAACAAACAAGTGGCTGAGGGAGAGAATAACATTGTGGAGGAGGGAGCACCCTCCAGTGGTTTCCCAATTTATTTTGGAATAAAAACCGAAATCCTTGTCGTTGTCTATAGGGCCCTATATGATCTAGCCCCCTCCTGTCCCTCAGACCTCATTTCCTCCCACTCTTGCTCCCGCTTTGATCCAACTACACTAGCCTCCTTGCTCTTTCTGGAGCTCCCACTTAATCCTTGCTGCTTCCTTGCCTGGAATATTCTTTCCTTAGACACACATACTGGATGTCACCCTTCCAATGAACTCTTTCCTGACTACCCTCTAGAAATAGCAATCCAGTGACCCTCAGAATTCCCCATCCCCCTATCCTGCTTTATTTTTCTCCATAGCACTGGTCACCACCTGATGTATCATATATTAATACCTTTGTTTACCATCTGTCTCCTTCATGAACATATAAATGCCATGAGGAAGGAGTTTTATTCTGTTCAATTTACCCTGAGGACACCATCTTAGGGCAGAAATTCAGCTAGTGTTTACAAAATCCTTTAGGGGGCCATAAGGTATGGTCAATCCTAAGAGTAAGCAAGGCAAGCATTTGGCTTTGAACCATACTGGGGATAATAAGACAAGGCCTTTTAAAAAAGGAAGCCAAAATGCCTACTTAGATGTTGGGTTGCTCACTGAGAACTCTACAAATATGCTCATGGCAAAGTGTTGGGGATTGAGTTGTGTCCCCCCCCAAAAGGCATGTTCAGTCCCAACCCCTCATCCTATGGGTGTGAATCCATTTGTAAATAGGACCTTTGAAGATATTATTAGTTAAGGCATGCCCAAACTGAATGGCAGTGGGCCTTAATCCAATATGGCAGGAGTCCTTATAAGCAAAGGAATTTGGACACAGGAAAGAAGACACAAAATCCAGAAATCAGCAGAACCTGGAAGAAAGAAGAGATGCCACCATGTGCATTGCCACGTGACAGAAAATTCAGGCCTTCTAGTCTCTGAAACCATGAGCTGATACTTTCCTATTGTTAAGCCAGCCCATCCAATGGCATTTGTTTTAGCAATTGAGAAACTTAAAACAGTTTTTGGTACCATAAAGTGGGATGCAGCTATAGTGAATACCTAAAAATGTGGAAGTAGCTCTGGAATTGGGCAACGGGTAGGAGCTAGAAGATTTGTGAGGCACTTGATAGAGAAAGCCTAGATTGCTTTGAAAAGAGTGTCAGTAAAAATATGGACATTAAAGACACTTCTGATGAAGACTTAGAAAGAAATGATGAATACACTATTGGAAACTGGAGGAAAGATGATCCTTGTTATAAAGTGACAGAGAATTTGGTGAAATTGTGCTATGATATCGGATTGAAGGCAGAAGTTGTAAGTGTAGATAGAATTTGAATATTTAGCTGGGAGATTTCCAAGCTAAGAATGAAAGGTGAAAGAGAAGCTTGGATTGTTTTTGCAGCTTATAGTAAATAGTTAGAGGAAAGGGATAAGTAGATAATTAAACTCTTAAACACAGAGGAACCAGCAACTGATGATTGAAAAAATCTCAGCCTATCCAAAGAGTATGCTCTGAGACAAGGGCCAGAAGCAGTTCTACCAGGGACCTCCCTGAATTTTCGGGAAGCAACTGCCCTGAGAACAGGGTACCATTGAGGGTTTAACTGAACAATCCTTCCCTAAAGCCAGGTGTGGCTGAGCATGGATCGAGTCAGCCCTGTTAGTGGACATCAGGATTGGAAATGCAGTTATCCAGGAAGTGATACCAAACAAATGCAAGTTTTTTTGTCCAATTTGTCTAAAAACCAATCCATGACTTGGGACTTCAAAAAGAAAAAGAGTTTATCGCTACACGTGAAGCAGATCAGATGGCCTATTGACCCAAAAATCTGTCTCCAGAGCCTAAGGAATTCGGGGTTTTTATGGATTCAAACTAGGGAAGATGAAGTTGTTACAATATCAAGTATAAACAAGACTATGACTAAGATAGAATAGCATTACAGTAGTAAAGTATACTCAGAACTGAGACTAGTTGAGATTCAGTAATTTCAGGTATTAACTTCTGCCTTGTATTAGTTAGGGTTCTCTAGAGAAACAGAATCAACAGGGAACACTAGCAAATATAAAATTTATAAAAGTGTCTCACGTGACCGTGAGAACACAGAGTCTAAAATCCGCAGGGCAGACTGTGAAGCCAATGATTCCGATGCAGGTTCTGGACGAACTCCACAGGAGAGGCTCACCAGCCCAGACGGGAAGAGCCTGTCTCTTCTGAATCCTTCTTAAAAGGCTTCCAGTGATCAGATTAAGCATTACTCATTGCAGAAGACACTCCCCTTTGGCTGATTACAAATGTAATAAGCTGTGGATGTAGCTGACATGATCATGATTTAATTCTGTGAAATGTTCTCATCACAACAGACAGGCCAGCACTTGCCCAACCAGACAAACAGATACCACCACCTGGCCAAGTTGACACATGGACCTAACCATGACATGCCTATTCTACCAAATACAAAGAAAAAACATCGATATATTGATTCAGAAATCATAATCCTTAATTAATTCTTAGTTTCTTGGTTACAGAAGGATCTGTGGAAAGGTCTATTGTCTGGTGGTTTGGATTCCCTGTAACTGCACACAAAACCAGCAAGGTTTTTGCAAAATTTGTATGAACAGGAGCAACGCCTGGAAGGCACAGAGAAGGAATGAACTGAAGGAAGAATGACTTTGAGAGCAGAATTATTCAAGCTGAGGTCTGGACTGAAGTCCTCCTGGGTCAAGAAAACAGGCCTGCCTGTTGTGTGGAAAGGGCAGGTCTTCCCTTGTGCTCGGAGGTGGGGCCCTCGTGCCCCATTGTTCAGAGAGAGTGACACCACCCAAAGATTCAAGATGGCGGCGCTCGTGCCTCAGCCTTCAGGGAAAGCTTAGCTGATACCACCATGCTGATACTCTGAGAGGGTGGGGTCTACACCCCAGTTTTGGGGAGATCATAGCCTCTGCTCAAGCACTGGAGGACAAAAAATTAAGTCACAGATGACTCTCGGATCTTGAGATCTATTGGAGTTTGCCCTGCTGGGTTTCAGACTTGTTTGGGACCTGTGATCCCTGTTCTCTTTCCAATTTCTCCCTTCTGAAACAGAAACATTTATACTCTGCCTTTCTCACCATTGTGTATTGGAAGTAGATACTTGCTTTCTAGTCCATCTAGGAATTTTGCCCTAGGACAGACCACACTCATAACTGATTTTGATGAGACTTTGTACTTAGTATTGTTCTAAAATGGCTTAAGACTTTTGGGATGTTGTGATGGAATTAATGTACTTTGCATGTGGGAAGAACATATCTTTTTGGGGTCCAGAGGGCAGACCCTTGGAGATTGAATCATGTCCCCGACAGAAGGCATGTTCATAATCCATCCCTTGGTCTTGTGGGTATGAGCCCATTTGTAAATGAGAACTTTGAAGATGGGGTTAAGGTACACCCAATCTGAATAACAGTGGGCCTTAATCCAAGACGGCTGAAGTCCTTATAAGCAAAGAGAATTGGATAGGGAAGGAAGTCATGGGGAACAGCCGGAAGTTTTAAGTCAACAGAACACAGGAAAAAAAGAAGATGCTGTCACGTACATTGCCATGTGATGGAAAAGCCAAGGAACCCCCAAAGATTGCCAGCCAGTTATCTTCTAGCTTCTGAAACCATAAGCCAATAAATTCCCTTTGTTAAGCCAACCCATTGTATGGTATTTGTTTTAGCATCTAAGAAACTAAAACACAAGGCTAGAGAGTAAGAGTCTTCTTCGATGCATACTTTGCTGTTTGCTTGGGGCATTCTAATCCATGTTACGATTTGTTTTGTTGTTACAAGATCCCTCAGAGGTAGATGAGATCAGCTTTATCATCCCCATTCACAGATGAAGATCATGAGGGTCAGAGAGCTTAAGTGAGTCGCCAAGACCACAGACAGTGTTAAGTGGTAGATCTAGAATTTAAATCCTGGTTGGTCTGACTCCAAGTACAGTGCTTGTTTCATTCATTGTTTTATTGTTTGATCGATCTGGCCTCCACCTGGTGACATTCTTGTATCATAAAGATTCAAGCCATTCTTGAGCTATTGAAAGAGCCTCAAGTACGAGGCATCTTTCCTCTAAAGGGTGGCACAGGTGACGGACAGGCTTTCAGAGCATCGATTCTAGAGCCTCCCCTGTGGTTTTCAGATCTGTCAAAGGCCTTTTCTGTTTGATAGTCAGGAAAGGACAGTGCCCTTGGGCCACTTTATCCCCAGACACCCCAAAGGCAGGCTGTACTGAAAGTGGGTAAGGCAGATGCTTTAGTTGAAAAACAGAAAGAAATCCTAGTCACTTTATTTTTCTTTATTTTGGTTTAAAAATCAAGTCGTGTGACAATGGAAACTCTTTCCCTGTTGTCCTCCCCTTTCTGCCCGTGTTGAGGAAAGTCTGACTTGCTAATTCTGGCTGGGGTTTTTCCCTCCCTGGCTGTTTTTCTCTTTTATCTTTATCAATTGAATAGGGCTGCACTACCTTTCAAACTGTCGGAAGGTATCTGGGGTTTTGTGTGTGCGTGTGTGTGTGTGTGTTTCTTTCACATAATTCTGTAGGTCTTTTCCCAGATATGTATTTTCTCTCAAATTAACTTCTAACTTGTTTGAGTTTCCGCCCATGTGACTTCCAGCGTGAGTTACCAGAAACCACAAGAGAGAGAGAGCAAGCGAGCCCCAAAGCAAGCGACATGTCACTGTGGGGAGCAGTGCCTCTGCACCCTCCAGTGAAGAGGACACAGGGGTCGGAGGTGGCTACAGGGCAGGCAGAGGGACCTTTGGAGGGTGGTGGGTTGGTGGCCTGGGAGCAGTCAGGAAGGGAGACCAGGTGGTGACAAGAGAACCGAGAGCGTCTGGGGCTGCTAGGGCCAGAAGATTACAGCCATGCCTCACAGCTCCGACAGCAGCGACTCCAGCTTCAGCCGTTCTCCTCCCCCTGGCAAACAGGTAGAGTCCTCCTTTCTCTCTCCTGCCTTCTCCTGGGGTTGGGAGGGGCAGGGAAAGTGGCAGTCTCCCTTGTCCTGAGCGAGGAGGGGGCTTGTTGCCAGAACACTCTATTAGACTTAAGATAGGGTGTTTGCAAATAAGCCATGCATATTGGCAGAGAGCCTTATCCTGCTGTCCACTGTGCCAAAGCCTCCTTACCTATTCCTTCCCCGATGGTGCCCATCACCTCCTCCTCACCGTGGTTCCTACCCCATGAGGCTTTCTAGGAAGCAAAGAGGAGAATGAGCATCAAAAAAACCCTGTTCTTTCAGATGAAAGAGTCTACCTTTCTCCAAATGAAAATCGATTCCTTAGTGAGAGGAGCAGACTTAAATGGGGCTGCTGGCATGCACAGCCCAAATCCTAGTTGAAGAGTTCCCAGGAGACAGCCCATAGGGGAAGAGAGAAGAGGTGGGGTGGGGGTGAAGGCCAGTTAGAAGGAGGAGGATCCTAGTCTAGCACAAAGGACCTGCTGGGGCACTGTCTTGTTGCTAGCACAGCCAAGGTGGAGGATTCTGGAGCCATGGTCAATGCCTCTTTCCCAGTAGCATCTGGAAAGGAGAAAGGAACTCAGTCAGGAGGTGGTTCTGGAGACTCCCTGGAGACAGTCACTAGCAGCTCAACTCAGCCATGGGGAAGCCAGAGAGATTGAGGTAGGGATTCTAGGTACAATGGAACCTAGATTGTGACTTATCAGTCTAAAGTTTTCTGCTAGAGGGTTTCCAACAGATGGGGCACCAGCTTGCCTCACAGCTTCTGGGGCTGTCTCTTCATCATACTCCTTGACGTCCTTCTCTATAGGAAGACCTCCTTTTTCTCATCCAATACATCAGTGGCTTAAAATCTTCTTCTTCACCTTTGCAGTTTAAAGACTATTCATTCCTTAGCATAGATATCTAAGAGGGCTTTCAAAATGCTGCAGCTAAAATAAAAGAATATAAACATCTGATACAGCATCTATCTAATGATAGAGTAGCAGGTTGAAAGAAATCCTAGTGGAGACCAGTAGAGGGCAGACAGTCCAGCCCTCCACTCAGATGGTATTAAAGTGGCTCTGACTGCCTGGTGGTCAGAACTCTTCCTAAGAAGGAAATTACTCATGGCTTTCATGGTAATCTGATTCCCCAGGCCCCTTAAAGGAAGAACCCTTCCTTCCTATCTAACCCAATGCTGTCCAAATGCAATGGCCTAGAAGTATTGGACAATCAGCCAGATGCATGCTCTGTGAGCATGGACTGTTTCCCCAGGAGTGATGCCCTCCAGCCTGTGGGGAGGATGCGAGAGGGAATGGGACAGGAAGGGTTTCTGTGCAGAAGGGTTTCACACAGACTTCCACACTTCTCCACCATCATCTGGGGGGAAGCTGGAGCTAACCTCTCTACATGTACAGAGGATATGCCCATTTATGGGGCGTAATTAGAGGAGCACCCCAAAGACCCCTTGTCCTCCCAAGTGCATATCTGCTACCTGCCATGGCTAGGAAATCTCCATCGTTAAACTCATCCTTCTTGGCACTGTACTCAGGGTCATGGGGAATGTAGAGGTCCTGGATATAACGCAGGGAAGGCAGATCTGGGATGGGGACCTCACCCCAGGGATGCAGGAGAAGGTCACATTGGGGACAAACCAGTGAAGCAGCCGGTGGGGGAATGGGTGTGTGTCTGGGAATGGTGCCAGGCTCAAAACAAGAAGATGTAATTCCCAAATTACTGTGAGCTCTTGGGTAAGCTTATTGAGCCTCAGTTTCCTCACATAAACTGGGAATAACAATACCAACTTTGCAGAACTGGAGAATTAAACCTGAACACCTCTGAAAAAGCAATTGCACAGAGGCTGGTGCATTGTAGCTACTCAAAAGATTTGAAAAAAAAAAAAAAAAGGCAACAAGGAGGTCCTGCATCAAAAAGTGAGAGGGTAGGGGTACAGCAGTTTCAAAGAGGAGGAGGTGATAAAAACACATTTTGTCACCTTAACTGTTTTTGCCTAAATGCAGCTCCATTGAAGCTTCAAGGTCTCTTGTGGTCTTCCTGTAGCTTTTGGCCAAAATAATTCATACAGACCAGAGGGAGCATAATGGGGTGTGGGGAAGAGTTCTCATTTGGGTGCATGTGTTTTTTTGTAAAAAGAGGTGGATGGATGGGTTGGAGAGATGAAGACATGGAAGGGTGGATGGACAGATATAAAATACCATGAGAACCTGCTTTAACACAGAAGAGAGGAATGAGCCCATCCAGTTCTCGTCATCTGTGCTTCCCAGGACCCTTCCGATGATGTGAGAAAAGTTCAGAGAAGGGAAAAAAATCGCATTGCTGCCCAGAAGAGCCGACAGAGGCAGACACAGAAAGCAGACACCCTGCACTTGGTGAGTGTTCAGACTTTTTCTTCAATCCTCTTGAGCCTTAGCCTTTGCTCCCCAACATCCACTGACTCTTGGGCCATAGTCTTGGTTCTGCCTGTGTGAGGCTGTGGAGGTGGGGAGGGTTTGTGGAGGATGAGGAGGGTTTGTGGAGTTGGAAAGGGGAGGGGAGACTCTCCTATGAGTGTATTGAGAAGTTTTTGCCACAAGGAGAGGACTTGGTGGCTGAACGGAGAGGAATGAACTATTCTGCTTGACCCTCAGGAAGGCGCAAAGGCTAGATGGGTTGAGCACGGGAAGCCCACAGGCTGGGTGCAAGATGGAACAAGCAGAGACCTTCTCGGAGATGGGGCAGCCAGAGAGGGCACCAGGCCTTTTAAGCCACAGAAAGCAGAAGACAAGACTTGTCTTTAGGAGAAGTTTAGAAGGCATTAAGTGCTCTGGGGGAGCCAGTCATCCTGCATTGCTGGGATCACACATCATCCTGTCCCTTGGGGGGCAGTGGGGCAGCCGCCGTGGGCTCTGCATTTGGAACAAGGTGGTCTACAGTGTGCTGCACATTATTCCTCCTTTTCTGAACATCATTAGAATTTTATTTTGAAGTTTCTACCTGTAATGATATCCCAAGGGGCCTATGAGAGTTGCAGTTTCAAGTCCACTTATCTAGGATGGCCACCAAACTTTCCAGAAAAGACCCAAACTTGTGGCTTGAGGAGGCCAGGGACCTGACCTGCATTCCACCAGCAGCCCAGGGCCGTAGTCAATGAATCTGAGCCCAGCTGTGGGCTCCATAAAGCAATGCTTCCCCCTAGTTTCCCTACCATCTCACCCTTCTCTTCACTCGGCCACCTAACATGGTTCTTGTTCAACAGACTCGCACTCCACTGGTTCCTTCTTCTTCCATCTCCTCATCCTTTCCTCTAGCAATGCCATTGTCCTTCCTCTTGAAATATTCCCCTCCCTCTAGGTCCTAGAGATTCATCTCAGTGGTAAAAATGCAACTCTGCTGTAAAAACAGCCAGTTAGAATAGCTATATTAACCTTATCAGGAACAAATGACATTTTAGAAAAAAAAGATGCTATCCTCTGAATGCCCTAGACTCTAACTCCTCTGAAGGAAACAGAGAGCACATTGCAGTGACATCTCTGGACGTTTGTGTTTATTTGAACTGTCCTCAGCATATGCTTCCTTGCACTCTAACATAGTTTTAAGTTCATAAATATTTGTGGAATTGAAAAAAGAATGAATGAACACCAATCTGAACCTCTCTTTGGTAACTTGCAATCAATAGTCTAAACGTTAAGTTCTTGGTGGCCCTGCTATTTATGTATTCTTGGTGATTTCGTTATGGCTTAGGATCGCACAACACTCTGGTTTTAATTTGTGGTTTGAAAATCTCTGATCACTAATATTGTCTCTGAGTCTGATCCAATATTCTTTAGAGCAAACAAAAAAATAAAATTTTAAAGGAAAATATTTCCTTTTACTTCAGGTACGGAATGCTTTGAGACTGGCAGACTAGCTTGAAAGCAGCCAGAATGAGATATACCAGAAACAGAACAGCTTTTAAAAAGGGGAATTTATTAAGTTGCAAGTTTACAGTTCTAAAGCTGTGAAAATGTCCAAATTAAAACAAAGCTAATGAAAATGTCCAATCTAAGGCATCCAGGTAAAGATATCTTGGTTCAAGAAGGCCGAAGATGTTCAGGGTTCCTCTCTCAGCTGGAAAGGCACATGGCGAGATCTGCTAGCTTTCTATTCAATGGCTTCCCTGGGGTTCTCTCAGTTCTGTTGGCTCTGTTGGTTCTGGCGGCTCTTGTGGCTCTTTCCAAATGGTTCTCTCTTAAAGGACTCCAGTAAGTGACCCCACTTTGAATGGGTGGAGACACACCTCCATGGGAACCATCTAATCAAAAGTTACCGTCCACAATTGGGTGGGTCACATCTCCATGGAAACAATCAAAAAGCTCCCACCCAGCAATACTGAATAAAGATCAAAGTACTTGGCTTTTCTGGGGTCCACAACAGATTCTAACTGGCACAGTGACCAACCTCAGAGATGCTCTTGATCTCTCTTAGACTCAGTTTCTATCTATAAAATGGGAAATGACAGTGACTGCATCAAAGAGATAGTGCATCTGAAGAACTCGATGCAGTGTTTGGTACATAACCAACATTCAGAGAACTTTAAGTATAATAATTGTTATTATTATTTAAGAAGCAAGATAAATCATCACAACTGAGAGTGCACCTATTTTCTTTCTTAATCACAGAATATCAGGGTTGAAAGATTCTTAAAGTCTGGAAAGTTCAGAAACACTTGATGCTTGCGATTCCTCCAGAACATCACCAGCATAAAATAGTCCCTAACTTCTGTCTGGTCACTTCCCGTGATGACGACCTCCCTCCTTCCCAATGTTTTAAACTGCCCTATCTTGAGCTGAGTACCTGGTCTTTGATGGACCCCTTGAAGGCATGGCCATGAGGTTGACATATATGTCTCTTTGGTCTGGCCAGGTTTTCAACTCTGACTCAGTTAACTCCTTCTGTAAGAGAAGAGTCAAAACCAAAGATTTAGCCCATTTGATTGTTCTTTTGTTGTGTCTCTCTGGCAATGATCTCTGGGGCTTGAGGTCTCTGTGCCCCAGTCGTGTACTCAGCGATCCACACCTCCACACCCAGCCTCTGTCTCTCAACTGTTCCCATCTTCCCCCCACCGAATACAAACTCCTCCCCCACACTTTCTTTTGCGTACCATAGTGTTGACCTTCACTTTTTGCCCACTGAGTCACATCAGAGTTTACAAATCAAGCCTGGCAATTGTGGTCAATGCAACTTGGATCTCTTGGCTTCAGGTAGATGCTTTTGGCAGCCACATGCAAACCTGCCATCATCATATCAGAGAGTTTGGCTGTGGTCTGAAATGTTCATTTCCTCTCAGATGATAATCACTTATCTTTTCCATCCATTATCCCTTTAATTATGTTTGTGATTCAGGTATAAAATTTTCTGGTTTACCACCAGAGTTCTTAGGGTTGAGTGCTTGGTTTGCCCTTAACTCTTTTCTATTCTTGGTTCCACATGCTGGGGTTCTGGAACCATTCTCTGGCCCTGGGACATTGTGCAGGGACTTATCTCCCAGTTCTTAAAGTTCAGGGGTTAGAGGCTACTGAGAGTACAGTATCAAATAAGGAACATACTTCTTGGTAGTGTTCTAGCCTCGTATATGCTGGTGTAGTGTTTTGTCACTATTCTCTCTCATAAAATACCCAAACAATTTTCTCAAAAATAAATCATCTTGTTTCTCCAGCGGGAGTGTAGGATGCTTACTATTTAATATTATGAGCATTTTTCCTATAAATGGCTTACCCCAAAATTCCATCTACTGCTTTTAAAATGGCAGAGCAAGGAAGGAACCTCTTCACATTTGAGTTCCAGTGGCATTCCAATGTCATAACATACCTAGTACTGACTCACCCTCACATAAACTGGATCACGTGGTTCTTTTCATAATTGTGAATTCAGTAAACTGAGTTCACATTCTGTTTTACTTCTCCTTTGGTTGGCTATTTCTCACAAACACCTTTTTACCTGCAGACAACTGTAGGGTCTGTTAGCAGAGTAAAGCCCCGGATTAAGAAGGAGAAAGGCATGTCTAGACCCGTTCATTTCCAAAAGATGTGAGTATCTTATAAGTGGATCCAAGATTACCAGCTGAAAAACTACTAAAAATAATAAATGAATCCAGCTAGCTTTCAGAATTAATACAAAAAATAATAACCTTCTTATATGCTAACCATGCCAATTAGAAAATTTAATGGAGGGAAAGATCCTACTTATAGTATCAAGAATAGCAACAAATGGAAGGAAGGATATCCAGAAATAAATTTAACAGAAAATTTGAAGGGCCTAATTAAAAAAAAAAAACCTTTAAAATTATCCTAAGTGGTTTTAAAAAAGACTTAAATAAATGGAAAAATATACCTGATGTAAAGATAGCAATTTCCCTTAAATTAATCTAAAAATTGAATGTGATTCCAATGGAAAGTCAATAGGATTTTCTGGGAGTTGGGGAGAACTAGATTGGCTTGGTTCCCAGTGAAAAAGAAGAATGTGAGAATTACCAGGAAAATTCTAAAGAAGAAGTTTAATATGTGAAGATTAGCTGAATCTGAATAAGATATTAAAGTGAATTAAAAATATAGAAAGCAAAACAATTTGGAAAAGACAGAACATTGGACAGAATAGAAAAAGAAATAGATCCAAGTACAAAATCAAATTTTAAGACCCAAATCACATATCAGGACCCAAACACAAATGCAAAATGCGTAGGATGACATTTCTAGTCATTGAGGAAAAGCTGAATTAGTCAATATGGAGTATAAACAGCCTGCTAGACATTTGGAGACGGGGGAGCTGAATCCTTTATTTCTTAGACAATACATACAAGGATTAAATGTAAAAAAAAAAACCTAAAGATATTTGAAAAAAACATAAGGATTAAAAATTTTATCTCAGAATGAAGAAATCCTTTCAAATAAAATATAAAACTCTGATTCCATAAAGGGATAGGTTGATATACATTACATTTCTACTTAAAAAGTGAAGTTTTCTATATACCCCCCAAATACTAATATGTAAAATCAAAGGCAATTAACAAACTGGGGAAAATATCTGCAACACAATGACCAAAAAAAAGCATGTTTACTTAATGGATGAGAGTACTTACAAATAAGAAAATAATGAACAACCCAATAAAAAAAAAGAGCAATGATGATGAGAAGGCAATTTATAGAAAGAGAAAAATAAATGGCAAATAGATATGTGAAAAGATGTGAGACCTCCTTTAGGAAAATGCTCATTAAAGCAACAGTGAGAGGTTTCCAGATTAGCAAAGATGTAAGATATTGCTAATGCACAACGTGGCCAAGGCATCATCATGCACTACCAAAGGGAGTTTAAGTCAGTACAACCCCTTTAGAGGGCAATTTGACCATGTGCACTCCAGTTATAAGTGCATATCCCCTGTGACAGCCATTTTGCTTCTAGGAATCTATTCACAAATATATCCATAGAATATACAATTATGAACACGTAAAGATATTCATTGCCACATTATTACAGTAAAGAGTGAAAGTAAGCTAAATATCCATCGGTTAGGGATTGACTGAATGAATTATAGTTCATTCATTCAGTGGTATACTATGGAGCTGTTAAAAAAATGAGTTACATCTGACTGGGCTAATCTGGAAAGATTATCAAGTTTCTATACTCTTAAGTAAAAAAGGCAATCAATATGGTAAGCAGTTTGCTCCCATTTGCTTTTAATAAAAGTAAAAAGGTACATGTACGTGCATAAATGTATAAACATAAATTTTCAATTTGGTTGCCTAAAAAATTGTTAATGACATTTATATACAGGAAGGAGGGCTGGAGGTCTACAGCAGGAAGGAGATATTTTGCTTTTTGTTTATTTTTTCTTTTCTTTTTTTTTTTTTACTTTTTTCTATAGTCTGGATTTTTTTTTGTCATGTGCTCTTATTCTGATAATAAAGATATTTAAATTCTCAACATTGATCTTTTGTTATACATGCATTAGGGTGATTTCTTTTCTAATTATGACACCAAACCTTGACCAGTCTTCCCTTGTGACCTTTTATCCCTTAGCATCCTACATAAATATCTCAGTTCTTGGGGGGAACTGATTGTCATTCGGAATCTGAGTGACCCTAAGGCCCTCCGTATGAGATAAATACAGTATACGGAAAGGCAAATCGCTTCCTTTTGTGCGACCACCCTGGGCTGGCTGCAGTGGCTCTCTGGTACCTTGCAGCAAGACAGATCTTGAGTCAGTGTCAGGGCCTTTGGGAAAGAGCATGAAAATCAATTGTGAAGTTTCATTGACAGAAAAGCTGAAAGTAGAGAAGATGAGGTTATGGGTGGGGATCTGGAGGAGCTGTGCTTTTGACAAGTCATATCTGGTCTCAAAGATGGAACTAGAAGCCAGTTAGAGTAACAGGGCCAAATTCGAAACTGGAAATTTGGGTATTCCCTTAGATGGGGGTGGGAAGGGTGTCCGCTTGGGGATTTCAGTTTTTTAAAAAGAGGTTTATATTTAATATCCAGGGTATATTTTTAATAACATATATGATAGGCATGGGTGTAAGTAATGCATGAAATGAGGCTTTGCGCTAAATGCTATGAAAAACAAGATATTTAAAATAGGAGTAAAATTGCATAATAGAGGAAAAGGAGCTTAGCAAAGACCCTAGTTTCCTGGGCCTCCTTAGAATGGCATGTTGCTCTTGGCTTTTGGTGAGGCTTGGAAGAGAAGGCTGCTTATGGTCCTTTTACACTCCTGGAGTTCTTTTCCTCTCTCTGGGAGACCTAATTAATCCATGCCATAAGGTTTATTGGCACGGAGACATCATAGGTCAAAAAAAGAAAGGAATACTCAGGCCAGTTCCACCTGAAAGAAGTTCAGGGTAAGATAAATGGACCACCAGTAGAAAAGAGACACTTCTCTTACACCCCTATTACTATGATCTGCTTTTCAAAAGGTTATTAAATGAGCATACTAGGCTTTGTATTAAGCACTCTACATACAGTATCTCAAGCTACAAATAACCCTTTTTTATAAATCCATATTAGGTTATGTAACTTGTCCACAGTGAAAGTTACAAGCTGTGCGTCTAACTTCATTTTTCTAACTACTATACTTTCACTGCCTCTTCCTTTGAATTCCCCTAAAGATGAACCCATTTTCCCTAGCCTATATCCTTATTGCGTATCTTCCTGAATTTATTCTCCTGCAATCTAAGCAACATACTTCAAACTTCATTTTCCCTCCATTATAAGGCCTGGTCAAGAAAGTAAAAATGTCCCTACGCAATGTATCAAGAGTGTCATTTGAAATCAATTTTGTAGAAGGCTCTATAGCAATAAATATGAATTTTTTCCATGAGGGTGCCCTTTAACCCAGAAATTCCACTTACAAGTGTTTGGAGGGATTAAAGGATCCACAAGGATACTTAATGTATCATTATTTGTAAACAGCAAACACTATCAATGCTATAAAATTGGACAGGTGACCAGCAACAAACAATTAAGTATATTATGACAGTCATACAATAGAATTTTATACTGGCAATAAAAATAACAATCTAGATCTGTGTTAATCAACACGCAAAGGCATCAGTGACATAGCCCTGGGTGAAAAAATCAAGTTACAGAGAGTCTGCATAATACTGTTAATGTAAAATTTGTGGGTTTGTCATCTTAACATGCATAAAGAAACGTCTGGAAGTATGGTCACCAAAATACTGCTAATGTTTATTTCTGAGTGGTTGGGTTTTAGGGTAATTTACCTTTTTCATATACTTTTCCGTATTTCTTTTTTATGATGATGAAAGTGTATCATTTAAAAAATCAGAATAAAAAATTTGCCTATTTTCATTTAGGGAGGAAAAACATGTCAAGGTCATTCACCGCCCCTAACTGCTTGTCCTATGATGATGGGTCAGAAAGATGCGGGTTTTGACATTATAAATGATGCCTGTCCAAATGGGACTACAAATCCCAGGTCAGGAGCTGATGGTTATCCATTCAACCAATGTCTGCATGACATCGCCCTCAGCAGCACCCAGACTTCTTTCCCTTGAGAAGAATGGGAGAGACTTGTCAAAGAGCTCCTGTCCAAGCTGCTTGGGAAATTTCTTCATCTCCTCTGTAGCACTCAGTCTGGCCCCTTATTTTCTAGTAGGCAGGGGTTGGGTCCACAGGACAGAGTTCCCTTGAGAGTGTGGGAGATCTATAGAGGGTCTGGTCGTGGGTGCACATTGTGGCTTATGGAGAGGGTAGTGGTCACACTACCTTGTTTATATAATCACAGAATGAAGAGGGAACTCAGAGACCTCCTAGGCCTGTCGTTTGACCCCTGAGGACACTGATGTCTTTCTCGAGGCCATCAGAGAGCATGAGCCTTTTGCCTTCCCACTGGTCGGCTTTCATTCTGTGCCACTTTGCGGAACAGAGCCTTGCCACGCAGGTGGTCTTGCTCACACGTGTCCTTTCATAAAGAGTAAATCCAGAAGTGGGCCCCTAACCGGGATATCTGATCAAGCTGGACACTCTTCATTTCCAGCAACCTGAGCACGCAGCAAGAGACCAAAAAGAAAGAGTCCAAGGTCGAGAGGGCCCCAAGTTTAAATGTTGCTTTATAAAAAAAAGGTTTAAAAAATTATAATCTAAAAAAAAAAGTTATAATCTAAAAATTAAAAGGACAGTGACAGATTAGAGAAACTAATTGCATCAAATTAAATACATGCAGATTTAATATTTATGCTATAGAAAAATCATCTTTTGGAGAAAAACATCAAGACTCCAGTAGATAAGTGGGCAGAAGTTATGAACAGAAAGCATGCATAACATTTTTCTCACCCAAATGAAAAATAACCTAATTTTCTATTCTGATTGTAAAAATGATACACACTAAAGAAGGGTTTCTGGATCTCGGCACTGTCGCTATTTGGGGCCAATTAATTTTTTGTTGTGGAGTCTGTCCTGTGCATTGTAAAATATTTAACACATCCCTGGCCTCTACCTAGTAGATGCCAGTAGTACCACCCATTTCCCATCCCACCTCCCAGACCTTGCCGAGTGTCCCCGGGGCAGGGGAAGGAGGGACAAATCACTCTGCAGCTGAAGAAACAGAGCACTCAGGTAACAGATACATAGAACGTTGTTCTTTCTCCTTGGTAAATGATAACTGGTAACATTAATATTAACTTAGCAAACTTTCATAAAGCTACCTGGCAAAAATCAATTATTTAAAATTGTAACACCTATGTGCCAATGAGGTTTTAGTAAAATTAATATATGCATTCACAGCTTGGTGACATTGTAAGTCTGCACAACACTTTTACAGCAATACATAGCAAGGACTGGAAGTCTAGTTGTACTCTTTGCCCTAGTAATCTCATTCCTGGGAATTTCTTCTAGGAAATAATTGAACGAAACCAAACAACAACATAGATCAAGATGTTCATTGCAGCATTATTCTCAACAGCAACTGTCTTGTTAACAACCAAAATGTCCAATATTAAATGTCCAATATTTTAAGTCAGTCATAGATCAACAATTTGATAACATAGCCATTAAAAATAATAATTATGGTGACCATGTAGATGTAACAAAGTTATGAAAGAAAGCAAAATGCAAATTGTATAGGCATTGTGATTCAGATCTTGTAAAAATAAGCACGTGTGTTTGTTAACGAGAACAACATGGAATCGTGTATAAAAGAAAACACTTGTGTTGGGGGACTAGGATCATGGGCGTTTTTAATTTTCAAAAATATCTTTAATGTTCTGGTGCCTGCCCATGCAAAAATATATGTATACATATATATATCTTTAATGCAGTTAGATTGTATATTTTTTATTTGAAAAAACATGAAAATAATCAAACAAAGAGTTCAGTGAACTCTGAAGGAAATCAAGGGCAAAGACAGAAAACATATCATTCAGCTAGAATCAGGGGTAAGTTTTGGGTAGGGTGGTCTTGTAATTTATCCTGCAAATGGGAAGACGTTTGAGAGCGAAAGGAGCAACATTAAAAATTATAGTAGAACGACAGTCGTGACCAGGGACAGTTCCAGTAAACTGGGACTTCTGGTCATCCTAGATGTCGGGGACCCAAATAGGGTGACCTGAAGCTCTCATGAAAATTCAACAGTAGTGACAAAGTTCAGACCTAGGCAAAGAGGACCAAAAATAAATTTCCTGCAGCCAAGGACCCTGCAACTAAAATATTTTCTGGATTCTCAGCTCGTTCAAGAGTATGCCTTATTGCTAGGGTAGAGGGAACATAGAAATTATCAAAGGAAATGGTCATACCCCTAGTATTTGAGCTAATGTCGCAGAAATGATGATTAATTCAGCCTCCTATATGCCAGGTATAGTTTGTTCTAAGCACTGAACAAGACAGACTGAGTCCCTGATTTCATGGATTTTATATTCAATTAAGAGTCAGATTGGAAAATAAGACAAATAAATGAACACTAATTTCAGAGAGTTAAGAGTGCTGCAAAGAAAATCGAATGGTGGAAGGTGTTTAAGAGACAGAGGCTAAGGGTGAGGACAGTGATCGGGGAAGGCCTTTCCAAAGCCCAGACACTGAACCCAAACATGAATCAAAGAGGAGGAGACTGAGGAAGAGTATTCACAGCAGGGCCTTGAGGCTGGACTGAGTTTGCTAGCCAGGTTAGAAAGGCACCAGCTGGGGCTGGAGACCATGAAGGAGTGAGGAGCGCTTACTGAGGAAGGCAGCTATGCTGCAGGGAGCAGGATATGGATTGGGGGCAAAAAAAAAAAAATTAATTCAAATGCTGGCTGGGTGGTTTATCTGAACCTAAATGTTCTGACCTATCAAGTGGGAAATAATAGCACCTCACTGGGTTGTTTGACAGTTTAAATGAAAGCGCAAACTTAAGAACAAAGCGATATTGCACTGGGGAGAGAGTTAGATATATTCATTGGTTTAATGCACAGAGCCTGGAACTTTCCTATAAATCAATCAGAGGAGGGTATCAGATTTATTATCATGTATTTTCAACATATGCCCATCTTTCCAGTTATTTTTACAAAACTTTAAGAATAGAGACTTTCCCTGGCTTGACCTTTTATCAAAGCTGATCAGGTCTCCTTCATTTGGTATGGACAGGAAAGGTCAAGTTCAAGCTGGTGAAATTACATGCTTGTTGAAACCATGGAATTCTAACACTTCTGTCTGATAGCTTCAGTTTTGAGAACAAACCTGGGCCTTTAAAAAAATAAATCCCTTGTGGAGAGGTGTATGGGAACTCTCTGTTTCTGCCTCACTTTTCTGTAAACCTACAACTATTTAAAAAAATTAAGAATAAATACATAAATCCCTTAGACTCATTTATAACTGTCTGAAGTTACACAGAAGTAGAACTATGAGTATTAAAGTGGTTGGTTAATTGCTCCCTTAGAAGTCTCATAAACATCACAAATTTACTTAGTGGGCTCTTTCTTCATACATGGGTCTCAGATTTCGGTAAATTATTACATATTCCAAGTTGACAATCAAGCGACCTGATTTTATTGAATAATAAAATCCCTGCCAGTCACTGTCCTGGGCACTGAGGACACAGTGTGCCCTTATAGAGCTCAACAAAAATGAAGGGTAACTAATTTGATAGTTATGATGAGATTCGAGTAGATCTCCTATCTCTCGCTTTTCCATCATAAGAATGAACTGTGCTGGGCTGTTTGAAATTGCTTTCACCAAATATAATATGAACGAAAGCATTTGATTTCAGAACTTTTTTTAAACTTATAAATGTGCTCCCATCTTTTTTAAAAAAAGGTTCCTCCCCTATATTAATAACAGAGGAATGAGCTTTGAATGGGATTCTCAACGTGGCTGCACATTATGCTCACCTGGAAAGTATTTTTAAAATGTTGATGCCTTCTACAGGGCAGCCTATTTTGGCGTGTATGATACAGCCAAAGGCATGCTCCCTGACCCCAAGAATACACACATTGGGATGAGCTGGATGATTGCCCAGACAGTGACAGCTGCCGCTGGTGTGGTCTCCTACCCCTTCGACACAGTGAGGCGACGGATGATGATGCAGTCTGGACACAAAGGAGCTGACATCATGTGTAGTGGCACTGTCGATTGCTGGGGGAATGTTTTCAAGGATGACGGTGGCAAAACCTTCTTCAAGGGTGCTTGGTTGAATGTTCTCAGAGGTATGGGTGGAGCCATTGTGCTGGTCCTGTATAACGAACTGAAGAAAGTCATCTAAGTGTGTCTGTCTTAACTAGAAATGGGAACAAAGAATCATGTAGAATCCTTACTTAACCATTATGGACCATTGACCTTCGAGAAATTGTTTTTACCCAAGCAGATCAAATCTGTAGAGGGCTAGGGAAAGCTCTAGAAAAGGGGATCATTGTGATTACATTGGACAATTGACTCTGCTGATTCCATGTTTTGATTACTGGGGGTGGGTAGGGAATACTGACCATCCTTGTGGGTCCCTGGGTAAGGCAGCTCAGCCACACAGACCTAGAAACCCTCGAGTCCAAACGCTTGTAGTACCTTCCGTTGTGTTTAAGTATTTATTTAAAAAGAAATCATGTCTCCTATTTGTACTTAAGCACTATCTCCTTTTGCACAGCTGGATGTTTGTAATTATGTTTTATGTTGGGCGTTCTGCTGCAAAATAATAAATGAGCAGGACACTCTTAGAAAAAAAAAAATCTTGATGCCTGAGTCCCACCCCAAAACAGTTAAATATGGAATTTGGGAGGTTAAGTCCCAGCATCAAGGCATTTTAAAGCTGCTCAGGTGATTTCAATGTGCAGGCAGTGTTGAGTACCAGTGAGCCCTGGAACTTGAAACCTGACATATGCATGTAGTAACGTATTTGGAGTGAATTTGGGGCACTTACGTGGGACCTACTCAGACAACGTCCCAAGGCCCAGTGACTTAAGATTATTACTTGTTTTGTTGTTTGTTTTTCAAAATTGGGCTTGCTAGGGGTAACCTTTCTAACTTGAGGTATCTGTCAGGATTGCATTCAGCTATATGTAACAGAAAAACCATCCACAGGAGGCTTCAACAAATAGTGGTTTCTATTTTTCACGTAACAAGAAGTTCCTCAGTGGATAGAATCAAGACCGGTACAAAGATGACATCAAAGAACCAGTCTCCTTCTCTCTTGCTGTGCGGCCATCAAGGCTGCAAGTGATTGCTGAAACTCCAGGCATCAGTTTGTGCTGAAGGAGGATGGCCTTTGTCTTTGAGAGGCTTTGTAATTTCAGCTGGGAATGGGAAGCCCCACCCCACATACGGCTTACAGCTCACTGGTCTGTCACGTGACCAATCTGACCTTCTGTCACATGGCCTCACCTAGCTGCAAGGGAAGCTAGGTGTTTGAATGGGTCTTTCCCCAGTCTGTCTAGAGGAAGGCAAAGAAGGAGTATGGAGTGGATGCCAAGTGAGCCAACCTATACTGTCTCTCACATTTGAGTTCAATAAAATTAATCTGAAATTTTTCCTGAAAACCAAGGAAGAGGTGACAATCTTCTGACCTTTAACTCCAGATAGGGCCCCAAAGGCGTGGCTGATGAGGCTGAAGATGTGTTGATGATGAACACACTTATGGTCCCAGAGCTTCAGTTTCAAGGCCTGAAAGTAAAGATTTCTTCAGAATCAGAAGGGCACATTTATTCAGTGCAAATACTTGTGGTTTGGTGATTTCTTTTCTCTCCTTGTTGGGTGAGATGGGGCTGATTGTTGTGGAAATTGTGGAAGAGATACCTTTCAGAGTGCAGACTTTTCAGATTGCAGGCTCCACGCTAGGACTGTGTTTGGAGGACAGGGTTAATAACTGCTGGAGAGTGGATCTAAATCTGGGTATAAGGGATAAGTTTTGCGCACCACTCTCTGAAGTGTGGGCAGAAGCTAAAAGGTCACAAATAAATGACTTCACATTCTGTTGGGGAGGAAACACACAGGGACTATTTTCACCCTTCTGGAAACTGCGATTAGAAAATTCAAGGAGAAGGTCAAGGCCCCAGAGCAGAGTTGGCAGAGAAAACCAAACCCTGTTCAGAATGACTGGAGAATCCCTGCCAGAGCCTCCGGCCAGAGCCCAGCTTGGAAATGCCACCCCTTCCCAGGCCTTCGTCCCAACGGGTCTCAAGGGGTAAGGGAACTTCCTGGGGATTCCCCATCATTCAAGAGCTCTTTGAGTGACCCCCTCGTTGGCCCCTCCAGTAGGGGATTTCCCAGAATGTTCCCACACCCCCGTGAAGCCTCCTCCTTAGCCACCCCCAAGCTACTTGTGGTTCATTATAGGGGTGACATCAGGTGACCCCACAGGTGAGAGTGAATTGTGAAAAACGGTATCTAAATTTGCATGAGGTGGAAAAAGAGGGAAGATGAAATTGGAAAGCCAACAGGGCTGTGAGGCCTCACAAAGAGCTAATTACCGATATGAGGTCAAACAGACTTCAAAGGCAAGGGAATGGGGGGCACAGATCCTGAAGCTAGCCTGCCTTGCTTCAAGTACTGATGCTTTGTGATCTTGAGCAAGTTATTTGACTTCTCTGTGCCTCAGTTTCCTCTTCTGTAAAACGGGGTGGATAAAATTAGCTATCACATGGGATTGTTGTGAAGATAAAATAAAATGATATTCATAGAGTAATTTAAAGTGATTGGCACACAGTAAGCACTCAATGTTGGCTGTTATTAAATTAAGCTAGGCTTTTATCTTTAAAATGCGGTTTCTACTAATCTTCCTCACATAAATTGAGTCTACACATACATTCACAACAGGTGGGAGTTAGAGACCCTAGTTAACTAACACACTCTGGTAGTCAAGTTGAAAACTGAATTATTTGAGAGTTGGAGGAGGCTTGAGGATCTTTTAATCCTGCGGTTTTTAACATTAGCTGCAAGCAGAATTCCCTGGGGATTCTTTAACACCCCAATGCCCAGGCCACACTCCAGGCTAATTTTGTCAGAATCGGTGAGGTGAGACCCAGCCCCTGTCCATTGGAGAAACATTGCTTTGGTCCAGTCTTCCTGTTTTAAAGTGAGATGACTGGGGCTCAGAGAGGGAGAGTAACTCAGCAAGGGTCACCCAGCCAGGACCTGAAGCAGGACCTCTGATAAAACAAGTCTCTTGAGTGGAATCTTGTATCCCTTTCTCCCAGCAGCTACTGCCACCAGCCTGTGTTCACGTGGGGGGAGATGTGGGCTAGGTTTCTCCCACGGTGTCAGTTGGCCCCATCTGTTGAATGGGGATGATGGTAACACCTGGCCTTCTGTGTCCACTTCGGAGTGTTATTATGATGATCCTGGCAAGACGTGAACAGTAGAAAGCGGGCTGCACAGACGCGCGAAGACAGGCTCCACCGCCTCCCCTCCGCAACAGCAGAAGACATGGGTGGTGGAAGCTGCAATTGACTTCCCAAACCTTCCTTTCCTCTTCCCCCTCCTTGGGCTGTAGGGTGTCCAGCCCCCCCCCCCCCCCGGGCAGTTAGGGATGTGACCCTTGTACCTCCGGATAAACAGCTGCTCCCATGGCTGCTAGGCCAGTTGTCCCTCCAGCTGTGTGAGCCATTTCCGGGGGCCTGGCTGCCTTGGAAGCAGCACTGAGTAGACTGAGCAATGGCAGGCGTGGAGGGGGGCCGGGGGCGGTGGGAGAGGGACGAGGGCCCCAGATCAGCCACTTCCTCCCACAAGGGAAGTCAAACCCTTTCTCTTGTAAGTGTCTGGCTAGCTGCGTGGCCTCCCGGGCTGGCAGGGCTGGGTTCTCTGGCCCCCCCCCCGCCCCCCCCCCCCCCCAGCAGTCTTGCTTCCCAAGGTAAAGACAAGTTTCCTGTCACAGGTGGTTTTCTGGTTAAAGGCGGCAGCGGTTACAGCCCGCCTCCTAGAGCTCTGGGATCTGTAAGCCGGACAGGGGAGGGGGAGGTGAGAAAGCTAGAGAAAGCAGCAGCCTGCTTCGAGCCCCGGGAGGAAGGATCTACTGTCACTTCCCGAAAGCTGGGCCTGCCCCTAGGCGGGGAGAAGGTCAGAGCGGTCCTTGCGGCCCGCCTACCCCGGCCCCTCCCTCCAGCCTCGGGGTTTGCCCAGGCTGTTCGGAGTACAGAGTTTACAGTAAATGTCGCCACGGGTGGAAACTCTCAGAAGGGGTGAGGAAAAGGCTAGGGGAAGGGGAGAGGACTCCCGGCCTCCAGTTCCCGTCTTACCAACAGCCCCCAGTTTCATCCTGTTGCTTTATCTCACTTTTCGGTAAAGAGGGGATGCCCTCTCTCAGGGATGTGCCAGGAAACAGCCAGATGGCAAATGAATGAGCCGGCCACATGCAGAAGAAGCCAGGACCTCTGCCGCCATCGTCACGGCCGTAGCTCTTGGGATCCCCCCATTTGAGAGATGGGGGTTTCATTTGTGCTTGATGCAGGCACATTTTCTAGCTCAGAGCCACATTCAGCAAAAGCCCGGCTGAGGGGCTTTTATCTGTCCTTTACAAACAGATGGAAGCTGGCTGAATGGGTCAGGCCACAGCCCTATACATTCTACCCCTTGAAAAATAGTAACTCCTCTGGGGTGCATGGGTTTGGGTACCTGACAAATCCCATTAACCTGCTGCTCATGTTCCTGATGGATTATTGTAAATAATATTGTAAATATTGATGGCAAATTGTAAATGTTGAGTTATTTTACGTCCTCTCACTGCCCACCATCTTTCTGAGTCAACTTCTAGTGCCAACAGTTGACATCATCACTCAGTCACTCCACAAACATTTGAGTTCACAGTCTGTGCCAGGCACTGAGCACTTAACCAATGAGGCATTTAAGCAAGCGAGTGCTCGAAAAATGAAAGCAAGTTTAACATCATTTTCATATAATGTTTTCAAACTTGTGTGATTATTAGGATGACCTGCAGTACTTGTTAAAAATTCAGATTACCACCTCCAATTGTAAGATTCATCAGACATCTCCCTACATTTTCCTCTAACTCTTTTATGGTCTTAGACCTAATGTTTAGACTTCACTACCAATTCCAAATCTGTTGAATTCAAATCTCTAGGAAAAGGGCCTGAAACTATATTTGTAACAAGCCCCCAGATTAATTCTAATGATACGTCAAGTTTGGGAAATCTGATCTAAACAAAACATTAGAAAAATAAGGCCTAGACTCCAAATATTAAGTTGTGTTTGGATATTAAGAACAAAGATTAAGAACTGAAATGGAATTTATTTGCAATTTAGGTGTCATTTGTCCTTCCTCTGTGGGCACCAATGACTAGCAAAGGTCTGTTTGATTGAATCGAGGAATACGAACTTTAAAATCACACTGGATTCGATTCCTGGTGCCTGCCCATGTGGAAAAAAACAATCACATTGGAAATGCTTCTCCTGGGCATTCTGAAGGTGGAATTGTTTTACAGTATATGCTAATTACCATTGTTGATGAATTAATGATGTGATCAGTAATCTGTGCTCCATACTCGGAGTTTTTCCAATTAGTGTGTATCTCATGGTTCCCCAAAGCAGCAGGAGAAAGGTGTTTCTGAAAAAGGAAAGCATACGTTGGGTAACGCCCAGCAGGCGGTAAATAGGCCCTTGGGTAAGCAGAATGGAGAAAGTTGGAACGCTGCGTGGAATTTTTTTTTTTACTTTTACTTTTACGTTTGAAGTAGTCTCAAACTTACCGAACAGTTGCAAAAATAATACAAAATCCATAGAGAGAACCCCAATCTACCCCCAACCCAGATACCCAGATCCACCAACTTTCAACATTTTGCCACATTTGCTGTATCATTCTATCTATTTGTCTGTCCGTCTATCTATTTATTTTCTACACATGTGAGAATAGATTGTATACATGATGCACTTCGAACCACTTAAATCTTCCGTGTGCATTTTTTTAAGAACAAGGATATTCATGTGTAAGTCAAAACTGTGGCGGACCTTTTAATATTTATAAAGGCTCTAAGTGTTTTAGAATCTGGGTGAAGATAAAACAGATAACCATGGGCTCCATTTGCAAAACTAAATGAAAATACTGGGCACATATGGAGAACACACCATATAACGTAGAGTGAAATTAGCATAAGATGTTCTAACCAACTGCTGTCCATTTTTTTCTGGTTCTGACCTGCCAACCAGTTTCCCTTGACATACTCGTGCCACTCCCAAACCACGTACACATTCACAGAGACCCAGGAGCACACTCACATACAAACTGACAGATGCATTCACACATCCATTAGGTCGAACCTTATGAAATTGCCATTTTACAAGTCAGCACAAAGAGCGATTTTGTACGGTCCAACCTGATATCTATGATTGCATATGCACATGCACGTGTGCATACATAAATGCACCCTTGCACGTACACAAATATATATGCACGTGTACACATGTTCACAGAGGCAGAAAAATCTCCCGATGCCCTTCTCCATGGCTGTGCTAATCCTCCTGCCCCCTCCCCTTGCTTCCTGCCCTGACGTTAATCTCCAATACCTCCCCCTCCCCCTCACAGGAGAGCGAAGACCTGGAGAAACAGAACGCAGTTCTGCGCAAGGAAATCAAGCAGCTCACAGAGGAGATGAAGTACTTCACGTCGGTGCTGAGCAGCCACGAGCCCCTGTGCTCCGTCCTGGCCGCCAGCACGCCCTCGCCCCCCGAGGTGGTGTACAGCGCCCACGCCTTCCACCAGCCTCACGTCAGCTCCCCACGCTTCCAACCCTGAGCCTCTGAGCCAAGTGGAGTCCCCCAACCCCAGCTGGCCTCAGGAGGGACCTCAGAAGGGGCACACAGACTGTGGCCAGGAGGCCCTCGTCCCCCAGAGCTCTCTCTCCACCTGGAGACCCAGAGGCGGAGGCTGGACAAGGATTGAACACAAGGACTATTGTGGCTGGAAGTGTGAGGCCTTCCCAGCATGTGGCAGCCCGGCCAGGGGTGCCGGACACCCACGTGGCTGGGAGTCCACCCCAGAGGAGGAGTTAGCATGACACCCAAGTCCCATGGTATGGAGGGAGGAGGGCCGGGAAGGGTTATTTTTCTAAATAAATGTTTTAAAAGAAGCTGGTTTCATGGGACAGTTTCCCTCTTTTGCACTGTTTCCCTCAGTGCAAAAAGGTCCAGTTCTATGGGGTTGGGACCTTCTTTGGTCCTTGGCCATGAGCACCCTGAAAGAACTGTCTAGACTCTGCTAACATCTTTTCTTTTCCATGGTTTATTAGCCTACTTGGGGAAATTGATTTTTAGCCCTTGCATCTTCAATCCTCGCTGTAGGCATCCTCTTTACTTTCCTTCCCAGTGACCTCCCGGCAACCTCCCTCCTTGCATTCCTCATTGCCTCATGCTCCTTGGATTTTCAGCAGCTGGTTCTCTAGACAGGGAGCAGGGCCAGAGTAAGGGGCCGTTCGGTGAAGTGTAAGTCAAGTCGACATTCTCATCTCCTCTCACACAACTACAGTAACCCGCCACCTGTCTCCCTCCAGGCAACCAGCCCTTGATGATGCTGAATGCCTGGGGCCATGCAGAGTGGCTGGTAATGGGGTGCCAGCACCTCACCTTGAGGGGGGCGCTCTCCAGGGGCCACACGTAGCATGCATAGTTCTGTGGGGACTTTCCTGCCAATGGATCTACATGCTCCCCTGAAAACTCTACCTCCCTCTAGAAGCAGTAATAAAGTGTACACCACTTTGCCTGTTTCCATGAAACTCTGCAGGCTGCCATTTTAAGCCCAGTTTGGGGGCAGCAGTGGCTCAAGGTAGCCCACAATTGTCTTCAGAGCTTCAGAGTCATCAGTTTGGATCAAACCTGAAACCATTGTGCTCCAGTTCTGCTCTAACACCCAGTTGTTCCTCAGAGATCCCCAGACCCACCACTTGCTGGTCTGTGTGCCTCAACCTCCTAACCCACTGCCGCTGTCTCCACCAAAGCCATGGTGGGGCTGCCCACACAGGGCCTCTGCTGAGCCAGCTTGGGACATAAGCATTGCCTTGTGGGGTGTCTGTCTCAGCCCCTGTCAGCAGCCACCCTTGGTCTCATTCCTTCATCCTTCATAGAGTCTGCCACTGCCCACTGCCTCTCTGCTGGCTGCCATCTTGAAATGTGGGGACCATAGGGGAAGGGAGAGTCACCTATATTGTCACCACCTGCTCCATCTGCCATCCCACAGCTCTGCTTGGTTGGAGACTCTGGACCTCCTTTCACTAATATCTCTCCTACTCTTCTAGGATTATGCCATAATTATTAATCTCCAAACAAGTATGGAAAACCCATGTCTCAGCAGGTGGTTGTCTGACCTCCTTGGGGCCTATTTATTAGAGGGGTCCAAGCCAAGAGCCTCTGAAGGCACATTGCAACTGCTGGGACTCTCCTCGCTGAAGCTGCTGCCCATGATGCTGGGATGTAGGAACTAAGCTGAGCCCAGTAAATCACAGCCTGTTGGAGACAGAGTCCAGAACACCTTCCCTCAACATCAGCATTTCTTACAATGTAGAAACTGGCATTATAACTTTTGGTCTCTGTTTCCGTTTTCCAGCTACTAAAACAATGCTTAAACAATGGGAATTTATTGACTCCCAGGATCTGAGGTTAGGAGAAATCTCAAATTGAGGTTCCAGCAAGGCAAATGTTCTCTTCCTGAAACCTAGCGTTCTGGGGCTGACTGCCGGTGGTCTTTGGTTTTTGGCTTCTCTGTCACATGGCAATGCACACGGTGGTATCTTCTTTCTCTTCTGGATTCTGTTGACTTCCAGCTTCTAGCTGCTCCCCGCGTCTTCTCCTCTCTGTGCCCAATTTCCTTTGCCTATAAGGATTTCAGCCATATTGGATGAAGGCCCACCCTAATTCTGTGTGGGCATGTTTTAACTAATAACATCTGCAAAGGTCCTATTTACAAATGGGTTCACACCCACAGGACCAGGGGGTTGGGATATGGACATGCCTTTTCTGGGGGACATGATTCAATCTCCAGTGGTCTCCCAACAAAACTTGCTAACTGGTACCCAGAAGCTTGTGTGGGGGGATGTGGCCAGGAGGATGTCTCGTGTCTATTTCCTGGTGTTTTGGTAGCTGGTGCTTTGTCTAGCTCTTTCCCACCCCTCTGTTAACAGGGCAAAGAAGCTAATCATTTCAGAGGCGGCATGCATTGAGTAGAATTTGTGCTTCTTTCACAGTTCTTCGACTCAGCACCTTGGCCCCTGCTTTCTCTGCAGCTAGCTCTGCCAGGGCCTGGGCCCTCATGGGAGGTGGGGGCAGGCTTCCTTCCAATCAGAGATTCTTCTCCCCACCCCTGGTCTAGCTGTAATTTCCCCTGAGAAACCCCCACAGATGGCACATGACCGGTACGGGGCATCTTCTAAATGATGTTCAGGGGGCAGAACTGGAAACGCAGAGCTCACGTGCACTGTCCCCATCCCTCAGCAAGGACTTCTCTTCCCCTTTCATTCTCCACTTTCTAATGACCTGGCCAGTTCCACTTCTCCTTTCCGATCTGCTTGGTAGAGGCAGCAGAGGGTCGAGCCTAGAGGAAGTGTCAGTGCTGATTTCATCCCCAGCTAGGGAAATCTGTGAGGCAGCCATGAATAGATTTGAACTTCCAGAGTTTCTACCCTGCTCTGCCATGAATTTCCCCTCAACTGGGACCTGTCCCAGCTTCCTTCCCAAGGCAGACCTGGCTCCCCCAGGCCAGAGGGCCAGAAGACCCAAACTCAGATGCCTGCAGGACTCGGGCTGGCAATGCGAATGCAAGAAGCTCTCTGGACATGGGGCAATTGGGAGTGGTGGAAAGTGTGGCAAACTGAGAAGTACATGCTTCCCTGCCGAAAGTGGACAGCTGCTCCTCAGATCTAATCCATGCTGCTACACGGAAATCCAGATCCACGGCTGCCTGGTCCAGTTTGTCCAGAAAAGCCCAGACCAGAATTTCTACATGAAATCTCTCAAGTTTTAAAAACATTTGAAGACCAAACAATATATGTTTGTAGATCAGATCTTCCATCAACATTTTCAGGGCCTGGGGCAAGAGTACAGAGGCTGGGCTGGCCACGGTGGCTCCGCAGGCAGAGTTCTCGCCTGCCATGCCAGAGACCCGGGTTCGATTCCCAGGGCCTGCCCATGCAAAAAAAAAAAAAAAAAAAAAAAAAAAGAGTACAGAGGCTACTTCCCATAGATTTAAATATCTAAATGTCATAGATCAAGCTTACAAACTGTTGAACAAAATTTGCTCTCTTCTTCTATTATGAAGATAACCAAATCTTTATAATAACTGAAAGGCCAGATTTATGGGTCAGAGTTTTGCAGATAAACAGAACCAATAGAATATGCTTATGCATAGGTGTATATATTTATATGTGTGTGCATGTGCTTTTTAAGGAATTGTGGGAGGTAGCGGGTCTGAAACCCATAGGGCAGACCAGCAGGCTGGAAACTCAGGTAAGAGGTAATGGTGCAGTCTTGAAGCAGAATTTCTTCTTCTCCAGGAATCTTCAATTTTTGTCCTTAAAGTTTTCAACCGTTTGGATGAGACCCGCGCATATCACTGAGGATAATCTCCTTTACTTAGTCCACTGATCTGGATGTCAATCACTTCTACAAAATATCTTCAGGGCGACCTCTAGGACAGTGATTGACCAAACAGCTGGACACCATCGCCTGGTCAAGTTGATACATAAAATTAACCCTCCCACCCTGTTTTGAATTTCAAATTCTTAGACTCTTCAGAATTTTGCCTCAAAACAAGGTAGCTCAGGGAAAAACAGCCCTCCACCTGCAGCCTGCCGCTTTCTCTCCATTTCCGTGCCTTAGTGACCCCACGTTCGCGCTGGTGGGACACACTAACCTGCAAGACAAGGCTCCATCTGCACCTTTCCCCAACAGACAGCTGTCCCTCGGCCACCTCCCAGGTCGGAGATACACACGCCACATCCTTGGTCCACCCTTGGGGGAGAAAGACTTGGGAGGAAGACCTGCAGTTCCTGGAACCAGCTCAGGGTCATTTAGGCAGGAGATTCTGGTGTCCTGGATACACAGGGCATGGCCTAAAAGGAGACAGAGGGCTCTGGGAAGACATGTCCCCCCCACATCCTGAAGAATTCTTACATCATGGGAAGGAACAAGAGGAGCTCCAGGGCTGCTGCCTCTAACGGGAAGCCCAGGGCAGGGGCCTCTGAGGGCGGCACTGCAGAAGTCTGCCAGTTTGTAACTGTTCTAGGTCAGCAACGTCTCCTTCGAAAGCCCAGGTTACGGGAAGGCCGGAAGGCCCCGGGTAGCAAGAAATGGGTACGAGACAGCATCTTCGGTGTTTGTCACCTCGGCATGAGAGATCCTGGGGAGTATTTGTTTCCACACCTGCTCTCTTTGGTGTTTCTCTCTTATTAGCAGCGTTATTCCCAGAGTTAGTGTCAAAACAAATTACGGGAAAACCAGAATTTCAGTCTACAGACTGAGAAGTGTGGGTGGGGAGAGACAGGGAGGTAAAGTCAATTCAAAGGTCACAGGGTTGCCGTCTGCTGGACCAAAACTTACCAGCAATGTTTATTAATACCTCCAGCTAATGCTGCAGTTGTGGCTGTGGCTTTTTGGGGAAGGAGGTGAGACAGCCGGGTGCCCCACTTCTTTTTGGGACGCACGGGCTGTCCCGACTCCCCTGCCCCTGCCTCCTTCTTCCCCACAGATTTCAGTGCCCCAAAGCTGCTCAGGAATTCCAAAGGGGACAAAAAGGCTAGTGAACTAAGACCAGCACTAAGATGGTAAATACATAATCTTTTATCTCCATCAGAGGAGACTGGAATTTTAAGAGGCCCCTAAGAGAGAATATTGCTTGACCCAAAGGAATGAATTCTGATGGTGACCTTTTATTCTAATGCAACAGATATCAATTTAATGAGCATTTACTGAGTCATTTCCACATGCCAGACAATGCTGGGCTAATGTGGCATAGTAGAATGAGCTTGGGCTTTTTAAAAAATATTTTATGTGTGTGTGTGTGAAATAAAACATTATACTAAAAGAGCAATAAATTTCAAAGCACATTGTAACAAACAATTATAGAACAGATTTCAGAGTTTGATATGGGTTACTGTTGCACAATTTTAGTTTTCTCCTTCTCGCTGTTCCAAAACCCTGGAGACTAAAAGAATTATCAACATGATGTAGTAGTCATACTCATTTGTTAAATCCTAACTACTTTATTATAATTCCTCTACTTTGATCCTTCTCCCAATTTTTAGGGGTATTTGGGCTCTGTCCTCTCTAACATTTTCATGTTGGAAAGGGGTGTCAATTATATGGAACAGGGGGGATGGACCTAGTTGATGCTGTGGAGAGGCTGGGCCCTCTGGGTTTCAGGACTTATCTGGCCGAGGAACCCATCTGGAGGTTGAAGGTTTCTGAAATGTAATCTTAGTGCGGGAAACTTTTGTAGAACCTCAGATACAACCCTAAGTGTTCTTTAGGGTTAACAGAAATGGTTTAGGCTGGGGTTTGGCAGACCGTGATAATCAGCAATATCTAGCTGACACTTCCTTAAGAGTAGCCTCCAGAATAGCCTCTCAACTCTTATCTCTGATTGAAGCCTGACCTCTTTTTTCTGTTTCTTTAAACGGTTGTTGTATGTAGCAAATGAGCTTGGACTTTGAAGGAACAGAACCAGTATTCTTTGTAATTTATGAACTACAACCATAAAAGAGTTGTCACTTAATATTTTCCTCATTCTTTTTTTTTCTCTTTTTAAAATTAATTAACATTAATTTTGATGGTGACATTTTAGGCTTTGTGGCAAGTGTGTAGGGGAGAGATTTAGTGGGATGATGGGTTACTGCATTGGCCTGGTGTGGGTTCCCGGGATGCGGGGGATAGGGGTAGGAAGAGAACATAAAGAGTTCCCTTGTTTGATAACTCCTTGGTATGTGGTTTGATTTCAGGGAGATAGAGTGAATATCTGATCCTGGTTTGAACAATCTCTTAGCTGGTAGAGATAAGGAGTTTCCCTTAGCAGCATTCACTAAGAAATTTGCATAGACAAATTCTATTGCTATGCTAGAGGTTTGTCTAGCTTCTTCTGGAAGATTCCTGTAGAGAGTGCCGAGCTCATCACTGTGCCTGGAAACCAAGCTTTGGAGCAAGGCAGAGACCAATAATTGTCATCCCAAAGCCATTTGCCTCCTTTTCCTTTCTGACAGAACTTCGTATTATCCTAGATGCACTTAAAAAACTGTGTTTCCCAGCTTCCCTTGCCACTGGGGCTGGCCATGTGACTCAGTTAAGCCAATGAAATACAGGCGGGAATTGTTTGGTGGGGATAGGTTATCAGGTAGGGCTGTCTCAGCTGGCACAGGTTTTCTTCTTTCTGCCTGTCAGATGGATGCTGTACTTAAGATGAGGCACCATTTCAGGATCATGAGACAACCATAAATATGAAGGAAGAAACAAGATTCTGAGTCTCTGCTAATACTACAGAGATATGACATAAGCTCTGGACAGCCAGCCTCTGGACTTCTTTTATTTGAAAGGGGAAAAGAGCTTATTTGGTTAAACCGCTGTGAGTTGGGTTTTCTGCTAAGTGATGCTTAACCTAATTCTGTCTGATACAGAAACCAAGAGAACAAACCACCAAACAAGGAATTTGAACCATTCCCTTAGCTCAGTGGATCTCAACCAGGGGTGATTTTACTCTGGATAGGGCATTTGACGATGCCAGAAGACATTGTTGGCTGTCACGACTGGGGAGAGGTGTTACTGGCATCTCCTGGGTAGAGGCCAGGGATGCTGCTAAACATCCCCATGGACCGGACAGTTTCCCACAGCAAAGAGGGTTGCCCAACCCCTAAGGGCAGTAGCACTGAGGTTGAGAAACCCTGCAGCTGGCCTTAGAGCTTCCAGAGGACTAGACCTTTATCTTGGCACCCTTGTCCATCCCTCCTCTTTTGGAAATAAATCCTGTCTGCCAGCCAGGTTGGAAAACTCATATCCTTAATCTCACTTTGTAGTTTCCTTTTGCTAAGCCTTTGCTCATATGCTCTTTCCTCTGCCTAAAACCCCTTTCTCTCTCTCTGTTTTTTCTTTCTTTTTCTTTTTTTGGTGGTTCTTCATTTAAAAATCTTCATTTTAAATCCATTTCCCTCATGCTATAATTAGCAAGAGGTGATTCTGATATAAGTGGCATGAGAAGCATGAATTTATACCACATTCATTTTTAGAAATCTTACCCATTTTTCATGCTCCAAATTAATTACCATGGTACCTTCCTAGAACACAGGATGGTTGTAGGTGCTACTTGGGCAAAAATTATTTACTTTATTGGTGTACATATATCGTAATAAGCTTAGTGAGATCTGAGGATTTATTATAGTGATATACATGTTCCTTTACAAATGAATTTACTTTCATAAAAATATAAATTGATTTAAAGAGAAAAATATCCTAAAAGCTGTAGTAATTTAAGAAATACCACTCTAGTCAATGTACACAGTATGTAAATATTGGCTTTGTTTTCTATGTTGTCCCTTTTTAGTGGACATAGAAGAGAAGGAACAGATACTTCATGATTCCATTATATACTCTGGTAAAGCCTCCAGTGTTTTGGAGCAGCTAGAAGGAAAAATCAGAAATGAGGGCATGGTAGCCCATGACAAACTCTGGGATCTGTTCTGTAGCTGCTTGTTGAAGTAGCAGTGCTTTGAAAAGTATTGCTTTTTTCTTTCTTTCCTTTGCATATATTTGTTATATTTTACAACCACCACCACCACAACAACAAAAGGTAAAAAGAACTGTCGGAAGCTATAGTAGTATTAGATAAAATAAATTCCTGAAATAAAAAATTTGAAAAGGTTTAGTAACTTACGTCACTACTATAGCGAAATTGATATTTGAATAACTTTCTACTTGATATTTTGAGAACGTACCCAGTTTTGATAGTTAATTAAGTGGTATTTAAGATAGTATTTAATATTTTGAATCTGAGAAACTCTGATATCTGTTAAAAAAAAAAAAAGCAGAAAGAAAAAAAAAAAGAAGAGGAGAAAGAAGGGGGTAAAAGAGGGCTGAATAAAACCTCCATATTGGCCAAAACCAAGATCAGCTACACTTTCCTTTTGTTTAAAAATGCACATATTTAGATTTATAAAGTTAGGTAAATATAGGGTAAAAATAGGAGCAGCCGTGCAATTTTACACTTTTGGTTTTTTCCAGAAAACATCACCATCCTCCAGGTCTGAAAAGCAAATCTCATGTCTCATCTTGTGGCATCTTGAAATACCGACAATAAACCTTTCAAGCCATCTTGCTACTTGCAGCCATAAACATGGGTTTCCCATTTCTAAAGATCACCTCTTCATATTTGAGGCATTGGAGTAAGGATATTAGGTTGAGAGTCAGATCGGTACAAGGTCAACCTCATGTCATGATTACATCTTCTCTAACCAAAGTGAAGCGATTAATTTGCATAAAATGCTTATCAACTACCTAAGGGCACCCCAAGCAGCACATGTGGGGTTAAGAGTTACTAGAGGTGACTATGAAGATAAAGATCCAACTCCTTGGTAGGACCTTTGAGACCTTGCACCATCTGCCCCAAGCTCATCTCACACCATTCTCACACTTTTCCTCTGCATGGACTTCTGTCCCTTTCCCAGTTGTCTGTGCTCCCCCTGAGCTCAGAGCCTTGCTCATGCTATTCGGTCTTAACTGAAACACTCTTTTCCCTGTATTCCCCGTCCATTCAGTTAACTCCTGCTTTTTTTTTCAAATATCAGTTTAGGGGAGGTTTGCCTGATTCCCAGACTAGGTCAGATCTCCACTATTTTATCTTTCCATAGCACCACATACCCTTGGTTCAGAGCCACTAACACAGCCACTAACCACATTTATGTGTGGTTATTTTGTTAGCATTTGTCTCCATTACTAAATCATAAGTTCCATGAGGACAGGGATTGCATCTGTTTTACCCATCTTTGTATTTGCAACCCTAAAGCACAGTGGCAGAGAGCCTGTCACAGTATAAGAATACAATAAATATTTGTTGAATGAATTAATGAATGAATGAAGCACAGTACCCATCATCTAGGAATGGACAATCTAGGGCAATCCTTGTTCAGACAATGCAATACAAACAACAAAATAAATACAACCAATATATGGACGGTAGGAATCAATCAGAGCCTTTAAGAACAAGAATCAAGGGAAGGGACTCATTCCCATGGAGATGATAGAAATGGGAGCAGGAGCTGCAGTTGGGTTTGAAGGAGGTAGGGAAGTGAGCCACGTCTCCTGAGTCACACTGTCTTCTAGATTTTAGTCTTGTGTCCTGTGCCAGTTTGAAAGGATGTATGCACCCTAGAAAAGGCAGCCATTTCTTCTATTCTCTATTCAGTACTGTATGTTTGAAACTTTAATTATATCATCTCCCTGGAGATGTGGCTCAATCAAGAGTGGTTGCTAAGCTGGATTAGTGTGGAGACATGTCTCCACCCATTCTAGGTGGGTCTTGATTACTTTACTCAAATCCTATAAAAAGACGAAACGTTTTGGAGAAAGAAGGAGGTTCAGAGAGAGCAGAGAATGATGCAGCGCCACAAAACAGAGAGTCCACCAACCAGCACTTTGCAGATGAAAAAGGAAAACACCTCCCAGGGAGCTTCATGAAACAGAAGACAGAAGAGAAAGCTGGCAGATGATGTTGTGTTCACGATGTGCCTTTCCAGATAAGAGAGAAACTCTGACTGTGTTTGCCATGTGCCCTTCTAACTTGAGAGAGAAACCCTGAACTTCATCGGCCTTCTTGAACCAAGGTATTTTTCCCTGGATGCCTTAATTGGACATTTCTACAGACTTGTTTTAACTGGGACATTTTCTTGGCCTTAGAACTGTAAACTAACAACTTATTAAATTCCCCTTTTTAAGAGCCATTCTGTTTCTGGTATATTGCATTTTGGCAGCTAGCAAACAAGAACATGTCCAGACGTCAGCTACCAGACAGAGGCAAAGACCAAGATCAGAATGAAAGGATAACAGAGTCCTGAACAGGGCTCTGTGAACGGTTGATTTGCCTTTGTCCACTGTTATCAGCTTCTATACTATTCCACGACAATGTACAATGGAAGTTCACTTGCCTGCCTGCCTGGCTGTCCATACCCTGACTCCCTATGCAAATACAGCCCATAAACCAATTCTCTGAACCAAAGAGGACAAGAACACATTCCCAAGGAGCCTCCCCAATTAGAGCCTTAAATATGACAACGCTCATGTTGGTTTCTCCTGAGGACATTAAGAGATGATGATAAAGATGAGATACTCACCCACATTGTGGAACAAAGCCACCAGAGGTGACTAAGGGTCAGTCAGATGGCTGCCTGAACAGGCCATTCACTCACCCATGAGTGAGAGTAGAGACTGTTTCTGTCTTGTTCATTGCTGCATCCCTAATGCCCAGCAGAGTAGAAACTTGGTATTTGTAGGTGAAATGAGTGAATGATGGAAGTTCTTGTTGTATTTTCAAGGTGTGTCTATTTCAGGTTGAAAAAAGAGTATGGACTTCTCTTTTCTTGCGAGAGTGCCTTCTCTGCATGTGGACTCAATACATTTTCTGCCTGCTCATTCTTTGGACTATGCCCTTGAATTTTTTCTCATGGCATGGCCATGAGAAACTAAAATCAAATCCAGCAACATATAGTGGTGAGCCAGCCAGGAGGCACTTCTCTCCAATTATCTGGACTGCTAAGTCATGGCTATTGACTGGGAGGCTTGCCCATGTGCTTTCACTTTTTCTTCTCTCTTGGCTCATTATTATCCTCTCCTATGTCCTCATGTAATTCTGTGTCTCTAAGAATCTGAGGACTCTGATTTGGCTTTTCCAGGACATAAATTCAGTCTACCCTGAGTCCTTGGCCCTCTCCTTGGAGGCGGCAGAAGCCCATCTCCATGCTGTGCAGATCCAAGGAGACTAGGGTGGCAGGTGATACGCCCTTGAGACCTGACTGGGGGATTCTCCCCATGTCGATCAGGAGTCCAATGGAAGCCATACCAGCTCCCCTGCTTTTCTCTCTCTCTCTCCTCAGCTGCACCAGACTTCCCACACTCTCCCTTCTTCCCCTCTGAGGACCCAGACTTTTCCACCTGCTGAATCTGTTCCTCTTTTCACCTCTCTGACAGAAGTCCTCTCCCCTGCCTCCATGAGAGTTTTCTTCTTTCCTCTGTCTGGCTTTCAGTGCCTTCTGAGACATTCCACCTTTTATAACATAGGATTCTGGGCTAAGGATTCTTGTACAAAATAAGGTATTCTCTTTAACATTCTAGGAAGTCACCTCTGGTCTATGCTCATGGGGATTTAGTCTTTTCCAATGGGAGTGTCTCCCCTTCAGGCCTTGATCATTTAGTCACTGTTGAGACCCATTGTGGATGAATAGAAATCCTCCCTTCTTCTAGAGCATGCTCCATGTTTAGTCCTCAGGAAGCAGGAAACTGGAGAACAAAGGTGTTCCTGGAAGCATAGCTCCAGGCATCTCTCAGGCAAGTATAGTGTTTGAGTCCCCAGCTCCTCAAGAGCATCTTCCTAGAATTTTTCTGGGCAAAGGCAGGGTTAAAAGCCCTGACCTGTGTTTGGGAACCCCCTCGAGGTGGAGGTCCAGACATCTCTCAGGAAAGTATAGGGTTTGAGTCCCCAACTCCTCGAGAGCATTGTCCTGGGATTCTTCCAGGCAGGGGCAGGGTTAAAGTCCCTGACCAGTGTCCTAAACAACTCTATTTCTTTTTCCAGAGAAAATGGGAAATGTCAACAGTATCCTCCTAAAGAACTAGAATCATTTCCCTACAGAAGGCCACATAGCCTCAATTTAAGCTAAAAGATTGGGAAGCATAGCCCTCCAGTGGGACTCTCAATTGCAATCTGTAAAAGACAGGAAAAGTAATTGGAAATTTCCTATGTCCAAATGTTTATAGCTCCTATCAAGATAAGAACCTGAGAAGGACTTGCTGCTTGTGTTATGTCTATGTCTCAAGTTTCATTAGAGGAATCTTCTTAATGATTCCCTCTTACAACATGTTTGCTAAAAGGCATGAGAAAATGTACCACCAAGCTGGTTAATTGTAATAAGCTAAGGGAGATCACGTAGAAGAAAGAGGAAAACCCAGCTCTGTTCTAGGGGAGGCTAGTGGAAGCCCTAAAAAATACACTAATTTAAGCCTGGATTCCTGGGAAGGTCAGATTTTGCTGGACACTGATTTCATCAGCCGGTTTGCCCATGACATCTGGAGAAAGCTGCAAAAGCTCTCCTTGGGCCTGCAGACTCTCACTAATAACTTGTTAGAAACTATTTTTTCTGTCTTTACTAATCAAGACAAGGCTAAGGAGAAGGAGATGGCAAGGATAAGTAAGCAAAAGAAGAGAGAACAGTCTCAGCCTATTGCAGTCGCTGTTAAAAATGCCCTGTCCCCTCGAGGTCACCCAAATTGTGACTCCAATTCTCAAGGGCCTTGCAATTGTGGTCAGAGGGCCACCGACAAAGAGGGCGCCGGGAAGCTCAAGGTGACCCTCAACCTCAGGACCCACCAGGGCCTCGCCCCAGATGCCACCAGCGTGAGCTTTGGGCCCAGACACTGCACTGTCTCCCAAAGAGGGGACGGGGCAGCCCCTTGAACTCTGCTCATGGCAAGGGAAGAAGACTGAGGGTGCGTGAGGCTGTTTATGGCTCTGCTGATTTCACATCTATCAACCTAGAGGAACCCCAGGTGACACCTAACACTTGATTATTGATTTTTTTTTTTTTACCAATGACATATTTCAAGTTTATTCTCGAATGTTGGTTCACATCAGTGGGACCATACAGTATTTGTCCTTTAGTTTTTGGCTGGACTCACTCAGCATAATATTCTCTAGGTCTATCCATGTTATTACATGTTTCATAAGTTTATCTTGTCTTAAAGCTGCATAATATTCCATCGTATGTATATACCACAGTTTGTTTAGCCATTCTTCTGTTGATGGACATTTTGGCTGTTTCCATCTCTTTGCAATTGTACATAACGCTGCTATAAACATTGGTGTGCCAATGTCCGTTTGTGTCTTTGCCCTTAAGTCCTTTGAGTAGATACCTAGCAATGGTATTGCTGGGTCGTATGGCAATTCTATATTCAGCTTTTTGAGGAACCGCCAAACTGCCTTCCACAGTGGTTGCACCATTTGACATTCCCAGATTATTGATTTTTTAATTAAATAATAGAGCCAGTTACTTTGTTCTGCCACACTGGACCTACCTCCACCCGGACTTGCCTAGTTAAGGGAGTTGATGGTAAAGCCAAAACTAGGACCTTCACTACCCTTCTCCTTGATAGGCTTAAGGATATTCTAGTATCTCATCAATTCCTCATTGTCCCTGTATGCCCCACCTCCGTTCTAGGGAGGGATCCTCTTCACTCCCTGGGGTCCACCTTAAGACTAGTAAACCCAGCTAATATTAACCCATGTTTGCCCCAAGGCCTCTCAGCATCCCAAAGGAGATCCTTGAACAGATAAACCCATTCATTATGGAATGAAGGCATCCTGGAGCGAGCCCCCCCACCCCCACCCAGTCACCCCTGTCTACGTTCAACTTTTCAGTCCTAGATCTTTAAAATGCATATTTTTTTTGGTATCCCTCTTCACCCTGACTCTCAATGTCCATTTGATTTTGAACAGTAGGGACTTAAGGATAAGATTTCTGTGCTGCTCACTTAGTGCTGCCTCAAGGGTTTCAAAATAGTCCCCATATCTTTAAGAACGCCTTAGCAGCAGGCCTTACTGATCTCCAACTGCCTCCAAGTACAGTCCTGCAATATGTTAATTTTGTCAGTGAACACCATCCTGGTATGGAAGTAAATCTTGTTTGTAGGACAGTGCTGACTATAGCCCCAGATGGATATAGAAAGTGTTTAGAAAGTATTACAATAATTAACAAGATTTTATATCCTTCTGTTAAGCTAAATTTATGTAAGTGAAATGTTACCCATATATTTGGAGATTTGTATAAAATTCCTAAAGACTTGACAGTATTTTCACTGTCCATGTTATATCCTGATACTTACTGATCTACAAAATGTTAAACAGCAGTATGATGTCGTTAGTCATAGTTTTAGTCTTAGAAAAATTACAGATCATAAGGAAACCAAATTTACTTGTCAGTTATACTCCTTTGCTCTAAAGCTTCCAAAATTTAAATTTTCTGTAGAGCACTCTCTCAGGAAGTCATTCTAGAAGTTTTTCTTATGCAAATTTCAGCCAGATGTGGCAAACTGCCACAGGACGACAAGCCCCAACCAATAGTGTTCCTAAAAACTCCCTGAGCTCTATCTGGCTCCTTCTTCCATTCAAACTCTGTGCTGAATTCTCATCCAGTTTGTTTCTTCCAGACGCGAAGCCTTTCACGGCGAACTTCTCCTCACCAGAGGCAATGCTCCTATTCCCCTCACTCAGCCAGCCGCCCTCAATAGCACATCCAGAAACTTCTGTGTTCCCACATGTCAGGCTTGTGACCACTGACAGCTACAGAAGATGGACCATCGGCCCAAATTCCTTTAAAGGTGCTGGAAATCTCTGATGGGGAAATGAGGTAGGTTTAAAATGAGAGCGGTGGCTGGATAAGCAAAGGGCAAGTTCCCAGAAGCAGTCAGGCCTCGAGGAGAAAGTTCTCTGAGAAGAACAACAGACTGTATCTGTGGGTCAAATGACCCCCGCCTGGGTGAGTCATCCACTGGAGAAGGTAAAATCAACCGAGCCACCCAAATGTGCTCTCTACCACCAGGCATGGCCCTGGAGAAAAGGGAGGGTAGGAGAAAGCCCCAAACGAGGAAGGGGTGTGGGGGTGCGGTAGTAAGTGAAGCTGACCTATGAAGGCAGATTGCCCTACTTCGCCAGGGCCACTTTGCCTCTCACCTCTATTTTCTTGTGAGAGTGCCTACATGCGCTTTCTCTGCACATGTACTCAATAAACTATCTTCTGCCTGCTTAGAACAACGACAATAACAGCAGGTAGTGGGAAGCCTTCAACTCCAATTGTGAAGCTCTAGCCAGAGAATTCCTGTGACTGACAACTGTCCTGCTTCCTGCCTTCTTCAGAGCCTCATTCTCCAGCCTTCCTTTGGATTCCATGAGCCAAATAATATCCTTGCAGCAAATTCATTTCCTGCTGAAGTCAGCCAGAGCAAGTTTCTATCATAAATCAGAAAATTCAGGAATGATGAACCACACTGAACCATACCTAGGTTTCCCAGATGGGGGCCACTGGTTCTTGATTCTCAGGGACTGACAGGAAGAGACTGCTTTCTGGGAGGGCTCTGGGATGCCCCGTGCTCCATCAGAAACTGGGAGCTCAGCCAGGGCTGCACCAGCCTCTGGAGTGCCTGACCTGGGCGAGATCCATCACCGCTCTGGCAGGCACCCCAGATTATGATCTGAAAATCGCCACTGGGAGTTGCAGCTCAGCTTGCAGGCTGCTCTTTGCACCCCCTTCAGTGCATTCTGCATGGAATCTAGCCAGCCTGCTCAGGGGCAGCATTCAACCTGGAGGCCATGCATGGGCCAGTCAGAATAGACCTTGCAGCTGGAGCGGGGTCAAGAGGTCCTCCTGCACCTCGCTGTCCTCCCAGCTGTCCTTGCCTAGCAGAGGGCTTGGCACACAGCAGGTGATTAACATATATTGGGAAATGAAAATGAAAATCTCGTGGTAGAGCAAAGAAAGTAAAAAGGAGTAGGAGAAGGGTAAAGAAGGGAAAATATTGGGTGTGTTCCTAAAAATAAATCACTATGGATCTTTACCCTGCTGCCCACTCCCCTCCCCCTCCCCCCCCCCCAAATGTTTCTCTACACACTCATTAAATAAGCATTAGGGGCAATCTTGAACGAGAAAGACGGTACAGAATAAGGCAAGGCAGAGAAGGGGGACTGCGATGTTTAAGCTTCTCGCTGGAGGTGAGGGTGATAGTGGCTGCCATTGCTCAAACATTTGCTACATTTTCTGTTCACAACGAATCTATTGTTTTAGGAACTATTATCATTCCCATTTTACACATAAGAAAACAAACTCAAAAGCGGCTCAGTGGTGTGACCAGGGTCACACAGCTAAGTGCAGAAATGGACTCGAGCGACAAAGCCGGAGCTATGTGCTCAGTTTGAGTGCACTTAGGTAAACTTGACAAGTCCCAGATTGCTGCCCACATGGTCTGCGGCAGCCCTGAGTTAGTGCTGCCCCCTAGTGACAAGGTAGAGAATTGTGGAGACCAAGCTTCCCTTCACTCGCTCCCATAAGCCTTCCTTCCCTTCCCCTCCCTGGTTCATCCCCACCTCCCAGTTAAAGAGAGGCCTAGACAGAACGTTTAAAAAATGGAAAAAGTGATCAGACATCGAGTAGAGATATGAATGAAGCTGATCTGGAAAGGACCAAGGTATATCAGAAGGCTGGGTAAAGGATGATTTGTCCATATCTTAAAACTTCAACTTCTGTGTAAGACTAAAGGGAGAGAAGTTTATTTGGCACCAAATTTATATTTATATTTCCTGTTTTAACTCTATGATCAGTTTAGTTGAACATCATAAGTACAGGGAATCTTGAATAGGGCATGAGATTTTGTTGTTTGTCCAGATTAGTGTGATGCCTCGATAAATCTCAGAGTGATTTGGATAGTGAATAAGGAAGTATTTGCAAAGTCCCTTAGGGGAATTGGGAGAAAGAGGGAAAGATTCCACTTTCCTTTCTGGAGAATTTCTGATACTCATGCAAGCAGTGGGGACAACCAAATCAATAGGCCGAGCCCTCAGACTTGGGGTTCATCCCTATGAAACTTATTCCTGCAAAGTTTTCTAATTTTTTCTACTTAAAATTATGCCTAAGAGTCACCTCCAGAGAACCTCTTTTGTTGTTCAGATGTGGCCTCTCTCTCTCAGCCAACAAGGCAAGTGAACCCATTGCCCTCCCCCACTAAGTGGGACATGACCCCCCGGGGTGGAAACCTCCCTGGCAATGTGGGCAGAAATCCTGGGATGAGCTGGGACTCAGCATCAAGGGATTGAGAAAAACTTCTTGACCAAAAGGGGGACAAGAGAAATGAGACAAAATAAAGTGTCAGTGGCTGAGAGATTTCAAACAGAGTCAAGAGGTTATCCTGGAGGTTATTCCTATGCATTATATAAATATCCCTTTTTAGTTTATGGTATATTTGAGTGGCTAAAGAGAAATACCTGAAACCATACAGCTGTGTCCCAGTAGCCTTGTTTCCTGAAGATGATTGTGTGATAATATAGATTTTACAATGTGACTGTGTGATTGTGAAAACCTTGTGTTTGACGCTCCTTTTATCTATGGTATGGACAGATGAGTAAAAAATATGGATAAAAATAAACAAATAATAGGGGGACAAAGGGTAAAATAAATTGGGCTAATAGAAATAAGAGTGGTCAATAAAGGGAGAGGTTAGAGGTATGGTATGTATAACTTTTTTCTTTTTATTTCTTTTTCTGGAGTGATGCAAATGTTCTAAATATGATCATGGTGATGAATACACAACTATGTGATGATATTGTGAGCCATTGATTGCACACCATGTATAGAATGTTTGTATTTTAAGAATGTTTGTGTTTGTATATTGTTTTATCAATATAAATTTTTTTTTAAAAAAAGAGAGAGAGGGAGGCTTAGACAGTTTGAGTTCTACCTTTGGAGGCCAACCAGAAGCTGGGATACATAGAACTGAACTGACCTCTAGATAGCACCTCATTGGGCTTCCTTGTTGCATCGCTCAGTTGCAGAGCTCAGAGCGTAGTTTCATGTTTACTTTATGAATGACCAGGAATGCATAAATCTCTATAAGTTTGGGGATTGGGCTGATCTCTATACAGAACTTCTGAAGACATATTACCATGAGGATTAAAGTTGACTTACAGAACCTCTGCACCCAGCACAGTCCCACCCAGTCAGCCTTCATTGAGCACCTGCTAGCTCCCTGCTATCATGGTAGGTAGCTCGCTTTGCATTTCCTAATTTCGTCTGATGCCCAAAGAGATCAGCCTGACATGCCCAAGTTCACAGGGAAGGGATCAAACCCCAATCCTCAATTCCAAAACCACTGCTCTTGCTGCTCCACCCCTCTCTGCCCTGCCAGCCCCTCTTCTCCCCCATCCAACTCACCCCATGAAACCTTGTTTTTGTCAGCCTAGTCATCCAGACATGATGACTCAGGAGTGGATGTGGGGCATATTGACAGGGGGAGAAGGACCTTTGTCAGCACATTGGCTTTCCTGACCTTTAAAGTGGCGGGGAGTTACCTCAATCTGAAACGTGCGGCTGCAGAATGATTTCAGTGTCAACCGTAATACGGACATAATAGATGAGCAGATAAGCAGAAGCAATTCCCATTCTGTGTTTTGGACAGTTCTTTCTGGGTCTTCTCTCTTACCACAAGCTCAAAGCCACCCAAAATGTAGAAACCAGAGGTTAAACTTTCCTTTTAGACCCAGTTCTCAGAATTGTGTTGCAAATGGGGAGAGAATAGAGGGCCCCCTCTTAGATGGCAGGAGGGTCTCCCCAAATCCTCGCCTACGCTGTCCAAAATCAATCTAGTAACTTCTAAGTTTGATCCTCAAAGGTTGCCTCCAAAGTGTATGATTTTGCGTTAGGAAATTGACTTTAGATTCTGTACTACATAAACTGGTTGTCCTTGGTGACAAAATAAAAATAATACCATTAGTCAGGTCTGCCCTTAACACGATGCAAGGGAAGATACCAGGTGGCTGCTTCAACTTAGGTTTTCTGATCTGAAATGTCTAGCCTGTCCATTTAAACCAGTGATTTCTTAATGTTGATGGTCATGGACAGCTTTGAGGAACTGGTGAAAACATGAGTCCCCTCTTCCCCTCATCACATTTGGATTGCATGACTTCAGAGGTTCATAGGCCCTTAAAACTCATTTGTAGTCTCCAAGGCAAGAACCCCTCATCAGTTAATAGAGCAAACATCCCAGACTCCAGAAACACAGCTGCCGATGTGCAGCATTGGATTGGGAGGCAGACGCTCTCACTGGGGGTTACAACTCAGAAAGCCAGGAGTGTCTCAGACTTGCTGGGAGCAAACTTATTTGGCCTGAAACTGGATGATTGACACAGGAAGCATTTTGAGCTGGCAAGTCTGATATAATGTGTCATCAGTGGTGAAAGGGCAGGAGTGGGAAAAAGGATGGGATGAGGTCAGGGATGGAATGAAGATGTATGCCATGCACATTTTTTAAAAGATGGAAACTTAATAATTTTTTACAATAATATATTAAAATGTTCCTTTGACAAAATAATTTTGTGCCAAAGCAGCCATGTCAGGCGCCTTTCTAGTGCAGTGAATGAAAGATTAGGACAGCCTTCATGAGATGGTTGGCTGCCCATGGAATAAGATCTGGAGGGCATAAGAACTGCTTTCCCCTGCTTTCCCAAAACAACTCACCTTTCACGTCTCAACTGATGCCTGAATTCAAGAATGCACAAGATGGGAGGTGAAGGCTGGTAGGGATACGGGAGAGGACTTGGAGGATGGGAGCTAGAAGTATTGAAGCCAAATTGAACATTCATGATTTCTATCAAGAATGCTCCTGGTTTCTATTGGAATTCATTCAATTGAGTCGATTGCCTCAAGAACAAATTTTGGCCATCGAAATATTAGTTGATGCATTAAGTGTACTGAGTGGAGATTTTATATTGCCAATCTGTTTCTATTCTACCTCAGGAGATGCTGCGGTGTGTGCAAGCATGTTCCTGGGTGGGCACAGCTGCAAGGGCGAGTGTACCTGCAAATTGGGGGTGGAGAGTTAATGCTTTACCACTGGGCGCTTGTGAGTCCCTTGGTTTCTAAGTTGATGTGAGGCCTGTTCCTATTTGCATTTCTTCTTTAAAAGACAACTTCCGTCCCCTGCTGATTCTGTGGTGCGTGCTGTCCTGTGCAGCTGATTATTTGCTCATTCATTCAACAAAGATCTATCGAGCATCTACTTGTGTCAGGCACTCTTCCAGGAACTGAGGAAGGAGGGGTGAATACCATAGATCCAGTCCTTGCCCTCATGAAGTCCGCAGTGTCGTGGGGAAGACAAACACGAAGTAACATTTTGGAAATGGACGGTGGCGATGGTAACAGCATTGCGAATGTAATTAACACCACAGAGTTATGTGGTTAAAATGTGAAATTTTATGATTTTTATATTTGTTACCGCAATAAAATTAAAAAAAAAAAAAAAAAGCATGAGAAGGCCCTGAGCAGAGGATGATGTGATCTGATTTGCATTGTGAAAGGCTCGCTCTGCTGCCACGTGGGGAACAGACAGCAGCAGACAGGCGTAGGAGCAGGATCCTGCCGCAGGATCCTGGCAAAAGGCTGGGGTATCATATTCCAAAAAATAACATGTTAACAATATATTATAATAATTACACTTATTAATGAAGACGGTTGCACTAAGTGCCATGAGAGAGAAGCACAGAGAATGAGCGCATACCTCTGGGGACCTGACCTCCTGGAGCAGGGGTGGTCTGGGAAGTAATCCCTGTGGATGAGTAGATTTAAACAGATAAGGAAGGATGTTCTAGGCAGCGAGAACGGCGTACGCCACGTGTGGCCTGTGTGAGGCGGGGAGAGGTTCTCTCCCGGTCTGAGGAGCCTCGTGAAGTGGGGAGGTGATCCTACCTCTTCCTAATTTCACCACCAGTCAAAGTTCAGAGTTACATTACCATAGAAATGGGGTTCTCCCACTTTCTCCCTGTAGGAAACCTACTGTTGTCAGCCGACACCACCAGACTAGGTGTCCCGGTCTGAATCTGGTGGACCCCAGAAAAGCCATGCCCTTTGATCCTCTTTCAGTGTTGCTGGGTGGGAGCATTTGGACTGTGTCCATGGAGATGTGACCCACCCAATTGTGGGTGGTAAGTTTTGATTAGATGATTTTCATGGAGGTGTGTCTCCATCCACTGAGGGTGGAGTTGCTTGCTGGAATCCTTTAAAAGAGGAAACATTTTGGAGAGAGTCCCTTTCGGTAGAGCCACGAGAAAGCCAGCAGATGCCGCCATGTTCGCCATGTGCCCTTCCAGCTGAGAGAGAAATGTTGAACGTCATTGGCCTTCTTAAACCAAGGTATCTTTCTCCAGACACCTTTGATTGGACATATCTATAGATTTGTAATTGGACATTTTCTTGGCCTTGGAACTGTAAACTAGCATCTGATTAAATTCCCCTTTTTAATTTAATGGCTCTCTTAAAAGCCATTCTGTTTCTGGTATATTGCATTCCGGCAGCTAGCAAACTAGAACACCAGCTGAGACGAAATCCTTGTGAGCACATCCGTGGCCCTTGCCAGGATCCTGCAGCAGTCTCCTGCTCCTACCCCCGTCTGCTGCTGTCTATTCCCCACATGGCAGCAGAGCCAGCCTTTCACATTGCAAATCAGATCGCATCGTCCTCTGCTCAGGACCCTCTCATGCCTTTTTTAAAAAATTTTATTGTGGTAACAAATATAAATCATAAAATTTCACATTTTAACCATTTTTAACCACGGAACTCAGTAGTGTTAATCCACAAAGCTGTTACCATCGCCACCATCCATTTCCAAAACATTTCCTTCACCCTAAACAGAAACCTTGTTCATTAAGAATCACTGCCCATTTCCCCTCCCCTCAGTCCCTGGTAACCTCTAATCTACTTTCTATCTCTATGAATTTGCTAATTCTAGATATTTCGTGTAAGTGAAACCATACAGTATTTGTCCTTTTGTGCTTATTTCACTCAACATGGTGTCTTCAAGTTTCATCCATGTAGTAGCATGTATCAGAACTCCATTTCTTTTCTATGGATGAATAATATTCCGTTATGGCATTATACCACCTTTTCTTTATTCATTCATTTATTCGAGGACACTTGGGTTGTTTTCACCTTTTTGGCTATTGTGAATAATGCTGCTATGAACATTGGTGTACAAGTGTCTATTTGGGTCCATTTTCAATTCTTTTGGGTATAAGCTAGAATTGCTGGGTCAGTGGTGATTCCATCTTTCATGGCTTCCTGCCTCACTTGAAGTCCAAGTGCTCATCAGAGTCCATAAGCTGAGGCATGAATCTGCTAACCTTTCTGACCTCCTCTCCCATCTCCCTCCCTCCCAGTCTCTGTACTCCAGCCATGCCGACCTCCCCACTGGGCCTCCAATACACCAAGCATATTCCCACCTCAACACTTGCTGTATGCTATGCCTGGAGCGCTCTTCCTCTAGATATCCACCTGGCTTGTTTCCTTTTTCTGCTCAAATATCTCCTCTTCAGAGAGTCCCTCCCTAACCTCCATTTCACTCATTGTCTTGCTATCTTACATGATATTATGTATTTTATCTGTTATCCTGACTGCCTTTTGCACTGGACTGGAAATGTCAAGAGGGTTGGACTTTGCCAGTTGGCTCACCAGAATATTCCCTGTGCTTTGAACAGTGCTGGACACATAGTCAGGCCTCAACAATATTTGTTGAATGAATAAATGAATGAATGGGTATCACCATCCCAGCACCACCCTCCATTTCCTGCCTCTTCCCCACCCTCCATTAGTTTTGGCAAATGGAAAGAACAGAATGCTCAGTGTCAAGATCCCATAGTTTGTTTTTTGGTTTTTGTTGTCGTGTTTTTTTTGTTTTTGTTTTTGTTTTTTGATGCCCCAAATTTCCAAACACACTGTCTGGGAGCAGGCATTTGATTGCCATGGAGATGGTGGGTGATGTCAACCTCTGAAGGGAGTGTCTGGGGTTCAGAGGAAAACAAGCTCCTTGCATGGTTCTTGAGTCCAGCCATAAATGGGGAAGACTGAGTCCTGACCCTGGGTGCTAGAGAAGCTAGGAGGAGAGGGAAACACCTTGTGTCAGTAGTTTCATGTTGTGGTTACTTGATTCACGCAGACAAAGCTGGGCCATGCCAACGGATGAAGTTATGTGAGACACAGCCGTTTTCATTGCATGAGTCAGGTAACTGTTTTCATGTGAGTTTATACCCTTTCCTCTAACTTCATATTTCTCAAACTTTAGTCACCTATAAATCACCATCACAATCTCTGCTGCATCCATTAACTATCTGTACTGTTGTTTACTTAATTTAAAAAATTTGTATTGTTGCAACATACTATAATTTTCCATTTTAACCATCTTAAGTGTACAATTCAGTGTTGTTAATTGCACTCACAATGTGTTATTATCACCACCTTCCAAACAGAAACTCTGTACCCATTAAGCATTGACTTCCCATATGCCACTTCCCCAGTCCCACAGTAACCACTAATCTACTTTACGTCTCTGTGAATTTGCCAATTCTAGATATTTCACATAAGTAAAATCATGCAATATGCATCCTTTTGTGTCTGGGTTCTCTCATTTAGTTTTCAAGGGTGCTCCATGTTGTAGCATGTATCAGATCTTCATTTCTTTTTACATATGAATAATATTCCATTGTGGGTATACACTACATTTTGTTTATCTGTTTATTTATTGATGGACACTTGGGTTGCTTCCACCTACTGGCTATAGCAAATATTGTTGCTATGAATACTTGTGTAAAATTATCTGCTTGAGTCCCTGTTTTACATTATATGGGGTATATACTTAGGAGTTGAATTCTATATTTAACTTTTTGAGAGACCACCAAGAAGTTTTCCATCTGCACCCATCAAGCTGCACCATTTTACGTTCCCACCAGCAATGCATGAGTGTTCAGAGTTCTCCGTACCCTCACCATCACTTGCTATTTGCTGTTTTTATTTTTAATTTAAGTCCTAGCCATCCTAGTGGGTTCATGTTTAAAAACCGACTCACTTTTATTACTTGAATACATGGATTTTGAAAGGAAACTAGTAGATAAGCGAGGTCAAGAGGAAGAGTGGACCCTAACCCCAGAGAAAGAGCTTCATGCAGTAGTTGAAGGCAGAGGCTGGGAATGGTAGTGGAGACAGGGGCTGGGGTGGGAGGTGGGATGGGGGGTGTCTGGGTGTGGGAATCCAGACTCCAAGGAGCTGCACAGAGGGAGGGAGAAGTGGAAAGAGGTGGGGCCACAGGAGCCTGGGAATCTGGCAGGGAAAGAGGAGGATTCAAGGGGAGTTGGGCCTGGGAAGATTGAAGGAGAGTGGGGGTGCAGTTAGGGGAAAGGCTGATTTGAGAAGCTGCAGGGGCTGGGGAGGGGGACGGTTCAGGAGAGGTGCGGCTATGACTGAGGCGATGGGGCCGAGGGCTAAGAGTGAACCTGTAGGATAGGGCACAAGGGAATGGGAGCTGGAGGGGTCAAAGGTAGGACTAGAGCAGAGTGTGGTTTAGGGAAGGTGCTACCAGGGAGTGGAGTAGCCCAGGAGAGGGTTCTAAAGGCTAATGGGGAGGAAGGCTGGGGTGGGGAGGTGGGAGTGCAGAGAAGAAAGCTGAGATGTGTGGGGCCCAAGGTGAGTCAGAGATGGTCTTGGAGGAGATGGCAGTGAAGGGGCAGAAGAGGTGCTGGATGCGAATCCCACCACACCATAAGAGGTAGCCTGTCCTCCTGGAACTGGTCAGTGAACGTGTTGGTCTCAGCAGGCAGAATCCTTTGTGTCACCCATGTGCCACCTGAAATCACTGCATGTTCCACTGCTGCATGTTCCCCTGCTCTGAAATAGGAAGTGGCAGCCTGGGATTTTGGGGACCAGAAAGTTGGCATCACACTCTCCTGTTGTGCAGATAAAAGAGCGCTTGGGAGCGCTGGGACTGGGAAGTATGTTAACGGATGAGACACAGGCTGGGAGAACGACCAGAAAAGGCCTGTAAAATAAGAAATAACAATTGCAAAAATGCAAAGCTGCATTTTGGATGTTGGAGTCATTTGCAGTTACCCAAATTATTGTGCATGCGAAATTCAACCAGCAGAGGCAGCCCTTGCTGATGGTACTTGGTCTTGCCTAGGAAAATGGTAATGTTCCCAAACACTGAGAAGGTAAGGAAGCAGTATCTCATTTCTAAAGGTGCATGATTCTCAATAAATACAAATTATTGGTTATGAGAGGCCCTGATAATTATAGCTATCTGATTTATTGTCCCTTTCCTTCTGGGAACTGTCCCTCCTCCATTCCAATATGATCCCCTTGGGAGCTGCCTTGTTCTTATGTGGCCCTTGTCCCATAGTCATGGTTGATGGGTCTAGGGATGGGCATCTGGGAGTTTGTATTTAGGACAGAAAATCAGGGCAGATTCTCTCAGGCTGCTAAGAGGTGAAACTCCAATGGTATTGGCTGCCATGTTTTCTGCCATGGGGAGAAAAGTAGCCTGCAGGAAGAGAGAAAAAGAAAGCTAACCTGCAAGGAGAATCAGAGAGGGAAATCAGCCACACCCTGCCCTTTCTGCCACTTGTCCAGGCAACTCCTCCTTGAAGTTCCCCAGGATTCCTCAAATGCATTCTCTTTACACCGGTTCAAGTTGGGCATCTTTCATTTGCAGCCAATGCAATTTTGAAAAGAAAAGACTACTCTAAAAACTGGGATACAGACAGCATTTTTAGTTTCTCCATTGGAGACAACAAGAAGCACTTTTAGAGACTACTCAGAGCTTGGGGAGGCTGATTGTGACAAGGCACAGTGACTTTGGAAAACTTAGAGGGAATCGTGAAATACTCAGGTTTTATTTTCTTAATTGCTCATTTACTTCTAATTATTCTATTTATTCGCAGCATAGAAGCTGAGTGGAGCGCCATGCCCTGCAGCCTTGAGAGGGCACAGCACTAGGGAATGAAATGGGAGATGATGAATTCAGGACTCGTCATTTTCCATAAATTTTGATTATTGGGCTTTCTTGCTGCAAATTCAAAGCAGGTTCTCTGACCTTTTGGTCTTGCATTGGCTGAGGTGGCTGCAGGAGTGGATAGGGGAAGAAAGGAACTAGGAGGAAGAGGGGTGGGGGTGAAGGGCAATACTGCATAGGCATTCTTTCCCTTACTGCCCTGCTTCACTTCCCTCTCTGCAAAGTTCAAAGGCTGAAGCTGTTATTCTCCCTCCAGAGCCTAGTTGCTCAGGCAGGACATTATCCAGATCCTGCCACTGGGACCCTCCCTCTCCCCACCTTCCAAGTTCAGGCCATGCCTCTCTCTAATCTGCCATCTTTTCTGAGTCCTCCTGCCACTGCCTTTGCTGAGTTCATGGACTCCATTCTCACCTGGATGACCCTGACAACCTCCTAATGGGTCTCTTTGTCCCTACACCTATCCTTGTCCCAACTGGGCTGTGTACAAAGCCACCAGCGTAATCTCTCCAAATGACAAGTCTGATGATGTCCTCCATCCACTTTAAATCTTGCAATGGCTTCCCTATGCTCTTAGGATAAAGTAAAAAGCCCGTAATGAGGCTTGCACCATCTAGCTGCTGCTATCACTCCAGTCTTGCCCCCGTCACACCTCACTCTGGTTTCATTCAGCTCCTCAAAAGGGCCATGCTCCCTCCCAGCTCAGGGCCTTTGCATATACTGTTCCTTCTGCCTGGAAGGCCCTTCTCCTCTCCTTCTAGTTAGTTTCACTCTTTCTTAAGATCCAGCTTAAGGTCTAGCTCAGTCTGACCCTCTTTATAAATTTTCATGAACCTTCACAGCACTTACCACAATTGTACCAACTTGTTCATGAGAGTTTGATTGGCATCTGTCATTGCTTCTCAGCCTTTTGGTTAAGATCAAGTGATTGGCATCTATCCTCCCAAGTAGACTGTAAACTCCATTGGGGGCATAAGAGTTCACCACTCTTAAGCTCACCACCGAATCCTCAAAACCTGCCACAGGCTTGCAAATCTTGTCTCCTCCTCAGTACTGTGTCCAAACATCAGAGAAACTATCTCTGGCTCCCCACTTTATCAATCCATGAACTAGCAGGTACCTCTAACACAGCATTTCTTGCACCACCTTCCAATGACTTGTTCACCTGTCTTTGCCACACTTTTGTGGATCCTCTAATGGTAAGGAGCTCATTTTCATCATATCTGCTTCCCCAGTACAGTGCCTGGCATGCAGGAAACAAATGTGTGAGTAAATGAATGACAGTTACGATAGCTCCCTGCACCTAGGTTTTATCCTTCACAGAAACTGAAAAGCAGAGCCAGATAATTTTTGTCTGTCCTTTTCCTGTACTGTATTTCCAACATAAGTCATAACCCAGCCAGAGGTCCCATTGCTGTGTTGTCCCGTGTGCCTTTAACTGTTGCCCTGGCAACCAATAAATGTAGCTGCTAGCACAGTTCCTCTGTTGCATTATGCAAAAAGAGTTTTACACCTCTGGGCTTTCTATATATTATGCAAAAAATCCATTTAAACATCTCCTTTCTCTTCAACTCATTTTTTTTTAGATAGGTCTTTCTTATGTTTGTGGGAAGATCCTTTGGCTTTCTGATTATTAGGAGAGATTTTAAATATATTATGTTTTAAAAGTATGATGAATAATATAGAGTATACCCACATACACACCCATGTACATTCAGCTCGGGAGATAAAACATGACCCAGGGCTGCAGAGCCTTCCTATCTCTAGAGAAGGACAGATACCATTTGAGGCCCATCTTGACACAGCTATATAGCTCTAGGGAGCTGAAAACTCGATTTTAAACAATGTGTCCGGGAAAGATCCTGGATCTGCACCTCCAGGCAGGAAGAGGTTTTCATCCCGTTATCTCTTCTTAGGAGAAAGGACTCCCTCTTCCCTCAGCCCTCCGCAGTCCCTGAGCACATTCTTCCAAAGAAAGATTCAGAATCTCGGAACTGAGAGGACCTAGAGGGGAAGGGATCCAGACTCCCACAGAACCCAGGAAATCCTTCCCAACCATCCTGCTCCAGGGATTCATGAGGTGCGATAGGACAGGTACCTCAGAAAGGTAAAAGGAAAATAAAATAGAGAGACACCCTCATCCAGAACAAGCTGGACATGTTTTCATTCATTTTGAGACCTTCTGGAGGTGAGACTCATCTAGGAAATGCATCCAAGAAGTCCATCCAATCATTCCTTCATTTCCCTTCTGTGGGTAAGACATCAAGCTAGAGGTTGGAGTTTGAATAAGAACAGGACACAACTCATGACCTCAAGGAACTCACAGTATGCGCGTGGCGAAGTAAATAAACATCTAAGATAGAGTGTGCCAGGAGCTACCCGAAAGGTAGAGAAGCATCTAAATCCTACTTGGAGCACTGGGGAAGGCTTCCTGGAGGAGGTGATGCTTGTCCTGCACTGTGAAGGACAGCATGTGCAAGGACTAATGTGTCCATAAAGCTCTCAAGGAGCCGCAGGTGGTTGCACCTGCCGGGAGCAAAAGGTGGACTGGGCGATGGTGGGGCTGAGGCTGGAGCGACATCATAAAGGCTGTGTGTGTCTAAGCCTTCTAGAGCTGGGGGTGGACACTGGAGGATTCAAGCAGCCAAGATACCTGAGGAGAATGGGAAAGCCCTGGAAAGCCCTGGTGGAAATATCCCTGGGGAAGGGATATGGACAATGAGGAGCAGGCAGTAGTGGGATCAAGGTGAGACACCATGAAAGTCTGAACTGAGATGGTGGCAATGAAAGAGGTAAGATGGTAAGCGGACATTGAACAATGCCCAGTGGACACTAAGAGGGAAGTGAGGGGTCTGGGTAATGCCCAGTCTTTAGGGCTGGCTGGCTCATAGCTGCAGTGCTATTCATTGACAGAGAGATTTCTGGAGAAGCAGGCCTTGACATGGTTCTTTGGATGAAGAGGGGAGGGGTGGGAGTGGGGCTGAGTCATGAGTGGAAGGGACAAGACCCCCTCAGAATCCTCAAGGATAAAAAACATTAGATGCAGAAAGAAGGCCAGAAGGGGTCAAGGAAGACTTGCATGTGGTCTTAAAAGGTGTCCCTGTGTTTCATGGGTTGGAGTCTTGAGGCCCCATTTTAGCACCAATTTTTATGAAAAGCAGGATGGAGTAGGCCATACCCCTTGACATTATCTTTTGGGCCCAGTGAAGGAACTCAATTTCCATTCAATTTGATACAATTTTAAAATTTTAGGTTTTTTTTTTTTTTTTAAATCAAAGTTATACATAGTTTAAAGAATCAAATAGTTCTGTAAGTTATGCATCAAAAATAGCAGTTACCGGGCAGGCTACGGTGGCTCAGTGGCAGAGTTCTCACCTGCCATGCAGGAGACCCAGGTTCGATTCCTGGTGCCTGCCCAGGCAAAAAAAAAATAAATAAAATAACAGTTATCCACCCACTTCCTGCTCCCCTGAGGCAACTATTTTCAACTCTTTTATTAGCTATTTTATTGGGGTATTTGCTTCCATAACTCTAAATGACATGGGTATATTGATACTTCCCCATATTTTCCATGTTAGGCATTACCTCTTGACTTTCTGATATGGCAGACAAGGATTTAGCTCTGTTTACTCCACTCTTGTCTCTACCACACATGTGCCCACTCCCCATTTCGCTGCACCCCTTCCTCCACCATAGCTAGAACATACTTTTGGTGTCCACAACTTTCAGCATCCACATTATGATGACCATATACATGCTAGTCACAACTGAGCAACTTAAGGTCTACCGTGTTTATTATTTTTTCTCTCTTCCGCAGCTTCTTATTTCACTGGACTTAATCATGGTCTTATTTGGGCATTTATGTAGTTTTATTTGCTTATTACTAATTCAACCTCTGATTCTCTTGCAGTTGTGTAGTCTTCCTCTCAGTATTTTCAAAAACAGCAGTTTTCTATCAGGCATCTTTTTTTTTCCCTCTACCGTTATCTTAGGGATTCCCATTGCCTACCTCTTGTGTTGAATTCTGTGTTTCCTGGATCCCACATCTTGCTCTCTTTTGGTTTCTTCCCTCATTTTGGTGGAAAGCACCCATTAGTAACTTCCTGAGTGAGAGGAGAAAGCAGCACATTTAAAAAATACTTTGCATGTCTAAAAACGTTTTATTATTTTTTGATAGTTTGACTAGGTATAGAATTTTAGGCAGGAAACAATTTTCTTTTGGAAGACCTTGCTCCATTGACTTCTGGCTTTCAGGATTGATGATAAGTCAATAACATTCTGACACTTGATTCTTTTCACGAAACTTATTTTTTCTCTCTCTCTGTCTCTCAAAGCCTGTTGTATCTTTTTCTCCTGTGTTTCCTTACATAGCCACAGTGATGTGTAATTCAATGCAATTACACATCTCACTGAATGCTCCAGGGGATAAAAGGATATATACAAGTCCTTAAAGAGATTGAAATTGATGGTAAGTACATGAGATAAGGCAAACCGAATATTCATGAGGATACAGTGTTACATGGGATTAGGAAGGGCAACATTTTTACCATTCCAAGTGTTGGTCTATTAAAAGAGGAAATAACAGTGTCTCAACCTGATTCATTTCATTGGTAATTTCGCTTTCTCGTACACTTAACAAGCTCTGTGTGTCCTACATCTATTGCCCCTGTCCAGCCAGTGGTAAGATACCAGTGAGAGAGTGTAACATTTAGACTCAAGCTCTGTCATTACTGCCAGCAGTTGCTGTTAGCAGTTGCTGTTAGCTGCTGGAGGACAGATTTTGTTACTATCCTGTAGTGGTGAGGAAAGCTTAAGTTCAAACTAGAGGTTCCCTCAAGCTCCAGGGGTGGCTGGGACAGAGCCAGAAACCAGAGCCCCTTTTCAGGAAGCAATCTCTAAAATACATTTCTCATTTCCCTTCAGTGTGTACCTACAGATACCTAAGGATAGAACATATGCATAGATAAGCTGCTCAATTAATGCTTTTTCCAACTGATGGATACACAATATTTCTATGTAAATATCTACCCAGAATTTATATAGCTGTCCTCCCCCTGATGGGAATCAGCTGGGAGTCAGTTCCTCCCTGACAGCTACCGGAATATTATTATGGAAAACACTTTATACACATTATCATTGTGCTTAATTTTCATAACCCTACAAGGCAGGTGTTCATAATCGTCATTTTAATCCTTGTTCTGAAAGTGAGGGCTAGAGAGGTTAAATAACGTCCCCTGGCTATTAATGACAATAGTTGCAGAACAGGACTTCAAATTCAGATCTCATGGATTTCACTTCACCACAAAAGGCAATGCCAATTACTGCTTGAATCCCAGGTTAGATCCCTTGGGATTTTCCTCCAAACTGAAGGAATGTGCTGGGAGAGACCATGTGGACAGGGACTTGGGAAACCTGTCCTACCGGTGCTTGTTGTGATACTAATTAGCTGTGAGGCTCTGAGAAATACGTTTTGCATCTCTGGGCCTCAGTTTTTTCATATGCAAAATGAAGTTAAAAATGTTTTCTGGAGAGTTTTGGGAGAGGGCCCATGCTGACCGACAGAAAAGAAACAACAAGACAAATGCACCATACTAATGCAACATGTTAGTAATAGGATAGTATATGGGAACTCCATATTTTATTCATAATTTTCTATAAACGTACAACTTCTTTAATAATAATAATAATAATAAAAGGAACAATGAGAAGGCCTTCCAAGGAAAAAAAATGGAGATTCTGTACTCCCTGGAGAATGATAGGAAACAGTGAAGAAATTTTGAGAACAGGAGATGTTAAATTGGAATAGAGATTCTTAGATGGGCATGGATTCCTCCTCAAACATTCCATTACAAGCCCCATAATTTCTACCTTAAGTGAAATAGAATGGCCCCCTGTGCTGGGACAAAGCCCCATTCCCACAGGCGCTTTTCCAGAGGAAACAAATAATCGATCTGCAAGGGTTTCCCAAGAAAATGGGACACATCCTATGGGGTTGCTGGTAAAACTAGAGACAGCTTATTAAGAATGGACAAGCTTACCAAACCAATCAATGTCCCTGTGTGAAATGGAAACGTAATGTCAGTCAGTCAGAACATTTCCTCACTTGCTTTTGCTGTCCCTCTGTAAGAGCTTCCCGTTTCCACTCCCTCGGCGCTCCCTTCCACTTTCGGAGTAGGGTGCTTCCCCATTCATGAATCACTCAATAAAGCTGTGAGATCCTAAATTGCATGCAAAGTTTTTCTTTTATCAACCACAAGTGGGAGCCTCTTCATTTCTGTTCTGAAATTTAAAAATAAAAAGGAAGCTGTGTAATCCAGTGGCTCTCAAAGTTTAATATTTAAATAAGTCACCTGGGGATCTTATTAAAATGCAGCTTCTGATTCGGTGGGTCTGGGATGGACCCGAGATTCTGGCTTTCTAAGGAGCTCCAACGCGACGCTGCTGGTCTGCAGACTGCACTTGGGAAGCCAGGCTGTAGCTTCCAGATGAAAAGCTGCTAGACTTGACGGAGAATCATGGCTTTGTTAGACTAGCTGGGACTTCTTCAGGAGCAGGGAAACAATGGGAGCTATATCACAAAATTACTGTAAGGCATACGTGAGATAATTTGTTAATGGTGTTTAGCACAGTCCAGTAAAGATCAGCTATTTCACTGTTACAACAACCAACATTGCTGGAATGCTTACTGTCTGCCAGAAATTTTCGAAATGCTTTCCTATATTAACTCACTCAAGCCTCAAAACACCTAGGCTCTATAATTTCATCATTCCCACTTTACAGATGAAGAGACTGAGGCACAGAGAGATTGATTACCCTGAACAACGCTAAGTGTCTAGGAATAGCTAAACCCAGGTTGGAATCCAGGGAGAATCTGGGCTCGGAACCACTATCAGGCCGGAAATGGATCCCGGCCGAGGGGGCTCTTCTGGTCTGCAGGCCGGGCTTTCTGGCGGCGGTGAGAGTTGAGGGACCAGCAGGTGGCAGCCTAGGGTTCCACGGGTTCAATGACCATCACAAGGCCGTCTCAGAAAACACGCTGCGCTGGGCACTTCTTTAGGCGACCGCCGCCAGCTTCTCGGAACTCCCTTCCGCCTTCCAGTCTCGGGTCCTGCACCTTTGAGGCTGCCCGGGAAGCCATCAGGAAATAATAACCCTCCCTAACACTGGGTGCAAACCTGAGGTCCCCCAGAAAAGACCATATCCGCAGAGAAAACAATGAGTTTTCTGCAACTCCCCTTTACTCCAGTAGCGGAACAGACTGGGGAACCCACCACTCGGTTTATACCGAAACCCCAGCAGGGGGGTTGGGAGTCCAGCCTAGACGTCGAAAGATGACAACCTCTCTGATTCCCCCGCGCAATTTGAGGTCGCCGGGGCCTTCGGTGCCCGCGCGCAGGGGAGGCGACCCGAGCGCTCCGGAGACTGTCTGGGGGAAGGACGGCCTCGGAAGGGCGGAGGGCAGGGAAGTTCTTGCGGGGCTCCCCTGGGAAAGGGGCAAATGAAGTCGGTGGCATTGCAGGGGTGGGGGATAGCCGGGCGGTTTCCATGGTACCCTGGGCGTGGGGGAGGAATGCACCCCGCAGCCTGTGGCGAAACAACTGCGCTGCCGGCCCGAGGAAGCCGGAGGGGGTGGGGGTGGGGTGGAGGGAGTGGGGAGGTGGAGGGAGCCGGGGCAGGACAGGGGCGGGGCGGTCACGTGCGCCCGAGGGGGCGAGGCCCCAGCCCGCCGGGTAGCTCAGAGCCGGGCGGAGTGGCTGCCCTAAGAGCGAACTTCTTCGAGGACGGAGGGACTGAACGTATGCAGACCTTGGCGACAGCCGGGGCAGGAGCGGCCGGGGCCGGACCGGGGCGTGTGCAGCTGGCCTGGCGGGCAGCGGCTGCCGCGGGTAAGGGGAGAGAGACCCGGGAAAAAGTGGGAGCAGGAGCGTGCGCTTCGGCGCCGGGAGCCTCCCTCGCAGCTTTTCCGTAGACTTGCCGGGTCTTTTGGAGCAAGCGGGTGCCAAGTCCCCGCCGGCTTTAGGGGAACAGCGGAGGCCCCTGTCCCCTAAGACTGTCGGGAGTCCTCAGCACGTGTCCGGAACTTCTGGGCCCAGTGCTCTAGGGGACGGTGTGGTCATGGTGAATGAAGATCTCAACCGGGAGGAGAGAGATGAGGCCCCGACGCCGGAGTCCGCCCTCCAAGCAGAACCCGGAGTCTCGGGCCATCCCAGCATCTCCACCTACCCCGGCGTCTCTGCCCACCCCAGCGTCTCCGGTCACCCCAGCGTCTCCATGCACCCCAGCGTCTCTGCCTACCCCAGCAGTTCGGCTCACCCCAGTGCCTTAGCTCAAGCCAGCGGCCTGGCCCAATGCAGTGGCTCTGGCCCGGAGGACCTCAGCGTGATCAAGTTGAGCAAGCGCCGCTGGGCGGTGGTCCTGTTGTTCAGCTGCTACTCCATGTGCAACGCCTTCCAGTGGATCCAGTACAGCGCCATCAGTAACATCTTCATGAACTTCTATGGGGTCAGTACCTTTCAAATCGACTGGCTGTCCATGTGCTACATGCTGACCTACATCCCTCTGCTCCTGCCGGTGGCCTGGCTGCTGGAGAAGTTCGGCCTGCGCACCATCGCCCTCACCGGCTCCGCTCTCAACTGCCTGGGGGCCTGGGTGAAGTTGGGCAGCCTAAAGCCCCACCTCTTTCCTGTCACCATGCTAGGCCAGGTCATCTGCTCCGTGGCCCAGGTCTTCATCCTGGGGATGCCCTCCCGCATCGCTTCCGTCTGGTTCGGGGCCAATGAGGTGTCCACGGCCTGCTCCATGGCTGTCTTTGGCAACCAGGTGGGTAGAGGAGCTTGGGGATGTCCGGAGGTGTCTGTGACTCTGGTTGACTTTGTGACCGGGTGTGACTGACAGTGCGAGTGGGTGATTGTGACTGGTGGCTGTGTAAGAGAAGTGTGGGGAAACAAAAGGAGGGGGCCTCCCCTCCCCCCCACGTCACCTCCCCCAGCCAAAAGCTTCTAGTCCATACCCTGCCTTGACGATCTCATTCCTGAACTTGTTCACCCGCTTACGTGCGTTGCTTGAGTCAAGCTCTTTTTCCTGGGGCAGCAGAATGTGGGCTCTGACTACATGTAGCCTATTCTGGTGTCATGAAAGCTGAGCCAACTTTCCTGGAAGGCTGTATCTTGTGTACTGTGAATGTGCAATTGTGGAGCCATGCCATGACGGTACTTCACACTGTCCTTCTTTTACACACAGCTGAAGCCAGGGGAGTGGCAGCAGTGCTTCGCACTTAACTCCTTCCCTGAGGTTTAGAACCAAGTCCAATGGGACTGAATCTCCAAGGCCTAGAAAAGCTTCTGGTATCAGTCAGGCATGCTGCAAGCTTTCTCTCTTCTTACCTTTAGGAGACTCCCAAATTCTTTGTATGGCGATATTCTTAGGACCCGGAAAGTTCGGTATGTTTTCCAGACAAATCAAAATGGATTTGATTGCCTTCTCTAGATGTCTGAAACAAATTTTTCCTTGTCTGATCCGCTGCCTCCTGCCTCACTTCTTAAGTACATGCCGTGGCTGTGTGGTCAGTAAATTACCAGTAACCTTGAGTACTCATAGGCCCATTTTCTCTTACTTGTTAATTTCAGCTTGAATTTTTCGCCTTTCACTTAACAATTTGTCATTTGGGACAGAAACTTTCCAAAACTTTTGTGAACGCGTATTTCCATTCTATTCATCTTACCAGCAGGAAGCTAACCAGGTGCTGAATTTCCCTTTCCCGATTTGAGTTCTACCATCTGAGTGATAGTGTTAGCAATAAATAAAAGCAAACAGAGAGGCCACCTTTAGCACACAAGCAACCGAAAATCCCTTACCCCTCATTTTCACCTGTTGGTTTGAATATTTTAAAGATTAATTTGAGGCCTTGGTATGAAACTACTTGGATTTTTTGTTAGGGGCAATTTACAAATAGGTATTGAGGGGGACATTTACCAATAACCAGCCCATCTTCCAAGGTGATCTGACTGTGAATTTTAACATCCCCCTTGCAGCGCTGCTGGTTGGTTTTATACTAGTGCATCTTTCCTTTAAAGCAGGGGGATGAAGGGGGAAGTTTGCAAGCTGCAGGAGGATTCAATCTCCCTATTAACAGCAGGATAGAATTCAGTCCAGGTCACAGCAATTTTAAACCCACTGCTTGGGATGGGGGTGGGGGGACAGGAGAGTGACTGGGAGACGCCCTATCAGTTGGCCTGAGATAGGAGAATCCAACACTTCTTGTTAACTGTAAAGCCCAAACTAATAGTTTTTCACATCCTTCTTCACACACCTGCGAAGGACTTTAACACCAGTTATATCTTTACATTTTAATAGCAATAATTATTCATTCCCCATCTCCATCCCCATCAAGATCAGGAAATGCTAAGAATTTTAAACTTAAAAACACTCTGACAGGTTATATTTGCATCATGGAGTCATCTATTTAGTGTGATCATTTAGGCTTAATTCTCTGTGCCATGTTAAACATTATGAGAATTGGAATTGTTTGTGCTTCCTTTTGTGGAGATGACTTCTCCACAAAAGGAAGGTGTGTGTTTTCACCTTTTTTTCTGAGGAAAGCAGAGCTGCATGGAGGAGGAATATTAACAGGCACCTCAAGATTAGCTGCTGAGAAAAGGGCTCCCCAAGTTGTCTAAACAGACCTCTGGTGCCATCCCACAGAATAACTCTTTCTTACCAGCACACTTCACTTTGACACTCATTCATGCAGCATTTACATAGTACACTTGCCTTTTGCCAAATGGTGTCCTAGAGCTGCAAAATTAATCCCTATTTCCACAGAGTTTCCAGTCTACATATATATATTTTTAATGTATCAGATTTTAAAATTGTACCAGGTACAAAGACACATATAAAAAGCAAAAGAGACCATGAATAGAAGAAACCTCTGTGAGGTTTCCAGTGTCTTCTTTGTGTAATTGTTATGGGAATTGCTATGGGAAAGGGTGAAGAAGAGAAAGGAAACTAATATCTATAAGCACGTATTATGTGCAAGACACTTTTTCATCTGCTGGTTCTTTGACAACTCTCTGTGGTAGGTGGAATTGTCCCCATTTTCACAGGTGAGGAAACTGAGGCCCAGATAAATTGAGCAACCTTATCCGGGGTCCTACAGTGAATGGTAGAAGGGAGATTTGAACCCAGGTCTACCTCCAAAGTCCGTGTCAGTGGGCCAATATTGAATCTTTGTGTTGATAAAGCATATATAAGAGAGAGAGTGAGAGCAAGAGAGAGAAAGGAAATGAAAAAGGAAAATTCTAAAATTGTAATTTTGCCCCATTGTCTCAGTGGTTGTTGTGGCTAATCCAGTTTCCAACAGTTTTCGCCAGGGTTTGAGGGCTTCTGCTTTGAAATACCCAGTATTAATGTGGTCACCTCAACTACTTCATTGAAAGGTGCTAGAGAGCTCTCAGCCTACCCCACCTGCATGGTCAGGAAGGTGGGGCTGGGACTCTGGAAGGGAGAAAGCAGTGAATCCTGATCTGGGGTGTGAGAGGGAAGGCCAGTGGAGAACCTGGGTGTTGCTGAAGCTCTTTTTCCTTTTTCTTGGTGCACCAGTTGTTCCCAGGTGGTAACAGCCTGGCTTTTTTTTTGGTAAGCAACACTTGTTCCATTGTTTCAAGGGAAAATGATCTGTGTGGGTTTTTTGAGTGATATGCATACATTGTCACTGGCCAAAGGTTGGAAGAAAGCCTTGTGTCAGCGCCTGTGATAACTTAATAGCACGGGACAAAATAGATGGAGGAGCTGGAAGTGGTCTTCAAGGCCAGCCCCAGCTCAGATAAGGGGCCTGCAGCGTGGAGGGAGCAAGCAGCCAGCTCTGTGGAAGCCACATGGACAACTAAATTTTCTATTAGCCATGTTAAAACAAACATAAAAAGGATGGATGAAATTAGTTTTAGTAATACATTTAAACCAATGTATCAAATATCATTTCAACATGTAATCAATATAATAAAATGATTAATGAGCTATTCTCCGCTCCTTTTTTCATACAAAGTCTTTGAAAACCGGTGTGTATTTTCCATTTGCAACACATCACAGTTGGGTCTAGCCACGTTTCCGGCAAGCCATAGGAAGCGCTTGTTGGCCAGGCTGGACAGCACAGGTCTAGAACAGGCCTGCTCTTTCACCACTGGAAATCGGATTCTAGCAGATAAAGAGAGGCTCGAGGAAATTGACTCCAACCATAGAGGAGATTGTGTTTACTAGACTGGCTGACCATGTGGCGTCCCCCAGAGAGGCTGAGAACTTCCCGGGTTGACTCTGGCGTCAAGGTCATAATGGAATAGTCAGCCTAAATCTTATTCCAAAATCATGACTGCTGGGGTATAATAAAGTCCAAACTTGCCCTTTCTGATCTTCTAGTGTTAGATGTCTTCCAAGGTCTGAGTGGAGGTTGGGAAGGGTTTGTGAAGGCAAACTCTGCTGTGCTCTTTTGTTGGTTGTCATTGTTCCTTAAGGTACACTAAGTGCCCATCCTCGTGACTGACCACATTCCAGCCTCCCTCTAGGCATTGGAAGAAAGAGAGAAGTAGGCAGTGGCCGGGAGAGCGAAACCAGGCTAGTGGGGACCCAAATGAGATGGAGTAGGGCCAGAACAAAACCCTCAGGTGCGGTAGGCTTGGTGAAAATGACTCCAGAATGTGATGGGGTCACAGCAAACACGAGAACACATGTGTCATCTAAAGGCAGCAGCTGCTTAAGCTCCAGCCACTTGTTGACATATGACGCATGACCAGTGTTGCCATTTCTCATTTTTTTCCCCTTAGGGAGAAACTGGAAATATGGATCTTTTTGGTGAAGGCTGTTTTTAAATGCTGGTAACAAATTCAGAATGGTTTTTTATTACCTCCTGTGTTGTGGATCACATAGAACTGCCGAGTTGAGACTTCCAGGGAGGGCTAAATGGAACAGAATTCCAGTTGGCCCTCTCCTTCCTTGGAAAGCCCTCACCCAAGATGGTTGTTGACAGGTGGAAACAAACTCAGAAGCTTAGTGACTCTGGCAGGAAACCAGCCCCGGGCGCTCCTAAAAGTGTTCGATCACTCACCTCCCCCATGGGGCTATGCAAATACCCAGGCCTGGGGTTTCCCCTCCCCCATGTCTTCCTTAACCAGGCTGTCTAGGGGAGGGGGCCAAGGCACCTGCGTTTTCAAATGGTCTCCAAGTAAGGCTAGTGATCAGGCACTTTTTTAACCCACCAGGACAGGACCAGTGCGCAGTGGGGAAGCGACTCTCCTGCTTGGAGCCAGTTCTTCATCAGGGCTGGCTTTCTGAGTTTGTGCTGTGTGCTGAATCCCACGTCCAAGTGGAAGCATTTGGCAGCTCAGCCCCTCACTGTTCAGACTGAAGGGAGAAGCTGGAGGGGGGCACGTTCATAAATCGCATTCATTTAAGGTGCCCAGAATCTTCTTGAAGTCCTCTGGGGAAAAAAAGGCCCCAGTGCATTGCAGTTGCTCGGAATCCTTTTCTCTTTTTTTGACATTCAACCCAGTGCCCTGGCAGGAGGCTCAGGCTGGCCTGGTTTCTGCCTGGGCTCTGTGTCAGGGCCTGCCAGGTCCAGGGAATCGAGTCTAAGCCCTCAGTGTCACATTCCAGGACCCCACAACCTCCCCGTTCCTATCTACCCAGGCTCGTGTCATCTCCCGGCCTCTTCTCTCTGCTCTGACCAGTCTGACCTCTTAATTGTCTACTTGAATAGACACTGCTAGGACGGGGTGGGTGATCTTCTGGCTCCTGCCCACTGATCCCACTGATCCTTGCTGGCCTTCTTGTTCCCACCAGGGCGTCCCCCTGACCCTCTTTGTACTCACTGAGTTTACTGGGTCACTGGCCTTTGTTTCTGGTGGCTTGTGTATTTTCTCCCTCCTCCCCCTCCTCCCCCTCCTCCCCCTCTTCTCCCTCCTCCCCCTCCTTCCCTTCTCCCCCTCCTCTCCCTCCTCCCCCCCCTCCTCCTCTCTTCTCCCCCTCCTCTTCCAACTAGATGGGAAACCCATCTCCCCTGGGTCTCACAGGGCTCTGGGCACAACAGGGCTTGCAAATAGATGGACAAATTAATAAACAGGTTTTCATTACTTGAAAGGAATGAAGGTGACCAATCCCTTAAGGGACAGTTTGGTTGGCTGACTTCGGGGCGTGGCTTGCTTCTTATACCTCCAATCCGAAGAACTATTGGACTTTGACTGTGTGCCGTGAACTGTGCCAGGCCTGGGGTAGTTGAGAAACGTGGTCTTTAGTTCTCCTCTGTGACCTTAGACAGGTCACTTTTTGGGTTTGTGTTTTTTTTTTTTTTTTTTTTTGGTCTTTTAAGTTTTGACTCCTTCTTTTGTAAGGTGGAGATAACATTGCCTACTTCTAAAGATGGATGAGAGGGGTAAGTTGCCTGATGTCTCAGGGTGCACTCCGAGAGCAAGATGAATCGGATAAGAAGCATTCACTGAAGGACAGCTGTTATCAGTATTGTCATCAGTACAGCTAAGTGGCTCCTGCCCTCCTTGGCTACTGATCTAGAAGGAGAGCAAACACTTAAAGACACAAAGAGCCGACAGAAAGGTCCTTGTGCCTGGCATTTGAAGGAACCAAAGGATGGGGTGGAACGCGCCTCCCCCTCCCCGGGTGTGTGCAGTGGGGAGCAATCAGGGCAGCGTCCCTGAAGAAGTGGTGGTTGAGCTGAATTTGGGTGAAGAGGGGAAGGGGAGCCATTCCAGGAACTTTCCAGGCCTGATGGACACTTGAGACCTACACAAACAAAAAGCGTTGCAGGTTTTTTTGCAAAAAAATAGTTGGGAAATGACATTATTTCCCCAGTGCGTGGTGATGACCTCTGTGGTCTGTGAGCCTTTGGGTGTTTGGGACGCCCCAGATATTGGGCCCACCCCTGCTCCTCGATGTCAGATCTTAGGTTCACAATCCTGAGACTCCGCTGAAGACCGTGGGGTGCCCAGGCACATCAGGCGGATGTGGCTGTTTCCCAGTGTGTGGGTCTTGATCTTTTTCCAGCAATGCTGTTAACAGGATGTTTTCCCTTGACTTCAACTCCCTCCACCCTCAACATCAAACGGCCCCATGTGAACTGAGGATGAGTGTTAGAGCCCCATCAGGGATGATAAAGAACCATAAGGTTCGGATGAAAGCTGACATTTCCCCTTCTTTCTTTATCCTCCATTTTCTTGACTTTGACCTAGCACCATTTCCAAACTCAACCCAACAGTGCATCCCTCTGTCCTCATTTCTACAGGACTATGGTGAGTCATTCAGATGTAGGAAGGCACCCTGCAGGCTCTGGCGACCCAACCAGACTCTTCTGCTTTCCAACCTTATGACAGGCATCTGTCCATATTTATATTGTACAACAATTTCAGCTCAGCCTCTCACAATCCTCCCTCCCCTCCCCATGCACACATACAATTCAAGATGTGACCTCATTCTGGCTTGAGGGCAAGTAGCAGCTGGAGTATCTGTCTCTGCAAAAGAAGACATGGGAGGCAGGGGTGCATTTCACTGGCTTACCAACCTCTTGGAATTAGGCTTGGAGACAGGGTGTCACAGAACCTCATGATGGAACAGTGTTTGCTTTGGCTCTCATCCAGTTCCTTCTCTACAGAGGTGAACACAAGCCCTTTTCAGTTCCAGGCGACTGCTTTTGCCTGGACAGTCCTGCTGGCTCCAGAAGGGAGGGGCACAGAAGCTGTTGCAAAGTTGAAGATTGTTCTTTCTCCTGTTTTTCTTTCCTTTTTTCCTCTAGAAATTCCTGACATCTGCCCATAATGACTGGGTTGGCATGACTAGGTTCCCTCTGGCAACCTTGGTATTGGAAGCAGCTATCTGTGCATAAAGCCATTTGCTGTGTCCATCTGCTCTGAAAACTACAGGAAGTGGGCGGCCATGATACACTTGTGTATCATGGCCTGAGGTCTCCTCAGGTCTTTGTCCTGGGCTTCCTGTTTGGTGCAGACATATTCATGGAGCCTCCCATGTGAACTTAACCAGGAGCCAGTTCTTTCTTTACTGTGGAGCTGGACTCTGGAGCACAATGTCTCTTTCTCACCATCCCTGTGGAAGGACGCCTGGCCCAAGTCAGTAGCTCAGAATTTTCTCTTGATTTCCTTCCCTGGGACACTGGAAATTAGTGTTTTTAAAAAAGTGTAATTCATGAACCTCCAGGAGTGGAACCCCCTGGGTCTTCATTTAACATGGAGATTCTTGGGCCCAAGGAATTGATGCCCCCATCCCTGCTCTTGGGAGATGGCCTGGGAATCTGTTTTTTTGTTTTGCTTCTTTTTTTTTGTCAAACTAAAACAACATATGAACACGAACACTCTTAACGTATGAATGTTCCACACATGGTGAACAATGACTCACAATGTTATCACATAGTTGTATATTCATCACCGTGATCATTTTTTAGAACATTTGCATCACTCCAGAAAAAGGAATAAAAAGAACAAAGAAAAAACTCATATATGCCATACCCCTTACCCCTCCCTCTCATTGACCACTAGTATTTCCACCTACTCAATATATTTTAACCTTTGTTCCCCCTATTTTTTTTCTGTACCCCTTACCCCTCCCTTTCATTGATCACTAGTATTTCAATCTACTCAATTTATTTTAACATCTGTTCCCCTATTATTTATTTATTTTTAATCCATATGTTTTACTGATCTGTCCATACTGTACATAAAAGGAGCATCAGACACAAAGTTTTCACAATCACACAGTCACATTGCAAAAGCTCTATCATTATACATTCATCTTCAAGAAACGTGGCTATTGGAACACAGCTCCACATTTTCAGGCATTTCCCGCTAGCCTCTCTAATACACATTAAACTAAAAAGGGCTTATCTATATAATGCATAAGAATAACCTCCAGGATAATCTCTCCACTCTGCTTGAAATCTCTCAGCCACTTGCACTTTATTTTGTCTCATTCCTCTCTTCCCCCTTTTGGTCGAGAAGGCTTTCTCAATCCTTGACACTGAGTCCCAGCTCATTCTAGGATTTCTGTCCCATGTTGCCAGGGAGGTTTACAGCCCTGGCAGTCATGTCCAATGTAGGAGTTTGCTTGCTGTGTTGGCTGAGAGAGAGATAGGCCACATCTGAGCAGCAAAAGAGGTTCTCTGGGGGTGACTCTTAGGCCTAATTTTAAGTAGGTTTAGCCTATCCTTTGCTAGGTTAAGTTTCATAGGGACAAGCCCCAAGGTTGATGATCTGCCTATTGATTTTTTTTTTTCTGCCTATTGATTTGATTGTCCCCATTGCTTGCGAGAATATCAGGAATTCTCCAAATAGGGAAGTTGAATTTTCCCCCTTTCTTGCCATTCCCCCAAGGGGACTTCACAATACTTCTTTGCAATCTGTGTTTATGATGCTTCTCCACTGAAGTTGGAGGAGTCCTGGGTCCTGGCCCAGGACCTGAGATGGGGGCCTCCAGCAGGGCACCTCAGTTTCATTATCTATCACAGAAATGCCTGCCTACCTCTCAGGGTTGCTGTGAAAGGTGAACGAGGGAATGCATATGTGAAAGCTCCTGAATCCACATCTATCTTCTCCCTCTCCATCAAACTTATGTTCTGCATTATTCTCTCTGGTCTCACCAGATTCCCATTATTATATCTTTCTTCACTCAGGACATCTTGTCTGCTCTCCCTGGAATATTTATTAATAGATCTTCCTCTTGGGTTGTAAGTAGTGAACGTAAGCAGTCATGCCTGTCTGTTCTCTGCTAGTGAGTTAGGCTGGAGCCAACATCATTACACTTGTAGATGGAAGTCAGTCCCTTTTAGCAGCGGAGACAGAGAAACTAAAGCCCTTGCTCCATGGCTGCACATGAGACTATGCTTTGCATGCAGTAGGAACTCAATATTTGGATGAAAGGGTGGATGACTGCAACTTGAGTTTTCTAGTTTTACAGTCAGCATTCTTTCCATCATCAGTTCCTGTTGTTTCACTGTTGAAGGTTGTGTCTTTGGGGCATTATCTCCTCACTGTGGAAGGCAGATTCTAGAGAGGTCTCTGTGATTATTATTTAGTAACTGGCCAGGCTTGGCCCCAAGGAGGTGGGAGAGTGGGTGCTGGGTGTAGAGGAGTGGGGATGCAGTTTGACCCAGCCATCTTACTAATCTTCGTTACTTCTTATGTGTACCTGGATCCCTTAAGAAAATCCCCTCTACCTACATCCTCAATTCCTAAAGTCTTTGAATTCAGTCTGCAGGAAGAGTAGTGGGCAATAAAGCCTCTTTCTTTTTGGGGCTGGCCAAGGTGGGGAGTGGGGCATGGGGAGATTCAGGGCTTCCTGGCTGTCTGGAGCCACTTCTTGTCGTCTAGCCCATCACTAGCCTCATGCTTCCTGTGTGTATCTCTAGGAGTAAGACACCACCCCGGTCACAGCTCTTCCTTGCCATGTGGCTTTGGGACAGGAATTTCAACAACTCCTTGTCTGTATTTGTGGAAAAGGATGGCCATCCTTGCCCACACTTGCTTCTCTCAAGGCTGTCATGAGGGAAGAGGAAGTTGTGTTCTCAGGTTCCATATCACTGGCTGATAGCGTGTTTTGGAACTTTCAGAGGCATCTCTCCTCTCACTCAGGTTGCCCTCTGACTCACGGTCCAGAAAGAACTTAGATAAGAGGTGCAGAGTAAATATGTTACCTGTTTTATGATGGCCCAAACAGAGGACAGCACCTTCCTCAGTTATATAACAAACACCATTGCAAATTACCTCAACAGAGCATGGACCATCTTGAGTCTCACACCACGTCTTTTTGGGACATGGTTCCACTTGGTGCCTTGCTGAAGCCCAGGAAGGGTCAGTGGGAAGAGAGCCGGGCTGGGAATGGGACAATCAGAAGGTCTGATGTAGGCCTCACCACTTAATCACTCTGTGACTTCAGCTTCAACTCATCTCTGAAAACAACTTGTTCTTACAGTCCTCAGGTGTCTCATCTGGCTGTTGGTCCTGCTATGGATTTCTGGGGGTTGTTTGGAGGTACCTGCTGTGCAGTGCCTTGAAAACTCTGAAATACTGTGCAAATGTTGCCTGTTAGGGCCCTATCTTGAACTTAAAAAAGAAAGAGGAAAAAAAAAGACTCTAAACTTGTCCCTTGACAGGAGAATCAAAGGGCTCCCCTGTACACATCTAATATCATATCTTATATTGAAGTGCAATCTTAGATTTGTGGCCGCACCCTCATTTATAGGGCTCTGTATTCTGACCTTTACCATCAACTCTGGTCATTCTGGCGGTGGGAGCCACTCCCATAGTTTCTGGATTCCGGAGAGGCTCTCTCATCAGTACTGAGAGGAAACAGCACTTGCTGCTTGATCCTTTTGAGCTGAGCGATTCTGCAGCTCCAGAAATCCTGTGGCGCATTCTGGTTCCTTTGATTCCAGGAAGCTCACAGCTTGCTGTCAGGAGACCCTTTGGCCCTTTTGCCAAGAACTGGCAAGATGCAGCTTTTCAGTCGATATGTGCCTAGGATGGCTCTTCTCTTTGATGTTGGAAAATAGCAGTGGTGGCATGGGCACCCAAATGATGAAGTCTTCATCATCAGGAGCTCGGACTAGGAGTAAGAATTTTTCTCCTTGGCACCTGGTGGTCTTGAACTTATCATGGTTTCTCCCAGGTTCCTCCCAGTTAACAGGCAGCAGTGATCAATGGCAATGAATGGAGATTGGTGGGGGCCCCGCATCCTTGTAGAGGTACTGCACTTTCTCTTTAGCAAAATCTCTCCTGAAGTTCCTCTATTTTTCCACAGGGAAGAGTGTGCCTCAAGTATCGCTGACCCTATATCTCATGTTACCCAACAAAAATCCATGGTCTTTACTAGGGTGCTTCCACCCCGGCCAGATCTTCTGTGCTTACAGATAACCCATTCAGGCCACTGGAGAGCCACTCTTTATCTCTGCCGTGTTCTCCCATCGAATCCTATTTGTTCTGGGTTGATTCCCCTCCAGCCACCCTCCCTGTGCCTCCCTGATTGGCAGCCAGAAAATGTGGCAAATGGGAGCTGATGGATGAAAGCCCTCCTTCCCTTGGTATGTCATTGGGTTTTTGGGAGACAGTGCATCACAGCCTCCATCTACTTATTAAATATTTATTGAGCATCTACCCTGTGCCAAGCAACATCTCTTGAGCACTGAGGAATACAGCAGTGAATGGGGAAGGGTAAGCAGGAGAGTGGGAGATGTTTTTTGTGTAAATGGGTTCCTGAACCTGATGGTGATGCTTTCTTGGGACGGTGATAGACATGGGTGGCTAACAGTTTTCTTGGTGCACAGTTTAGATTTCTTTTTCTCTCCAGATTTCTTTCTCGGGTCACAGGTGAATTTATGAAATGACTTCCTAGGAAAAAGTGATTTGGGGTCCTCTCTGTCTATTACTGGAGGAGCTCACCCAAGTAAGAGGAACTGGGTCTTGTGCATGACAGTCCATAAGGCAACAGACTTAGAAGAAAGCTTGAGAGGATTAGAAACATCTATTGTCACATAAACTAGTTTTCTGAATCACAGCACGTTGTATGCATACTGTCTGTCAAAAGGCAGGGGGAGGTCAAATTGAACATAGCAGAAATTACAAGACTGTGGGTTGGGTCATCTGGCTGCTGTGTGCTGGTATCTGGGACAGAGTTGGTAGGAGGTGCCAAAGCATTTGAATGGAGCTTTGCACTTTGCCTACATCAAAAGTGGAAAATTCTCTGGATACTGCATTTGGAGAAAGTGAGGTCTACGCTCTGCATTCTCTGCTGGGCCTGGTGGTTTGGAAGACACCCACTCATTTTTCCTCTCCGCCAGCTGAGTCATTGGGGAAGTTCTGTGAGCCTGTGGTCATTGCTCTTCAGCATTGTCAACAAAAGGACCTTTGACTGTTGAAGCCAACAGTGAGTGGGGCTCTCGGTGAAAGGTGAGGCTGAAGAGGCTTCACTTCTGCTCTCAGAGGAGACCTAGACTGAACGTTTGCAGATTTCACCATAAGGACAATTTCAAGAGGAAGCATTCAGCTCATAAAAAGGGAGGAGTGTGTATACCAAAAGGCTTCAGAGTGGATGACTGTAAGCAGGAGACAAATATTGGGTTCCCCTGAAAAATAAAGCCCTTTTATTTTTTTAATCAGAAAAAATTCCCTGTAGAACTCAGACCCATCCCTTAAACTTAGCATCTTCTCTGTTTACAGGCTAGGGTACCTCTGCTCTTCAGCTACTTTGCACCCCCTAAAGATGAGGAAGAAACCCAGCACCAAGGCTGTAGGTTGAGATCAAGGTATATTACATAGACTATAAGCTTGGCGATAGTGAGCTCTTTGTCTTGACATCTGTTGCCTCCTCCTTTGTTACTGCTAAATGTCCAGTAGGTGCTAATAAATTATTGAGAGTAGACTCAATAGGGAAGTTGATCCGTTCCTATTGCAGTGGCCTCTATGTCTGATCTCGGGAATCCCAGATTTGAGGGCTTCCCTATGTTGGAGCTTCTTTGTGTCACCCCGCCTCACATCTGCTTTCTTTTGGTAGTGGACTTTTGCAGTACAGAAGACTTCTACTGTGCCCACATTGTCTGCTCTAGAAGAGACAGGTAATACTTGGGCTGGGTTTGGGCTGCATGGTCTTCAGAGTCATCTCTTCATTCAGAAAATATTTCTTGAGTGCTTTCTCTGTTTCTGACATTATACTGGGTGTGGGGTGTGTGTGTGGGGGAGACATAAGGAAGGGTTAGTCGGTGTCTCTGTCCTCATGGTGCTAAATGTACAGTTGTGGACACAACACTTACACAGAAACTAAACTAAATGTTACGTAAGAACAAGTAGGGCATGACTAAGTGGCAAGTAAGACAGACCATAGTTGGAAACATCACTCACCATTGCTTCCTGCAGTAGCTAGATGTACAGGGGACACTTGAATTACAGAATATGAAACTGAAGTCCACAAAAATTGTCCACCCTGGTGTGGTGTTTTTCTTACTCATTAAGAGCTGAAGAGTTAAATGACCACGGGTTTGAATCTCAGGTCTGCCATTAGAGCCTGGGTGACTGTTGGGCAAATTAGAGATGTTTTCACTTCACGTCACTTAAAAAGCAAGCTAATACAAAATGATGCTGCCTTCAGGGGGATGTGAGAGGGATCAAATGAAATAACATGAGAAATCATCTAGCACATTGGCTAACACATAGTAGGTGCTTGGTACATAGTAGTTTCTTTCCTCCTTGTTTAAAGAGCAGTCAAATGAAGACCTGAGTGTTTTAGCATCAAAGGTTTAAAGTACAGACTGTGTTTCTCATGGCCTAGGCTTGAAGTCCAACCCCACCACTAGTTCTGTGGCCTTGGACACGCTATTAAAACGCCAGTTCTTTCCATTTTAATATAAATATTAAAAGAGCTCATGACCATATATATAGCATTTAGGAAAGTGCCTGTTGTATAATGAGCCCAATGTAAGTAACAGCTGTTACTGCTGGTATTTATTTTCTCTAGGAATCAGTGATTTCAGGCTACCTGACTTCATTAGTGATTGTTTTCTGCATTTTTCTAGCCTCTTTCTCCTAAAGGGAAAGAAACCCAGAAGTGATTGTGTAAGCTACAATCATAATCACAAATTTGAGGACAAATCCTGAGGAGGCTCTAAGGAAGTGTGGAAGTGACCAGCTGTGACCGTGTTTCCTAAATCCTTAGAGACCTAAGCTTAGCCTTTTAAATCCACCCTTTTCATGAGTGATTTTCCCCTAAATCAGTGGAATTCTTTTTGTTTCTGAAGGTCTACCACTTCCTTAATCCTGAACTGGCCTTTTTAAAGAAGCCAAGAGCTTGGATTTGAGTATTTCAAAAATACAGTCATATGAGCAAGCTTTGCACCCTGCTTTCTTTTTTATAATGGGATTTTCCTAGGGGGTGCTTGCTGACCTCGGTGCCTGGGCGCTCGTTGTCATGATTAACTCAGCCCCTGTTCTCAATTCTTCAGTGTTTTGGTGCTGTAGCAGCCACCTTGGTCTCTCCTTGCCTCTTTCTGGGACATCCACAGACTTAGTCTGAGGACCCTTCTGCTGAGCTTCTTCCATAGGACCGAAGGTGATTTGCATGCAAACTGCCTGCACTCTAACCTCATCCCTTGCATTTGCAACCCTGGAGCCTCCTTTTGTGCTCCATTTGGTTCTGGTTAGTTATTCATTGTAAGCAGACATTTAAGGGACCCTTGGTGATAGCAGGCAGGGCCAGGTACCAGAATTGTGGAGTATGCAGACCTGCCTCGAAAGCACCACTTTTATGGTGCTTAAGTTCACACCGTTATGTGGGGATGGGCAATCAGTGTTGAGTCCTTTCCCAACCTGAACCTAATTTCATGTGGACATGGTTCTGGGAGACGGAGCTTCAGTGGTGACCTCCCTCTGGTAGTAATGCTTTCCACACCTTGGAGATGCCTATGCCAAGCAGCCTGGCTCTCTTCTGAACATGTCCCTTATAGCCCAGCAGTGGCTGGGCATGTTTTCGTATGGAATGGAAATCAGGTATCCTGTATTGTTAGCTGACAGTGGTGCCCATGAATTCTGCAGGAACTTAAAAGACCCTTTATATAGAAACATTTTCTTGCATTTGTCTATGTAGCTTAAGTTTTCTGACATGCTGTGTTCTCAACAATCATACTCGGTGAACCCTTCAGATTAATCTTTGGGTCATCTGACCATTGTGAATGACATGTAGATATATGTGTACACATCCCGTGTACCTATCTATCTGTCATGTAAAAATGCCCTTTGGTGGGGGGATGGCATCATATTGTGTTCTTCAAGATTGCACCTGTGTATTGATTGACTGTAAGCAAACCTGGTATGTGGAAATCTAGATTGAACCTCAGTTTACCTTTTATGTGGCTCTGATTTTTTTTGGGGGGGGGTGGTGCATGGTCCAGGAATCAAACCCAGGTCTCCCGCATGAAAGACGAGTATTCCACCACTAAACCACCCGTGCACCCTGATTTTAAAAAGAATCCTTAGCCATATTTTTAAAAATAGCAGATCTTCTTTGAGAACCTTGTCTAAATTTATGTTTTCAACCACATCTTTTCCTGGATCTGAGCTCAGGTAAATCTGGTTTGGAAATGAGGTTTTCTGGACATCTCTGGACATGCCAGCTAACTGCAGCTCATTCATTCAACACCCTTTTGTTGAGTGAGCACCTAGGCTCTTTACTGGGCACTGGACTAGTAAGTGTCAGAAAGACAGCTGAAGACTAAAGAATTAGAGGAGTTTAGGGCAAGGATTTCATGCCTAGCTAGGATAATCAAGGAAAATTTAGAAGGAACTGACATTGAAATGGGTCCTGAAAGATTTAAAAAGAAGGGAGAGTAGAATGCTCGCCTACAGGGGGGAGACCTAGGTACCCTGGCCCATGCACACACCCCCAAAAAGAAGGGAGAACTTTCCAAGTCAGGAAATGGCTTGGACAAATGTGTAGACTAGAGGATGGCATGGTTGGAGTAGCAAATAGTCCATTGTGGCTAGAATGCAAGGGACATAAAAGGAAATAGGAGGAGATAGGACTGGGAAGAGCTCAAAAGTAGGTTGGTGAGAGCCAAGAACTGCAGGCTGGGGTCTTGGACCTCAGTCTTCAGAAAGGGCTGACTCCTTGGTGGAATTAGAGCAGGGATTGCGAGGTCAGTGCAACGTTGAGGATTGCAAACCTGAAATCATTGTACAGGTGGGCTGGAGAAGAGATTGTCATTGCCTGGGAGTCAAGCCAGAAAGGTTGAGGAGGAGGAAGCAGAGCCAAAGTGGACTTCCAAGGGTCTGGGAAGAGGAGTGAGAGGACGGAGTCAAGGATGACTGAGAATTGAACAAGAGCAGACAGAAGGAACCAAGGAAGAAAGAGGAGAACCAGGGTAGGATGATGTACTAGTCTCCTGGGGCTGTCATAGCAAATTGCCAGAAACTGGGTGGCTTAAAACAGAAATTCATTCTCTCATAGTTTTGGGGGCTAAAAGTCTGAAATTAGGGTGTCAGTAGGGCCTTGCTCCCTCTGAAGGTTCTAGTAGAGACTCTTTCCTTGCCTCTTCTAGTTTCTGGTGGCCCCAGATGTTCCTTGGCATGTGGCAGCATAAATCCAGTCTCTGCTTCCATGCTCATATGCCCTTCTTCCCTGCGTGTCTCTTCGTGCCTCAAAATTTCCCTTTCTCTATAAGGGCAGCAGCCATGTTGGATTTAGGCCCATCCTAATCTAGTTTGACTTTATCTTAACTTATCTGCAAAGACCTTATTTCCAAATAAAGGGCCACATTCACAGGTTCATGTGGTTTGGGCTTCAATATATCCTGAGGACATACTGTTGAACCCATGGCAGATGATTCATGCAATTGCATAAATAAGCCAAGTGTGTCTTGTGCATCTACCAGAATCTGTCCACTTTGCCTGTTGCCATTGCTGGGTGTAGGGTGCAGGGCAAAAGAGCCAGGCTTGCAGATAGGTTTTGAGCCCCTCCTAGGTGCAAAGCATTCCACTGGCTAGTCCATGATAACTAGCTGATTGAGTTCTAAAATACCCCTATGCTTTAAATAATATTATCCTCCTTTAAAGGATTAAATAATAGGTACAAATAAGTGAATTAACGTGTCCAAGGTAGAGCTGGGATTTGAACTTGGAACTTTCTGATCTCAGAGCCCGAGCCGTTAGCTACTGTCTTAGAGTGTTGATGTCTCTGAAGATTGTTGAGGTAGAAAGGAGGAAAGGTGAGGGCTTCTTTTTTATTTTATTTATTATATATATATTTTTTTGATTTTGAGAAGTGACATTTATACAAAAAAAAAACAAAAAACAAAACGCACAATAAATTTCAAAGCACACCACAACAATTAGTTGTTGTTGTAACCAACAATGGGTAACAGTTCCACAATTTTAGGCCTTTCCTCTAGCTGCTCCAAAACACTGAAGACTAATAAGAAATATCAATATAATGATTCAACGGTCATACTCATCTGTTAAATCCTATCTTCTCTATTATAGTGCTACCTTCTCCTTTGATCTTTCTCCCAGTCTTAGGGGTGTTTGGGTTATGGCCATTCTAACTTTTTCATTCTGGAAGGGGCTGTCAATAATATAGCATAGGGGGATGGAACTAGTTGATGTCCTGGAAAGCCTGGCTCCTCTGCATTTCAGGACTTACTTAGTCCAGGGACCCATCTGGAGTTTGTAGGTTTCTGAAAAGTTAGAATGTTCCCTAATGCATGGAACATTTATAGGATCTCAGGTAAAGCCCTAGGTGTTCTCTAGGATTGGTAGGAATGGTTTTGATTGGGTTTGGCAAACCATGATAAGTAGCAATATCTAGCTGAAGCTTGTGTTAAGAGTGGCCTGTTGACTCTATTTGAACTCTCTCAGCCACTGACACCTTATTTGTTAGAATTCATTTCCCCTTTTTGGCCAGGAGGGCATTGTCAATCCTACGCTGCCAGGGCCAGGCTTATCCCTGAAAGTCATCTCCCACGCCACCAAGGAAGCATTCACCCCTGGATGTCATGTCTCATGTAGTGAGGAGGGTAATGATTTTCCTTGCAGAGTTGGGCTTAAAGAGAGAGAGGCTGCATCTGAGCAACAAAAGAGGTCCTCTGGAAGTAACTCTTAGGCATAAATATAGGTAGGCTTAGCTTCTTCACTACAAAAATAAGCTTCATGAGAGTAAGCCTTAATTAAGATCAAGGGCTTGACCTATTAACTTGGTAGTCCCTAATGTTTGAGGTAGTATCAGGGGTTTCCTTGGGGGTAAAGTTTAATAGTCCCATATTTTTTCTCCCATCCCTCAAGGGACTTTGCTGATACTTTTAAATTATCTGCTCAACATACTCTGGGATGCATTCAGGCATTACATTAAGCTATACAGAACTACAGTCCCTTGTTCCCATTCTGGACTCCATGTGTTTGGGTTGTTTAAATGGTCTATTCAGACGGGTTGAGTTAGATTATGTGCTTCAGAAAACTTAGGTTTTGGAGGAAATGAACTTCTTTTCCTTTGGTCCCATAGAGTAGGTGAAATTTTAAAATACAGATAATGTCCTTTTTACCCGTCTTCTGATTTACCTTAGTCCCAACCCAATCAGCTTTGTTTTTATCTCTAATTAAAGTCTGATCTCTTTTTCAATTCCTTTAAATTGTTGTATGTGGCAAACTTGACTTTCACATCTGCAGAACTTCTGCTTAGAGTCTTAGGCATTATACTGGTACCCAAAGTTCCAGGAAAATACCAGATTATACATATGTAGCACATCCTCTCAATATCTGCAAATAACAATTGTAGCTCCAGACTAAATATGACTGCTCAGGAGTTTACAATCCTGGCCCCAGTTTTCTTATAAGTATTTTCTAATGAGACCATATAATATTTGCTTTTTTGTTTCTGGCTTGTTTTACATCACATCATCATGTCTCACCAGTTCGTTCACAAGAAGGCTTCTTTTTAAAAGAGAGGGTGCAGTGGGGGCTTGAGCTCCTGGAAGAATGGAATCTGGAATGGAAGTGATGTTTTCCTGGTACGCCTGTTACCTGTAGCTCATTCCAGATTAGATTTTGAGAACAAATTTGACAAGGGCCTTGCAGTCTTGGGGCTCTGCCATGGGGAAATCTGCTTATCCGGTATGGGGACATTTCTGACCTGCGGCACCAGAGAGCCAGCTCCTAGAAGCTCTGAAGTCTGAGGACGCATGCCCATCTCTGACTCTAACTGACTTTCTTGGGAGAGGAGGCTCAGCTTTCTTAAGGGTATGGCCTGCCTAAGGGAGGAGTGGACAGAAGAAGAATGAGGTTGGGTGGGTAGGAACCAGTTTGCTGCCTCCTGACAAGAAGAGCAGGGTCTGCCTTTCCAGTTTCAAGGGGCAGGAAGATGAGGTGTGTGGGGCCCTAGGGGAGGGAGGGCCTCAGGTGGAGACTGGCTGTTCTGTCCTATTCCATTAGGACCAAAGCCTTCATCATTGTGTTGACACAGAGCTCCCTGCCTTTTGTGAAAGCCCTGGGTTTGTCTGCTGGCACACTGCCACCCATGACCAGGACGGATTTGCAAGGGCAGCTCAGCACACCAGGGTTCAGACTCATATTTATTTTATCTACTCCCTCAGGGCTTTGTGGCATGCATCAATTGTGGATGGTGATGGAAAGAGTGGTTCTGTGGATCTCAGAGCGAGCGTAATGTAAATGTGATGTTGCTTGCTGGGTGGTTTTTAAGGTTAGGTCTTAAAGGGGTTATAATTTTCTGGTTTTACTCTTCTTGCTTTGCCAAATGCATGAATAGAAATGACAAGAATCACATTCCACAAACTATGGCTTCTTCCTGTTATCCAAAGCCCTTAGACTTGGTTCTCAGGTTGCTTGGGCTGTAGAGATGTGTTTTTAACTAAGACATCTGCTCTGGAAGTGCACTGACATAGTAGCAGCATTTAGATATCACCCTTGAGTCTGCAGAAAGAGCAAAACTAAAAATGAAAATGAAAATTTAGTATTCTGACTGTCTATTTATGCCTTCCTTTAACACATTTTTGTTAGACACTTCTTTTGGGTGGAGTAAACCCTAGTGGTTAAGCTGGCAGGCTCTGGATTCACAACTGCTGTGTGTTCAAACTCCACCTCTGCTACCTAAAACTACATGACCTCAGGCAAGTTAATTTAAAAAAACATATTTTTAATGACAAGTCTTCAGACACATACAGTTTGTACATGGCATACAATCAATGGCTCACAATATGATCACATACTTGTGTATACATCACCATGATCATTTTTAGAACATTTGCATCACTCTGGAAAAAGACATAAAAAGAAAAAAGAAAAAAACTCATATACCCCATACCCCTTACCCCTCCCCCTCATTGACCACTAGTATTTCAAGATACCTAATTTATTTTACCCCTTATCTCTCCCATGTCCTCAAACATGAAGTTTTCACAATCATGCAGTTACATTTTGTAAAAGCTGTATTGTTATACCATTGACTTTAAGAATCATGGCTGCTGGAACACAGCTCAACAGTTTCAGGTACTTCTCTCTAGCCACTCCATACACCATAAGCTAAAAAGGGATATCTATATAAGGCCTAAGAATAACCTCCAGGATAACCTCTTGACTCTGTTTGAAATCTCTCAGTCACTGAAACTCAATTTTTTCTAATTTCTCTCTTCTCTTTTTTGGTTAAGGAGGCTTTCTCTATCCCATGATGCCGGGTCCCAGCTCATACTGGGATTTCTGTCCCGTGTTGTCAGGGAGATTTACACCCCTGGGAGACATGTCCCACATAAGAGGGGAAGACAGTGAGTCCACCTACTGAGAGAGAGGCCATGTCTGAGCAACAGAAGAGGTTCCCTGGGGTTGACACTTAGGCATAATTATAAGTAGGCTTAGCCTCTCCTTTGCAGGAATAAGTTTCATAGGGGTGAACCCCAGGATCAAGGGCTCAGCCTATTGATTTGGTTGTCCCCACTGCTTGTGAGAATATCAGGAATTCTCCAAATGGGGAAGTTGAATATTTCCTCCTTTCTCCCCAGTTCCCCAAGGGGATTTTGCAAATGCTTCCTTATTCACTGCCCAAATCACTCTAGGATATATCGGAACATCACACTAACCTGGACAAACTAACAAGATCTCATGCCTTATTCAAGATTACATGTACTTATGGTGTTCAACTAAACTGACCATACAAGTAAAATTAAGTAATATGCTACCCAAAATATAAATTTTGAATGAAATAAACATCTCTCCCTTTGGTCTCACACAGAAGTTGAAGTTTTAAAATATGGACGATATCTTTACCCTGTATTCTGATCTATCCCAGTCTTATCCAGATCAACTTCATTCATAACTCTATTCGAAGTCTGATCCCTTTTTCAACTTTTTAAACAGTTCCTGTATGGAGTAATGCTGGCTGTCATAGCTTTAGAGCTCTGAGTCTCAGGTGCCACATAAACACCCAAAGTTTCTGGGAATGACCAGGTTATATACAAACAGCTCAGTATCTCAGAGTTTACAAATAACAATTACAACTTCTGAGTATATGTGACTGCTGTAAGAGCTTACAATCTAGGACCCTTTACAGTAAGCTCCAACCTGATAACCCATGTTCTCAACTTCAATTCACCATGTTTTTATATTATAGTTAGTCCGTATGAGTGAGGCCTGATGATATCTGTCTTTCTGTTCCTGACATTTCATTCAACATACTGTCCTTAAGGTTTATTCACCTCGTTGCATGCCTCTCTACTTCATTCCTTCTTGTGGCCACTCAGTAGTCATTGTATATATACACCACAGTTCCCCCTTCTTTCCCTCAGTCATTGTGCTCTTAGGACACCTCTATCCATTGTGAATTTGAACACTTCAGACATGTTACTTTTTTGCACCCAAGGTTCATTGTCTGCAAAATTAGAACAATAATAAATGTCCCTTTCTGGGGTAGTTGTGAGGATTATTTGAGATACTCCATGTAAACCTCCGTACATTTTACCTATAATTATTAATGAAGTAGGGAAAAATCACTGGAGCCTCTGAGAAATGGGCAAGCTTTGTATTGCCGGCAGGCTCAGAGGACTTCTGTCCAAAGTCTGAGCCTTGAATAACCTTTGTCTCCAGATTATATAGGAAAGCAAGCAGGGCGGGAGTTACTGGGAACGAACAGGGGCAGTGCTATAAGCTCTGGCTTATAGCTGATTTCTTTTGTCTGGAATGCAGTCGGGCCCGGGCATGCCTGGCAAATGCAGCAGATGTTTTGTTTCACTGCCTTTTTCAGAAAGTATGTTTTCACACATTCCTGAGAGTACACAAATTCATAAAGGTATTTTGGTAAGGAAATACAGCAATATAACTGGGGTCCCTCTTATGAACTATCTCATTATGATGTGCTAAGCTGTAGAGATAAATATCGGCCCTGCCTTTGTGGAGCTTATAGACTGATTGAGGAGACAGATATTAATTGAATAATCATACAAATATGAAATTATCTATGTGGGATCAAAGAAGGCTTCCTTGAGGAAGTGTGGCTTGAGCTCAGAACTGAAGGACATTTGCATTTCCTAGGTGAAATAGGGGCAGTCAGGGCATTCCATACTGGGCAGAGGAGTTTGTGCAAAGTCCTTGTGGCCCTTGCACATGAGGGGGGTTAGGTGTTTGAGGAGGCCAGTGCGGCTGAGTCACCAAAAGTGAGCCAACCAGGGGCAGGACAGACAGACCCTGTTCATGGAACTTTGTAAACTATGTTTAGGATTTTTGCCCATAATTTAAAAGCAAGGGGAAATCACAGCAAGGTATAAAAGCGGGGGGGGGGGGAAATGACCTGATCACTATTTCCACAGACCCCACTGGCTACAGAATGGAGAATGAATGGGTGCAGAGCCACATGGAAACCATTAAGGGGCCCATGTCATACTTTTTTCCTAGGGCCAGTGTCTCCCCAAATGATGGATCCTGTGTGTGTTAAAATACATGTGCTCAGGACCCACCCCAGACCCGAGGGATCACAGTGGGGGTGGGGCTGGTGACATTTATCATAGGCAAGCTTGGGGAACACTGCTACAAGCTATGTAAAATGAAGAGCACCTAACTGCATTGAAAAGTGATTCTTAAAAATTAAGTTCCAAAACAGCAAAGATTATTACTTGATTTGTGTGCTTTCTGTTTTTTTGAGGATGATAAAACTAGAACAAATGCAGGGAAATAAGCCAAGTCAAATCCAGTGGTTTTCAATCATTTGCATTCCTGGCCTGGAGATGCTTTTTGTGAGCATCAAAAAGGTGCTGGCACCACCCTACCAAAGGAGCATTCTTCTATCTTGAATTAATATTGTACTTTCTTGGACTCCAGGTCTCTGGTTTTTACCCCAGAGGTGTTCTGTTCAATGCATGATAGACCTCTCATGGGTGAAAATATGGGTTTCTTTGTTGATGAGCATTAAACTGGCATTTTGTGGGGGATGGCGAGCTGAGTGCCAGTTCTGGAGTCAAACAGAACTGGGTTAGACAACTACTTAACTGCTAACCAGCCGTGTGACCTTAGGCAGGGTGCTGACCTTCAGTCTTTTCTTCTTATCTGTAAAGTTATTGCAGAGATAAAGTATATTAGATACCCAGCTCATGGTAGATGCTCAAGAAATGGCAGGCCATACTCCTTTCTCCCTACTCTTACATTTGTTTTCTTATCACTGTGGGGACAATGCAATTTATAGAAAGAACCTGGAGCTGGTGGACAGATCTGTGTGATCTTCCTACTTTTGTGTAGACATAATTTTTCACATCTCTCTATCCATTCATTCATCTTTCCGGCTAGGCAGCCGACATTACTGAGAACCTACTATGGAACAGACCTTGGAAGTAGGAACTAGGAATAGAGTTGTACCCTTGCTGAATACTGCTCTCAAGCAGCAGAAAAAAACTATTTCTTAAGAGAGAAGATTATGGCTTACCAGTGGCAGGGGTAAAGATAGGAGAGGGGAGTTATTGCTTACCGGGTACTGAGTTGCTGTTTGGGGTGAAAATCTTGGTGTTGGATGGTGGTGCTGGCAACACAACATTGTGACTCAAGTTAATGCCAGAGGATTGTCTGCTTGAAAGTGGTTAAATGGGACATTTTATGTGTATATATGACAGCATAAGAACAACTGAAACCAAAAACAAAAATAAACCATAGAACTGTACAAACCAAAGAGTAAACGCTGATGTAAACTATGGACTTCAGCTAATAATATAATTTTAATAATACCGCTTCATTGACTAACAAATGTATCAGATGAATACAAATGTCAATAATGGAGAAAATTGCGCTTGCCTGGGGCGGGGATGGGGTAGGTGGTTTATGGGAACTCTGTACTTTCTGTGCAATTTTTATGTAACCCTACAATGGGTTAAAAAAAATAGTGTATCAAAAAGAAGAAGGAGGGGTACAAAGGAGGAGGAGAAAGAAGGAGAAGCAGCAGCAGTAGCCTGATTCTACTTTTACAAATCAGTTTGACCAAGGGACAGATAAATCTTCAACATGTGATATGCTTCTGTTGCAGAGAAGCCTCCTACTTCCTCAGACTTCCTCAAGGCTCTTAGCCCCTGAGCACCCTGCTGCCAGATTGAGTGCGTAAGGCACTTGCCTGAGGCACCAGAAGAACTGTTTACTTACCTCAACTCTGCTAGAACTCTGTGAACTAAGGCGCTTTAGCCTCTAGAATTTACCCTTCTGCAGCCTCCATTTGGTCCTCTGATAATTGAGCTGTAATAGAAGATTGCAAAGGAACTTTTAAAATGTGACATTCATTCCTTTGACCCACTAGTATGGCAATTTGTGATATCTGTTGTATTTTTGTTTTGACTTTTTCTTCCCTGCTAGATTATAAAGTTCCTGCCGTGTGTGTATATACATATATCTTGATACCCCCCCCAAAATGTCTAGTAATTTTCACACAGTAGATGCTTTAATGGTGTGTATTCTTTATTATGTACTGGCATAAATTGGAAGAGCTCTTCACCCTCCCTGTGGATGCCTTTTGTGAATATTTCAGAGCTAAGAGCCCTGAAAAACCAATCAAGGAGGTCAGCAGATTGGTAGCTGCTGGAGTAGAAGCAAATTCCTTCTTTATCTGCAGTGCCTTTCAAGTACAATAGAAGAAAAATGGAATCTCAAGATGAAGTATTTGCTCATCTTCCTTCACTCTTGGAATTGGAATTTTAAGCTCGCCCAAGTTTTCAGGCTATTTTCCAATTTCTGCCTTGATATCAAGTGTGGCAGAAGGATTTTGGGGAGCTATATCATAGCTAATACTAAATCAAAGCCTTCTGACCTTGAAAATATCCAGGCCAGGTTATCTGTCAGGTTACTGGAGTTTGAACTACAATCCTGATATGAGTTTGGGTTTGTTGGTGTGTGCTTGTGTTTGGCTCCCAATTTGCATGTGCCCGTGCCCTGTGTGTATTGATTTATGCAGTTGTGTGTGACTTCACACACACAGATCTATGTAAGTTTCTAAGTTATTCACACAATGAATTTAAGCTTCCACATTTGTAAATGTGGTAGCAACTTTAGGCTTCCAACTCTTACTGAATGCAGGGTCTTGGGGTTGCAGGGTCTAGAAATTTTTTCCAGCTGGTCTCAGTTCCAGATGAACAAAAAGCAAGAATTTTAAGTGGCACAAGGGAAAACATCAATTTTGTTTTAGAACAATAAAACAATATTGCCCTAGAGATGAATAAACTCTCTCTTTGTAAACAAACAAAGCAAAACAAAAAAACTGCCCTAGAGATGAGAGTATAAAAAACATGATTCTTTAGTTTGCAGCTAGAGAAGAGCCTGCCTGTGTTTGAGACCCCAACTATAATTTTTTTCCATAGGCACTGACAGTGAGGGGTGGCCAGAAGTGTGTGAGTTGCGTTGCCGGTCAGAAAAAATATTTCTCTGGTCTTGAATGAAAACCATCCCTCTTTAGCTTTTTAAGCAAACTAGAATTGGAGGATTTTGTTTCTTACCAAATATCTCTTTAAAATTGTGCTGTCTCTTCTTGACCATTGGTAACTGTGATTGTGTCTGTCTTCTACAGCTTGGGATCGCAATTGGGTTCTTGGTCCCTCCTATTTTGGTACCCAACATCAAAGACGATGACAAGCTTGCCTACCACATCAGCATCATGTTCTACCTAATAGCAGGTGTGGCCACTCTGCTTTTCATCCTTGTCATCATTGGTAAGGTCATTAGTAGATCATTGGTCGGGGCAGGGAGTCTGCTGACTTTGAGGGGGGCAGGGGGGTGTCTGCATGACTTGTGAACATAGCATAGAATACCACAGGCATTTCCAGAAACTTGAAGCTGGGCTTTCCCTGGTCTTTAAATGTTTTGGTCTGAGCAGTTGCCCCCAGTAGAGCTGACTTACCCTGGGTGCTTCGTTAAGGGCTCAGTGAAGGTTTCAATATTATTTAACCAGGTGGCTAAATCCATCTCACCAGGGTAGATTTCTCATTCTGTCTGTGGAACTCCAGTGAACATTTACGATATCATGCTAAGCATGGCTGATTCATTTAATCCTCAATAACCCTATGAGGGCAAGGTTCTATTATTATCAAAGCTGAAAATGAGTCTTAAGGGAAGTTAGATAAATTATTCAAGATTAGATAGCTAGTGAGTGACAGAGAATGCACTAGTTAAACAAACCTAAGCTGTCTTCCGAAAAAGCAAAACAAAGCAAAAACAGAAAACAAGAAATTGACCACAAAATACTGATAATCTCGTCAACTCACCTGAGAACACTTGGGGATTGCATTGTTAATACTTTTTTTTTAATTATAAGAGTAAAATGTGCTCATTATGGAAAAATCTAGAAATGCAAAACATAAAAAAAAAAGAATGACCGTTAGCTTAGCCTTGTGCAGGTTAATCCCAAACACCAACTTCGTAACTGCTATTAATATTTTATAATGTACATTTAACCATTGAGGTAGTTGGTTAATGTAATTTTACATTCTCTCTTTTCATCTGAGTGTTGTTATATGGTCTGTGATAAATTCAGAAACAACAAGGTACAGGTGTTCATGTTTAGTAAGTCACCTGTCTAAAGGTAATCATTTCTTCCTAGTGCCTGAAATTTCTATCTTGTCTTAGAGGTTTCATTCCTGCCTGTTGTCCTCACCCCAGAGCCATGCAATTCTATAATCATGTATTTCATCCAACTGTTTTTTCTATATCATTCCCTTCCTGGAGTTCTGGATGAGGAAGGGCTTCCAGATGGCTCTAAAAGCTGGCACGATGCCTTGGTGCTGCTAAAGAGGTGAGAAGTTTAACAGAGCCAGCTTCTGTGGCTGTGCATGACAGCAGGGAATAGTAAAGCCGGCGACCCTCTTAACTCAGGCAGACTTTAAGTTTCAAATTGTCATGCGCCTGGCTCCAAGTTCTGGTATTTGTAACAGATAAAGGCCCAGTTCTTTGCAGTTGAGGATCGGGAGGTATAGGGCATTTCTACATTTTGGAATTTTGTTATCAAGCACAAAACTAACTAAGTGAGTAAAGAATTGAAAACATCTTTTCTGATTTCTGGTCTGTAGTTGCCAGATCCTTGCGCCAACTCCTGAGGCTTCAGAGACAATGAACCTTCTTGCCTTGTGTTTTTTTTTTCCCTGATGGAAGGGGAGGAAGACAGGCAAGACAATGGGTGAAAGGGTCGGTAGGAGGTTTCCCATTACTATTTTGGAGAGGGAAGAACTAGGGCCCACTGTCCCTCCCCAGCCCTTCATTTCAGAGTGTTGGCTCCTGGAGGAGCACATGTACATCTTTCCTGTTTCCTTTGAGAGGCAGATGTCTGATTCAAACCTTGAGAAATTAGGATAGGACTCCAGATTTTTCCTGCAGGAAAGGCTCCTTTCACTTATTCATGGACTTTTTATTGGCTGTTCTGAGCCAGGCTCTTTGCTAAGCATGAGCAAGATAGTTCCTCTCCTCTTCAGAGCAGCTCTGGTGCTAAGCCATAAACTGGTTTCACTAATCACAAATCTCAGCTTTCACTTCTTGTCCATTCATGTGTTCTGTTTTATTTTTTTCAGTGCTCTTGGTAGGTTATTTGCTGGTTAGTATGGGACTTTAAAAAAAATTTTTTTTATTGACAAACCTACATACACATATAGTCTAGACGTGGCATACAATCAATGGCTCATGATATTATCACATAGTTATGTATTCATCACCATGATCATTTTGAGAACATTTGCATCACTCCAGAAAAAGAAATAAAAAGAAAAAAGAAAAAACCCATACATGCCATAACCCTTACCCCTCCCTCTTATTGACCACTAGTATGTCAATCTACCCAATTTATTTTACCCTTATCCCCCCTATTATATATTTTTTATCCATATTTTTTTACTCATCTGTCCATACCCTGGATAAAAGAAGCATCAGACACAAGGTTTTCACAATCACACAGTCACATTGTAAAAGTTATTCCATTATACAATCATCTTCAAGAATCAGGGCTACTGGAACACAGCTCAGCAGTTTCAAGTACTTCCCTCCAGCTACTCCAATATACTATAAACTAAAAAGAGATATTACATTATGCATAAGAATAACCTCCAGGATAATCTCTCAACTCTGAAATCTCTCAGCCACTGAAACTTTATTTTTTCTCATTTCTCTCTTCTCTTTTTTGGTTAGGAAGGCTTTCTCTATCCCATGATGCCTGGTCCCAGCTCATACTGGGATTTCTGTCCCATGTTGCCAGGGAGATTTACACCCCTGGAAGACATGTCCCACATAGGAGGGGAAGACAGTAAGTTCACCTACTGAGAGAGAGGCCACATCCGAGCGACAGAAGAGGTTCCCTGGGGGTGACACTTAGGCATAATTATAAGTAGGCTTAGCCTCTCCTTTGCAGGAATAAGTTTCATAGAGGTGAACCCCAGGATCAAGGGCTCAGCCTATTGATTTGGTTGTCCCCACTGCTTGTGAGAATATCAGGAATTCTCCAGATGGGGAAGTTGAATGTTTCTTCCTTTCTCCCCAGTTCCCCAAGGGGACTTTACAAATACTTCTTTATTCATTGACTAGATTACTCTGGGATATATCAGGACATCGCACTTACCTGGACAAACCAACAAGATCTCATGCCCTATTCAAGATTCCATGTACTTATAGTATTCAACTAAACTAACCATACAAGTTAAATTAAGTAATGTTTTAATTATTATTTAATTACCCAAAATATAAATTTTGTACCAAATAAACATCTCTCCCTTTGGTCTTAAACAGAAGTTAAAGTTTTAAAATATGGACCAAATCAATCTTTACCCTGTATTTTGATCTACCCCAGTCCTATCCAGAACAGCTTCATTCATATCTCTATTTGAGGTCTGATCACTTTTTAACTTTTTAAACAGTTCCTGTGTGGGTAATGCTGACTGTCATGGCATCAGAGTTCTAACACTGGGTCTCAGGTGTCAAATAAACACCGAATTTTCTGGGAATGACCAGGTTAGATACAAACATCTCAGTATCTCAGAAAAACAGTTACAACTCTGGAATAGTCGTGACTGCTATAAGAGCTTAAAATCTAGGCCCTTTACAATATTGTAAAATAGGCCCTTTACAATAGGCCTATTATGGGACTTCTTGATCCTAGACGATTGCATGGGAGGCCCAATGATTTCAGCTTTCCACAGGCCACTAAGGAATGGAAGCAAGAGACCACTCATTCAGCCTCAGACACTGCAAAGCAGCTTCACCGGAGGAAGCTTTACAGGATGTAACTGAGGAATGTAACATTTCCTTTTGGAGTCTTTACTCCTCTCAGGTGATGGATGGATCCAGCTCTCATCCATGTGTCAGCTTGGCTGCGGTGGGACCAAGAAGTATTTACATTGATCTCTCTGTTTTTCTCCTTTCAGTATTCAAGGAGAAGCCTAAATACCCCCCCAGCAGGGCCCAGTCCTTGAGTTATGCCTTGGCGTCCACTGATGCTTCGTACTTGAGTGCCATCGTCCGGCTCTTCAAAAACCTCAACTTTGTGCTGCTTATCATCAGCTATGGTAAGGTGCAGACATGTGCAGGAGTGCACTTAAACTGGGAACGTGAGCAGAGATGCTGTGAGGGATGTGAAAGGTCTTCTGTGTCTCTGCATCTTACCCTTTCTAAATCTAATGTGTACAGCTGAAGTTATTGTAAAGATCAAGCTCTGTACTTCAGAGCTTTTCCACGTGCAATACGTTCCACCTCAGAAAACCTTCCTTCCCATCCCAGGTTGTCTGACCAGTGTCTGCTGGTCCTTTGAGTGTCATCTTATTGTCAACTTTGTAAAGCAGTATCAGGTACGCTTTCCTCTTTTATTATGCTGTTCCTTGTACCTCTTAACACTTATCATTAAAAAGAAAAAAAATTCCAGGTCTCTTTCCCACGAGAGTATGAAGTACTTGACCGTGAGATTTATATCCTTAGCAGTGGCTGGCCTGGTAGCTGAATGAGTGAATGAATGAATGGATGGATGAATGAGTCTTTCCACATAAACCACTCCTATTCTAGTCCTCCCTCACCTTGTGACATTGACTCCTTTTTTAACTGAATGCTTTTTATGAATCTTTATATTGGTGCCTTTCATCATAAATTTGAATCTTTATGTTGCCTGCCTTTCCAGTGTAGTGTTTTCCCAACCTTTGATAAGAATGTCACACCAGACAAGGGTAAGGACAATCTTAATGGCATTTCATGAAAGAGTGTCTATCCTCTAGATGGACATCAATCTGTTAACGTACCACTATCCAGGCTACATTTCACTATTTAATCCACTGGTTAAAGTTTGATTAAAATCAAGAGTCAACAGGTTAAAAAAAAAATGTCAACAGATGTGTAGCATACTTAGTAACCAGATAAGAAAGAAAAAAAAAAAAAAGACTAATTTGACATGACTTATTCTTAGTGAAACACCAGTTGGCTATCATCTCATGTTTTCTGTAGGTTCACAAACCATGTGTTTTATGACACCACTAGCATTTACTATGTGCCAAGTGCTTTTCATGTATGGTTTTGTTTAAGTCCCACCTCACTGATGTGAGGTAGGTACCTTTCACCAGGTGAGGAAACTGAAACTCTGAGATTAGGTAACTTGCCCAAGTCACACAGCTATTAAGTGGCAGAGCCAGAATTCAAATACAGGTTTATCTGACTCCAGAGTCTGCTCTCTTAGTTACTATTTTGTAGTTACCTAAGATCCTTTCTAGAATTGTGATAGAAATTCATTTTAGGACTCTCAGTGCCCTTTATCTCAGTTCATGTATTTATCTGCTGAGGCATAGATGTGGTAAAGAGGCACGGTAGGAAGACACACCTAAATTTTCTAGGCATACAAAATGGCCAGAGGCTTCCCCCTGGACTATCTCTAGATGACAAAATTAGTCTTCAAGGTCTCAGTTCTCCATTTCTCATTCCTTCAGTTTCTCAGTTCTCTCTGGGTATCTTTGCATTCATCCACAATAAAAAGACAATGCTTCCAACACTTAGAAATGTCCAACTAAGTAAGTTGTCAGTTGCCAACTATTGGGAGTCATTCACGAATAGGGATGGCCAACTTTGATGGGGATATTGTGGGGAATCTCAGGGGATCATGGATAGTAAAACCAGATGACCTTTGAGTTACCTTCCAGATTTAGGATTCCATGATGCAAAAAACTTTGTTTTCCCCAGAGATAAAACTCTTGAGTGCATTGACCATAGACAACCATAAACTTTGTTGAATCTGACACAGGGTAGTTTGAGCCTAACTTGGGATTCTAGGGTGGATGAGTGCTCGATAAATATTTCCTAAGGATGAGGGAGCAGTGGTCCCATTCCAGAGGCTGTGGCCTGGATGCAGGGCCAGGCCACTACCCATGAAAGCAAGAGACAAAAGCAAAAATGACCAGGAGCAAGGTTGCTCCTCATCCTTGAGGGGCTCAGCTTGGAGTCATACTGTGGGGGGTAAGGCAGTTTCATTCCCTCTCTGTTTGTTTGGCTGACTGCTTATAAGGTCTTTAATCTGGCAGAGTGACCAGGTTACTGTACTTCTGGGCATTCTTCCTTATCTATTTGTTTAAATGATAACACAGAAAGTAAAGAGAGGAGCCCTTCTGCAATGGTGGAACCTTAGAAAATCTGCTCCTCCACAAAAGCAGCAAGAACACAGGCAAAAATGGTAAAAACAAACTTTTTCAGAACTCTTAGCCAAAGGTTTGCAACAACTCGAGGAGTATTTATTAAAGAAAAATGGTTGAATATTGATAAGGGCAGTGGACTCTGTATTTTAACTTGCCCTATTCTTCTTGAGAGGAAGAACTGGAGAATGAGATATCCACAGACGGCTTTGGAAAAGTCCAGTATATTCCTGGCAATCTGATGGCCACATGCCCATTCAGGTTTGTGCACCTGCTTAAGAAAGATCTGAAAAGGTCCTGAACTCTCACCTCTGCTGACCTTAAGACTCCATGCAAGCAGGAGGTGAAGGCTAAGGTAGATTCCTGAGCACTGAGAGCATGCCCCACAGCACACACAGTTCCTCCCCAAAGTGTTGCCAGACAAAGGCTGTGGATTCTTTTGCCCAACGCAGTCAATAACCAATCCCTGAGACACCAGGGTTTCAAAGAGAGGAAGAGTTTATTACTAGATGTGTAGTAAGAGAGCGGATAGCCTAGTGGCCCAAAATCTGTCTCCCCAAAATACAGTAATTTGAATAGTTTTATCAGAGAAAAGATGGACAGGATTTAGGATAATGAGCACAGTGGCCCCAGATGATGTAATTAGAGGTGATCTGATTATTGAGCATGTGCAGACTGACATGCTTAGCCACACACTGTGTATAAGAAAATGGCAGAGTGATAAGTGACTTGTGGTTAAAGTTTAAGCTACTGCGCATCTGAGGCAGGTCCACTTTGGCTAGATCCAGTCTCAGTTGTCAAGAAAACTTTAGATCTGGGGTGAGTTAGTTTTGGGTTGACCCAAGACCCTTCATTAATGAACAGGAGCTGTCTTTAGTGATTATAAGACTTGAAAGTTGAAAAACTGGGTAACTGTGTTCAAATGAAGGTTAGTTACAAGGCTTTGACAATCACAGAGGCAGAAGATAAGAGTTATACAATCATTATCAGAGATCAAGGCAGCTGGATTACAATTTAGAGATTTGAGGAACTTCCCTCTTCTATTCCAATATACCAAAAAGCAAAAAAGAATGTCTATATAATGATTCAGTAATCAAAATCCTCCCTTAAATCCTGATTTCTCATTTATAAAAAGTTGGGAGACCTATTGGTTCAAGGTATTTAAGGAAACTTCTGTCCAAGCCTTAGTGCACCACTAAGCTAACTGAGCAGAGACTTCAGTGACTAAATACAACAAAGAAATACAGACTATAGAATTGGTCTAGGAAAGTCACTAAACAAACAGCAGCCATGATAGCAGTCCTACTAAGGAAGGTGAATCTGATTTCCAAAGTTGCCACATTATATTGTTTAGAATGCTCAATTTTAAACAACAACAACAAAAAAGTGAGACATACAAAGAAGCAGTAAGGTATGGTACATAGGGGAAAAAGAAGTTAATAGAAACAGTTCCTGAGGAAGCCCAAATGTTAGACCTAGTAGAAAAATATTTTAAATCAGCTGTTATTAATATGTTCAAAGAACTAAAGGAAACCATATCTAAGGAATTAAAGAAAGTTATGAAAATGGTGTCCACTAAATTGGCAGTTAACTTGAGATAGCGCTAAACTACAAGGACAGTTTACTTTTGAGCCTCTGAAAGCATCTGACTCACTTGTATATAGATAGAATTTTACTAGTGTTTATCTCAAAGGCCTGGGACTGTCCCAGTGAGAAGGAGTTAAGTTAATCTGGATGTTTGTACACAATTTCTTTATAGTTAGAGAACCACAAACCCTATTTTCATGGTAAAGAATTGGGCTTGGTGACAGGGCTCTTTGCCTAGAAGGAAATTATTCTTAAACTTAATCACCGATTTGAAAAAAAATGTGAATGATTTGCTGTGTGCCAGGCACCATGTTAAGTCCTTACCATGCATTATCTCATTTAATCTTCAAAACAAACCCGTAACCTAGGCCCTTTACTATTTCATTGTGTACACAAGGAAACTGAGACTCTGAGAGATTAGGTCCCTTGCCCCCAGGAGGACAGCTAGCAAGGAACAGAGTTCCTTAAGTTTTTCCTTAACTATAAGGAAAAGTGAACCACACAAGCATGTATGAGGACACTTGAACTAGTTTCAGAATTTAGATTTAAACTTTTGTTTTTCTAAAGCCAAAGCCCACGTCCCTAATGACAGCACTGTTTTTCCTCCCCCTCCAGAAAGGAACCTCTTAGAGACAAAGCCTTAGGCTCTTCTTCTTGCCCTTTTTTTTTATTTTTTATTTCCAGCTCTTTTATTCCTTGAATATCTTAACAACAACAAATAAGACTTCCCAAAGTTTAAAAAATCTTTGAAAAATATACAGTTTCATATTTACATATCACATAAGTACAGGTTCCAATATCCTACAAACATTGCCATGTTAGAAACAATGGACAGGCATGATGTAAATCACTGCCTCTTGGGTAACAGACATGTCCTCTTATTCCAACTACCTTTGTTACTTGTTATCCTAATACATAAATGGTTGAGCACCTGAGAGGCTGGAAGACTTTTTGGGGCATGAATTTCAACACCGTCTATTTTCTCTATTTTCAAATATTTCAAATCTTATTATTTCCAAAACTCATTGCATTTTAAATCTCTTTATAACTTCATCCACAGCTATCTTTATTCTGTCACTATTCTAAGTGATCAAAATACTGTGAACTGTTAATGTATAGAGGGATCTAAAAGCCATAAGACTGTTCAGTCAGACTGTACAGGATACATATTTAAACCCAGGGAATTCCCTGGTGCTTTGTGAGTAACCTAAATTCTACTGAAAGAGTGGTGGTACCCCTCAGTTTCCATGCTCTGACTTTTTTAAATTTAATATTTAAAAATAACAGACAATTGATATTTTATAAATTAATCAAGCAACCTAAGATAAAAAATTCTAAATTATAGTTTATTTGTATTTAAAAATACGTACGAAATTCCCATATGCCCATGATCAAGCTTATTTTCAATGCATATCACTTCAATTTTGTTGACATGGTTTGTTCTGACAAGTACTTTTTCAAGCTGAACACCAAAATGGGGAAACTCCTGTGGATTTCCACTTGGCCCTGATGCCAGTGATGTATACTGCTTCCTTGCTACTGATGATGGATGATTTTCATCTGCCTTTTATCACTTGGATGGTTTTCCGACCATAATGATAGTAACTGTAAGCTGATGCAGCTGTGGTGAAAGCTGTAAAACACCAAAGTATCTGAAGATAAATGCTGTCAGCATAATTGAAAACTGGAGCTGCCAAGGAAGCTGCCACCAAGATTAACTGGACTGCTGTGTTTACCTTGCTGATGAACGTTGGTTTTAATCTAGCAGTGGCATAGCAAGGATTAAAATATTTAGCAAGTGTTCGCGGTGTTGAAGAGTTCAATATCTGACATAAAACACGGCAGCAATCAACATTACATCTCTTGAAATGATCATGTAAGTAAGTGAAACTGGAATAAGATCTGCATAGGTCAAGCTAACATACAAGATACTGATAAGTATTTTATCAGCAAGTGGATCAAGAGCACTTCCCAAAGCTGATTTTTGATTGGCCCAGTTTCGAGCAATAAATCCATCCAACAAATCAGTCTGGCTAAAGCAAAAACTCCTAGTGCAATATTAAAATCTTCTTCAATAATCAAATAGCCCAAAACTGGGGCCAAGCCCATCTTCGTCATAGACAACATATTTGGGATTGTCCATGGATTTTCATACAGGCTGGCGGCGCTTGCCGGGCCCCACCGGCCGCCCAGGGCCTCCGCGGCGGTGTCTCCTCCGGCCGCGGGCTCCGGGGCCGCCTTCCCCGCGCCCGAACAGTGGCCTCGCGGACCTGACCCGGGCAGCCACAGGCCGAGCGCGGCCGAGCGCAGCCACCAGCGCTCCGCGAGGAGGCCCAGGCAGCCCAGGTAGCAGGGCGCGGGCAGGGCGGGCAGCAGGGCCCCGCGGGTGCGCCTCTCGCCCGGCCGCGCCCCCGGCGCCCAGGCGGCGCCACGCAGGGCCCCCCAGGAGCCGCGCGCCACGCGCGAAGCCAGCATGGCCCTGCGGCAGCCCCGCGCCAACGCAGGCGGCGAGAGCTCAGCAACCCCAGGTACTGGCGATCCGCTTCTCCATCGGCTCCCACCACTTCCAGACAAGCTCGGCCACCGCCGTCTCCAAACTAGTTTTCCAAACCCAGCAACTCTTCTTGCCCTTTTGTCTGAGTTTTCCTTTCAATATACAGAGGGAAATATGGCTTTTCTCAGAGTCACTCCTCCAGACCACCTATCCAGGGAGTGGTTTCTCCCAAGGTAATGGTCTGGAGTTCTAGGGGCTTAGAAGCAGAGCCTATCACATATTGACCAGCAATCTTCAGGATTTGGGGACACTGGGGTGTCGGTATTGGTGTGTATCTTTAAGGTTTACAAATCATGTAAAGGTAGTGTTTGGTATCAGTTGTCTGAGGCTCTCTGGCTCCAAAGTAAAAAGAAGAAAATCCTCTGTAAATTCAACTAGATGCTCCCCCCAGAATGTCTCACCCATCCACTTCCCAAATTCCCACTCTTGTTGCAGTTCCAGCTTCAGGTTGAACTTTGAGGAGAGATTGGCTCGTGTTGTTTCTATTGTGCACATGGTGTTCAGATTTTGCTCTGACTCATATCCACTTAAAAGCACTTGGTGAAAGCCTAACCCAGCAGACTCACCCAAGATGGGGGAGGAAGTTCAGGCAAAGCTTTATTTCCAGGATAAACGACCACCTAGAGGTGGAAGGGAATAGGGTTTTTATGGCTTGGAGGTAGGGAGTTGGGGGTAGGGGTTAGGTGGGTTTTCATTGTTGGGTTTTTGGAAGTTGGCAGTCTTCCATTGGTGAAGTTTAAAATTTAAACGCTGCCTTAGTTATGCAGGGTTGTAACTGTGGGAGGGTGGAGGTTGAGTATGGGGAGTTTACTCCAAGAATGCATTGCTGGAGAGTGGAGGTTGAGCAAGGGTAGTTTCATGGCAAGAGGGCAACTGCTGGAGGGTGAAGGAGATGCGGGCTGGCGTGGGTTAGGGTGGGAGAGGCTTTCTGAAATATTTGCCAGGGGTAGGTCACATCACGGGGGCAGGGGTCCTGTCCTCCAGGCCCGACACTTAGGGGATATTCATGGAGATAGCATTTCATGAGCACATTTGTTGGGAGGGAGTGGACATGTCTTGCAGTAGGAGCCTTGAATGCTGGACTAGTGAGCAGAGTTGGCACTGAGGCATAGGAGGTGTGAGTTTTGGTATCAGGCCTGCCATTTACTGAGAATACCACCCTGTGCCCGTCTTTTGCCCCTCTAATACCCACCCACACCAGAAAGTAGTAGTAGTTAACCCTTTGGAGAACCCCTGCTCTCCAACCCCCTCCCACGTGCTCACACATGCACATGTATGAATGCACCCCCTTCTCCCTACCTTAGTCCTGATTCAGACCAGGTCATTTCCCATCTTGCTGGGAGTGAGGAATGGCTATCAAGTGAACCACACAAGCATGTATGAGGACACTTGAGCTAGTTTCAGAATCACCTGGAAAGTTTGTTCAAACACAGATTGGTGGGCCCCACTCCCAGAGTTTCTGCTTTGGTGCCTCTGGGATAAGGGTGTGTGGGGTTGTGTGGCAGGGATTTGCATTCCTATTAAATTCCCCAGGTGGTTCTGATAGTCCCCAAACCACACTGAAAACTCTTTCTCTAAACCATTGAGTTCCCAGACAATCTGTTCGGTTTTGACAGTGTAAGTGGACCAGCTCGGGTTGCTGTTCCTTTGACTTTTTCAGGCTCAAGAAAGCACTGAGATTCGAGGTGGTTTTTAGCTCTCACCTCCTGGACCCTTTTGTTCCCTGGGGATTCTTCCCTCCTTTGGCAGTTCCTCCTTGCTCTCCCCAAACTGAGAGTAGTCCTTGCGAGAGGCTGAGAGCTTAACTTGGAATAGTCTCAGGCTAGGCTAAGAGGCTGGGAGAGGACCCACAGGGGCAGGAAAAGGGGAGGGGGCATTTTTCTGCCTTCTCCCTGCCCACGCCCACCTCCCTTTTCAGGAATGTGTTCCCTTTGGGGCTGTCTTGACTCAGGAATGGAATGTTCAGGTGGCTAGCTGTCTGGTACGAATGAATGCGGGAACTCATCGTCCTCATGACCATTCAGCTGGCTCTTAGCATGTTTGGTGAGACTTCTGGGTTTGTGGACCCCCGTGGCCCGGTGCCACTCAGGAAGCTGCCTCGAGCCTTACCTTGCTGTAACCCGACAGAGGCTGTGGATTCTTTTGCCTGATGACACGCTCAATAACCAATTCCTGAGACATCGGGATTTCAAGGGGAGTTTATAACTAGGTACATAGGAGGGAAGCAGATGGCCTAGCGGCCCAAAATCTGTCTCCCCGAGTTTAGGGGGCTTGAGGTCTTTAAGGATTTTAGCAAGGGGAGAGGAGGTCACTTCGGATAGCAAGTTCAGAGCAGAAAAGGAGACAGTGTTATCATGATCATTTCAATAAGAGAACATAAGTTGGGCGGGCCACGGTGGCTCAGCAGGCAAGAACGCTTGCCTGCCATGCCAGAGGATCTGGGTTTGATTCCCGGTGCCTGCCCATGTTAAAATAAAAAAAAAATAAAAAAAAAATAAAATAAAGAGAACATAAGTTGAAAGGAGGGGAGGCAGAGCTGTCACTTCAGTACGAAAGGTGTAAGCCAAAAGGAGGGGAGACAAGTTATCTTTCGATAGCAGAACCCAACTGATATGATTTACAAATGTCTAGGACTGAAGCTAGTTAATGGCTGACGTCAAATTCTTCAGTTGCATTAGGACCTTTGCCCTACAAGGAAATGACCAGATAGAAGGGGTGACAGCTCTTACAGTTACAAAGGCACAAGATAAGGGCTTTTACAAACATTTCAGATTATCAGGGCAGCTGGATTACAATTTTGGGATTTCAGGTATTTCCCTCTGTCTACTCCAATATTCCAGAAAGAAATATGATTCAGTAATTAAAATCATCCCTTAAATCCTGATTTCTCAGTTACATTGTTGCATCCCTGGTGACCTGCCCAGAGAGACTGGGATGAGAGGAAATTGTTCAGTGACTTGAGCTGAGAAACCTTTGGTTTGTGAATCCGTTTTGTGAGGACCTCTAATAAGCATGGTTAAGGTTGGGGACTGTGCAGCTGAGAAGTGTGGGATCAAGTCACTTACTACCTGTGGGATTGCGGGAATGGTAAGCAAAAACTTTCCCCCCATTTTGCCTGAGAAATTGACCTTTCCTTAACTTGGTAGCTCATTCCCCTGGGGACCTGATAAAGGGAGTCTGGCAACTATACTTAGGCAACATTGCTTATGATGAAAGTGACCTCGGACTGGTAAACTGCATCTGGCCTGGGAGATCTATGAATGTCTGGTAAGAAGCCGCCATTCTTTGCAATTCCCCGAGGACCATGGCTCCTTTCATTGCCGTGCCTTTGCGGGGACCTGGGAGGCTATGCCTGTGGCGTTGTTACAAAGCAATGCTGGCTCCCACAAGGCATTAAGCTAGGGTGGTTGCCACACCCAGGCCTCCTTGCACCTGAGCCCATCACCTTGGGGGCACAAAAGAATAGTTCTCGAGGGTTGAGTGACTGTTGTGTGAACCGGTTCCGTCCAGCGGAAAGTCTGAGTCTGCCTTGCCCGCAAGCTGTGTATCCTGTCTACACCCTTGTAGGTGACTCTACTGTGGGGTGTGCCGGTGGTAGTCATGGGAGCCTCAGGGTTTAGTTAAAACAAGGCAGCCCTAGGTGGACAGGACAGAGTGAACTCTGGCAAAGTTTTTACCTCGGTGCATTTTTTTTTTCTCACCTGTAAAAGGGGGGTGAACAATATGACGGATGTTCTAAGGTGTTTTTGTGAGGATTGTAAGGTGCTTTAGAATGGTGCTTGGTGAAACCAGACAGAAGCAGGCGGGGTACTCTGCCCTAAACGCAGCCCATCCATGACACCAGGGTTTCAAAGAAAGAATGTTTAATGCTACATGAGAAGCAGGAGGTCAGATGGCCAGTGGGCCCCCCAAATCTCTCTCTCCCTGAGTTGAAGCAGTTCAGGGTTTTTATGGATTCAAACAAGGGGGGATGGCATTACCGTTGCAATCTTAAGTCGACACACGGCTAAGATTAGGCTAGAATAACCACGACGGTGGTAAGAATGAACAAGGCTGGGCAGTGCAACGGTGGCTCGGTGGCAGAATTCTTGCCTGCCACGCCGGAAACCTGGGTTTGATTCCCGGAGCCTGCCCATGCCAAAAAAAAAAGAATAAACAAGGCTGAGACTGGTTGAGCTTCAGTAATTGCAGATATTAACCTCTGCCTATTCTATAATATTGAAAGAATAACATCTATATAATGATTCAGTAATCATGATCATTTGTTCATCCTTAATTTCTTGGTGGCACTTGTACATCAGTGTGTGCTATTATTATTATTGTTATTATTATTATTATTTATTGATGATAGGTTGCGAGGACAGGAAGTTCTTTTTCCTTTGGTTCAGTTCCAGTTACATTTTAGCTACCGACTCACTGCTTGGACAATGGACCTCATTCTCCAAGGACAGTTTTGTTTTTTTTTTTATGCCATGCAGTGGAAGTCACATTTCATTCTTTTCCGTGTGACTATCCTATTATCGAATCGAACCCAGGTCTCCCACATGCCAGGCAACGATTCTACCGCTGTACTACCTGTGTACTCTGGTTGGCTGGTTTTTAATTTGAAAAAATTGTTCTATAGTTTTAGATGATATCCTTGCTCTTTTTTTCACCCATTTACTGTGTACCATTCAATGTTTTTAAATATATTTACAGATATATTCAAAGTACAGTTATTACCACTGTCAATTTTAGGATATTTTCATCTTCTGAAGAAGAAACCCCCTATTTAATTAATTTATTTATCTTAAATTTTTGCTGTTAAAGTCAATGCTGCTTTGAATATTCATACACATCTCCTGATAAACAAGAGCAAGTTTGTCAGGTGCGTACCTAGAAGTGAAATTTACCTTTCAAAATATATTGACTTAACCCTCTAGCTGGGAGTGGATATGTACATTGCAGCAGCTTACATTTTCTCAAAGTGGCCCCCCAAATGGTGTTTCTCCCATGTCTCATGCCCCTCTTAAAATGTGTAACTTTGGTACTTCTCTGCTGAGAAAGTAAGGACTATGACCCCCCCTACCTCCTGAATCTGCACAGGCTTGTGACTATGGCAAAAATGATGTTATATGACATCTGAGGCTTGAACATAAGAAATGATAGAAGTCCTGCCTGGCCATTTTAGGATCCTTGCTCTTAGAACCTGGCCACTGTACCACAAGGAAGCCCCCAAGGAGTGCATGAAGAGGTCTACTTGGAGGGTGGGCTGGTTTGAAAGGATGTATGTCCCCTAGAAAAGCCATATTTTAATCCTAATCCCATTTTGTAAAGGCAGCCATTTCTTCTAATCCCTATTCAGCATTACATGTTTGAAACTCTAGTTAGAGCATCTCCCTGGAGATGTGACTCAATCAAGAGTGATTGTGAAGCTGAATTAGGTGGCGACGTGTCTCCACCCATTTGGGTGGGTCTTGATTAGTTTACTGGAATCTTATAAAAGAGGAAACATTTTGGAGAATGAGGGAGATTCAGAGAGAGCAGAACGATGCAGTCACGAGAAGCAGAGTCCACCAGCCAGTGACCTTTGGAGATGAAGAAGGAAAATGCCTCCAGGGGAGCTTCGTGAAGGGAAGCCAAGAGAGAAAGCCAATAGATGATGCCGTGTTCACCACATGCTTTTCCAGATGAGAGAGAAACCTTGACCCTGTTCACCATGTGCCTTCTCACTTGAGAGAAAATCCCTGAACTTCGGCCTTCTTGAACCAAGGTATCTCTCTGGATGCCTTCGATTGGACATTTCTATAGACTTGTTTTAATTGGGACATTTTCTCAGTCTTAGAACTATAAACTAGCAATTTGTTAAATTACCCTTTTTAAAAGCCCTTCTGTTTCTGGTATATTGCATTCCGGCAGCTAGCAAACTAGAACAAAGGGGATCTGAGACCCCCAGCCCACAGCTAGAACCAGTCTCCCAACCACATAAGCTGTCTTTGAAGTGGGTTCTCCAGCTCTGGTCGATGTACTGCAGCTGATGCTGCATGGAGCAGAGACCACTGTACCTGCTGAGTCCTGCCCAAATAGCAGATCTGTGAGAGAAAAAATGATTGCTGTTTTGAGCTATGAAAAAGAGAGAAAGGAACCCCATACTTGTTAGCTATCACCCCTCTATTCTCACCCTCTTTTCCCCACCCCACCCCTAAACAACCATTAATCTACTTACGTCTCTATGGATTTCCCTATTCTGGACTTTCATATAAGTAGAATTATATAGTAAGTGGTCTTTTGTGACTGGTTTCTTTCATTTTTCAAGGTTTATCCATTTGTTGGTAGATGGTCATTTAGTTTGTTACCACTTTTTGTCTATTATGATATTCTTGTACAAGGTTCTGCATGGGTATATCCCAGGATTGCTAGGTCATATGTTTAACCATATGTTTAATTTGATGAATCTCTGTTTAATCATTGGAGGAACTACGAGACTCTTATCCAAAGTCATTGGATCATTTTAAATTCCCGCCAGCAGTGTATGAGGTTTCCGATTTCTCCACATCCTCACCAACACAGTTGTATATCAACCTTTTGGTCCTAGTCATCCTACTGGGTATGAAGTGGCATTTCCTTGTGGTTTTGATTTGCATTTCCCTGATGATAAATGGTGTTGAGCAAATTTTCACAAGCTTATTGGCCATTTGTATATCTTCTCTGGAGAAATGTCTGTTCAGATACTTTGTTCATTTAAAAAATTGGTTATTTCGTTTCCTGGATCATGTACTCCCCCCCCAAAAATTTGATTATTTGTCTTTTTATTGTTGAGTTATTTGCAAAAATATTCTCCCATTCTGTTGGTCATTTTTTCATTATATCGATGATGTTTTTTGAAGCACAACAGTTTTTAATTTTCATGAGGTCCAACTTAACTATTTTTGCTTTTGTTGCTCATGCTTTTGTTATCATAGCTAAGAATCTAGCCAAATCCAAGGCCATGAACATTACCCCTTTGTTTTCTTCTAAGAGTTTTATAGTTTTTTGTTGTTGTTGTTGTTTTACATGTGTGTCTTTGCTCCAGTTTGATTTAATTTTTGTATATGGTGTGAGGTAAGGGTCCAACTTCATTCTTTTGCATGTAGATGTCCAGTTTTCCCAGCACCATTTGTTGTAGAGACTATTCTTTTCCCACGGAGTGGTACTGGCACCTGTGTTAAATATCAGCTGACCATAAATGTATGGTTTATTTCTGGACTCTCAATTTTATTGAGTTTATATGTCTATCCTTGTGCCAGTACCACACTGTCTTGATTACTGTTGCTTTGTAATAAGAATCAGGAAGTGTGAGTCCTTTTCCTGTATTTATCTTCAGGCTATAGCCCTTGAAATTCCATATGAATTTTAAAATCAACGTATCAATTTGTACAACGATATCAGCTGGGTATTTTCATTGAACTCTACATCAGTTTGGGAAGTATTGCCATCTTAACAATGTTAAGTCTTCTTATCCATGAATATGGGATGTTTTTCCATTTATTTAGATCTTTATTTTCTCTCAACAATATTTTATAGTTTTTAGAGTACAAGTTGTGTACTTCTTTTGTAAAATTTATTCCTAAGTGTTCTATTATTTTTGATGCAATTGTGAATAGAATTGTTTTCTTAATTTCGTTTTCAGATGTCTTACTGCATGTGTATAGAAATACAAATGAGTTTGGTTTATTGATTGTGTATCCTGAAATCTTGCTGAATTCATTTATTAGTTCAAACACTTTTTTAGTTGATTTCTTAGGATTTTCTATCTACAAGATCAAGCAATCTCCAAATAGAAGATACTATTACTAGGACACAAGTTCTTACAGTATATTCTAGATGATCTAATTTGTTGAATGCATCGATGAATTAGGAGAGTCAGCTATTAGATGCTCTTGAGAGTAATTTCTGATTTCAAATATGTAAGATTTTGAGTGACATTTGTTAAATTAAAATCTATGCAAGAACATTTAATTTAGGATCTCACAGCTTTGTTGAATGATTGATGAATCGGGCAGCATTCCCATTCGGAAAGTAGAAGGAAGCTCTGCCAAAGGGAGAGCTTAATATAGGGCACTCGTGCAAGCAAGTGAGGAAATATTCTGATTGGCTGACATTACATTTCCATTTCACATAGGGGTTCTTACAGAAGGGAGCAGATATACATTAATTAGTATAGTATACTTGTCTATGCTGATAAGCAGTCTCCATTGGACTGAAAATGGTTTATCACCAGGTGTTGCTTATCTGCATTTCTGTATGGTGCTTCCCATTTTATTAGAAAGCCCCTGCAGGTCAATGTTTTCATCTTCCAGAGAAGTCTTTCGTGGAAGGGGCTCCCTCCCGGCAATGCCCAATGCAGGCGGCCATTTTATTTTACTGAACACATTGAATCAGAAAGAAAGTTGGAGGAGTGGGGAAAGAGGTGAGAAATACCTTCAGAAGAAAAGAGTCAGGGGTCAGAAGTCTAGAGCAGTTCTGGAGAGGATGTCCAGTAGTCCCAATGACCGCTGGCCTAGCCAAAGCTCAAAGAGAGAAATGGAGACAATTCTGACCTTGGAGAAATACTTTACAGAGCGTATGTTTCCAGGGCCCAGTGAAAGCGATCTGAGGGCAAAGGAGTTTGGCTAGTAAAAGGTTAAAATGGCTACTTTTGGTTGTTTTGAAGTATTTCCTTGAGAAAAACTGCAGAATAGCGTCATACCTCCCTGGGTTTTTCTTTTCTGAGGATACCGGTCACAGTGGCAAGGCTATGGGAGGAGGATTTCTGGCCGTCCTAACTGCTGGGGCTCCTGGCAGGGGCCCACCCTAATGCTCTGTTTCTCCCTCCCTCCTTCAGGTCTGAATGCTGGTGCATTTTATGCCTTGTCCACACTGCTGAATCGTATGCTGATCTTACACTACCCGGTAAGGGAGTTCCCCAAGCCTACTGGGCCTGGAGGGCATGCAGTTTCTAGGTCCGTGTCTACAGGAGCCAGGGAGGTCGTTAATGCTCAGCTTCCCCCAGCTGCAGGTGGCATGTATAGTGTGTGTTTACAGGCTTTAGAGGGAAACTGTCTTGTATCTCTACCCTAGCTAGTGGTACTAAACTGGGTGATGTTGCGATTGTGTGACAAGCTAGTTAGTATCTCTGAGTGCTCATTCTTTCTTCTGCAAAAGAAGCATAATTACTTGTTACAGATTGTGTTTAGGATTAGAAAGTAAATAACACCCCTCATATTTGCGCGTGATTATATATATATGTATATGTGTACACACAAACATACATGCCACACACACACATTCATATCATATATGATAAATGTAAAGTGCATAGCATGGTACCTGGCAACACACTATGTAAATATATACATAGAATCACGTATAAGTGATTTAATTTGTAGGATGTGGGCAAGGTTTAACTTTGAACTCTCAGTTGCTCAACTGACGGCATTTTAAAAATGTTTGCAGCACCAGTGGAACCTGGATGCTGGGGAGAGATGGAGTGCCCTGGAGTGAGGAATACTTAGGCCACCCCTCCGTTGAAAGGTCTAGAGTCTCACACTTGTACAGATGGTGTGTCAGTTGTGGCCGGGTGTTCCAATTTTGGAGTTTGACAGGTTGAGATCCAATCCTAGCTCTGCACTTAATACTGTGTGACTTTGGTTAATCTCGCGGTGCCTCAATTTTTGCATAATGGGGTTGCTGATTCCTAACGTTATGAGAATTAAGTGAGATAATACTGTAAAATGTTCAGCTCAGTGCCTGGCTCATGGTTAGCAATAAAAAAAAAGTAACTATTATCTTTGCATTCCTTCTGGCAATGACAGTTCAAAAAGCCTAACGATGCAATATTTGTGTGTGTATATATATATATATATATATATATATTTCAATTTCCCATCTGTGAAATGCGAATGATGATAAATAAGATAAAAGGGTTGCTGTAAGTATTAAATATATATATTTAATATGTATTATATAACATAATGCAAAATATATATAATATTTATAAATATATAGCGTATATATACACACACACAAACTAAAAGTGTTTTTAAGGACAGAATTTGGTTCATTTCTGTTACCCCAGTATCATAACTGCAGATTGGGGTTGTGTTATGTTGGGGGAACCAACTATTTTAGGATTTTCTCCCCACTGGCAGTTTCTTGTAGTCACATCTTGCACTGATACTTTCTGGGAATTAGTCCTAATGGAGCCTGAGTTTCTTGCGTCTGCTCCTTTGTCTCATGGTGCCTGTACTCTATTGGGCGTATTATCCTGTCTGTTGGGTAATCTTTGGGACTATGATTTTCCCAGGGAGAAGAGGTGAACGCTGGAAGGATTGGCCTGACGATCGTCATTGCAGGAATGATTGGGGCTGTCATCTCAGGCATCTGGTTGGATAGGTCCAAAAAATACAAGTAAGTGACTCTTCCTTTTGGAGTGACAGTTGGGAGAACCTGCTTTTCAAAATGACATCTTCATTAGCACTGGGGGTCTGAAAGTTTGGGTACTGCAGCTGGGGACTGAGTGGTCAAGTGGGCGATTTAATTTCATCTTCTCTGACTCCGAGTTTCCCATTTATAAAATGAGGGAAACGGTATCTGTGCTGGGGGGGTCGCAGGGAGATTAGAGATGTTGGACCTGAAGACCCTGCACAGTTCTGTTCTTAACCCCAAGTAGCTTTGTGGATGGTGCAAAGAAAGGAAAATGAAAAGAAATGCAGGGAAAAAAATGTCCATACTTGGAAAATCTGTAGAAGCGCCAATGAAAGGTGATGAGGAGGTGATTTCAATGCCCTGTGCCCATGGCTCCCTCTTAGACCCCATGGGATTAACCAAGGTGCTCTGTGCTTATTACAGTTTGCAGCATATTATCTTTCAGCTGCTTGTACCTTGATAGAAAGTGTTGTGATGGGCTTTGGGCCTAACTACCTAATGCAATTTTAAGAGCTCAGAGCAGTTTTTCTAAGATTTTTTGTGTATGCCATTTTCATCCCTGGCTACTTAATAAAAATACAAATTCCAGAGCCCCACAGAGGCTGATTTAGTAGAGGAATTTGCATTAGGAAAAAGCAACCCTGGGTGCCTCAATTTAAGCCACTTTTGGAGAAAGTGCTCTGGAGATGAGGTCCAGCATCCTTTTATTCTGTCTTTCCAGTGTTCTGCATGCATTGGGTGCCCAATTAATGCTGGCTGATGGGGCAGCTGCCAGGGTTGTGTAGCAGTGGGGCAGGGTTACATTCTTGGCTGTTGTATCAAGGCCTCCAAAGTTCTCAGTGTCTGGAGGCGACAGACAGTGGCAGACCTGTTCTCGGTCACACAAACCCGCCTCTGTGAGGCTCTGGACAGACCAGGTTTCACTCTGGCCACCCCTAATCAAAGGCCAATTGAGGCCAACCCCAGACCTCAGCACAAGGAGGAGCCTGGCTCTGCTTCCTTATTCCTGTTGAAGCTTGGTCACTGTCTTATCTTTGCCATTTATGAATCGCTTGCTTCAGCCAGACATGGGGCAGTGTGGACCACTCACTTCTCAACCAGTGAACAGCAGTATTCCTTTTTCCAGGGCTTGCTCTGCAGTAGGAGAAGGGAGGGATTGGAATGTCAGCTGGCTGGGATGTGGGCAGCCAGATGATATACATGGATTAGAAAATACAATGGAAGGACCTGGAAGGACACCTTCTCAGCACTAACCTAGATGCCACCAGTCCCCAGTGTCAATTACTGTCTAAATCCAGCAGTTGGCACGAGACACAATTCAGGCAGAGAAAGAACAACTTTCTGTGGATGAGAGAGCCCTGTGATCTTGTCATTTTGGTGCCAGTGCTCATTCTGTAAAGCTCCCAGATTTGCTCAGTTTGGTTTGGAGGCTGGAATTGGGTGGTCAGGTCTGTTTATTTTGGGCTGAGACTACAAACACCTTTTCTAAACTAGTCAGTGGTTTAATATGAAGGTCTGGTTAAATGAACATGGCAAAAAAAAAAAATGTTCAGCTTTTGTTGAACTCATGGGGTCAGCGAGAAAGACTGGTGTCCGTGGTATTGCCTTCTGCAGGGTGGGTGGGAGTAAAACGAGGGAGCGGGGGGAAGGAAGGAGGGACTCTTCCACTCTCAGCAGCAGCTCTGAACCATTGGGTGGGGGTGGGGGGGCTCTGACCTTGGCTTTTCTAAAGCTCTGGAAGCTTTTCTAAAGCTCTGGAAGCTCTGGCCTTGGCTTTTCCAAACATGCAGCTGCATTGTGAGTCTTTATTCCTGTGTGCAGTGCTAGAAGGAGCCTAAGTTTTGGAGTCAGAAAGACCTCGTTCAAATCCCAACTTTGCCATTTCCTCATGCCAGGTTACTTTGGACAAGTAACTTAACTGGTCAGAGCCTCAGGTTCTCATTTGTATTGGGGAGAATCATACATTTCTTGCAGGGCTTTGACAAGGACCAAGTGAAATCATAAATGCATGTAAAGTGCATCACACAATTTCTGACACCCAAATAAATGTAGCTATAAGTTTGATATAACCATGAGGTGGCTCTGCTGTGTCCCCACAATGTGTCTGGCTTCTGGGAAGATATATGAAGTCTTGTGCTTTGATTGCCTGAGTCCTCATATTCATGGCAGGAGGGCAGGGGGCTGTGCCGAGCCTGTGTCCTGCAATACATCATTTGGGGAGGAGCATGTGGGTTTGATTGCAGAAGGAAGCAGGGCAACCATGGAGTGCTGAGTGGGTGACATGGGAAGAGAAGTGTATGCGACGGCACAAGCAGGGGTGAGCCTGAGACAGAAACAGGACCTTGCTGATGGCACTTCTGAAGGGACTGACAAGGGGAATTGTAACAGGAAAGGGGTGGGTGACTCCCTGTTTGCCTTTGGAACAAAGCACTAAGTTAAGAGCTGGAGAATGTTCTCTTAGCCACTGACTGGGGCTTATGGTAGCTCAGATTCAATAGGAAAAAGCTGTGCTGGGTCTGTACAAGTGATAACAGGAAGACAGAAGGTCAGTCAGATCCCTGCTCCGTGTTGTCATGGGGTCTTGGGACAAAGTGAACAAGCAGAATCGGACAGCTTCTGGGATAGTCCTACACTTCACTGCTACCTGCCCCCAGCCGGTGTTTGCCCTGCTTTTCCTGGTGGGGTGTTGGGGGAAGGAAAGGGTCGTGCCCTTCTTGCTTGTGGATAGGATAGTCAAGGGGCTGTTTGGTATTGTTGAGAGGGTTCTGCAGGAAGAGAACACATACAGCAAGAGGGCTTTACGTTCTCCTGGACTTTCCCTTTGTAGCACTGACCATGAAGTAATTAAATAATTATTAGTGTGACCACGGGGTCAGTGTGCATCCCTCTCATGGATGTAAAGATGTCCCAGCACCCAGCAGAGGGCTTGATACTGAGTAGGTAGATGTTTGTTCAGTGAATGAATGAATGAATGAATGAATCAATGACCCTGTTAAAGTCAGAAGCGAGTGACGTGGCTTCTTTACCTCTCGTTTAGGGAGACAACCCTGGTGGTATACATCATGACTCTGGTGGGCATGGTGGTGTACACCTTGACCTTGAACCTCGTGCACTTGTGGGTGGTCTTCATCACAGCTGGCACAATGGGGTAAGTGTCACCTCTCACTTCTCACTTCATTTGGAAAACACCATCCTGGAAACAATATCGATTCCCTTGTTGTGTTCTGAGTGACCTCGGGAGATGAGGAAATGGTACTCAGGAGTCTTGTTTACTTGTAGCACTTCAAAAGGCAGCCCGGGGCTTCCAGGCCCATCTGTGCTGTGGGAATGGAGAGAAGCTTGCAGTGTGCCCTTTACTAACCCCTGGGAGGCTTTTCTGAGTCCACCTGGGGCAACAAGGTGGGATAGAAGAATCACAGAGCTTGGAATCAGAAACTCTGGGTCTTGGTCTCAGTTCTGTTGCTATCTGTTAGACCACAGGCATATCAATTTCCTCATCTGCAAATGAAGATGAGTGGTCTGCCTCATAGAGTTGTTGGAAGGATTGAGAGAGATAGTAGATATGAAAGTGGCAAGAAGTGTGGTACAGCTGTAACAACCTAGAAACAGAATTTTCTGGACCTGTTATAAGAGAATGCATAGGAAACAGTAGTCCTTCCTCAGGGGTCTCTGCTCAGCTCCACCTACCATTTATTTCCCTGAGGTAGTGAATGTGTATGTGTGTGTGTGTGTGTGTGTGTGAGAGAGAGAGAGAGAGAGAGAGAGAGAGAGATGAATAGATAAAGATACAAAGACAGAGAGACACATACACCACTGGCACTTATCCTTTCTCTGCTGGGTACTCTTCGGAGAGAAATAAAAAGGATACAGAGCTCCTTCCAGGTCAGAGATGCCAAATATCCAGGGACTTCCCCATCCCAACACTGAGCCTGGGTACCTATGGCATGAGGCCTCTCTACTGAAAGTTGAACACACCAGTATGTCAGCCCCTTCTGTAATGATGGCTGGATGTCCAGAGGCCCCCTGAGCCCAAGACCTACATATGAACTTCTTCCTGACCAGCAAGGGCATCCTTTTCCTTGGTTGGCCGTCATAGGGATGGCCAGATCACTTAAAGTCTTGGGAAGTCTAGATGGGAAGAAGCAAAACAGGAAAGGGAAATGTAAGAGAAGAGGTAGGCTCCCCTTTATTTTTGTTCTGGAAATTGTCCATTATCTACTTTCTCTGATCTGGTCTTTAGCTTCTTTATGACCAGCTATCTTCCACTGGGATTTGAGTTTGCGGTGGAGTTGACGTACCCAGAATCAGAAGGCATGTCATCTGGCCTCCTCAATGTGTCTGCCCAGGTAGGGCTCTTACTTGCTCTCAGCTCCCCACCCGGCATGGCTAGCACAGACCCTGTACCCACCATGGGCTAGTTGCCTAAGTCCTGGTTTTCAGTCTTCCTGGTACTTTTCCAGGTATTTGGAATCATCTTCACTATCTGCCAGGGCCAGATCATCGAGAACTATGGAAGCATGCCCGGAAACATCTTCCTGTGTCTGTTCCTCACCCTTGGAGTGGCCCTCACTGGTGAGTTGGGGTTTGTGGGCAAGAATGAGGCTCGTGAGCAAGGCTGCTGGTGAGCCGGAACCCCTGTGTCTTGGTTCGTCATACTGATAGGGGTTGCAGAAGCAGACAGGAGGCTTGCTAGGAAATCTGTTGGGCTTGGTAGGAAGATCCATGTGTGCATCCCAGATTGTGATGCTAATCTACATAGCTATTTGCCCTTGGGCAAGCTGACTACCTCTGGGGGTCTCACTTTCCAGAGGATTAGAGCAGTGTGTCTCAAGTTCCTAGCAATCTAAATGATCCATGAGTGAGGGCCAGAGCTGACATTGGCTTCTGGCTGTCAGGAACTACAGTGGGCCTCTGGCTTCATCAAGCTCCTTTGCATATCTGTTCCCCACCCCCAGCTCTTTTGAATATCTGAAGTAAGTTTGGGATACCTGTGGTCCTTAGGGAAATGAGAGTTCCTTCTATTGGACGAAGTTGGCCATTCGATCTGCTTGATGACTGTATCTTTCTCCCTCTTCCTTCTTAATCCCTGGACTTCAGTATTCATCAGGGCAGATCTCCGGAGGCAGAAAGCAAACAAAGAAACTCCTGAGAATGTGAGTATATGGGAGCACCGTCTCAGGCCTTTGATGAGAATGTGGCAGGCAGTGTGGGTGGTACCAGGGGAGGGGTCTCTCCCTGGAGACTGGCTTCACGGTGGCTGTGTGACCAGCTCAGCTCTCAGGAACGTGGCCTCCATGCGTGCCCTTGGTGGATATTTTGGCACTGTTTTTTCTGCTGCTCTTTCCTGGGCTGTTCTCCTGTTTCCTTTCTTCTGGAGAAAGAATACTGGGGCCTCCTCCTGGTCTTCCCTGCTCTGGTTGGCAGAGCACACCACTGAGGTCACGGTCCGCTGAGCAGCACCCACCCTTTGGATCCTGAGCCAAGCCCTATCTTATTTTATTTTCCTAACAGAAAAGAGAATCCTAAACTTGCTGCTTTTTTATCCACAGATGACAAACCTTTTACTAGGTCATTAGTCTTTATAAGTCCTTTAATGACTGCACAGTGTTCTGTTATATGGGTAAACCATAATTTGTTAAGCATTTTCCTGTTCATGGACATGAAATTTGTTTCCACTTGTAGTTCTCAGCAGCATCGTGATTAATAACAGTATGGAAGCGGAATCTTTGGGCATGTTCTTAAGTACAGTTTTTCCCTGGGAAATGGATCAGTGGTCATGCACATTTTTAAGCCTGTTGATATGTATTGCTAAACTGTCCTCTAGAAAGTTGCTGTTAACACCACTGATTTATAACACCGCTCAGGGTGTAGGTGAGTGCCAACCCCCAGTACTCATTATTTTGCAAAAACATTGCCAATTTTCTAAGGCAGAAATGGTATCTGAGAGAGATACAGTTAGCATTTTAAGGATAAATGTTGATGGAGAGATGATAATCTTTGGTTCTGCACCATTTTTAGCTTCTGATATCACCTTCTATAGCGTTGGCAGGTAGCAGCAGATAGCGTTCCTGTATAGATAGCCTCGTACAGGAAATTCACTGGGGAGGTAGGGAAGGCATTTTAACAAGAAGGATAATCTCTAGACCTTTGTGAGGACCATGGAGCAGGGCTTTCAACCGTGCAGTGTATGAGGAGACAGGATTTGGTACACTTTGAATGTATATAAATATTGAGGTGCCTGAAATAAAATAGGATAGGTTTCTGGGGAAAAGATTTCTATTTAGACTATGGTGTATTATGTCAAGTGCCATAAGATTTTGCTGTACCTATATATCAATTTACTTTGGCAGATATAGGCAAAAAAGAAAATAAAAAGCACCAATAACCTTACCACCTGGAGATAAGCCAGTAACATTTTAATCTACGTTCCAGTGTTGTTTCCTCTGGGTTTGTGTTCGCACATTTGATTTTTTTACCCTGTTTTTGTTTTACTCAATATAGCTTGGCAACCTTTCTGCGCTGTCAAATTCTACCATAACCTCATGTCTACATCTATTTGGCTGTGCCCCTCCTGTTTAATATTTAGGTCATCCCAATATTTCATTACCAAGTATGGTACACGGATGGAGTCCTCGTTCTTATAGCCAGATCCTTGTACACACGGACCAAGTTTGCTGATCAAGGGTGAACTCATTGGCTCGGTCTCCTTCAGTGTGGAATTTTGGAAATAGGACCAAGTAGGAATGAGAGGCTGAAGTTCCAGTAATGGTGTATCACTGTCTGTGCCCCTGGATAACTCATTCTTCCAAAATCGTGACGGAACATCCCTCCTCCGGAGTCCCATCTGGGGGGGGGGGGGTCCATGTTCCCCTGAGCCCTGCACACAAATTCAGTGCCAGAGTCAGGGGAAGTCAGAGATGCAGATCTGGCGAGTCTGCTTTTTCTCCCCAGTGATGTGTGATGGGAGAGATTCTGGGAAGTGGGTAATGACTGACCTTGACTGTCAAAATTTTCCTGGTTTGGGATTCCAGTTTTCCTTTCATTGGTAATTTTTGACCACGTAGTCAAATATGGCTGTGCTTCTAGTCCCACTCACATGTGTTTCCAGTGTGATTTCAAGGTGATGGCTTTGAAGGTGTGTGTGTTTGTGTACGTGTGTGTAAGCAAGAAAGGGAGAGAGACGAAGAGAATGTGAGACTGACTAGAAGGTAGGCTTCTAGTTGACTGAGTGAAGGCTCATGGCTGAGGCTGACCTGGTTCCAAAAAGTTAGCAAGACTGAAAATGGAAGAGTTGGATTTCGACCACTGTTGTCATTGCCACGCCCTGGTCTCTAGACACACCCAGAGGAAGAAAGCTTGATTTGTCCAGGGGATACAGGACTCTAGCTTGGCCCCGCTCATGCTCCACTAGCCCTTGGGGACTGTTGGTTGTGCAGTGCTGTGCCTGGGCCCCAGGCCTTCTTGCTAACTAGAAGTATCCTTGAGGTAACAAGAAAAGCATTTCTTAGAACACCAGAAATATGCTCATGTTGGCAATATGTATCTAGGGACCCCACAGGAAAATTTCCAGGCCATAGTTAGGTCCAAACCCACTTGGGAAGTGTGATACAAGAGTTTTCCCTGTAAACAATTCCCTCCCTGAGAAATCCATAGCCAAACTGGCCCAGATACTTTTTGTCTATGCATAAAATGTATATGTATATTTATCCACTGAATTTATGTATGCAGTTAAGCCTCCTGCTCCATTCCTACAGCCTGAAACTCACCTTAGCTAACCATCAAAAGGCTGTCCTAAGTGTTAGGTCTGTTACTCCCTTAGAATTTCTGACAACCCCATTTGGAGGCAGCCTGCAAGATGAGAAGTATTGTAATGTTAATAGGTGGCAACATTTGCTCCTATTCCAGTCCTGACAGTGAGCCTGGAATAGTGGCAGTTGGACTGGGATGATTTGTGGTGGCACTGGCATTACAGAAAGCTGGTATTTGTTTTTTCTTTGATGATATAGTGATGTTGTATGTGTATGTGCATGTGTATGTGTGCTTGGGGAGTGTGCTTATGGCAGGGGCCAGTTGCTTCCTTTCTTGTTCCCTTCATTGCCTCTCAGGGATGCTTAGTGGCCTCTGGCACTTAGATTCCCCACTGATCAGAGTCTCTTATGGACGGTTGCTCCAGCCTGGTTGGAGTCCTGTGTCTCTTGACCCAAAGTGATGCCTGCCTGTTTTGCCTTGTAGAAACTCCAGGAGGAGGAAGAGAGCAACACCAGCAAAGCACCCACCACCGTATCTGAGGAGCATTTCTGAGAGACAAAGGCGGTGGTGACTCAGGGAAAATCAAGAACATCCCCTTCATTCAGCACGGCTTTTACTACAGCACAAATGTCTTCACTGGAGAAGCTTTTGGAGGGAACCAGATGGAATATTTGTTGCTTGGATAGTGGTGCTATGCCTCCTGGAACCCACTCAAAGGCTTGGATGGTCTAGTTGGAGAAAATTGTGCTCTTCCACCAAATGCAGATTCAAATCTCACCCTCCCCTCCTTTTAGGCTATGGGAGCTGGTATTGGAAATACTGGAGTCAGAATGCTGACTTGGTCCTCTGCCTTTCCTCTTTACCTCTGTTCCTCATGGAGAAAGCCTGCGAAATGATCACAGGAAGCAAGCTTATTCAGGATATTCACTTTTACTCGTGTTTTCAGACCCTCATATGAAGCCCAGTTCTAAGGAGTAGCAGCTGCTCTGGATGAGTGCCATTCCTTCATCAGATTGACTGGTAAAGTGCTGTGGGAGGGACCATCACAACAACCCTATCAGAACTCCTGGGTCTAGACTCTTCTGGCCTACTGTGGTGGTCTGTCATCAAACCCTCTTTGAAAAGAGCTGATCAAACCAAACATCAATAAACTTGACAAAAACTTTGTTGTGGCCATGAAAGGGCAGGGGATTGGGGAGGGCTAACTACCTTCTGAGCATGTGTGTGGAGGCTCATATCCAGGAACTTTGTTAGCTTGATAGGGGAATGGGGATGCTCTTTTCTACAAACAAAATCCTGGCTCAGGGATGTCTGCTTGTGTCATTCACCTCTAGTGCCTTCATCTGGACCGCTGTGTTGGGAAACTGGGTCCTCAGTCGAAGTGCCTGTTTTCTCCCAAGTGAGGGAAATCACAGCCAACTTACTTCAGCCTTTATTGAAAACTAATGTTGGTTCATTCCACCCTGAGAGATCCAAAGCTGCTTCCATGTGATTAAGGGGGTAGAAGAAAGTGACCCTTGAAATGGGAATGGAGTCTGCCTGTATCAAGCAGATCCCACCCTGGGTGAGGATAGTATTTGTCCATCCAACTCTCTCCCCAACCCCTTCTAGCAGTAATCTTCGTCAGACGTGCTAAACTAGAAAGGGTTCTCTTTATACCAACTCAGACGGGTCTCCTTCCTTGCCTAGCCTGTTGTCTGGCTTTACCCATGGGCTTTGGTTATTTCTCCTGAAAATAGGAATTTGGGTCCTTTTTCCTGTGCATTAAGCTGCTGTGATCATGAGTACTGTGCTCTCTTGCTGTGGCCACTGCCCTGGCCTCCACTTATTGGGGTAGCTTGTGTTGGGGTGCTTGGGTCACTGACCCTGAGGAAAGCCAGACTTAGGTATGTGCACAGACATGAGCAATGAAGCCCAGGAACACACTGCGTAGGTGATAAAAGTTCACATTATTGGTGAGGGCAGTGAGTTAGGGGTAGAAGAGATGTGAAGAGGTGTGCCTTACATTTTTTTTTTTTCTTTAATGCATGGGCAGGCACCGGGAATTGAACCCTGGTCTCCAGCATGGCAGGCGAGAACTCTGCCTGCTAAGCCACCATGGCCCACCCAGTGTGCTTTACTTTTTGATAACGATAAAGGTGTTTACCCTTCAGCCCCTTAAAATGGATTCCCAAGCATTTACCAAGTCCATTGCTGTATTTAAAAAGTGTAATCTGTATTTTCTATTTGTCATATCAGACCTAAGATTCTCAAAGTGGTCTGCCTTGGCATTCGGTGGAGCAGAGGTGTTTGCCAGCCCTGAGATCATCACATTTCTGAGGACTGCAATGTGTAGGAGACAGTGAGAGGGAGGGTGGCATCCACAGCTAGAAAAGCAGCTCCTCTGACCTTCCAGAGGTGGGTTCTCTGCGAGTTCTCAGGCTAAAGACCAGGCTGTAACAGTCTGCATGGTGGCTGCACCCCAAAGTCTGGCATGTGATCCTGGCCTTTCCATACTGTGCACGTGGCAAAGATGGGTCACTGGAATGTGACTGTTGATGACAGAGCTCACTGTGGTTTCTGCTTCTGCCTCCAAGGGTGGGTTTAACTGTGTTCTCTGATCAGATCAGTCATGTACCCCAGATTCCCACAGCTCGGTCCCAGCACCTGCAGTTCTGCTTTATCAGCTTTTTTCTGAACTGTCCTACTTGTTGCCACTCCTCTTTTCCCAATGCATTCACTTTATGTCTGTTACTTGGAAATGCTGCATCTATCATTTTTCTGTGTATCTCTTCCCTGGAGAATGGCACTATGTCTGTGATATTCTAGCACCATATTTGTTAACAATTCTTAGCTAGAGATATACTTCTACTTGTGGGAAGGGAAGGGAGCCAAGTCTGGGCTAAGAACCTAGTATTTATAGATTCTGCCAAATCCTCTACCTACATCATCTCTTTAGCTCCTTGGGGGATAGGCTTGCCAAAGCTGCCGGAATGCACTATACCAGAAATAGACCTTCACAAAAGGGATTTATTAGTTTACAGATTTACAGTTCTAAGTCCATGAAAATATCCAAATCAAGGGATCAAGAGAAAGATACCTTCTCTGAAGAAAGGCTGCTGGCATCCAGGGTTTCTGTGTCACATGGGAAGGCACATGGCCGGCAGGTGCTGGTCCTTTGCTTCTGGGTTCCATTGCTTTCAGCCCGGTTCCAATAGGTCTCTTTCTCAGCTCTCTCTGCTTTGCCTGCCTTTTATCCTCTCATAAAGGATTCCAGGAAAGGATTAAGATCTACCTTTAACTGGGTGGGTCACATCTCAATTTGAACTCTGCCTGCTAAGCCACCATGGACCTCCCAGTATGCCTTACTTTTTGATAAAGATAAAGGTGTTTACCCTTCAACCCCTTAAAATAGATTACCAAACATTTACCAAGTCCATTGCTTTATTAAAAAAGTGTAATCTGTATACTCAAAAAGTTCTGCCCACACTAGGTCTGCATCCACAAGAATGGATTGAAAGAACATGGCCTTTTCTGGGGTACATAACAGCTCCCAACTACCACATCTGCATTCACATTTTTCTATGACACATGCTGGGAGGATCCAAGTCATCTTTATGCTTTCACTCTCTTCTAAATCTTAGGTGGCCTCCATGTGGATTGACACTCAAATGTTAGCTTTTCTGTTAAGATCACTGCTATTTGTACTATTTCCTCAGAATAGTTGGTGAGTAGGGGAAAGACAGTTGTTAGCACTATTTTCTAGATAAAGTGTTGTGAGGTCTGGAATTGCTGCAACTACTCTTGGTGCCTGGAGGGAAGCCACCCTGAGAAAAAAGCCAACATAGAAAGGAGGGCAGAGCTGAAAAGAATCCCAGAGAAATGGAGATGGAGTTCTAATTAAACTGTTCCTGAAGCTGACAATCCTCATTTAACTTTTCAGTTATGTGAGCCAACACCTTAATGTTTTTATCTAGTTTGAGGTAGATTTTGTTCTTTTCATCTAGAGCCTTAACTGGTACAAAATTCCCAAAGCATTTAAGTATGAACTCCAGGCTTCCTAACTTGGCCTTACAAGCCCCTTGCCCTCCTTTGTGACCTTACCTCCTACCTCTTGTTTCCTAATCCTTCACCATACCGTAGTTATAGTGATCTTATTCCCGTTCCTTAAACAAGACTATTCTGTTTCTAGATAGAGTTCCTCCTGCCTGAATCGCTTTGAATTTAAGACATCTATCTTCTTTAGGGCATTCAGGTTTCAGCTCAAATTCCACATCCGCAGTAAATCATGCCCCTTTCTCCATCACAATCACAATTTTCTTTAGGGTTCTTCTCACATTCTGAAGTTCTTTCATGTGTTGCCTTGTTGATGGCTTCCTTGACTACAAGGTAACATCGACAGGAGGGAGGGAAATTGCTTGTGTGCCATTCACTTCTCTATCCCAAGTGTATGTCATAGAGTGGGTGATCAATAAATAATTGTTGAAATAATGAATGGGCTCTGAAGTCTGGAAGCAGGGTTTGAGGACTCAGCCAGTGTGGAAGTTTTGAGGGTAGTGTTTGGAGGGCAAGTGTTGATGCCAGAGAATTGTCCTTGGGGTTTAACTGTCCCAATTCAGGGACATGTAGCTGTTTCTTCTATCTTGCCTGGTTCTCTGTTTTGCATCTGCTTTCTCAATCTGTTTCTTCCCTAGGAAGAAGCTAAGAAAGCATCCTAACTATTAAGTTGTGAACTTAGAATCTTGCAGGGAGGAGGAAGATTTGGCTTCAAGACCACATGAGAAATGAGCAAATGACAAGGAGCCAGAGGCAGCCAAGTTTGCCTGGGTCTTGAGCTATCCTATGCACTGTGGTCTATTCGATCAGGTAGATCTTGTCACAGGGGAGGTCAAAGTACAAAGAGTAGAGTAGAAGTTATTTTCTATTTATTACAAACTTTCTCACACAGAAAAAGCTGACCAGGAAGTCTAAAGGCAACCCAGAGACTTCCAACCCCGATTCATCTGTAGATGTAAGGAGAGCCCTGGCTCTGCCTACTGACAGGGGAGCACTTCTTAGACCTGTCTGTCCCTCAGATGATTCAGAGATGGGGTCCAGCAGCAGAGAGGAGTCCAATCTGGGTGGGCAGCCCTTGGTTGCAGCTGCTCTGGGTAGGAGAGTAGCTTTAAGTTTCCTAGATTCCACCACACAAGTCAAATCAAAGCATGAAAATAGAAGGAAAATGCAAAAGACAGGAAAAGGGAGCCTAGAAAAGGTTGCAGTGATAAAGGGAGGTACTGGTAATTTTTTGACTTGGGTGTTCAATTTAAAATTACTCTTTCAATTGGACTAAACACTTTAAGTATATTATATCTTAGAATATTTAAAAATGTAAAAATACCTTTAAAGGTTAGAGTGACTAAAGGGGCTAATGATGAAACAGAAAAGAAATAAAAGAGCAGGGAGGATGAAGGAAGAGGACAGCAAAGGTAGAAGATGGTGAAGTCCTGGAGGTGGCGATACTGGCTTCAAATTATCTTCTTCTGTGTGGGTCCCGGTTCCACTTCTAGGTACTGGAGCCCAACCAGCATCCCCAGGATTGAGGAGCCTTGAATACAGACAAAAGGTTAGTTAGTGGCTGTCAAACCCAGCAACTCCCTTATGTCTCTTCTATGTCCACTCTCCTGGACCAGCCCTAGTGCCAACACAGTTCCTGTGGGAGGGTTAGGTGGGTTTATGCTTACTTGCCACAACCAGGGGTACCAGGATTCCAATTGTGGAAACTGCAGTTCCATATATAAACAACTCAGAGACGAAATGACCCAGGGCGAGAATGAAAGTCCAGAGTGTGATGTAGTAGAGCCTACAAGGAAGGAAACAGAAATGGGAGCTGAAGTTACAAGCCTGTACAGTATAGAACAGAGAAAATGCATCAAACAGACTTGAGATGCACAAAAACCCAGGAAGTTAACAGAGACTACAGAAAAAGGAGATTTGTTTCTGAGAAACTACTGGCTATTTGATCATATCATCTGGATTTATTCTCATCTAGGGCAAAACTGAAGCTTTGACTGTGCTAAACTGAGAGGATGGCTCAAGCATCCAGAAATTTCCAAGTCTTAGTAAGGTGGTGAACATAGTGTTTTAGTTTTCCTAGCTGCTAAAACAAATACCATCCAGTAGGTTGGCTTAACAACAGGAATTTATTGGCTCATGGTTTCAGAGGCTAGAAAAAGCTCACAGCTTTCTCCTGGGGTTAGTATCTTACGGCTGGCCAGAAATCTTTGGGGTTCTTTGGCTTTTTTGTGAGGTGGCAAATTATGTGGCAGCGTCTTCTCCTTTTTCTTCCAGGTTCCAATGACTTCTAGTTACTGGGTACTCCCTATGGCTTCTCTTTCTGTAGTCTTTTTTAACACGGTTTCCAGTCATAGGTTCATTCTGATTCAGTTGGGTCACACCTTTACTTCAGTTAAGTAACTCATCAAAAGGTCTTATTTACAATGGGTTCACACCCATGGGAATGGGATTAAGATTAAGAACACGTTTTTCTTGGGTACACGATTCCAAGCCACCACACCTAGTGATAGAGTCCTAGACGGCATAGAAGATTCTGGTCAATCATGCTTTACCTATTCTACTCATCTAAATCGGCTGTCTGTAGATGTTGGTTATGGGCTTGTCAGTGCTCATATGATGGAGAGTATAGCAAGGATATCTCTGGGGCTTTTAGATTCTCTTTCAATATGGGCTGGTTATTGTGTGTCTTTGCTTGGGCAAGTGATCAGATGGAGGGGACAGTGGCAACTTCACGGGAAGAGAACTTGTTCCTTGGCTGTGACAGTGAGGTAAAAAGAGATGGGCTTTAGGACGATGGAGCACTTGGATTCCCGATATCTTTTTCTTTTTCTAACTCTGAATTTTTAAAAATGAAATATTTCAAACACACAAAATTACAGATAACAGAATACTATGATGAATCCTTACCAATACCCAGCCCATCAAATCCTAACATTTTGACAAATTTGATTCAGATACTATTTTCTAAGAAATAAAATACTAAAGATCACAGTTAAAGCCTCCAGTCTATCCCAACCTGATCCCATTCTCTTCCTTTCCTCACTCTTTTCTTCCCTCCTGCTCAGAAGTAAATGTGACTTTATTATTCCTGTGAACGTTTTTATTTATTTAGTAAATATGTGTTTATGGGTGTTGACTTTGAGTTCAGTTAGGGAGGGAAGAGGATCAGAGTGCACATCAGAAATGCATGGATCAAAGTCCTAGGGTAGAACAGAAGTGGACACAAGAAGTCAGCAATTGCAGCTGCACTGTGAGAAGGCTGATGTTTGCAGGGAAAGGGGAAACATTAATGGGTAATAGAGGTAAAGGCAGGTCTGAGTTGTCTTTGCTCATTTCAAAAGTACAGCAAACAAAAGATATACCCCATCTATCCATCAGCAATTGTTTCTTATATTAAAGATCTTTAAAATGGTTATTCAATGCCCCTTACCTCCCCAACACACTGAGTGGTACAACAGATTTACTATTCTCATTTTACAGATGAAGGGGTGCAGACAAGTAATGAACTTGCTACCATGAAGCTGGTATCAGTAGCAGGTATCAGTACCTAGTGATAGAACCGACACTAGAATCCATTTTCTTTTCATTCTCAGGCCAGGCTGTTTCTACTAAGCCACACTGCTTCCAAAAATACATGTGAATCTAGGACAATTAAACTACTGTTTCTAGTTCCAAAAAAAAAAAAAAAAAAAGAAAGATCCTAGGGCCAGTAGCTGCTTTAAACCCCACTTGAGCCAGTCTTTCTCAGTCAAACTTAAGTGGGTCTCTAATGTTTAGATTTGCAAAAATCAGGAAAGATAATCACCACCTTCCATGCAGTTGTGAAGAGGCTTAAGTTAAGGTCCTGTAGGTGAAAGCTCCTGGCATAGCGTCGCAATCAATAAATGTCATTTACTTCCTACATACTTAGAGCTCGAATAAGATAGAACATTTTTTTAGTGTGAAACTGGTGTTAGGACAGCCTCACCCACTGACCTGAGCAAACTGTTTCCATCTTGTGAGGATGACTGTTGTTGGAAGAAAGCACACGAGCTCCCTCCAGTGGCCAGAGCCAGTAAAGGGATGCTCTAGACAAGAGGCTATTGCCTGCAATTATCCCACTAGACTGTGTGAGTACCTTAATGTAGAATTCAGAGTTCTCTTTTACCTTTTTTCTTTTTCTCCTTCACCTGCTGACTTTACATGTGGGTCCTTCCTTTTTTGTGTGGATTGTGAATTCTGTTCATTTCTGCTTCTTAAGGAGGAATGTAAGAAAATAAGGCATATGTCGGTGGGTGTTCTAAAAAGAGCCTGCCACGCTATCTCTTTAGTAGAGTAAAGGCTGATTCCTTAGGAAAGAACTAGAGGGGTATGATGCTTGCCACTGGATAATGACTCTGCCAGTTTGCTCTGCCAGTTCCAGAGAATTTTTAGACTTTAAAAAGACCTTGTTTTTATGCCAAGAGAAATGGAACCTATTATCCACATTCTAGGCTAATGTAACAAAATAAAATGATAAAGGCCTAGCATCTGATTTCCAACAAAAGGATGCTGAAGTCCTTCCTTCCCTTACATACGTCTTGTTGTGGATGTCAAAAGCACAGAGGAGGCGAACCACTGATGCGAGCAGGACCCAGATCCCAAAGGTCCGAGCTTGGAGGCCATTCACTGTGAAGCAGAAAAAAAGTAAGATTGTTGAGAAGGTGGTGGGCGAGGATACTCTTCAGGCTCCTCTCACTTCACTGGTGGTACACAGGAGATGGGGAGCTAAGCCCCAACTCCCTGGGGCTGGGAGGTTCTGGAGCCACACATGGGAACAACAAGGAACGGAAGAAATTCCAGACTGAGATACACCTCTTTAAATGTCTGCAGTTGGGTGAGGAATTCTCAGAGTGGAAGCTCAACAAAGAGCTCCTTCAGGCTGGATATGGTAGTTTATAGCCTCTGACTCTGGAAGCCAGTTGGGTTGTGGTTTAGCCCAGATAGCGTGGATTAGTCAGGCTTGGGGGAATGTGGTAGAGATTGGTCTGTCTATAGGAGATACCTAGAAGGCCAGGAGACCTTCAAGGCTGAACCAAGAGGATCAGTGGCCCACACATGGCCTTTAAGAGACCTAAGTCCCTGCGTCATCTGTTGAATCCAGATCTCCACTATCTGAATGAAGCTCAAACAAGACTAGTTTTCTGTGCACACAGTAGTGGAAAATAGCACTGTTTCTTCAGTGTCTGCTTGGATTACCCTGTACATGGTGGCTTGGTTCTGACACTGTTGTATTAAGTATCTTGTCCTGCAAGTGTGGCTCATATTGTACCAAACAATGGTTCTTAACCATGGGTGTTCATTGAAATCAACTGAGAGAGTTTAATTAAATTACCAAGACCCAGAGACCAGACCAATTAAAACTTATTTCTGGAGATAGGCCCTGGGCATAAGTATTTTGTAAAAACTCCCTGCTTGGGTGGTTTCAGTGTAGAACCATTGATCCAGGTATCAGTGGTTCAGAAATGCCAAAACGATGAAAGCAAAGAACTTTCCTTTGCTGGGTCTCTTGGGCAAGAGAAATTTCAAGGGACAAGACTGACAACTCAAGGTTCTTGTTTATTTGGGCTTTAAGGATTTACCAGCCTTTGGAAAACCAGACAGCTACACCTAAGTCACAACCCTGAAGAACTTTAGGTGGCATAAGGAGAGAAAAAAAAAATTTAAACATGCCAGGCAAATATTTAGTTATTAACCCTGTAGGGCCATATCCTGTAAAAATTCATTTAGTAACTTTTCTGATGAAAAGATTGAGGAAATGTATCTATCTAGTTAGTGAGATGCTAACATGGTATATTGCACCAGTCCTGACCAGATTATGCATCAGGTGAAATTCTAAACGATGATCAGCAGAGCATAATGTTCCCCCTAGACCATGGGGACGAAGGCAGTGTCCATTTCTGGGCTGGTCAAACACAACCATGCCCATGGGCACATACCCTATCACCCCCCGACCCTGCAACACATACACACGCATGCAGATGGTCTGCTCAGCTATGTGCCTTCCACCCAGTCACATGGGAGCCCTGGGCTTGGAATCTCAATTTTAAGATCAAAGTACTAGACCACATAACTTCTAAAATTCTGGAAATATGCACAGGGTTCTCAGACCATCCGATGGTAGCATATAAAGGTGAAAAGTTGGAATTATCCTACTCACTTTTCCACGTGCTTTCCTCCTATTGTACTTGAATTTTGCTCCTAATGAGTCTTAGCCTACTTACTTCCATTTTACACCCAGATGTAGAAAGTGGGCTAGGTCAGAGTCTAAATCAGGGTTAGCTACAAATGTAACAGAATTTTCAGCTTCTGTGAAACTATGCTGCTGTGCAAACTACCTGATACATCAATGCAGTGAAAACCCAAGCTGAAATCTGAAAAGGCTTTCAGCAGAGAGGGGCTCTAGAAGCTGGGAAAGGCTGCCATGGGCCCTCTTCCAGTTTCATTTTGGGAGACTGACTTGGAGGCCATGATTCTGGATACCTTCTCAGGGACTGTTATGATTTGGGATGACCTGGGACTAGTAGCTCTCCATTTGTACCATGGAACATTAACCACGTGTGTCTCGATTTCAGATGAGGGCTCTGAAACAACAAACTCCTTTGTGGTTTTCCAGTGGGGCATCACAGAGTCACCAACTAACTATATTTTCCACTTGCCTTATAATGCTTTTTTCCCTAAATGCAATTTTATTGAGATATACTCACATACCGTACAATACATCCAAACTATACCATCAGTGGCTCCCAGTATCATCACATAGGTGTGCAATCATCACAATCAATTTTAGAACATTTCCATTACTCCAAATAAATAATATAAAATAAAAATATAAAAGAAAACCCAAAATATCTCATACCCCTTCTCCCCCCATTGTTGACTCCTGGTATTAATGTAGTACATTTGTTACTGTTGATGAGAGAATATTAAGATACTACCTTACTATGCTTTTTGTGCAGATTAATTGCCTGAAGTTGTGGAAAATGAATAAATGGCTATTCAAAGAAGCCTGGGGGAGAAAGGGTCAAGTGCTACCTACAAAACCTTACTGGAGTGGGTCCCAAAAGCTAGATTAGGTTGCATGTGAATCACCTGGGAAGTTTAAAAAAAAACAAAAAACATTTCTTGGCCTCCTCTAGAGAGTAAAGTTTCAGTAAGCAGATTCGGAGAGAAAAACGGGGACAGGTGCTTTATTATTTGTTTTTAAATTTCTTAGGTTATTCTGGTTTAGGAACCAGAACTTAGGTAACTACTGCAAAAGATGCAGTCTTTTGATTTCTTACCGAGGTCTGGCTTGCTAGTGTAGAGCTTTTCAGAGAGAAAGGTGTGGTCTTGGAAGCTCTGCAGTCCACTCCCGAGAGCTATGAGGGATGTCATAAACAGCCAGCTTCGTAGTACATTCAAGAAATGGTTCATGGTTCTTAGAAACAAATGCAGAGGACATGAGACAATGAGGGTTAGCCTACTTCAACCAAGCTCTTTCAACTTTTTTGGTTAACCTGTTTTGCATCCATAAAAGTCTGAACCAAGCCTAGTTGGTCAGTTACTTCATAAAATTCACTCCAGTTTCCTTAGGTTCACCTGCCTCCAGCTACTCTTAGTTAACATGCTGCCTTTGAATATTTACCCTAAGGCAAAATGATCTTTATCCTGAATGACAAACCCAAGGGGAAAACTGAAAAGGAGAAAGGGAATAGAAGAAATGGAGGTACACAAGTGTTACTATAAAGAAACACAAAGGATTTCTAGGTAAGGCTTATGGATATTGGTCTCAATATTTAGTCCCATGAATAGTTGTGATTGGACAGTGTACTTTACAATAAGTAGCACAGTACTTATCTGTGTCTAAACAATTTCTCTAAAATTTGCCCTAACAGACATCTGCCTGGTTATCGATGACAGATTGTTCCAAGTCTTATATAACATTTGAATGGAACCTATGGTGGGAGGACAATATTTACATCCTCAGGTTTTCTTGACTCTGGTTCTCAGGGACACCATACTCCACAAACCAGAACAGTTGAAAAATTAAACTGCTGTGACTTGAGAACTAGTTAAGAAAATTATACAGAGAAAGAAACAGCAATCTTGATGTGGTTTGTAAGAGAAATTATAATAGCTAATAGTTAAGGGGCATGTGCTATATGCTATGTTCTGTGCCAAGCACCTAACATGCTATCTCATTTAATATAATACAACAAGATAGGTTGGACTATTAATATTGCCATTTTTTCAGATAAAATTTGGCACAGAGAGGTTTAGTTATTTGCCTTAGGTAACACAGTTAATACATGGCAGAGCTGAGATATGAACCATGGTTTCTCAGACTACACTTTGTAATACTCCTGATTGAGACTATTTTGATCAGGTTCCTATTTTTGAGAAAGACCAGCATACCATAGCCACATGAATATCTAAGTTGTACAGAAAACACAATTAAGTCATATATATTTTGTGTGTTTAAAAACAGTTTAGTTCAATCCTTGCTGGGTAGTGATTTCCATCACTCAACTTGAATTCAACTCATATAGATAAGGAATCTAATAGTGAAACTGCCTCTTTCCATTTTCATGATGCTTTTGGCCAAAGGTTTATCTGTTAGGTTTAACTTCTTGGTGATAAACTGTCAGGTTTCTTTTGTTTGGCAGTAGAAGTTTCAGCATGGTCTTATGGCATACAATTGACACAGATATTAATGTCAGCAGTGGCCCAAGACAATGTGAACTAACAAAAAAGCTCTACAGGAAGAAGAGTGATCTAATTCCCCTGGAAAGGGCAATCATAAAGATGTACTCTATGTTCCAAGGGAATAGGCTCAATTGGGTGTTATAAGCAATTACTGCCTGGGTCAAGAGCCACCCACATCCTCCTTATTTTCTCAAGCTCCCTAAATAGGAGATTTAGGCTCTCTCCTTCCTGTATCAGGAAAAAATACATGGGAAGCACCCTTTTCAGCAGAACTCGCACCTTCCACTTCACAGAAGCTCTTGGAAATCTGAACAAATAGATGATGAACCTGAATCTGGTGGGCACATGACTGAATTACTCCACCAACCCCTTATCTTCATTTCCCTAAAGCTTTAGGGCTTTCTATAGTATACCATATCTATTCTCAAATTTTGCACTGACCCAAACTAGCAAAGGTATGGTATTAAAACTTAAAATCAGGAGAGAGGATTCCTACCATGTGATAGTTGTGTGACCCTGGGTAAGAAATGTACACTTTTCAGCCTTGGTTTGCTCACCCGCAGAATGCAGATACGAATACCTACCTCAAGTGTAACGATGCGAATTACACGAGGAAGTAAAGGCTCCTTGTACAGTGTTTAGCTTATAGTGGCCGCTCATTCATTCATCCATTTATTCGTTCTCTGAACCTACCAAGCGTTCTCCATCTTTCTAGCTCACCCTCTGTTAATGTCTCGAGCCTTCTTTCCCCCATAAGGGTGCCTCCCAGTTATCTTCCATAACATCCTTACTTTTTTAGATTCTCCCAATCCTTCCAAATAGATGCCACACAGACGCCTACATCCGTATCTTCCCTCTCCTCCCCCATATCCTCCTTACCTGGCTATCGGAGCCTCAGCACAGCTAATACAGCAGTAGCAGGTGCAGAGGAAGGAGCAGGAGAAGGGGCAGCAGCTAAGACGCTCCCACGCGACAGCTTCAACTCCGAATCCACCTGAGCCCTTTATCGCTTGCCACTCTCTCGGCACGCTCTGATTGGCTGTGCCGGCTTTGCTTCGAGCAGGAGATGGGGCGGGAACCCCTTTACTGCCAATCAGAGGTTGCAGGCTGTCCAAGCTTCACCCCCAGTATGCTACTCACGCAGTGAGTCCTTTTGACAGTGATGGAAGGATTCCATGTTAGAAGCCAACCCTTTATAGGCGGAGGGATAAAGAAAGAGAGAAAAAACAACCAACGTTCTCTTCGGCGTCGTGGGGGCAGGGCTCCGCCTACGCGCTGCCCAGCGCTGACGCCATCCGTCCGCGACGCAAGTCGAGACTTTCTAGCGCCAGCGGTAGGCGCCTGCGCAGTGGCTCCGAGCGGGCGGTTGCTTGTTGGTTGTTGTAGTAACCGGGGAGGCAGCCGTCGGCGGCGGCGGTGAGCCAGGCAGGGGAAGGAGGAGGGTGGTGGGTGCAGAGCGCGGTCCCTGCCTGCCCGCCCCGAGCCATGGGAAGATGAGACAGGTAAACGCCTGCGCCGGCGCGCTAACCTACCCGAGGGAGGTACGCTCCCGGGTCTGGGCTGGCACCGTCCGCTGCACATCCTTCGCAGAGCCCCGGAGCATCTATTGGCTTCCGGGTCCCGGCTTGAATCACTGCCGCGGAGTCGCCCCTTCCCTCCCAGAAGAACGCACATGTGGACCTTCCTAGGTTTGGGGTGAGCCGAGGGTGGGGCCGAGTGGCTGATCTCTTTAAGGGCGAGCGTGGTCTTTGGGAGAATGTCCATAATCTTCTTCAGGTCACCCTGTCTCTCTCTCTGCCTTGTAGGCAGTGGAGGAGAGGTTGACATCCTTTCCTTGCTTTGAGGTTTCGTTTGTTTTAACTTAAAGGAGTTACCAACATTTTGGGAAAGATCGAGGAATCCCGTGGGGAATCCCCTGAAGAGCGCCTTTGAGGTTGTAAGATATAGCTCCTAACGCTGAGGATCAGTAGGGATCATCATAGGGGTCGTTGTTTTTGTCCTTTCTACAAACTTATATGAATGAATGCATAGGAAAAAGATTTGGAAAGATAGTCATCAAGCGGCTATCCCTGGGTAAATGTATTATGGTCATTTAAACGTTTTCCTTTTCTTTCTAATTTCTGTTCCCTCTACCTCCACAAATACAACGAACATGTAGGACTTTTTGCTTATGGAGAAATATTTTAGGTTAAAAATAAAGTATTGGAATATCCAAATGTTAATGATTATCTGAGATTCAGATGAGAGTTTATGATTTTTTTGTAAAGGAGAATAACTTTTTTTAAAGTATTAGAAAGGGCAGTGTTATTTTCCCCTGCTCTTTATATGACCCTTGAATCAGGAGAATATATTGATTTTTTGGTTCAGTTGTTGGATTTGTGTACTGGGGACATGTGGGCATTTTGCCTGTATGCTTGTCATAGAGTCTAAATAAGTATTTGTAAGGGTCTTAAACTTTGAGTTTTTATTTTTATTTTTTTAACTCAGGTCAGATTTTCAAGCAAGGAACTATGTTTCAGGTAGTCAATTACCTACCTCAGACTTCCCTAAAAGTTAAATGAGTTTGCTCTTTTGGTGCTTATTAGATTTAATATATAACAAAAGAATGAGAAACTCAAACTTAATAGCAGCTCTTCTAATACATAGAGTACGGACAGTATGTTTGAAAAAATCTTGAGGCATTGTGATAGAAGGTGAGCTTTTAGAGGTTAGGTACCGTATAGGTATACATACTCATTTTCGTTAACTGGAAGATGGCAATAATCAGGAGTAAGTCATTAATCAATAATTAGACAACTGCATTGTGTTGGAGGTTAATTAACTTTCTTTCAGGAATCTGTGCCACCCAAATTGTTTGATCCTGTGAATCTGCAAGGAAAGGTCTCTGAGGCCCCCTTCTACTGACTGCATGACAAACCCTAAAGGAAATGCCAGTCGTGATGGCCCGGGACCTGGAGGAAACAGCATCATCCTCAGAGGATGAGGAGGTGATAAGCCAAGAGTAAGTAATAATCCGGCTTTTGACCCTTTGTTTGCCTTTAAGTAGATGGGAAGTTGTTCACTTTTTCTCAAATATTCTTTTACTCAGTATTCTTCCTCTTTTATTGACTGACTCTGATTTTAGTTCCTATCTGTGACCTAATTCAACGTCTTATCATTTGTTCCCCATCAGCCATCAGAAATGAAATAAGGTTTTGTTTCTGGGCTCATGAGTGAGAACATCCACTTTGGATATTGTAAAATGCAGATTGTTATTGGTGAACTCTTGATCAGAGCTCCCAAAGTAGGAGATTTTGGAAGTTTTAGATACAGAAGAAAAGCTGGTCTCCAAACTGTTTGCTATTGGTGATTTTATGCTAATTTTCTCAAATGCTTTTACAATGATAGAATACATGTAATACAGAGAATCACCTTTTGTTTGTTTTAACTTAAAGAACTTACCAACATTTTGGGAAAGGCAAGGAATCCTGTGGGGGTCCCCTGAAGAGTGCCTTTGAGGTTGTAAGATATAGGTCCTTCTGCTGAGCATCCGTAGGGATCATCACAGGGTCATCATAACCTTGTTAGGGTAATTTAGGGAAGGACTATGGAAACTTCTAGTCTGTGTGCTGTGTATATTGAACCACATTGCTTTCTTGAGGTCTTCTATATAAGAGTTAAGTTACTTGATTTCTGAATCCTCATAATAAAAATGAAGGATAGTGATAAGTGCAGCTGCTATAGATTGCAACGTCTTTAGACCCTATGTCTCATTTACTCTGAATATGTTATTATTCCCACTTTATTGAACTTACAAATACCAAAAATCTTCTCAGGCATGTAGAGGGTAAGCAATGGATTGGGATTAAGACCTGCTTCTAGGTTTTGAATCCGTGTATGGTTTGCTCCCTAATGTTGTTACTTGAATCAAGGAGGAAATACAAAGTTTGACTTAAAGTTAAGGTTAATTTTTAAGATTCTTTGTGTATTCTCTTGGATATGTGTGTGCTGTATAACCTGAAAAATGGGGACAATGTATTCCAGGCTATTTTGCAAAGGGTAATTAGCATCAAATGGAATGATGTGTCTGAAATCACTTTGTGAATTATACAGTGCCATGTAAATGTAAGATTTATTGAATTTAAGGTGGACTTTTTATTATAAGATAGCGATTTACTTATTTACTGTTATTTGAAAAAATATGAAGCAATAGTAAAGCTTTTGGGAAGGGCCTCTCACCATTGTTAGGTCATAGAAAATAATAGAGATTCAATGCTGTATTTGGGTCATTCTTGTTCAGGATAATTAAGTGGATAATTCCCTCTGGTCACTTTGCCTTCTTAGTACTTTTTTCTTTCTGTGTGCTGCTTCTTATCCATTTCACAAAATTCTAAACTCCTGCTGCAAGCATCAGTCTTTCCATTTTCAAGATCATTCTTTTACTCCATGAGCATCTCTCTTATTAGTGGACTTAGAGGTTGGGCCTGACAAATATTAGGTTGAACCATATGAAATTGCCACATTGGTTGGTCAAGAAAAGTCTAATATGACTGTTCAATCTAATGTTAGAGTAGGTATGTACTCTACTGACTTCGCTAGTTAACTGATTGTTAAGCCACTAACTTGATAAATTATGAAAGGTTTATACTTTAGATCACCTGAGATCGAGTTCTTTACCTTTTCTATGCCATGGATTCCTTATCAGAATAATGTTTAAATGCTTAATATAAAATACATATTATAAGGAATAATAACTACATTGGAATAAAATTATCAAAATATTAAAAAAAAGCAAATTTATGATAAAATAATATGGGCTTTTAAAAAATGCATTAAAATACATTAAATAAAAAGATCATGTAAAATATGGGAAGGTATCTATTTTTTTAAAACAACAGCATGGGATTGTTTTTGCTTTGCTTAAACAAGAACATTAAACTGGAGTGGGTCTTTGATTAACAGTTATAGGTGAGGCATACTGGGAAGCACATAGATATCTGAGCTACCAATGTGAGATGTCACTCGTTGATAGCTTAATGATTACTAGGGGACATTTACCTCATAGTTGTCCATCCTCATTGCACAAGCATCTAAACAGAAAGATTGTGATCAGTGTGATGTAGTGGCTAATCTAAGAACTACCACACCTCAGAAGTAGTGATAAATATATGTTTTGAGATATCTCAAAGTGATGCTTTGAAATATCTGAATGACTCTAATATGACATGAAGTATCTGTCATTTCAGATAGAGTCAAAGGTGCATATAATGCAAATACAACTGTGGTTTGTTGCCTGCATTCGTAATCGAGAAACGTTAAATTTCTAGTAGAAGTTAGTGAAAATAAAGGTGTAATCTACCCCACCCCCAAATTCGTGGACTTTTTGTTCTTCTATCTTTAGACTCCTACTATTGATTTTTGACTGTTAATCTTGTTACATCAGCTCATGTCTTGTCCTCTCAGACCCTTAGAAATTAGAAGATCTTAAATCATCTAAGGATGGTGATGAACTTCTTTTAGTTCTGCTCATATCTCAAGGGTGTATTAAGTATCAGTGCTTTGCAATCCTGGATTTAGGACTAGAAATCATCCCAACAGTCCTTGTTTTGCATGGCATTATTTAAATAGTAAAGGTAAAGGGACCGTTTTTGTATATTTTGCCTGAGGGATCCCAACTACACATTTATATAGAGAGCTGAGAACTTTCATATAAGAATTTAATTCTTTTTTTTTATTACTCATATAAGCATTTTTTAGTCACTGAAAGCAGTAACTTTAATTTCTATCATAAAAACTGGTTTTACATCAATGAAGAAGCTCATCAACAAATAATTTTACAGTGAGCATTACAGGAGTTCAGAGAAGGAAGGAGTTTTACAGTGAGTGTTACAGGAGTTTCTGGGGAAGGCTCCAGTGAGATGGTGAGCCTTGAAGTTTAGGGTAATTAAATAGAGATATGGGGAAGACATTTTTGGTAGGGATGGTGGAATGAATAGAGGCAAAGAAGCAGGAATGTATAAGGTGCTTTACATCTCCCTTTTTAAGTTATGTAGGCTAGATCCCAGGAGTGAATCACTTTATGTTCCGCGTGAAACAGCCTCTTAAAACCTGAGGTGTTCGTAGGCTTTCAGTAAAATGTACTATAAAACTGGTCTATGTAAGTAATCATTCACATCCTGGTTCTGCCTCAAAAAGTAGGTTTCTTAATATATACCAGCTTCTGGTGTGAATGAACATTTAAAGTTCCAATTTGTAAGTTTTCCAGTCATTTTGAATCTTTCCCCTTTAGCACCACCTGGTAGGAGCATGTTTGTAATTTAGCATCAGCTTCAAGTGTTTTTTAATTGGTCTTACTGAATTAATCATTTGTCTCCTTCCTCTCTTACCTTATCATAGGTTGTAAGTGAAAAGATTTCTCTGCCAGGGATTTGGCTTTCTATATATAATATAGTTAATGGCTTGGCTTTTCTCAGCCCTGTATCTGTTTATTGTGTTCCTGACTCTTGTCAGGCATTTTTGACTTGTGGCAGTAATCTGCTGGTTTAAGGCCTATGGCACTGTGGTGCCAGTTTGTAACTAGTGTGAGAGTGACAAGAAACTGGATAGTTTCCATAATTTGTGTCCCTTTGTAGTTTAGCCTGCTTATTTTTCTCTACTCTTTGACTTAGAAATATGGTGGAAGAATTAAATCTGGAAGAGACTCTAGGAATCATCTGGCCCAGTGTACATATTTTGTAGGTGTTGGAGATAAAAAAGCGAACAGATCACACAAATTTGCTAAAAAGTATAACCAGTCTACACTGTTTCTCACAAATGGGCACTGTCACTTAAGTCAAAGAACAAGAACAATAAGCATCCAGATTCCATATCTGGAAAACAGGAAATAAATTAGGAGGGGTGTCCACATTGCTTTCCTCACTAGAAGGCTTTGATAACCTCATCCCAAGTCAAAAGGCTGCCTTACTTCTGAGAATGGTAGCCAGGCAGCCAGTGTATCAAAAGTGCAGATCTTTCTTATTTTTTACTTTTGCAGGATTTTCAGGCATTTATTCATGGGCTTCTTCTCTGTCCCTTTGGTTGAAAGTGCCTCATGAGTTTTTTTGTTTTTTGTTTTTTTTATATCTTTTTTTGAGTGTATGTGAAATATATATAAAAGTGATAAATTTCAAAGTACGTTTTAACAAATAGTTTTAGCAAAAATTTCAAAGTGTGGTATGGATTACATTTCTACCACTTTAGGTTTTTCTTTCTAGCTGTTCTAAAACTAGAGACTAACAAGAAATACCAATATAATGATTCAGTAGCCATACTTGTTTGTTAAATCCTATCTTCTCTGTTAGAAATCTTCCCTCCTTTGATCCTTTCTCCAGTCTTTAGGGATATTTGGGCCAAGACCATTCTAACTTCTTTATGTTGAAAAGGGGTATTGACGTTATGGGGTAGAGGCATGCATTTGGTTGATGCTCTTGGAGGCTGGTAACTCTTGGTTTCAGGGCTTATCTGGCCTAGGAATCATCTGGAGGTTTTAGGTTTCTGAGAAATAAACTTTGTAAATGAAACTTTTATAGAGTCTCAGATAGAATCTTGGATATTCTTTAGGGTTTATAGGAATACTATTGTTTGGGGCTTGGTATACCATGGCAATAAGCATCATCTAGCTGAAGTTTGCATAAGAGTAACCTCCAGATTAGCCTCTCAACTCCATTTGAAATCTCTTAGCCACTGATACCTTATTTTGTTACATTTTTTATTCCCCTTTTGGTCACCTAGCCGTTGTTAGTGCCAGGTACACATTCATCCCTGGGAGTCGTGTCCCATGTTGCCAGGGAGACCTAAATCCCTGGACATCTTATCCCTTGCAGGTGTATGTGTAATGATTTTACTTGCAGAGTTGGGCTTAGTGAGAGAGAGGCCATACTTGAGTAATAAATGAATTTCTCTGGATATAACTGCTAGGTATAATTATAGGTAGGCTTAGCTTCTCCATTACAGAAATAAGTTTCATAAGCCTCAAGATCAAGGACTTGGCCTATTAACTTGGGAGTCTCTAATGTTTGAGAGTGTTTCATGAATTTCCCAAGTGGAAATGTTTAATAATTCTATATATTTTTTTCCAATTCCTCAAGGGACTGTGCCAGTACTTTTTAATTATCTGCCCTACATACTCTGGGGTTTATCTGGGTATTACATTAAGCTATACAGAATTGCAAGACCTCATTCCCAATTCTAGGTTTCATATGTTTAGGTTGTTTACCTGAATTGGCCTAACAGATTAAGTTAGATTTTGTGCTTCAGAAAATTTAAGTATTGGACAGTATACACCTCTCCTCCTTTGATCTCATAGGTGAAGTTCTAAAACCCAACAATATCATCTTTTCAAAGTGTAAATCTTTTATAATTTGGGTTGGGAGGGTCCAACTTGGCCTTGAGATTTGTAGTATGGCCTTTGTTAATAAGTGTGATCACATGAGTTTTTAAGAGCAACATGAGTCTTGGGTAAGTGGGTCTGATTCCATTTAAAGAACTGGTTAGTTTAAGTTCTTACAGGATTGAGTTCAAGATGTTTGGTATACAGAACATTGCTGAAATGTAACTAGGGAGGTTGAAGTGTGAAAAGAGCTTAGGTTGAAATACTTAGGTTCAAATCCCAGTTCCCTTACTTAATCAGCTGTTTGATTTTGGCTAAGTTATTTAACCTCTCTGAGACCCTACTTATTCAGTTTATAGTATCAGAAGGGTTAGGTGAGATTACATGTGAAAGCTGTTAGTTTAATTCCTGGCATATAATGCGAGCTCAGTTTACTTAATTTTCTTTCCCTTCCTATTTCCTTCTTTGAGGAGATTGAAGATTTTCCTGATCTGTAAGTAAATATCCATCTGTCTTAAGATTGACTAAACTGGGTACACAGATGGGTCAGTGCTAGAATGCTCACCTTCCATGCGGGAGACTGGGTTGATTTCCATGCACCCAACCCCTCCCCCCCAAAAAAAACCCCATAAAAACAAAAATGATGGACTAAACTGAGATTTCACGAGAACACGGGAAGAGAATAAAGCTAGAGGCACCTTTCTGCTCTCTGGTTTTATATTAAAAATGTACATTATTCTATTTTTTACTAGCATAGACTTTCTTTAAGGTATGTGGTTTTAATTGAGGCACTTGTATTAATTCAGGGTTCCTGGCTCAGAATCTTAAGATGGGTCTCAAATTGGCTTGAAAAGGGACTGTAGAACGTAAAGAGGGTATTTAAATTATTATAACTGTGTCAGTCAGGATTCTTTTGTGTGCAAGGGACCAAAACATAACTCAAATAGTTCTAAATAGTAAATTTATTAATTCCCATATTTAGGTAAGGCTTGATTCTGCAACTCAGGGTTGTCATCCAGGATCTCATTTATCTTCATCTTTTAGTCAGGCTCCCACTGACTTCTCCCGACAGCCTCTACCTTCAAGGTCACAAAATGGCCATTGCTGTTCCAGACCTTTCAGAAAAGAGACGACCTCCTTTATCTGCTACAGAGATGAAAGAAAGCATTGCTTTTGCTGAAGCCTCAAAAGAAGTCTTCTTATATCCTTAGTTCTGCTTGGCCTTTGTGCCCATCCCTGAACCAATCACTGTGACTAGGTAATGGAATGACCTGATTGTCTGTCCATGGAGCAGGAATCTAGGCTTGGCAAAGAACCGGAGATGAACGGTTTGCCAGAGGATTTTTTAAAAATTTGTTTATGTATCTATTTATTTTTTCAGTGATGTCATGCCTTCTTTTTTTTAAGTTTTTTTTAATTTATTTATATATATATACAAAGCAAAGGAAGAAAAAAGCAATAATTTTCAAAGCACTCTTCAACAAGTAGTTGCAGGACATATCCCAGAGTCCTGCATATCCCAGAGTTTGTCATAGACTACCATACTGCCACAGGACATTTGGGGTTCTTGTTCCAGAGGTGGGAGAGAAGTGCTAAGCAGCAAACCACAGAGGACTGCTTAAACAGTCAGTTCAGATTTTGAGCTGTCAATTAATGTTACCTTACTTTATGGTTATAGAGATCATCCGTGTATCATGTGGACTGGAGGCTGCAGGAGAATTCCGGTTTTGGTGTTCCATGCTGAGGCTATTCTGACAAAGGACAACAATATTCGAGTAATTGGAGGTGGGTATGACCTCCCCTATAGATTGCTGAGCTGTGCGTTGCCCTGACAACTTTGCCTTGCAGAGACTGATATTACATGCTGTATTAGTTAGGGTTCTCTGAGAAACAGAATCAACAGGAAACACTTGCAAATATAGAATTTATAAAAGTGTCTCATGTAACTGGGAATGCAGAGTCCAAAATCCACAGGGCAGGCAGGCTGTGAGCTGATGATTCCGATGGAGGGTCTGGATGAACTCCACAGGAGAGGCTCTCCGGCTGAAGCAGGAAGGAATGCCTGTCTCTTCTGAATCCTCCTTAAAAGGCTTCCAGTGATTAGATTAAGCATCACTCATTGCAGAAGATAATCCCCTAGGCTGATTACAAATGGAATCAGCTGTAGATGCAGCTGACATGATAATGATTTAATTCTATGAAATGTCCTCATCGTAGCAGATATGCCAGCACTTGCCCAACCAGACAAACAAGTACCATCACTTGGCCAAGTTGGCAGTGAATTGGACCATGACACATGCAGACAGGAAAAGGGCTGTGGCAATGAGAAAAATCTTTTGGTCTGTTGTACTTGAATGGGTTGTTTATAATTTCTTATATTGTTTGCCCCATATGTTTTTCCTCTTTTATTTTTTCCCCAGACTTATGTATATACTCATGTGTATTTATTTTGGTAAAATATAACATAAAATTCATCATTTAATCACTTTAAAATATACAGGTCATTGACACTTAGTACATTTACAATGTTGTGCAATCATTGCCACTATCTAGTTTCAGAATATTTTCATCACCCCAGAAGGAAACCCTGTACCTAGTATCTTAGATAACACAGTGGGTTGGCTTAAACAACAAGCATTTGTTGTCTTACAGTTTCGGAGGCTAGAGCTTCAAAATCAAGCCATTGACAAGACCATGCTTTCTCCCCAGTCTCTAGCATTTTGGTGCTGGCTTTCTGTAATCCTTGGAGTTCCTTGGCTTGCATCTCTGTCTCTTGTCACATGATGATGTCCATGATCTACTGTGTTTCTTTGACTCCTTGCTTTTTATAAGGCCTCCGATAAAATGGATTAAGGTCCATCCTGATTCAGATAATATTTTTGAAAAGTCCTATTTATAATGAGTTCACATTCACAGGAAAATGGATTAAGATTAAGAACATATCTTTGTCGAGGTATATAATTCAGTCCACCACATCCTTCAAGCATTCGCCAATTCCCTTCCTTCTCATAATCCCTGGCAACCACTTATCTGCGTTGTGTCTCTATGGATTTGACTATTTGGAGTATTTCCTATAAATTGAATCATGCAATATGTGACCATTTGTGTCTTGCTTCCTTCATTCAGCATAATATTTTCAAGGTTCATCCATATTATAGCTTGTATCAGTAGTTCATTCTTTTTTTTTTTTTTTTTTTTTTTTTTTAGCAAGCGGCTTTATTAAGAGCAAACCCAGGAAAGATTAAAGAGGGAGGAAGTAGGATTGGACAGGGGGAACCTTCAGACTGTAATGCAGATCTGACGCTTTTTCTGAGATTATAATGGCCTCAGACTGCTGACACCTGGATGCTCGTAAATGTCCTCTTCAGATGTTAAAATGATTGTCCAAATGGAGGAGGTGGGAGCAGTGGCTGAAGCCTGAGACCCCCAGGGTGGAGGAGGTGGCCCATATCTCAGCATTGGGGATAAAGTGTCTCCCATGGTGTGACACATAAAGGACGATCCTGGGTAAGGAAGGGGCCCTTTTACAGCCATGTTAACCTTGCCCTCCTCTCCTCAGCGGAGAATGAGCTTCCAAGCTGCTCTGCCTCATGGGAGCTATCTCAGGTCTTGGATCTCTCGGTGGAGGGTCTTCTGTGTCAGGTCTTCCCAGCATTGGTGTCTTAATGCTGCATCCTCTAGTGACCTTATTTTGGGTTATTTTCACTCTATGTTTCGAGTAAACAGTTTCCCAGGTCTGCTCAACCATTGCTATCTCTAAAGCACAAGATCTGAGCCAGTTTTCCTGAGCTTTCTCCTCGTGAAGAGTGATCTGCTGTCTGAATGAGTGCTCTGCAGCTGACAGTCACATCACACTGCTGTTCATGCCCTGTTGGTTCTTGTTGCTCTTCCGTAGCCATCCTTCTCTGCTCATGGATTTTGTCGAGAATCTCTACTTTTACCCTTAGTGTTTTGCATTCTGCTTCTTTTGTAGCTTTCACAGAGCTCAATAAGTAGCAGTCATCTTCCAATTTCTTTTTATATTCCTTCAGCTTACATTTAATGGACGTTGAGTCTCTCAGCTGAAATTTTAATTGTTTTAGATCATCCTGAACTGCTGATACGGCAGTTTTTGCCCAGGAGACATCCATTGTGTGTATCATTTAATTTTCATCTTCCTGTTCAGGTCACCTGTTAGTTTTCCATTCATGTTTGTGTGTTTGTCCTGAGATATGCTACAGGAGACCCAATTCAACTGGAAAATGCAGTCAGAAAGAGCAACAATATTATTATCTTTTTCAGATAGAGCTCTTGCCAAATCGCTCTGTGTTTTCTAAGACTTTGATTTGTTCCTGGAGGTCAGAATGCTTTATTCATTTTCCTGCTGCAACTGCTCCTTCTTGGTCTTTTAGCTGAGCATTGTTCTTCTTCTGTACTTTCTCATCTTTTGACCAGCTGCATGAAGGGCAATTTTGTCCTTAGGTATATGTGAGACAGTCATCAAAATAAAGCATTTTGAATTTGCTATTTTCTTCTTCTTCCAGTGTCAAGTCCTGATAGTTTACATTCTTAGTCTCTCATTTTGCAGGGTAGCTAGTATAAGCTCAAAGATATCACCCAGTGTTTCATTCTTTCTATCAAGAGTTTATTTACTTCTTCAGATAGAATATTATTGTGCCTCTTTGTTTCTTGTATATATTTCTTTTTTTTTTACATTTTATTTGCATTTTTCACTTTTAGTGTGCTCACAGAAAATTAGAACACCTTAAGCAGGAGTTTAGTAGCAATTTTGTAAGCAAAATTACATTCCATCTCTATCAAATTGGTCAAAGCTTCTTTAGTATTTACAAAACGTGATAGACAAGATGCCACAGAAACTACATGTCTTTGATTCATTGATTTTCTGTTCCCAGTTGGATTATTCACTTTAGAAGTTTGCTGTTTTTCTCCATGCAGTTCTTTATCTTCAACAAAATTTGCTATAAACTGACTTGATATATCTGAGGCTTTCAGCAAGGACAGAGCTCCAGATGAAAATGGCAAGTGAAGCAGTTCTCAAGTAGGCAGCCTAATGATAGGCTCCTAAGGAATTCCATAAAAATCAGGACCAGAATAAAAATTGTCAGGCAAGTAATCAGCCAGATTGAAGGCATTGAATGGGAAGCATAGGTCTTCTTTTGTATATTCATGAATTACCTGAATTAAGTCCTTTGTAAAATTAAAAAAAATAAAAACAATACTCATGATTGGGTGACTGGGAGACCTGAGTATGAGGAGCCAGAAGAGCATCCAGTGTACCTCCATGTTCTGATCCCCGGGCACACTGGGGGCGCCAGAGAGGAGGGGGGTGGTGGGGTTGGGGTGGGGTCTGTGATGGTGAAGAAAGGGCTGGGATTGGGGATGGGAGCAGGGGAGTGGATGGGGCAAGATGCGGGGATGTGTGAGAGAGGGTGAGAGGGGCTTGGATTCCTAGGAGGATGAAGGGGTGGGGGTAAGAGGATGGTCAAGGGAAAGGGAATTATTCCTTTTTCATGGCTGAATAATATTTCGTTGTATGGATTTACCATATTTTGTTTATCCATTCATCTGTTTATGGACATTTGGGTTGTTCCCCTTTTGATTATTGTGGAAGGTATTGCTCGGAACATTTGTGTTCAATTTTTTGTGTGAACACCTGTTTTCAGTTGTTTGGGTATATACCTAGGAGTGAAATCACTGGGTCATATGATAATTCCATGTTTAATTTATTGAGGAACCATCAAACTGTTTTCCATACTCACTGGCCCCATTTTTTTTTTTTAACTTTTTTTATTGTATGGTATAACATATACACAAAGCAAAGAAATAAAAAAGCAGTAGTTTTCAAAGCACTCTTCAACAAGTAGTTACAGGACAGATCCCAGAGTTAGTCATGGGCTACCATATGATCCTCTCATCTTTTTCCTTCTAACTCCTCCAGAATATAGGAAACTAGAGGTCTTAAATATTTTTTTATCATCACAATTGAATTTTTTCCCTTTGTTTTTTTGTGAAAAATAACATATATACAAAAAAGCTATAAATTTCAAAGCACAACACCATAGTTAGTTGTAGGAAATATTTCAGAGTTTGACATGGGTTATAATTTCACAATTTTAGGTTTTTACTTCTAGCTGCTCTGAAATACTGGAGACTAAAAGAGGTACCAATTTAATGATTCAGCATTCGTATTCATTTGTTAAATCCTTTCTTCTCTGTGTAACTCCACCATCACCTTTGATCTTTTCATCCCTCTCTTTAGGAGTGTTTGGGCTATGACAAGTCTAAATTTTTCATATTGGAAGGGTCTATAACTAATATGGGATAAGGAAATGAAACTATCTGATGTTCTGGAGAGATTGGGCAAGGTTTCAGGACTTATCTGGACCAGGAACCCATGTGGAGGTTGTAGGTTTCTGGAAATTTACTCTAGTGCATGGAACCCTTGTGGAATGTTGTATTTTGCCCTAGGTACTCTTTGAGATTGCCTGAAATGGTCCTGATTGGGGGTTGGCAGGTTATGATAGGTAGCAAGGTCTACCTGAAGTTTGTATAGAACAACCTCCAGAGTAGCCTCTCAACTCTATTTGAACTCTCTGTCACTGATACTTTTTTATTTTTAAAAAATTTTTATTCATAAAACCAGTCAACATACAATATGAACAGTCTTTTTTTTATCACATGGTTGTATATTCATCATCATTTCTTAGAACATTTGTATCAATTCAGAAAAAGAAATTAAAAGGAAAACAGAAAAAAATTCATACATACCATACCCCTTATCCCTCCCTTCCGTTGATCACTGCATTTCAATCTACTAAATTTATTTTAACATTTGTTCCCCCTATTATTCATCTTTATTCCATATGTTTTACTTGTCTGTTGATAAGGTAGATAAAAGGAACATCAGACCCAAGGTTTTCACAATCACACAGTCACATTGTGAAAGCTATATTATTATACAGTCATCTTCAAGAAACATGGCTACTGGAACACAGCTTTACATTTTCAGGCAGTTCCCTCCAGCCTCTCTGTTACGCCTTAACTAAAAAGGTGATATCTATTTAACGCATAAGAATAACCTCCAGGATAACCTCTTGACTCTGTTTGGAATCTCTCAGCCCCTGACACTTTATTTTGTCTCATTTCTCTCTTCTCCTTCTTGTTTGAGAAGGTTTTCTCAATCCCTTGGTCCTGAGGCCCAGCTCATTCTAGGATTTCTGTTCCATGTTGCCAGGATGGTCCATTCCCCTGGGAGTCATGTCCCATGTAGAGAAGGGGAGGGCAGTGAATTTACTTGTCATGTTGGCTGAGAGAGAGAAGCCACATCTGAGCAACAAAAGAGGTTCACTTGGGGGTGACTCTAAGGCCTAATTTTAAGTAGGCTTAACCTATCCTTTGTGGGGTTAAGTTTCATATGAACAAACCCCAAGACTGGGGCCTCAGCCTATTGCTTTGGTTGTCTCCACTGCTTAAGAATTCTCTACTTGGGGAAGTTGAATTTTCCCCCTTTCTCACCATTCCCCCAAGGGGATTTTGCAAATACTTTTTTATTCACTGTTTAAATCCTTCTGGGATTTATTGAAGCATCACTCTGGACAAACCTACAAAATCTTATGCCCTACTCAAGGTTCCATGTGCTTATGGTGCTCAATTAAGTTGTCCACATAAGTTGTATTAGGAAATGCACTAGTCAAAATATAAATTTTATACCAAATAAATATTTTTTGCTTTAGTCTCACACATAAAGTTTAAAAATATTAATTACCATCTATTTTCAACACCCTGCATTATTGACATTCTTTTGTTCTTCTTCATGCAAAACATTTTTAAATTTGTACATTTAGTCACTATCATTATATGCTGTAGGCATTCCTAGGTTATACCATCGCAGTCTTTATTGTATATCTTTCCTTCTGATTTCATTTGTGACCCCAGGCCTCCTCCCTCTATCATTCTCACATTCAGCTTCATCAGTGTTCTAACATAATTGTATTACAGTTAGATAGTATTGTGCTATCCATTTCTGAATTTTTATAATCAGTCCCGTTGTATAATCTGTATCCCTTCAGTTCCAATTACCCAATATCTACCCTATTTCTATCTCCTGATGACCTCTGTTCTTAACTGAAATTATCTTAAGTTCATTCATTAATGTTAATTCATATCAGTGAGACCATACAGTATTTGTCCTTTTGTTTCTGGCTAATCTTACTCAACATAATGTCCTCAAGGTCCATTCATGTTGTTACATAGCTTCATAACTTTATTCTATCTTGTAGCTGCGTAATATTCCAACTGATACTTTATTAATTACACTTTGTTTCCCCCTTTTGATCAGAATGAAATTGTTGATCCCACGGTGCCAGGTCTAGATTCATCATTGGAGTCATCTCTCACGTCACCAGGGAGACTTTCATCCCTGGATGCTATGTCCTACATAGGGGGGAGGGCAAAGATTTCACTTGCAGAATTGGGCTTAGAGAGACCGAGGCCACATCTGAGCAACAGAAGAGGTCCTCCAGGAGTAACTCTTAGGCATGCCTATAGGTAGTCTTTAAGCTTTTCTACTACCGGCATAAGCTTCACAAGAGTTAGCCTCATGATTGAGGGCATGGCCTGTTGATTTGGGTGTCTCTAAAATTTGACATAGTATCAGAGGATTCCCTGATGGTAAGGATTAATAGTTTATTTTTCTTCCATCCCTCAGGGGACTTTGCCGATACTTTTTGATTATCTGCTTAATATACTCTAGGATGTTTCCAGGCATTACAATAATCTATACAGGATTAAAGGACCTCTTTCTTATTCTGTGCTCCCTGAGTTTCAGTTGTTCAAATGAGCTGTACAGATAGGTTGAATTAGATTATGCATACAGAGAATTTCAGTTCCAGACCAAATAAACCTTATTTCCATTGGTCTCAAAGAGTATGTGTGGTTCTACAATATAGACACTGTCTTCCTTACCCCTATGTTCTGAATTACTTTAACCCCAACCTGTTTGGCTTCATTCTTATCTCTAAATATCAGGTTATATATATAAAACAGCCTCTCAAAATCCAGAAATGGTAATCACCACTCTGGATTTAATGTATCTGGTCTAAAAGCTTACAATCTAGGTCCTCTTTTCTTATAAGCATTTTCTAAAGTGACCATACCATTCTTGTTCTCTTGTTTCTAGCTTATTTTGTCTCACCAAATGTTCCCCATGTTCACATCATTGCATGCTTCACAACTTTCATTCATAAGTATACACCATCGTTTGCCAATCAAAGAAATTCGCCTACTTCTCCGTCAGTGCATCCTTCAGCTACCTGCATTCATCAGGCATCGTGTAGAGGGCCCAAAGTCCACAGTCCATCAACATTCTCAATTTTAGATAATTTGTTTCCAAGAGAAAGAAAACCAATAAACACACCCTCGCCAAATAGGAAATCTAAACCTCCTCTTAACTCTTGTCCCTCCCCCATTATTTACCTCTGCTATTGCTGTGGTAGTGCTGATGGTTTCCTTTTGAACATAGCTCATAGCACACAATAGCAGTTTTCCCCCTATACCCTTGACTTAAACACTCTTTACACAAGAATCATATCTTTGAAGTAATTCTTGCAAGACCTAATTTATATTTCTAGTGTTAATCAGTGGGACACATAGGTGTATACAACCCCTTTCAATCTTATTCATCTTCAATATGGTAATATTACTTATAGACCCACTAGAAAACCACCTTCACTCCTATCTATTCCCTTACATTGGAGTTCAACCTCATTAGCTAACGGTTCACCCAACTCTAGCTATGTATCTCTAAGTCTCCTATATTCTGTATTATAAGCTTGTGATTATACCTTTATACTTGTCATAAAAGGGGAATCATACAATATCTATCTTTTTGTGTCTGGCTAACTTCACTTATCCTCAAAGCTCATCCATCTTGTCATGTGCTTCAGGACATCATTTTGTCTTACTGCTGCGTAACATTCCATCATTTGTTTATACCACATTTTGTTGATCCACTTGTCTGTTGATGGGCATTTGGTTTGTTTCCATCTTTTGGCGATTATGAATAATGCTGCTGTGAACAGCAGTGTGCAAATGTCTGTTTGTGTCATTGCTTTCAGCTCGTTTGGAAATATACCAAGTGGTGCTATTGCTAGGTCATAGGGCAACTCGATATTTAGTTTCCTAAGAAATCGGCAAAAGGTCTTCCATAGTGGCTGCATCATTATACATTCCTACCAGCAGTGCATAAATGTCCCAGTTTCTCCACATCCTCTCCATCATTTATAATTTCCTGTTTGTTTATAAGCAGCCATTCTTATAGGTATGAGGTGGTATCTGATTGTAGTCTTGATCTGCATTTCCCTTATAGCCAGTGAAAATGAGCATCTCTTCATGTGCTCTTGGGCCATCTGTATTTGCTTTTCAGAAAAATGCCTATTCATATCTTTAGCCCAATTTATAATTGGGTTGTTTGTTCTTTTGTTGTTGAGTTTTATGATTTCTTGGTGTATTCAGGAAATCAAATCTTTGTCTGATATGTGATTTCCAAATATTTTCTCTCATTGAGTTGGCTGCCTCTTCACCTTTTTGACAAAATCTTTTGAAGTGCAGAAGCATTTGATTTTGAGGAGTTCCCATTTATCTATTTTTTCTTTTATTGCTTGTGCTTTGGGTATAAAGTTTAGGAGGGTACCTCCTATTACTAGATCTTAAAGATGTTTCCCTACAGTTTCTTCTAGAAACTTTATGGTATTAGTTCTTATATTTAGGTGTTTGATCCACTTTGAGTTAATTTTTATGTAGGGTGTGAGATAGGGGTCCTCTTCATTCTCTTGGCTATTGATATCCAGTTCTTCCATGCCCTATTATTGAAAAGACTATTTTGTCCCAGTTCAGAGGATTTGGAGGTCTTGTCAAAAATCAGTTGACCATAGATTTGGTGGTCTATTTCTGCACTCTGAATTCGATTCCGTTGGTCAGTTCTTCTGTCTTTGTGCCAGGACCATGCTGTTTTGATGTGTGACTTTATAATAGGTTTTAAAGTCAGGGAATATTAATCCTCCCACTTCATTCTTCTTTTTTAGGATGCTTTTAGCTATTTGGGGTCCCTTTCCCTTCCAGATGAATTTGGTAGTTAGCTTTTCCAAATTTTCCAAGTACGTTGTTGGAATTTTAATTGATACTGGATTGAATCTGTAGATCAATTTGGTGAGAATTGACATCTTCACTATATTTAGCCTTCCTGTCCATGAGCAGGGAATGTCTTTCCACCTATTTAGTTCTTAGATTACTTTTAGCAGTGTTATGTAGTTTTCTGTGTACAAGTCCTTTACATCCCTAGTTAAGTTCTTTCTTAAGTACTTGATTCTTTTAGTTGCTATTTTGAATGGAATTTTTCCTTAACTAACTCCTAAGCTAGGTCATTGCTTGTGTATAGAAATGTTATTCTTCTATTAGCTTAAGGTTAGTTTGCTGTTCTTTCTCAAGTTCCTCCTTCTCCTGTCTTTTTTTTTCAGCCAGCAGAACTCCTTTTAGAATTTCTTGTAGGACCGGACTCTTGTTGACAAATTCTTTCAGGACTTCTTTGTGAAAACTTTAATTTCTCCCTCAGTTTTGAAGAACAATTTAGCTGGGTACAGAATTCTTGGCTGGAAGTCTTTCTCTTTCAGGATCTTGAATATATCATACCACTGCCTTCTCACCCCCAGGGTGCTAGTTGAGTAGTTTGAACTCAGTCTTATTTGGTTTCCCTTGTATGTAGTAGATTGTTTTTCTCTTGTAGATTTCAGGATTTTCTGTTTCTCTTCAATATTTGACAGACTGATTAGTATGTGCCTTGGGAAAGGCCTATTTGGATTTACTCTGTTTGGAGTTCATTGGGCTTCCTTGACTTGTATATTTATGTCCTTCATAAGGGTTGGGAAGTTTTTCTCCATTATATCTTCAATTACTCTTCCTAGCCCTTTATTCCTCTCTTCTCCTTCTGGAACACCAATGATTCTTATATTTGTGCGCTTTGTTTTATCTATCATTTCCCTGTGTTCCCATTCAGTTTTTTCCATCTTTTTTTGCCATCTGCTGTTTTGAGTCTTCCAAATCAATTATCCTGTCCTCTATATCACTTATTCTTTCTTCTGTCTCTTCAAATCTGGTATTGTGTGCCTCTAGTATTTTATTTGGCCAACAGAGTCTTTAATCTCTATGATGTCGCTGTTTTTCTATTTATTCTTTCAAATTCCTCTTTATGCTTTTCTGCTATCTTCTTGATCTCCTTTGTGTTGGTTTGAAAAGATGTATGTCCCCTAGAAAAGCCATGTTTTAATCTAAATCTCATTTCATAAAGGCAGAATAATCCCTGTTCAATTCTGTATGTTTGAAACTGTAATCAGATCATCTCCCTGGAGATGTGATTTAATCAAGAGTGGTTATTAAGCTGATTAGGTGACGACATGTCTCCACCCATTTGGGCGGCTCTTGATAAGTTTCTGGAGTCCTATAAAAGAGAAAAAATTTTGGAGAAAGGAGGAGATTCAGAGAGAGCAGAAAAGAACGACATAGCCATGAGAAGCAGAGAGCCCACAAGGCAGTGACCTTTGGAGATGAAGAAGGAAAACGCCTCCTGGGGAGCTTCATGAAACAGGAAGCCAGAAGAGAAAGTAGCAGATGATGCTATGTTCACCATGTGCCCTTCCAGATGAGTGAGAAACTGTGACTGTGTTCACCGCGTGCCTTTCCAGATGAGAGAGAAACCCTGAATATCATCGGCCTTCTTGAACCAAGGTATCTTTCCCTGGATGCCTTTGATTGGACATTTCTATAGACTTGTTTTATTTGGACATTTTCTCTGCCTTAGAACTGTAAACTAGCAACTTATTAAATTCCCCTTTTTAAAAGCCATTCTGATTCTGGTATATTGCATTCTGGCAACTAGCAAACTAGAATACCTTTATGTCATTTGCTGTCCCACTTAGCTTATTAAGTAGAGTTCTGTGAACATCTTTGATTGGTTGTTCCAGCATCTATTTCTCCCCTGGTGTTTTAATTTTGTCACTAGGCAGGGCTATATCTGAGTGCATTGTGATATGCTTAGTGGTCTTCTGCTGTCTTCATGGCATGTAAATATCTTGATTGATTTACTTTGGGAATTGATTTCTTTCAGTAGTCTAAGGCCTTTTGTTTGTGGGATGGTTGTACAGCAGGAAGCAGGGCACGGGATGGGACATTCAGTGCGGCTGTTTGTTTCAGGGCTGGTATAGGCACAGGTTGGGGATGTTACACTGATGCTTGTGAACATAGGTGCCCAACTGCCAGGGAGGATGTAACTGTGCGGGTGCACGGGTCTGGGGGTCTTAACCCTGGTGTGCGCTAGTCTAAGGCATGAGGCCCCTTATGCTCATACGTAGAGCTATGGCAGCAGGTTGGTGTTATACCTTTGTGGATTGGGGGAAGATGTGAGCTCGCTGCACAGGTTGCCACTTTCTTTTTTTTTTTTTTTTTTTTTTTTTTTTTAAAGGAAAGACAGAGAGAAGGAAGGAAGGATAGAAGGAAGGAAGGAAGGAAGAAAGGGAAACATTTTTAAACATTTTCTTGTTTTATTGTATTCTGTTTCTCCGTTTTTGTTACATGGGCTGGGGCCGGGAATCGAACCGAGGTCCTCCGGCATAGCAGGCAAGCACTTTGCCCGCTGAGCCACCGCGGCCCGCCCAGGTTGCCACTTTCTCACAGCTGAGAAGTGTGGCTGAGGCCTGTGTGCATGCACGATTCTAGGACAGCTGTAAAGTGTGGTTCCCAGAGCTGAATGATGTGATTTGGGGCCTGTGCACATGCACGGTCCTGGGAGTGCCATAAACGGATGCGCAGAGCTCAGGGGGCACGGAGTGAGGCTGTGCTACACTATGGGCGGGGCAGGGGTAGCCTAGTATGGAGGTTAGTGCCTGCAGTCTTTATGCTCTGGCAACAGCCTGCAGGAAACATGGTGGGGGAGGTAGTGCTCGGGAGCGGTGCAGGAGAGGTGGTTTGGGCTGCACTTGGGTTAAGGGCCTGGGGCGGGTACGTGCACTGGGGGCTAGTGGGGTGGGGGCGCCTGGAGTGCCGGGAATGGGAGCAGATGATGGGGTTCAGGTGTGTGGGGTATGTGGTGAGTCACCACTCACAGGGCTGTGCTGGTGAGGGTAGCACGCCCAAGGAATATGTCCTGGCTTACTTCCTAGTCCTGGGCTCCTGTCCATGCATTCCCATAGGCTCCATGGCTCTGTGCCTCTGCTTTAGGCTCCAGGTTTCTGCCTCTCAGTTCCTCGGCCCCTGCAAACAGGGCTGCCCCATGTGGTGAAGAAGGCTCCCCCAGATCACTTCCGAATCACTGCCTCATTTGCCCTCCTGTCCCTTCTCTAACTTTTCCATGGAGCAGGAAAGCTCCTGAGTGCCCCATTTTATATTCTTACCAGCAGTATATGAGGGTTCCAGTTTCTCCATATTCTTGCAAAATCTCTTCTTGTTTTTTTTTTTTTTTTTTTTAATTCTAGGCATATCTAGTGTGTGGTTTAATTTGTATTTCCCTAATGACTAATCATATTGTTATTAGTACTTGTTGATAATTTGTATATTGTTGTTGGTTGCTGGTTGATAATTTGTATATCTTCTTTGGAGAAATACCTGTTCAAGTTCTTTGCCATTTTAAAATTGGGTTCTCTTTTTCTTGTTAAGTTGTAAAGCTTACATTTTTTTGATACTAGACCCTTATCAGATATATGACTTGCAAATGTTTTCTCTCATTCAGCAGATTTTTACTCTCTTGATAGTGTCCTTTGACACACACAAGCTTTTAATTTTCATGAAGTCCAGTTATCTATTTTTTCTTGTGTCACATATTTTTGGAGTCATATCAAAGAAACCATTGCCAGATTCAAAACTTCTAAGAGTTTTATAGTTTTAGCCTTACCTTTAATTCTTTGATCACCTTTTTTTTAAGATTTTAAATTCTATATTCTTTAATGCAGTGCACGATTCTATTAGTTTTACCCCATCATGTAGCTATACATTTGTATTCACAATTGACATTTTTCTTATTTTTTGTGAAAAATAACATATGTATAAAGAACAATATATTTTAAAGCACTTTGCAACAGTTGTAGAACAAATTTCAGAGTCTGGTTTGGGTTATAATTCTACAATTTTAGATTTTTACTTCTAGCTGCTCTCAGACACTGGAGACTAAAAGAAATATCAGTATAATGATTCAGCAGTCATGCTCATTTGTTAAATTCTAGCTTCTCTGTATAACTCCATCATCGCCTTTGGTCTTTCTCCCATTCTTTAGGGATAGTTGGGCTATGGCCATTCTAAGTTTTTATGTTGGAAGGGGCTGTCAATAATATGGGATAGGCTATGGAACTGGTTGATACTGTGTAGAGGCTGGCGCCTACATTTCAGCACATACCTGATATAGGAACTTGTCTGGAGGTTGTAGATTTCTGAAAAGTTACCTTAATGCATGGAACCTCTGTGGAATCTTATATAATGCCCTAGGTGTTCTTTAGGATTGGCAGAAATAGTTTTTGTTGGGGGTTGTCAAGCTATTATAGGAAGCAGTGTCTAAGCGTGCATAAGAGTCACCTCCAGAGTCTTTGATCCATTTTTATTTAATTTTTATATGTGGTTCCAGTTAAGAGTACAACTTCATTCTTTTTCATGTGACTATTCACTTGTCCCAGCACCATTTAAGATTGTTCTTTACCCATTGAATGGTCTTGGCATCCTTGTTGGGAAAATCAATTCTCCACAGATGTGTGCTTTTTTCCGGAATTTTCAATTCCATTCCACTTATCTATATGGAATTTTATCTTTATACCAGTACCACACTGTTTTAGTTTGCTAAAGCTGACAAAACGCAATATACCGGAAACAGGTTGGCTCTTACGATGGGGATTTATTAACTTGACAAGTTTACAGTTCCAGTACTGTGAAACTTTTCAAATCATGGCATCATCAAATGAAAAGTGGACTCCTTTGTCAAATCACAAGGCATCTGCTGGTCTCACTCTTCCAGGTTTTGTTGCTTCCGCTTTCTAGCTCCAGTGGTTTTCTCTTCGTTTTCTGTGGCTTTCTCTCTCAGCTTCTCTGTGTCCTTTTCTTTCAGCTTCTGTGTTATATTTCATGCTCTTAAAAAGGGCTCCATGGGTGGGCCACAGTGGTTCAGCAGGCAGGAATGCTTGCCTGTGATGCCAGAGGACCCGGGTTCAATTCCCGGTGCCTGCCCATGTTAAAAAAAAAAAAAAAAAAAGGGCTCCATGAAGAGGATTAAGATCCACCTGGGGCATGCTTCAACTGAAATAACCTAATCAAAAAGGTCCCCCACACAATAAGTCTACACCCATAGGAATAGTTTATCTTTAAGAATATGGGCAGGCTACGGTGGCTCAGCAGGCAAGAACACTTGCCTGCCATGCCAGAGGACCTGGGTTCGATTCCCGGTGCCTGCCCATGTATATAAAAAAAAAAAAGAAAAAAAAAAAAGAATATGATCTTTTCTGGGTTCCCTAATACCTCTGAATCATCACAGTTAACTACAGTTTTATAGTAAGTTTTAAAATTGAAAAGTGCAGTCTTCCAATTCTGTTCTTCCTTTTCAAGATTGTTTTGGCTATTGGGGTTCTTGCAATGCCCTATGAATTTGAGGATTGGCTTTTCCATTTCTTCAAAAATGTATGGGGATTTTGATGAGAATTACATTAAAGTTGTAACAGATCACTCTGGGTAGTATTGCCGTTTTAGCAGTATTGATGTTTCCAATCCATGAACACAGAATGTCTTTCAACATATGTAGGTCTTTAATTTCTTTCAGTGATGTCTTGTCATTTTCAGTGTATGTCTTGCATCTCCTTGGTTAAATTTATTCCTAAGCATTTTAATTCTTTTTGTTGCTATTATGAACGGTACTGTTTTCTTAATTTCCTTTTCAGATTGTTCACCGCTAGTGTATAGAAATACAACTGTTTTTTTTTTACAACTGATTTTTGTGTGTTGAACTTGTGTCTGCAACTTTGCTGAGTTTATTACTCTAGTACATACACACACACACACACACATATATGTGTGTGTGGACTCTTTAGGGTTTTCTGTTTATGAGATGTCTTTAAATAAAGATAATTTTACTTCTTTTCAAATTTGGTTGCCTTTTATTTCTTTTTCTCATCTAGTTGTTCTGTCTAGAACTTCACTGCAATGTTGAATAGAAGTGGTGAAAGTGGTCGTACTTGTTTTGTTCTTGATCTTGAGGGGAAAAGCTTTTCAGTCTTTCATCATGGTATTGGCTGTGGAGTTTTCATAAATGCGGTTTATCAAGGAAGTTCCCTTCTATTTCTAGTTTGTTGAGTAGTTTTATCAAGAGAAGGTTTTAGATTTATCAAATGCTTTTCCGTGTTTCAATTGAGATGTTCTTGTGTTTTTTTCCCTTATTCTCTTAGTATAATGTATTACTTGATTTATTTTTAACTTACCCATATATTGAACCACCGTTGCATTCTTGGGATTCATCCCATTTTGCATGTGTATAATCCTTTTACTATTCTAGTAGATTTGGGTTGCTTGTATTCCATTGAGGATTTTTATACTGATACAAGGAGTATGTGTCTAGGTTTCATTGTAATGTGTTTGTTGGGCTTTAGTGTCAGGGTAATGCTGTGAAGTGTTTCCTCTTCAATTTTTTTTAGAAGAGTTTGAAAGGGATTGGTGTTAATTAATTGGTGTTTGGTAGAATTCACTAGTGAAGCCATTTGTTTTGGGGCTTCTTTGTTGGGAGGTTTTGGATTACTGATTCAGATCTCTCTATTACAGGTCTATTTTGATTTTCTGTTTCTTCTTGAGTTAATTTTCATAGTTGGTATGTTCCTAGGAACTTGTCCATTTCATTTAGATTATCTAATTTGTTGGTGAACAATTGTTCATAGAATTCTCTTAAAATCCTTGTTATTTCTGTGAGATTGGTAGTGATGTTCCCACTCTCATTTCTGATTTTAGTAATTTGAGGTTTTTTCTTTTTTTCTTAGTCTCACTAAAGGTTTGTGAATTTTGTTGGTCTTTTCAAAGTATCAAATTTTGGTTTTGTTAATTCAAAATACTGTTTTTCAATATTCCATTTCATTTCTCTCTGTTCTTTGATTTTAAGTAGTGCTCTGAATCTTGGGGTTAGATTGGAGTTCTTTGGATCAGAATAACTGTGATATGGGGCAGTCTAGACTTGGGTACTTAGTCATTGGCTAAATTCCAGCTTTGGCATTTACTACCTGTGAGTAGTTTTGCAAGTCACCTCAACTTTCTTAACCAGTTTCCTTATCAAAAAGATGAAGATAGTTTTTGTAGACAGGGTGAGGATTAAATGAGTTCATTTAGTAGGCACTCAGAACTTTACTGCTTACTATTTTTTTTGAAAAGAATCTGCTCAGCTTTGGGATGGCTTTAAGGTCTTATATTTTTAGACTTTATAGGCTTATTATTGCCCTATAATAAACCAGTTCCGAGGACAGTGAGCCTCTGGGATTTGAATCCTTTTTCCTTCCCAAGGGTGTGTGCCTTCTAATCTCAGCAAGTTGCTAGGTTACCACTTAAAGAACTGAGACTGAGTTCTTTGATGCCTGAGTAACTGAAAGTTTGCTGCCCTTTGCTAAGAAACTCCCATTTTATATGATATAAGACAAAACGTCAAAGGTAGGTAAAAACAATAGAAGTAAATCATTCCTCATTCCCCATTCTTTTGGCCTACTCTTTAGGTGAATGAATTATCCCATGGGAATAGGTGGACCCTTCTTTTTTAGAATACTTGTTTAAAAATAATATGACATTATTCAGGTAATCATTGTTTCCTAGAATCTGAAAATCATTGTTTTCTTTCTTACACATTCCTGTGATTAAAGAAAAAAACACAGAATATGTTTTTTTCCCCCCAAACTCTCTGTATTTGTATTTGCTATTATTGTTCCTTACTCTTTGAGGTTTAGTATTTTTCTTAACCTTCCTTTAAGAACAGTATTACATGATTTTTGCTAGTTGCTTAATCAATTTTCTGAATTGTTGTATGCTCTCGGTTTGTAATTTTTCCCCCCTCTTTTAAATAGCTGGCTTAGAGCTGCTCAGATCATAATCCGGTGGTTAAATGCCCTTGAGGAGTGTATTTGGGGCTTTCGTTATCATCTTCTGTTCATCTCACAGTTCGATGTCAACTTTGGTTTTAAAAAAAATGTTTATTTAATTCATTAAATTCACTAATGTTTTTGGTGCAGTATGATTTCTTTTGCCTTACTTATAAAATGTTTCAGAACTTCCTCACAATTACCACATTTCTTCAAAGTTGTATGTTTCTTTAAACTTGTGTAAATGGGATTCTGTAACAAAATTATTTTCAACTTAAAGTCATCTGGTCTTCGGATGAGGCAATAGTTTTGTAACTTGCCTTTAAAAAAATGGTTTCATAAGTTTGTTTTGTATAGACTAGCACTGTCCAGTAGAAATATAATGTGAGGTACATATGTAAATTTTGAATTTTCCAGTAGCTTTATTTAAAAAAGTAGAAAGGAATAGATGAAATTAAGTTTGGAAACATATTTTATTTAGCTCAATATATCCAAAATATTACCATTTCCACATTTACTCAATGTAAAAAATCATTAATAAGATATTTTAGATCTAATATATATTATATGCTTCTGTGCATCTCATTTTGGCACTAACTAAAGCTTCATTGGATATATTTGATCTGCATTTAGATTGCAGAGTTTATAGTTGAAAAAGTAGATTTATATACCCAAGTTATTTCAAACAAACTTTGCAATAACTGAATTGAGTATCAGTTTTTATTTTTTTATTTTGTTTTTTTATTTTTTATTTTTTTTACATGGGCAGGCACCGGGAATCGAACCCGGGTCCTCTGGCATCGCAGACAAGCATTCCTGCCTGCTGAGCCACCGTGGCCCACCCTTAAGTATCAGTTTTTAAATTCAAACTAGTGAATTATGTGAAAGTAAAAATTCAGTTTCTCAGTCACACTAGTCACATTTTAAGTGCTCAGTAGTCACACGTGGTTAGTGGCTACTGTATTGAGTAACGTAGGTACAGACCTAATTTTCTAAAAGTCAAATACTTCAATTTTGTCTTCATTCTGATTTCCCATGCTATTTGTGTCTGAGCCCCTAATGCCCTTTCACCGTTCTCTGGGTGATTACTGGTTCCTTGTTTTCATTTGCTCTGTTACCATCAACCCTGAAATTTTCCAGGGGTCCTTGCAGTTCAGGTTACCTCTTGGGGCACTTGTGAGTGGTTGGAAGAGAAGAAATTCTGTGGTGTTAAGGTAGAATTGACGTGATACTTATTCATGGGCTCAGAAATAAGATATTTGGCAGTTTGATAGTGGTCAAGGTAGACCATGTCCTACTACTTGTTTTTGTATGAGAAAACGTGGGATAAAATAGATCTTCCTTCTGCAGTCGTGTAGTTGTGTAGGTTCAATTTGCAGTTGCAGTTCTCCAGGTGACTCTTGACATGATTCTCTTTCAGGTTTTTCAAGGGAAGTCAGAAATCAAGATTTTTGTATGAATTCCTCCAATTTTAAAAGGCTAGCAACTAATTCAATCTTATTTTTAAAGCAAATGGGGGATGAACAAATCATGTCTGCAGGCTGGATTTGCCTTTAGGTCACCAGTGTATAACCTCTGGTGTAACATATTCTGGTAACAGACATCATTGGATCACAGGGCTGATTAATATAGAACATGGATATGAGTTAAAATCCCCAGAAGTGACAGTTGTTGTATATCATTCCATGCTCCGTTCCTTGCACTCCTCTTGTTATGTGGTATGGACTAAAAATAATTGGTCAACTGCTTACTACTTATATATCACGGAATCAATTCTCATGTCTCACTGAACACAGTGACAATTATATATTTTTCCTATATTAGGTAGAGTAGGATAAAATCTTAATAGCTTTTTTATTATGTCTTTACATTTAAAATGTGTAATTTGCTTTGCATGTAGTATGCATAAATAGCTATTTTACTATGTACTTTTTGCTATATAAAAACAATTTTTACTGTATCTCAACAACTGTTCTAAAAGCTTTGCATGTATTAACAGATTTAATGCTTACAGCTACCCTATGAGGTAAATACTGTTCTTATCAATCCCTGTTCACAAATCAAGAAAATGAGCATAAAGAAATTAAAAACTTATTCAAGGCTGTAATCATGAGGTGAAAGAGCCAAGATTTGAGCCTTGATAGTCCAGCTCCAGAGACATACTCTCTTTCTCTCATTATTCCCCATGTGATCATTCTGTCTGTTTCCCACACTCCTTGCTGATTACCTTCCCTGTGGCCTGGCCCTGGGAGACAAGCACTGCAGCACAGGTACAGAATTGGGCACAGCCCTGCTCTCTGGCAACAGCAATGTAGCGGATGATGCTTGGCTTTTGCGGGTGTAGCAGAGGAGGTGTTAATGATCACAGTTATCCTAATGAAAAGATCTGATTTTCTTTCATTCTTCTACCATTTTATTTAGAAAAATTTTCAACCTTCAGACAAGTTGCAAGAATAGTGCAATGAGCACATGTATGCTTTTCTCCTAGATTTACCAATTAGTGACATTTTGATATATTTGCTTTTCTCTCTCTCTCTCTTTGAACCATTTGAGAATTGGTCAAATACTTCATTCCTAGATACTTAATTCAGCATATATCTCCTAAGAACAAGGGCCCTTTCTGTATAACCATAGTATAGTGATCACACTCGGGAGATGTGTCATTGATAAAATACAATTATTGAACATATAATCTCTATATAGCTTTCCCTAGTTGTTCCAGTTTTGTCCTTTATAGCTGTTTTTGAAGAGATTAAGTGTGTGATCCCCTTAGCCATCTCAGCAGAGCCAAAAATAGAGATGGGATTATTCAGGAAAGAAACATGGAGGAGTCTTTATTCAATGGAGTGAATCCTGGTGACAGACATAGGTGCCCCACGAGGTTCTTGAGGATGCTGTGCCAGCAAAAACACTACCAGCTTCGGCTGAAAGGGACAGAGAGAGGAGGAAACGAGAGAATACTGTTGGACCCCCAAGATTCTACAAAGAAACAAGCTGATAAAACTACTCAGCTGCAAACTTGCACCACCTTTCATGAAAAAGGAAGGATGACTCCAAAGTCAGAGCCACAAGCCCTACGAATCACAGAGAATTCTTCTCAGACCTTGAAACCTAATGGAGTTAATCTGGCTGGATTTTGAAATTACATGGGGCCTGTGGTTCCCTTTGCTTCCATTTTCTCCCTTTTTGAACCAGAATGTCTATAACTGGTGACCTATATCCATTATACCATTATATTTTGGAACCAGATAACTTATTTCTCTGTCACATATGGAGAGGAATTTTTCCTCAGAATGGATCATACGCAGAGTCTCACTCATATCTCATTCAGATGGTGAAGTTTGGGACTTTTGAACTTTCAATGAGATTTTGGTCTTGGAGTTGATATTGTAATAGATTGAGACTTATGGGGACATCGAAACAGGGTTAATGTATTTTGAATGTGGAATGGGCATGGATGTTTGGGGAACAGAGGGCAGACTCTGGTAGGCAGAGTAGTGGTCCCCTAAAGTCCGCGTTCTTATCCCCACAACATATGAATACGTTGCGTTACGTGGCAAAGGGGAAGTAAGGTTGTAGATAGAATTAAGGTTATCAGCTGACTTTTAGGATAAGGAGATTAACTGGATTATCCAAGGGGGTCCAATATAATATAAGAATCCTTTAAAGTGGAAGAAGGAAGCAGAAGAGGAGGTCACAGTGCTATGGTGAGAGAAGGACTAGACCCATCACTGGTGGCTTTGAAGATGGAGAAAGGGGACCACAAGCTAAGTAATGTGGACATCTTTAGAAGCTGGAAAAAGGAAGGAAACAGATCCTAACCAGAGTTTGCAGAAAGGAATGCAGCCTTGCTGATACCTTAATTTTAACTTGGTGAGACTCAGGTTTCTGACTTGCAAAACCATAAACAATAAATTTGTGTTGTTTTAGCCAGTAAGTGTGTGGTAATTTGTTACGGCAGCAATTACTCCTTACTCTCTTAATGTTGTGGATTCATAGATCTTTTCTTTTTATAAATGTATTATCTGTCTCTGTCATTCTTCATTTTTCTGTGTTCAGCTGTCTCAGATTTGACTGCTGGGAGCCCGTGTAAGCTCCTTGTGACATGTCCCCAATCAGTTTTTTTTTTAATAACTTTTTAAAAAAATTTAATTTATTTTGAATTATCAAACCAAAACAGCATACAAACATGAACATTTTTAACATACAAGCATTCCATGTATGGTATATAATCAATGGCTCACAGTTTTGTCACATAGTAGTATATTCATCACCATGATCATTTTTTAGAACATTTGCATCACTCCAGAAAAAGAAATGAAAAGAAAAAAAGAACTCATATATCCCATACCTGTTACTCCTCCCTCTCATTGACCCACAGTATTTCAGTCTACTCAGTTTTACCCTTTAGCTCCTCCTATTATTTATTAATTTTTTATCCGTAGTTTTGTATTCATCTTTCTACACTCTGGATAAAAGGAGCATCAGACACAGAGTTTTTACAATCACATAGTCGCATTGTAAAAGCTATGTAGTTATACAGTCTCCTTTAAGAATCAAGGCTACTGGTACACAATTCAGCAGTCTCAGGTACTTCCCTCCAGCCACTCCGATGCACCATAAACTAAAATGGGTTATTTATATAATGCTAAGAATAACCTCCAGGATAACCTCCTGACTCTGTTTGAAATCTCTCAGCCACAGAAACTTTATTTTGTTCTCACTTCTATCTTCCCACTTTTGGTCAAGAAAGCTTTTCCATTCCTGTGATGTCAGGTCCCAGCTCATCCATGGGGAGTTAGGGAGCCAGTCCCATACACCCCTGGAATCATGTCCCACATTAGGGAGAGGGCAGTGAGTTTACCTGCCAAGTTGGCTTAGAGAGGGAGGCCACCTCTGAGCAACAAAAGAGGTCTCTAGGAGTGGCTCTTAGTTATAATTGTAAGTAGGCTTAGCTTCTCCTTTGCAGGAATAAGCATCAGGCTGAGCCCCAAGATTGAGGGCCCAGCCAATTGAATTTGTTGTCCCTAATGTTTTCAAGAATATCAGGCATTCCGCAGATGGAGAAGTTTAGTATTTCCTCCTTTCTCCCCAGCCCCCAAAAGGGGACTTTGCAAATACTTTTTAATTTTCTGCCCCAGTTATGCTAGGATATATTGGGGCATCACAGTAACCTTTACAAACCAACAAGATTTCATACCCTATTCGAGATTCTGTGTAACAATTGGTGTTCAATTAAACTGACCATACCAATTAAATTAGGTAATGTGCTACCCAAAATATTACTTTTTCAACAATTAAACATCTCTTCCTTTGGTCTTGCACAAAGGTTGAAGTTTGAAAAGATGGACCATATCATCCTTTACCCAGTATTCTGATTTACCTTAGTCCTATCCAGATCAACTTCATTCATATCTCTAGATGTAGTCTGATCACTTTTTTGGCTTTTTTTTTAACAATGAGTACTTCTTTCTTATTTGACGCAATAAAATATTCCAGGTTCATTTTTTACTTTCCCTCCCACCTTGGAATCAGTCATTTCTTCAAGTCCAAGTACTTATTCTTAAGTAGTGTACTGTACTGCTTCTTTTATTATACTCTGTCCTAAAGTAAACACATGATTCTACACTGGTTTTCTTATAACAATATTCCAAAGACAGTATATAGTGATTGATCATTGGGAAAGCCCTATAACTGGGCTTTAAAAGTTTGCCACAAATGAGATGTCTGTACGGTCTGGCTTTTCATTCCACGTGCTCCTCTGTCTCTGCTTTGCAAGGCATTCCTGCCAGTGCTCATGGCAGTAGGGATTTATGAATATTTTCACATACATTCATAAAACGTTTGTTTTTGATGGAGAAGTTGAATATTGTTCTAGGATCTTTCCAAAAACTTCTGTGTTATATTCATTTAGAAATTTTTTTATATGTTATCCTTTAAAAGAATTGTCTTGTTTGAATTTTTAGCTAACTTATTCAGTTTGTTGTGCTACATAGGAAGATATTTGAATTTTCATGGACTGGGAGTAAATGTTAGCTTTGGTTATATTAAGAAATCTCATTTGATTATAGACTTTCATCTTAGAGAGGGGCCGCAAACTCAAATGCTTGCTTTTAGGGCCTTGGCAGGAAATGTAAATGCGTGAAGCAGACCAGGTGGGGACTGTGCTGAACTGGATGGAGAGGGCTTGTCCAGAGGTTTCAGTTCTCCAGTTGACTTCTTGCATGGGAAAGAGAGCCTAGGGTTGCCAGACTTTTGAAGAGAAGCCAGAGATCCAGATTTTTATATGAATTCCTCCAATTTTAAAAGGTTAGCAACTGATTCAATATTATTTTTTAAAGCACCAGGAAGAATGAACGAATCACATATGCTGGCTAGATTTGGCCTTTGGACCTCCAGTTTGTAATCCCTGGTCTAAAATATACTGGTAACCAGCATTATTGTACCCAGAGGGATGTCTAGAGCAGGAGATCATAATCTTTTTGGTATAATAAGGTCTATGGGCCTCGTTCTCAGAAAAATGTTTTTAAGTATATAGGAAGGAAACATGATTACAAAGGAAACCAATTATACTGAATTGCGATTTTCAAAATTTGTCATATGTGCTTTTTTTATGAATGCATTAAATAGCCATATCTAGTGGTGAGTCTGTTAACTACAATAATTTTTAAATACTGTGAGAGTAAATAATATTTGAGATAGCAGTAACAGCTACAGTTTAAAAATACCTGATATCTATTGGTGACAGTCACAGATACTGTTGGTGCTACTTTGCTTTGTTGCCTACATTCATAATTGAAGATGTTAAATGTTAGTTAGACTCTAGTGAAAACAAAGATGTAATTTTTTCCCCATGTGTGCTTATTGATCCTCAGAGTCTTGGGTTGAGAACCCTTGTTCTAAAATAATCCTTACCCTATGTATGGTACCACAAGGGTAGCAATTTGATATTATTGAGTATAATTAAGACAGCCACTGTCTTACAGTTTATTTCCTTCTCTGCAGTTAACTTTCTGGTTACTGAACTTGATTCTATGTTTTTTTTTTTCCTAGAGCGTTATCATTTATCTTATAAGATTGTGCGAACAGACAGTCGCCTAGTACGCAGCATTCTGACAGCCCATGGATTTCATGAAGTAAGCTCATTTTTATACCTCACTTGATATGCTCAAAAGCTGAAATTAGCCGCGTGGCTAACTTTACCAATTTACCGCATGGCCAGCTCTAGAAAGTACACAGGACACTGCTTATTTATGATGGGGATCTTGGATTGAATTTCTGAGTGGTTTTACCAGTTTCTCTTAGCAACAGGTGAAAAACATTTCCACAACTCTTTTTTTGGGGGTAGGGGCAAAAAATTAGGCTTTCTTGCGGTGTTCTTAGGCTTGACTTGGAGGTAGAGCTGCCCATGAGGAATTGTCTGATATCAAACTTAGCAACAGAAATGGATTCTGACTAACTTAAGTCAAAAGGGATTTGTAGGAAGGATGTGACTGGCAGAATCAGGCAAAACACTGAAAAGGCCTTTGGAAGGAGAGCAACCAGGATAACCCAGGGGATCTAGGAACAGGAATCTTTAGGACCATCTCCCCAAGGCACTGCCATAGAAGTGACTCAACACGTTCCTTATCCTTGTGCCTGTCTCTGCTGAAGAATTGTGTTCTGAAGAGAGAATATTTGACCTAGCTTGGGTCGTGGATCTGTTTGTTTGGGGAAGGTAGTAGTAGATGACTGTCAGGTCCTTTAAAACCAGAAGTAAGTTGTTTTTCAAAAGAAAACAGAGATGTTGTTATCGAAAGGGACAGGTGAAAATGTTGGACAGATTTCCACTATAGATATTTTGAGACAGTTGCTAAAAGTCTGGTTGATTGCTGTGTCCTTACACTAGGTTGAGCTCTAACGTTAACATTTTAAAGATGTTCTTGTCCCAGTGTATATCTTGTCACTGTTTTATTTGCAGGGCTTAACTTGGGGCCTGTCATATACACAGAGTTGAGTAATTGGACAAATGAGGTATTTTTTTTTGGTTGGACAAATGAATTCTAAGTTGGGTTGCAACTAGAAGGCTTTAACTCTGTTTAGTACTTTATATTCAGCATCCACAAGGATATAAGGACAGTCTGAGAAGGGAATTTGGAAGTTGGGCTGTCATCTAACACTTTGATACTTTAAGAAACATTTAAGAAGTTTCAAGACAATATTAAGAGACAGTGTGGATTACTACAGAAGCTTTATATTACTGTTTATATCTGGGATTTGCCTAATTCTCCTGTTTTGTAAACTTGATTATTCCCCCCCCCCCCCCCCCCCCCCCCCCCCCCACTGTGTGATTCTCACTTCTGTCTTACTGGGCTCATATACTGTCTTGGCTATGCTTGTGAATAGCCTGTGGCTTAAAAATCACAATGGCCTTTTCTGCTATCATTCTTCCTGGTGAAGTGCCACCTCTGGTGAGTGATCACCTCTGACATCTTTTGCCTCTTATCTTCTTATCTGCCCTCAGGTTCACCCAAGCAGCACTGACTATAACCTTATGTGGACAGGATCCCACCTGAAGCCCTTCTTACTTCGTACCCTCTCTGAAGCACAAAAGGTTAATCATTTTCCCAGGTAATATTCCTGTAGCTGCTTTGCTCCACTTAAAGGATTTAAAGGTACATGACATAGGGGCATGTGGTCAGCAGATATAATTAATATCCTTAAAAGGAAATCAGTTATATAGAGCAGCAGCCTGCAGATCAAGCTGAGGTGTTCATATCCCTGGGGCTGTATAGAGACTATTAAGGGCTATCTAGTTATGAATGGTTTTAAAGGAGTTGGTTTCTGGATCTCAAATCCCATAGGTTTTCTGTCCTAAAGTTGAACTGCTTAAGAGTGCCTTATGTGGGTGAGTTGTTTCATACCTTCCCTTTCACAGTTACTCTTTTCCTCCTGTTTTGGTTTGCTAATGCTGCTGGAATGCAATATACCAGAAATGGATTGGCTTTTATAAAGAGAATTTATTACGTTACAAGTTTACAGTTCTAAGTCTATAAAAATGTTCAAACTGATGCATCCAGGGAAAGATGCCTTGACTCAAGAAAGGCCGATGGGTCCAGAACAAGCTCGTGTCAGGGAAGGCACGTGACTGGCATCTCCTGGGGTCTTTGACTTCTGGTTTCAAACAGCTTCCCTGGGAGTATTTACTTTCTGCATCCAAATGTCTGGGTTTTGTCTTGGCTCTGTCGGCATTGTCAGCTGTTGGCTCAGAAGCTTTTTCCAAAATGGTTCCCTTTTAAAGGACACCAATAAGCAACCCCACCTTGAATGGATGGAGACACAGCTTCATGGAAACCATCTAGTCAAAAGGTCCCACTCACAATTGGGCAGGTCACATCTCCATGGAAACAACTTAAAAAGATCCTACCAAGCAATATTGAATCAGGATTAAAGAACATGGCTTTTCTGGGATATACAACAGTTTCAAACCGGTACACCTCTTTTATAAAAGAACAGCCCACCTAAAATCTTAATATGGTGCATTGTCCTTGGGTGTAGATATTTCCACCTCCAAACAAAGATGCAATAAAAATTGGTGCCAGTTGAAATCTAGTAACAGCATGACAAGCCCTTTTTGCATGGTAGTGGTTTCTGTTTCTTGACTTTTTTTTTTTACTCTAGTATATTTTGTTTTCTTATTGGGTCCATTTTAGTAAAAAAAAAACAAAAACATTATTTAATATATCTTAGCAAACTTAGCAAAAAATTAAAGTTGCACATATTGCATCGTACAGTGTTCATCTTTTCTTTTTATCTTTTTGTTTTTTCTTTTTCTTTTTTGTACAGTGTTTAGTTAAGAATGTCTAAGAGTATATTTTGTTCCCTCTCAACAAGACATTATTGCAAAAATACATTTTTAAACCATTTCATGTATTATTCTTGTAAATGATCATATCCTATTTATAAAGGAAAAAGGAAAAAGTCTGATTATGAAAAACACTTACACATCCCTGAAACTTTCTGTACAGTAATTACATAAGTAAACCCCCAGAGGTCTGTCAGTATTTTGACAATGGAACTCTTATAAACATTAGAAAAAATTCATTTAGTATCAAAATATCGTTCCAAGCAGGGTTTACTTAGTTCGTTCCTGTGCTTTGATTCTTAAGTTTCGCGCTTAACCAAAACATTGTTTAAATAAATGGACTTTTGCCTTCTTGAGACACTGCCACTAAGGCCAGGATAGAAATTGGTAACACTATGCATAATACAGACGACTTCTGCACAACCACATACATATAACGTAACAGCCTGGTCGAGTCCTGGTCCAAATGTGGCCAGAAAGTAGGCAATCCTCATGCTGACACCCCTGGCCTAGGCAGTAAGGTTCAAAGAGCCGGAGGCTAGAACAGTTGAGTCCCAGTTCATGTTTCAGATGTAGCTATGGGACAAGCCAGGCTTAAGGAAGGACATTCTGCAAAGATGCATAGCCAGTTATCCCATTTCCCCAAAGTAAAAACACGTACATCCCAACACCAGTCTCCCCACTGTGCACAAGCTGTGTGATTCCCAAGCCTATGCTGTTTCCACACCAGATAGTTCATATGGGTCATTAGCTTCTTTGTAAATTATCTTTTCCTCATTCTTTATGAGGGTACTGGAATCCCCTAGTGATGTGTAACCAAACCATAATCTATTTCTTTTCTAGGTCTTGTTGGACTAAATCCCTGTCAAATATTGAATAAAATGATAATACTGATAAGTGACAGATAGAAATCAATACCAAATTAGCTGTTAAATTTCAAAGGCATAAGATACAAAGATATTTCAAATAACAATAATCTTAAGTTTATAAAAGCAACTGTAGGAGATTATATAAAAATTATCTTATTAAACAGCCAAAAATCTTAAGACAAATTTCTAAAGATCATTTCATTGGCAAATATTTTCCAGTTATAAAAGGTGATAATTTATAGAATTATATTCTAATTTCCTCTCATGTTAATAATTACATACACTGAAATCTCTGAAACCACATTACTCTAGATGTATACACCTTTTTGGAATAGCTTCTGCTCTAGTTTGCTAGCTACTGGAATGCAGCACACCAGAGATGGATTGGCTTTCAATAAAAGGGGATTTATTTAGTTGATGTATAGTTCTTCAGAGGAAAGGCAGCTAACTTTCAATTGAGGTTTTTCTTAGGTGGGAAGGCACAGGGCGATCTCTGCTGGCCTTCTCTCCAGGCCTCTGGGTTCCAACAACTTTCCCTGGGGTGATTCCTTTCTGCATCTCCAAAGGCCTGGGCTGAGCTGCGAGTGCTGAGATGAGGTATGCTGAGCTGCTTGGGCTGTGCTACATTGAGTCTCTCATTTAAGCACCAGCCAATTAAATCAAACATCATTCATTGCAGCAGGCATGCCTCCTAGCCAACAGATCAGGTTCACATGCTATTGGCTCATGTTCACAGCAATAGAACTAAGCACCTTCACCTAGCCAAGTTGACACCTGAATCTAACTACCACAGCTTCCTTATTATTTTTATGCATGCATTAAAGTAAAAATGCATGAGGTTCTCTTTCCTCACTTAATACTTGTAGAGAGAGAAGGACTTTAACTCTTTCAGTGAATTCTGCCTTTTCATTGCAAATGAACTATCACCACATTTATTTACAATTTTAAGCATCATTGCTGTCCCATGGAGTTACTGCTGTTTATACATTATGACCAATTTTGGAAGGCTTGAGTTCATAAAAATTATCTTATATATGAAAACCTTCCTCAATATATCTTTCAAATCATTTGCATGAAAACTATCATCCAAGGCTCCTTGTTAAATTTTTTATTGGATATTTCCTCCACTGCCACCCATGGGAAAAAGGAAAAAGCAGGAAAGCTGCCCACGTAACAAAAGCTGATATCATGATTTTGTGATGTTTTGAATTTAACTGGCAAACATACAGTAAACTTCCCATTTCCCATATGCATATAATCTAATTTAAAAATTATCCAAATAATTTATTTTTTTTTTTATAGCTCAGATGCAGCTTCATTCAGTGTTTTAACATGATTACTTTACAATTAGGTATTATTATTATTATTTTTTTATTAATTAAAAAAAGAATTAACAAAACAATTAGAAATCATTCCAATCTACATGTACAATCAGTAATTCTTAATAACATCACATAGTTGCATATTCATCATTTCTTAGTACATTTGCATCGATTTAGAAAAAGAAATAAAAAGACAACAGAATAAGAATTAAAACAATAATAGAAAGAAAAAAAACAAAAAAAACAAAAACAAAAAACCTATACCTCACATGCAGCTTCATTCAGTGTTTTAACATAATTGCATTACAACTGGGTAGTATTGTGCTGTCCATTTCTGAGTTTTTATATCCAGTCCCGTTGTACAGTCTGTATCCCTTCATCTCCAATTATCCCTTCTCTTTTTTTTTTTTTTTTTAATTAACGGAAAAAAAGAAATTAACCCAACATTTAGAGATCATACCATTCTACACATGCAATCATTAATTCTTAACATCATCACATAGATGCATGATCATCATTTCTTAGTACATTTGCATTGGTTTAGAAGAACTAGCAACATAACCGAAAAAGATATAGAATGTTAATATAGAGAAAAAAATAAAAGTAATAATAGTAAAATCAAAACAAAACAACACAAAACAAAACAAAAACCTATAGCTCAGATGCAGCTTCATTCAGTGTTTTAACATGATTACTTTACAATTAGGTATTATTGTGCTGTCCATTTTTGAGTTTTTGTATCTAGTCCTGTTGCACAGTCTGTATCCCTTCAGCTTCAATTACCCATTGTCTTACCCTGTTTCTAACTCCTGCTGAACTCTGTTACCAATGACATATTTCAAGTTTATTCTCGAATGTCCGTTCACATCAGTGGGACCATATAGTATTTGTCCTTTAGTTTTTGGCTGGATTCACTCAGCATAATATTCTCTAGGTCCATCCATGTTATTACATGGTTCATAAGTTTATCTTGTCTTAAAGCTGCATAATATTCCATCGTATGTATATACCACAGTTTGTTTAGCCACTCTTCTGTTGATGGAGATTTTGGCTGTTTCCATCTCTTTGCAATTGTAAATAACGCTGCTATAAACATTGGTGTGCAAATGTCCGTTTGTGTCTTTGCCCTTAAGTCCTTTGAGTAGATACCTAGCAATGGTATTGCTGGGTCGTATGGCAATTCTATATTCAGCTTTTTGAGGAACCGCCAAACTGCCTTCCACAGTGGTTGCACCATTTGACATTCCCACCAACAGTGGATAAGTGTGCCTCTTTCTCCGCATCCTCTCCAGCACTTGTCATTATCTGTTTTGTTGATAATGGCCATTCTGGTGGGTGTGAGATGATATCTCATTGTGGTTTTGATCCAAATAATTTTTTATTTCAAATTAGCTTTTTTTCTGCGACTCATCATACTCCTCTCACAGACTGGCATGAAATTGGGCAGCAGTGGTAGCATGGGCCAAGTGGACATTTTTCCTTGAGATGAGGAAAAAGGAGATGGGAATGATATATGCTAGGTGTTTGGTTAAAGAAACATCTTTTAGCTAGAAAACCTCTGCTAACCAGATCACATTTCAGAAGGAAACCAAGAAAATGTAGTGACTCCGTGACTTTATCAGAGCACCAGTGGTCAAAGGTAGTTTGTCAACTGGCATGGAATGGCAAGCAGACTGGCCGATCTAATTTAAAAACACACACTGGAGAAGAAAACATGGTGCCAAAGGATATAAGCGACACACAGTTCAGAGGTTCTGAGTGTCCAGTGATGAGGGACACTCTGCCATGCTCCCCTTCATTATGCCTCATTTCTAGAAGAATCTGAGAGAACTGTCTGCAAAGTAATTTTCAGAAGCTGACTTTTTCAAAGAGAGAGTAAAAAGAGCTTGACAATATTGACTTTTTTTTCCCTGAGAAGGCCCTTGTTTGCAGGAAGATAAATAAGGCTTCCTTAATAATTTTGACTCAAGGAATAAAAATTAGAAGCAGCAAAAGCCAGTTCTTTTGTCTTTAGCATGAAATTTTCCAGCTACATTGGTATTTATATAAATGATGTTGCTTCTGCCATGCTCAGTTACTCGGTGGTCTTTTTTTCTTTCCAGTTCTCTCTCTCTCCAAGTTCTGCCTGGGTGAAAGCTACAGGTCCCCAGTTAGTGATCAGGTGAGGGTTTTTTGAACCTGGCTCTATCAATCACATTAACCCTTCATGTTGGGTACTTCGTCCTTCTAGCTCTCGGTCTTATTAGTTGCCATCTCCAGTTTCTTTTTAACTTCCTTATATTGCTCAAGCACTTATTTCTGCTCTAATTCAAGCTGCTTCAGCTGTTCCATTGCTTCCTGAAGGACTTGTTCTTTCATGATGTGCTGATTCTCCAACTCCTGCTTCTCGGCTTCAGTTGTCTCAATGGCCTGCTGCTATTCCAAGTGCCGCTTTTCTAGTTCTGCTCTCTTAGAAGTCTCTTCCAGCAACCTGGTTTGAAGCTTCCTCACAGTTTCTTCATCTTGTGGGGACTATCTCTCATCCTCAAGTGCATCCTGCAGTTTTAGGTACATGTCTTCCAGTTCCCGTACTCACTGCAGATACTGTTCCAATTCAGAGGATTTCTGAGCAAGCTGTTCTTCCATCTGCTGTCTGATAAGCCTCTTGCGCTCCAGTTCTGTGCTGAACCTGGCTTGTAGTTCCACTGGAGTCTGAAGGCACGTCTTTTCCTCTACTGCTGCACAAGATGCTGTTTCTTCTAGCGTTTTCCTCATAGTCTTCAGCTCCTACTGTTTGTTTTCCTTAGCATCCTAGAGTTCCTTCATCTGTCGCTCCAGTTCCTCCTACTCAGCCAGGAGCTTCTTCCGGAGTTCTTTCCGATGTTGCCGGGCTTCTTTGTGTGGAGGGGAGCTGCCGGCTTCAATAGATGAATAGTGGAATGAATGAATCCACTCCTGTTTCTTCTTTTTATCTGAGGCACTGATTTCAAAGGTCTTATCAAAACGTTTTATGAGAAACGGGCATTTCTTTCCATCTTTATCAGGCAAGTATTCTACGCAGCAATTTTCATCCAAAAGAACGTCTCCTTTCTTATCTTTCATATCCTCACTCACATAATAAGAAATTATGTTGGGTTTTAGCACAAACCAATGTTCAGTTCAGTTTTTCCATCTATGACCTTTTTTCATCACGTCACCCTCTTTCACAGTGATTAATGGATATTTGTCCTCAGAATAAAAAATTGAGAATAACCCATACTTTAAATGCATCTTCTTCTGTAATAAGCAGTGGAGTCTTTGTGAGATTTTTTTTTTCCATGCAGAGGGTCCAACACATCCTATTGAATTCAATCTTGTCAAAGTTGTCTTGAACCTTTTCTGAAATGAACTTGTTCAAATACGGCATGTGATCCTGATTGGAGACAGGTCCCTCGTCATCATCCTTGAAGTGCTCTTCAAGGGCAGCTGGGTCATGTGGAACCTTCAGTTCTGTGCACAGGTTATGGGAAAGGACCTTGAGCTGTGACTCAGAGACCTTGCCGCTGTGGTCCAGGTCGAGTGCGGTGAAGGTGTGCCAGACGGCCTTGAGCAGCTTGTCCTTCAAGCACCCCCATGACTGTGTTCCTATTGCCACGACTGCGCCTCCTGCCCAGCCTCCCCTGCCAGCTCCACTGACCCTTTGGCGCCTCTGACACCCCTCAGCCTGGCCACTGCCGCAGCTTTCTGCCTCTGTTTCTTGACTTTGAGCTGAACTGAAAGAGGATATAATCTAGTTATCAGCAGGTAGATCATTAATCATAATTTTAATGACAGGCCATTTTGTGTTTTTTCTGACATAATTAGGAAGAAGTTCGAAGAATTGAGTGTCATTGCTATAGAAAACTCTTTCCAGTCGCATCTATTGCCTCTAGAGAGGCAGTATTGCCTCATGGCTCTAAACCCCAGTTCTGCTGCCGGCTACCCAGGCCTACATCCAGCTCTGCTGAGTTGAGCAACCTTGAGCAAGTTGATTAGCCTTTCTAGGCATCAGTTTCCTACTGGTAAAAAGAGGATGCGAATGGCACATCTTCATAGGGATTTAACATGTCAGTATGTAAAGTGCTTAGAACAGTGCCTGCCACATAGTAAGCAATATTTAAGTGTTAAACTATTATTTATGTGTGCAAGGTTTCTCAATGTTTAAGTCTATGAAAAGTAAAGTAGGAGTAAAATTAATGCTGAAACTCTGTCTTATTCTAGTAGTAAGTGCTATTCTGCCATAGAGGGAGAAATGACCTAGTGAAGGGGGAAACTAATCTCATCATCTGTCTAATGAGATACAAATCCAATATATTTTTAAAATTTGGCCAGTGGTTACATTTTATTTTATTTCCAGGACTTTAGGCCCCAGTTACTCACCTATATTAGCCCGTTTTATTTTCAGTTATCTTATATGCTTTTCTTCTCATTTTCATGAAATGAAGGTATTTTCTTAATCTTTTAATTCTTCTGTCTTACCCCAGTCACTGTCTGTAAATGGCTCAGGCTGTTGATGCAGTCAGATGGTTTCCCCATACTCTCAGATAATTGTGTGTTTTGAGTCTTCATAGCAAGTCTGTTTTATTTCATATCTGAACTTCATTGGCAGAGAATGATTTAAACCTTATTTCCTTCTTTAATACCTAGTAATATAGATTTGCTTTTCTAAATGTGGGACTGAATGCTTGAGGCAGAGCATTTGTATCTTTTTAAGATTAAAATAGTCCACACTAGAGCCTGTATTCCTACTTCATGTTAGCTGTATGTTAAATATTTCAGCAGCTTTTGAAATATTCCTGTAGGTATATAGGGATTCCATCTCAGTTTGTACTGAGTCAGTGATCATAGATTCTGACCTGAATTTTCTTTGAATGCATGTTTGAGAGCATTAATAGTCTGTTATTTAATTGCAGTGTGCTTTGAGAGGTCTCCTAATAGTCCTCCTGTCCCAATCCAAATCACATGCAAATCCAAATTGCATATAAATCACATGCAAGAGGAATTCAAGCACTTAAAATGTTTTCAGTATCATGAACTCTTTCTTAAATATAATTTTTAACTATTATTTAAATAATTTTAGACTTAGAAAAGTTGTAAAAATAATTCCTGTGTATCCTTTATCCAGTTCTTCTCATGTTAACATCTTTCATAAACATAGTATTTGTTCTAGTTTGCTAGCTGCCAGAATGCGATATACCAGAAATGGAATGGCTTTTAAAAAGAGGAATTTAATAAGTTTCTAGTTTACAATTCTAAGGTTGAGAAAATGTCCCAATTAAGCAAGTCTGTAGAAATGTCAAATCAAAGGCATCCAGGAAAAGGTACCTTGGTTCAAGAAGGCCGATGAAGTTCAGGGTTTCTCTCTCATCTGGAAAGGCACATGGTGAACGCAGTCAGGGCTCCTCTCTCGGCTGGACAGGCACATGGCGAATACGGTATCATCTGCTAGCTTTGTCTCCTGGCTTCCTGTTTCATGAAGCTCCCCGGGAGGCGTTTTCCTTCTTCATCTCCAAAGGTCGCTGGCTGGTGGACTCTCTGCTTCGTGGTGCTGCAGCATTCTCTGCTCTCTCTGAGTCTCTCTCTCTAAAATGTTTCCTCTTTTATAGGACTCCAATAAACCAATCAAGACCCACTCAAATGGGTGGAGACATGTCATCCCCTAATCCAGTTAAACAACCATTCTTGACTAAATCACATCAACCAGGGAGATGATCTCATTACAGTTTCAAATATACAGTATTGAATAGGGATTATTCTACCTTTATGAAATGGGATTTATATTAAAACATGGCTTTTCTTAGGGGGCATATATCCTTTCAAACCAGCACAGTATTGATTGTCAAGACTAAGAAATTAACATTGATATAATACTTTTTACTAAACTAAAGACGTTATTCTTATCTTGTCAGTTTTTCCTCTAATGCCTTCTTTCTGCTTCAGGATCCAACCCAGGATCTCATATTGCATTTAGTTATTATGTCCCTTTAGTCTCCTCCACTCTGTGAAAGTTCTTCAGTTTTTCCTTTTCTTCCAATGAAATTTATATTTTCATGTATGGTACATTTTAATCAAAATTTTTAATATGTGTGGTATTTTGCTGAATTTTTGTGCAATCCTGATGGTTGACAGTCCCATAGATACATTAACATGTCAATATATTGCATATTTTATCATAGAGAAAGTATGCATGTTGTAAAAGACTTATCAGCAATAAATATATTCCATTGGGCTAAGCTATTCTTTTGGGGAAATGGGATGGGAGAATTAAAAACAAGTGATTAGGGGGATAATACCTGGGTAGGGGTATGAGGAAGGGTCCTGGGATGCTGGGAACGTTCTGTATCTTCATCTGAGTAGTGGTTGCACAGTTATGTTTCACTTTGTAAAAGTTCACTATGCTCTGCAATTGTGATTTGTGTACTTTTCTGTAAACATGTTAATATTAGTAAAAATATATTAAAAAAATGAAAACTTTACTGGCAAAAAAAAAGCTTTTTCTTTAATAATGTTTTTTAAGTGGATGATAGTAGGTTTAAATCCTGACGTTATTTAGCTTCCCTTTAATACATTTAAAAGTGTGGCATTACAGTTTTGTTTTAAAATAATACTTGCCATTCATCAGATCCATTGGAACAATTTAAATTTGTGATGAAAAATCCTAGATGTTAAATTAAATGTAGAAGAGTATATACAGTTTCCTAAAATTCATATAGGGAGTACTAAGCAAAAACTTTTGAGGACCACTAATATTGGATATGTATAAGAGAGTAAATTTTTTTTATTAGAATAATTGTAAGTTTACAGAAGAATCACTCAGAAAGTATAGAGTTCCTGCATTCCTCTCTCTCACACATAGTTATCCTTTTTATTAACATTTTTCATTAATGTGGTTCTTTTGTTATTGTTGATGAAACAATATTACTATAACTCTATTAACTTTAGCCTCCTGTTTATATTAGGCTTCACTCTTTGTTTTGTACAGTTCTGAATGTACAATTTCTCTTTTTATTCCTTTTCAGAAATATAGTTCAGTAATATTGTATTCACAGAGTTATATCTCCATCACCATCATCCATTGCCAAAATTTTCCCATCACCCCAACCAGAAAAACTCTGTACCAATTAAACATTGACTTCACCTCCCACTCCCCCACCTAGCCCCTGGTAACTTGTATTCTGTTTCTGACTATGAATTTGCATATTCTGGTATTTCAGATAAGTGAAATCATGCAGTATTTGTCCTTTTGTGTCTGGTTTATTTCATTCAATATGCTGTGACTTTTCGCCCTCTCTCTCTTTAAAATAATTTGTCTTTTTTTTTTTTTTAGAAAAATTGTAGGTTCATAGAAAAATCATGCAGAAAATAGAGTTCCCATACATCCTTCCCCTCCATTAACACCTTGAATTAGTGTGATATCCCTATTATAGTGTTTGAGAGAATATTAGAATTGCGCTATTAAGCTATAGTCCATAGTTCACTTCAGGATTCACTGCATATGTTGCATAGTCCTGTGTTTCTTTTTAAATATTTTATTCTAGTAACATATAAAGAACTAGGATTCTAAAATTTCTCCTTTTAACCACTGTTGACTATATAATTCATTGGTGTTAATTACATTCACAGTGTTGTGTTACCAGCACCACCTTCCATTACCAAAACTTTTCTGTCACCCCAAACAGAAACTCTGTACCAATTCCCTGCCCCCTAGTAACCTCTATTCTAGTTTCTGATTCTGTGAGTCTGCTTATTCTAATTATGTCTTATCAGTGAGATCATACAATATTTGTCCTTTTGTGTTTGGCTTATTTCACTCAACATAATGTCTTCCGGGTTTGCCTGTGTTGGCACATGTATGAGAATATCATTTCTCTTTACTACTGAGTATTATTCCATTGTGGTATATAAGTACCTGTTTGAGTCCCTGCATTCAATTTTTTTATATATATATCTAGAAACTGGATTGCTGAGTCATCTAGTAACTCTATTCTTAACTTTCTGAGGAACCACCAAATTGTTTTCCATAGCAACCACTCCATTTTCCTTACCCAGCAACAATAAATAAGTGTTCCTATTTCTCCACATCCTCTCCAATACTTCTTTTCTTTTTTTTTAATGATAGCTGTTCTAGTGGTTGTGAAATGGTATCTTATGGTTTCGATTTGCATTTCCCTAATGGCTAATAATGTTGAACATCTTTCCTGTGCTTTTTGACCATTTATATATCTTCTCTGGAGAAAGGTCTATTAAGTCTTTTTGCCCTTTTAAATATTGGATTGTCTTTTTTGTTGTTAAGTTGTAGGATTTCTTAATATATTCTGGTTAAGAGCTATGTGATTTCTAAATATGTTCTCCTGTTATCTCGGTTGTTTTTTTACTTCCATGTTGAAATCCTTTGCTGCACAAGTTTTAATTTTTATGAAATCTCATTTATCTATTTTTACTTTTGTTGCTTGTGCTGTTGGTATATATAGGGTTCTGAAGTTTCTTCCTTATGTTTTCTTCTAGAACTTTTATAGTTTTGGTTTAGGTCTTTAATCCATTTTGAGTTAAGTTTTGGTATGAGGTTGGGGTCCTCCTTCGTTCTTTTGCATATGGTTAGTTATCTAGTTTCCCCAGCACCATTTGTTGAAGTGACTATTTTTTTCCCAATTAAGCGTACTTGGCATTGTTGTCAAAAATCAGTTGGCCATACAAAGTCCCTTGAAGGATGGGAGAAAAAGTAAGGAACTATTAAACTTTACCATCAAGGAATCCCCTGAGACTGTGTCAAACATTAGGGACACTCAAATCAATAGGACAAGCCCTTGATCTTCGGGCTTACTCTTGTGAAGCTTGTGTGGGTAGTGGAGAAGGTTAGCCCACTTATAGGTATGCCTAAGAGTTTCTTCTTGAGGACCTCTTTTATTGCTCAGATGTGGCCTCACTCTCTCTAAGCTCAGTTCTACCAGTGAAATCATTGCCTTCCCCTCTACGTTGGACATGACATCCAGGGGTGAAAGTCTCCCTGGCAGCGTGGGAGATGACTCCCGGGGCTGAGTCCAGCCCCGGCACCATGGGTTCAACAATTCCCTCCTGACCAAAAGGGGGAAAAGACATGTAACTAATAAAGTATCAGTGGCTGAGAGAATTCAAATTGTGTTGAGAGGCTACTCTGAAGGTCACTCTTATGCAAGCTTCAGTTAGACATTGCCACCTATCATAACTTGCCAAACTCCATCCAAAACCATTCCAGCCAATCTGAAAGAACACCTAGGGCAATATATAAGATCCTACAAAAGTTCCATGCAGGAGGGTAACTTTCCAGAAACCTACAACCTCCAGATAGGTCCTTGGACCAGATAAGTTCTGAAACCTAGAGGGGCCAGCCTCTCCAGAACATCAGCTAGTTCCATCTCCCTACCCCATATTATTGATAGTGCCTTCCAACATGAAAAAGTTAGAATGGCCATAGCCCAAATATCCCTAAAGAATGGGATAGAAAGATCAAAGGTGATGGTGGAGTTAAACAGAGAAGGTAGGGTTTGACATATGAATATGATTGCTGAATCATTAAATTGATATTTCTTTTAGTCTCCAGTATCTGAGAGCAGCTAGAACTAAAAATCTAAAATTATGGAATTGTAACCATATCATATCTGAAATCTGTTCTACAACTAGTTGTTGTACTGTGCTTTGAAATTAATTGCTTTTTTGTATATATGTTATTTTTCACATACACACAAAAAAGTCGATTGTGATGATAAAAAAATATGTATACCTTCTAGTCTCCTATATTCTGGGTGGGGGGTTGCATCTCCATGGAAATAATTTAATCAAAAGGTCCTGTCCAAACAATAGGTCTTCTCCCACAAAAGTGGATTAGGATTAAAAGAACATGGCTTTTCTGGGGTACGTATTAGTTTCAAGCCAGTACAGGTAGTATATGGGAATCCTGTATTTTTTTGCATGATTGTTTTATAAACCTGCATCTTCTCTAAATAAAATGTATTTAATCTTGGGAAGCATGAGTCCTCAAATTTTGCTCTTTTTCAAGATGGGTTTGGCTATTCAGGGCCCCTTACTCTTCGAAATAAATGATTGGCTTTTCCATTTCTGTAAATAAGGCTGTTGGAATTTTTATTAGAATTGTGTTGAATCTCAACTTCCCCAAATGGAGAATTCTTGATATTCTCACAAGTAGTGGGGACAACCAAAGCAATAGGCTGAGCCCCCAATCTTGGGGTTTGTTCATATGAAACTTAACCCCACAAAGGATAGGATAAACCTACTTAAAATTAGGCCTGAGAGTCACCCCCAAGAGAACCTCTTTTGTTCTCAGATGTGGCCTCTCTTTCTCAGCCAACGTGACAAGCAAACTCATCGCCCTTCCCCTCTTTACGTGGGATGTGACTCCCAGGGGTGTGGACCTTCCTGGCAACATGGGACAGAAATCCTAGAATGAGCTGGGACTCAGCATCAAGGGATTGAGAAAACATTCTCTACCAAAAGAGGGAAGAGCGAAATGAGACAAAATAAAGTGTCAGTGGCTGAGAGGTTCCAAACAGAGTTGAAAGGTTATCCTGGAGGTTATTCTTATGCATTAAATAGATATCACCTTTTTAGTTAAGGTATAATGGAGAGGCTGAAAGGAACTGCCTGCAAATGTAGAGCTGTGTTCCAGTAGCCATGTTTCTCGAAGATGATTGTCTAATGATATAGCTTTTGCAGTGTGACTCTGTGATTGTGAAAACCTTGTGTCTGATGCTCCTTTTATCTACCTTTTTGACAGATGAGTAAAACATACAGATTAAAAATAAATAATAGGGGGAACAAATGTTAAAATAAATTTGGTAGATTGAAATGCTAGTGATCGATGAAAGAGAGGGGTTTCGGGTGTGGTAGGTATGAATTTTTTCTGTTTTCTTTTTATTTCTTTTTCTGAATTGAAACAAATGTTCTAAGAAATGATCATGATGCTCAATATACAACGTGTGATGATATTGTGAATTACTGATTATATATGTAGAATGGAGTAATCATATGGTAAGAATGTGTTTATGTTTACAAAAACTAAAAAATTAAAAAAAAAAGAATTGCATTGAATCTACAGATCACTTTGAGTAGAATTGGCATCCTAATGTTATTTAGTCTTCCAATCCATGAACACAGAGTGCCCTTCCATTTATTTAGGTCTTTGATTTCTTTTAGCAATGTTTTGTAGTTTTCTGTGTACAAGTCCTTTACATCCTAAAATTTATTCCTAGATATTTGATTCTTGTAGTTGCTACTGTCAATGGAATTTTTTAAATTGATTTTTTTCAGAATGATCATTAGTAGTGTATAGAAACACTTCTGAAATTTGCATTTTTGATCTTGTGCTCTGCCACTGTGCTGTATTCATTTGTCAGCTTTAGTAGCTTTTCTGTGGATTTTTGTTGGGTCATGTCATCTGCATATGAGGAATATTTTACTCCTTCCTTTCCAATCTGGATGTCCTTTATTTTATTTTCTTGCCTAATTGCTCTGGCTAGGAAAGTTCTTCTTTTTAATCCTCTGATTCAGTGTTTCTAATTCATGCTAATGCTTATCATTACCTGGGGTACTTTTTAAAAAATATGCATTCAGCAGTTCCATTGCAGATTCATGGAATCACCATCTCCAGAGAAGGTGCATAGTTAAAAAGCATCTTCAGGTGCTTTACCTTTCTAGGTAAATATAAACTTAGAAAATTATGTATTAAAAAAGCTGTGAAGTTATTTATATCATGAAGTTTGGGACATACTGTTCTAGACTACCTTAGAGTTTGGTTCCTCAGATATCTGTATCAGAATCACCTGGGGTACCTGTTTAAAATGCAGAATACTGGGCTTCATTTTAATGCATTTTATGCATTTTTAAGCAAAAAATCACCTACGCTTTCTAGGTGATTCTTATATGTACTATAATTTGAGTACCTCTGCTCTAGTTTTCTGAGGAGGTCAGTGGGTAAGAAAGATGTGTTTGTGATATGTGGAGTTCACAAAGCAACCTTTGAATTTAAGGTCATAGTAAAAAATTTGAACTGAAAAGCAGAGTAAGTTTTCAGTGGTTACAGCAAAGATTCTTAGATGTGTTTTTTAAATAGAACAACCTTAGACTTTTGAGTCCAATTGAAGCTAACTAAAGTACCTTTTTGGAGTATACCAGAATGTCCTGTTTGATAAAGGTGGTCATTATTGCCCTGACTTTTAAGTCATCATTTCCTTGCTTTTCTTTATAATTTTACCTCTTCTGTATCCATCTCTCAGTAATGCCATTTAGTTCTCCATGGGATTTTTAACCTAAATCTGGAGGTTTACTACAATAGGGTCATTATAGTTTAAAGTTAAGGTTTGCCTTGGATCCTGTCCCAGAGACATTTATCAGATCTTTTGTAGTTTTATTACTAGTGATGATATGAGTTCCAAAGAGCTGTATGGCATTAATTCAAAATTATGGATAAGGTAAATAAATTTCATTTCCTTGGACAGTCCTGTTTTCAATATGCTGACCTTTATTTTCTAAAACCAAATTGGTAAAACTTCTAAAAAATTCTCATACTCGAGTATCTATACTTTCCTAAGCAATCTGCCTCTCTACTTGGAATTAACCCAGAGATTTTTTGTCAGGCTGTATTTCTTAAAAAGACACAACCTGTAGATAATTGGCATAAAATTCCCTGAATGCTTTGGATTTAGAACTTGTTAGCTGGTGTACTGATTTTTTTGTTTTTTGCTTTTTGGGTAATCCAGTTTTATTTTGTACTGTTAGACAATTGTGATTCAATTAGAGTAAAACATGGAGTCTTCTTAAATCTTTCATAATGATTTGTAGTAGTGAATAGGCACAGACTATGATGATGAGACTTTATGAAGCTGTAATTTTATGCATTTGGTTTTTAAATCCTGAAAATTTTATGTCTTTATCAAAAGTCTAAGTTAAAACACAGCCTTTTTTAAAAATTTAACTTATTTTGTATTATCAAACTGAAACAGCATACAAACATGAACATTCTTAACATACAATCATTCCATGTATGGTGTACAATTAATGGCTCACAATATCATCACATATTAATATATTAATCAACATGATCATTTAGAACATTTGCATCACTCCAGAAAAAAAACACAGCCTTTTTTGTTTGTTTATATTTGAAGTTCATTTTGGAAAATGTTTTTTATACTTGGAAATTTTTTTTTTTTTACAATTATTATTGTTTTATTGTGAAATAAAACATTGTATAGTTTGTTAATGCTGCTGGAAAGCAATATACCAAAAATGGAATGGCTTTTAAAAAGGGAATTTAATGAGTTACAAGTTTACAATCCTAATGCCATGAAAATGTCCAAATTAAGGCACCAATAAGAGGTTACCTTCACTCAAGAAAGGCTCATGCCATCTGGAACGCCTCTGTCAGCTGGGAAGGCACATGGCTGGCATCTCTTGCTTCATTGCTTTTAGTCTTTGTCTCTTGTAGTTTCTTCTCTAAGCATCTGTGGAACATGTGCTTAGATCGTCTGGAACACAACTCTGGGTTCTGGCTTGCTTAACATCTCATGGGAAGACACATGACAACTTCTGCTGGGCTCTGCCCATGTCTAGGCATTTGCTCTCTCTTTTAGCACTCCAAGCATCTCCAAACATCCATATCTCTGTCAGCTCTGAAGCAACTGTTCCTCAAGCGTCTGCTTCTTAGGTTTCTTCAAAATGTTTCCCCTTTTAAAGGACTCCTGTAAACTGATCAAGACCCACCTTGAATGGCTAATTAAAAGCTCACATTCAGGGCTCCATGGAAGAAGAAAGAGCATGATGAAAGTAGTTAAGTGCCTGGAACACAGAAATCTCTGCTTTCTGAAGACTGGGATTTCCGATGGCCCCAATAAAGGGAAGAGTTTCTCCATACGCTAGGTGGATGCATGTGGCTTTGTGCAGACCACCGATTCCTAAGATTCTTTCCATCTGAGTGGTGAGGTTGATAATTCAAAGAAGCATGCTGCTTTAGGAATTAGCACTGAAAAAAACATCAGAGATCTGATCCAGCCCTCTGAATTCACGTAATGACAGCTGGCGCCCAGAAATGTTAAGCATCTTTTCTACAGGGATAAAAGTTAATGCTCTTCTTATCACTTATTAATGTTTTTACAATAACAGCAGTCCTGTTTCTTATTGTTTATTGCATGAAAACTTTGTGGTAGAGCTTCAGAATTTGCTTCCATCACAGGGCAAGAAAGAATACAAATTGTTCTTCTGATGCGTTAGAAGTAAGGCAGTAGGGAAGCACTGGTGTGGTATTCATAGAATTCTGTGACAGGAACCAAATTCTAGGATGCATGAGCCATTTCATCATCCTTCCAATGAGCAGGGAAATCCATTCAAGGTACTTGACAGGAATCAAGAACCATCTCTCTGGAAACAGTTCATCAAAGATGAAGGCTGATAAGGAGCAAAGGGAAAGAGAAGGTGTGTGATGGTCAGATTCATGTGTCAACTTGGCCATATGGCAGTGCCCAGCTGCCTGTATGGGCAAGTGCTGGCCTGTCTGTTGCTGTCAGGATATTTCATGAACTTAAATCATGACCATGTTGGGCATCCACAGCTGATTGCATTTACAGTCAACTAAGGGGAGTGTCTTCTGCAGTGAGTGAAGCCTTCACTGGAAGGCTTTTAAGGAGAATTCAGAAGAAACAATCACCCTTTTCTGCTTTAACCAGCCAGCCCCTCCTGAGGATTCATTTTAAGGCCCTTCATTGGAGCTGCCAGCTTGCAGCCTGCCCTATAGATTTTGGACTCTTACATCCCCATGGTTGCGTGAGACACTTTTATAAATTTTATATTTACAGATACCTCTTGTTGATTCTGTTTCTCTGGAGAACCTTAGCTAATATAGAAGGTCAGCACTTTGAGCAAAAGAAGGAACAGAAGTCTGAATCTAAGTGCTAGATGATGGAAGATCTCCCATCCTACTGTTGATAAAGAAAAAACAATCTGCAGTCTAAAAGAAGTGAGGGGAGAGAACAGAGCTTCACTGTAAAGCAAAGGAGACTGAAAGCATACACAAAAGAAGTCGTTCTGAAATTAAACCCAAACAGTGCCATGGTAAAGAGCTGAGAAAACCATCTTTGTCTCCTAAGGAGAAAGCAAATGGTGAGAGTCATGATATCCAAAAAGAATCAGAACCTCTGAAAGTGAAGGAAACCGAGTTTTCGCTTCTCAGTGTTCACAGTTAGAACCCAATAAGCAAGACCCAGAAAGAGGGACAATTCAGCAAGAAGCATCCCAAGAACTGGAAGACTAAAGAAACCAAGGCAGAGCATGGCCCAGGCATGCAGACCATCCAGAAAAGACAACCCTTGGTGAGTTTCCAGGCACAGTTAGAGCCTCCTGATGGGTCTACTTCAAAAGGACCAGCCACACTATCTGCACCACCAGCAGCAGGGCCTTCCCCAGGAGAGTGCTGAGAAGCTGCCACAAGCTGTGAGGGCAGTGAGGGCAATGATGTTTTTATTGCCTCGAAGCCAAAGAATCCCTTTCACTTTGACCTGACTCTGGATTCACAGAAGAAGGAGAATCTTCAATTACCTGATCAAAGCGGGCAAAGAGAAATGTCTTCTGCCTTAGATATTTCCAAAAAAGTAGGCTCTTCAGATCCAGCAGCCCAATGTATGTACCTTACAACCCAACTGAAACAAAAGAAGACCACACTGGCATAGGTGAACACCCAGGCTCTTCCAGATAAGAGTCAAGCAGTTCAGGTATTGGGGTATGCTCTGTGTTTCCACCATCTGCCCAGACCAGGGAACTAATGTGAAGAGTAACATTCAAGTCCCATAGCAGTGTAGCTTCATCAGAACTAACACTGAGCCTCCTCACTTGGTGCCACCCAAATCCCTGCAGGGTCAGGACCTTTAGCTTCCAGGTACTATAGGATTGAAAGCTGCCTGCCGGGTAACTGCTGCAGGATCCAGTCAGTCCTATGGAGGCCATACAAATCACAATCATTCTCATGTGTTGTGGAAAATCATGAGTGAAGCCATTGATGAGCTGCATCTATCACTTGAATCGTGTCCTGGTGAGACAGCAGTGGCAGAAGATCTAGCGAGTTGAAGATTCCTTTGCTGCTGTACCAAAAGTAGGCATTAGCCTGGTTCCTGTGACAGGAAAGTCAGAAACCACAAGGAGGAATTCTGGCATATGATATGGGCTTAGGAAAAACCCTGGCAATGATTGCTCTCTTCCTGATCCAGAAGAATCAAGAGAAAAACAAAGAAAATGACAAAAACTCAGTTACATGGCTTTCCAAAGATAAGTCCTCTGAGTTTACTTCCCATGAAATACCTATTATTTTTCCTGCTTCCTTAATCCATCATTGGAAGAAAGAACTAGAGAAACTGGTAACAACAAACTAATAGTTTATCTCTATCATGGGCCAAACCAGGATCAACATGCAAAAGTCCTTTCCGCATATGACTTTGTGATCACGACCTATAGCCTGCTGGCTAGGGTGATTCCCACAAAGAAGAAGGAAGGGAGAGATCCCAGGAGCAAACCTCACTGTGAAGAGCATCTCAACACCTTTGCTTTGAATAGTTTGGGCACGAATCACATTGGATGAAGCTCACAATATGAAGA